>NC_044195.1:30580488-31192741 GCF_900880675.1 Sparus aurata | reverse complement strand
TTTGTGCTTTTCTTTCTTTTGTGCTTTTCTTTCTTTCATGCTTTTCTTTCTTTCCTTCTTTCATGCATTTCTTTCCTTCTTTCTTTGATGCTTTTTTTCCTGTCTTTCTTTCATTCTTTAACACTTTTCTTTCTTTCACTTTCTTTTTTTCTCTCTTTCCTTCTTTAATACTTTTCTTTCTTGCTTTCTTTCTGTCTTGTTGTAGAAAGTCCTCTTTACAAATAGCTGTAATTTTGTTGGAAGGTTTTGCAAAGATAAGCTAATGTTGTGTTCACGTAGAACAAAATGTTGCACAACAGTTCAACCAGACTGACTCAACACATCTGAAACAATCAAAACAGGACCAGCTTCCTCTTTAAAATGCACAATAACTCCTGTATCGAGTCTGAAATAACATGAGTGTTGCTTTAACTAAACTATTCCTGAAGCTTTAAAATAGATGTGAAGGTCAGTCTTGTGTTATTTCAGCTGAACATAGTTTGAACTGACAAATCACAGTTTAAGTCCATTTTAATAACCACTAAACCGACTGCAGATACTGCTGCGGCTCAATGATGATCCGGGGTCAACTTCCTGGACTGGAAAACAAATGAAGGATATTTCGGGGGAAAAATGGTTGCAACAGTTTTCTCTCATGTGTCATGGGACACTGTGCGAACATCAACTATCAATTATTAAGCTTTTTTAATTGTAAATTATATGTATTGGTGTCTGTTTTTGTATGCATGTTTAAATAAAGGGATGAATCACAGGAATACTAAGTCAAACCATCCTCTCATCCAGTGAGAATCTCAGGTTTACAAAATGAGCTGCAATAGTTTTATAGTTTTCATTTCTTATGTGTAACAAGCGTCTCTTAATTCAATTATAATGTGTCTCTTGGGTCGCTGCACGACTCAGCATTTTATTTCAGTGTTGACTAAGCTTTAGCTGCTTTGTCAAACACGATTTGTTTTATTCTGCTTGCGCATATAATACAACTTTAATTGTCTTAAAGTGTATTTAATGTGTTTTCTGTTTGCTTTTATGCTTCCACCCTGCTGCTAAAAGGATTTCCTCTTGTGTGATAGGGATCTGAACTGAACATCTGGTAGTGGGCTTAAAACTGTGAGCTTCTTATTATATGAACAGGAAATGCCATGTCCATCGATGGGACACGAATTAAAGCTGCTTAATCTTTTATTTTGTGTTGTTTGATTGCTGGTCACTTGGACATTACCCCCAAGTTCTTAATTTTTGGACCTCGAATCTTAAAATCATGTTATTTTGACCACCACAGGCACGACGTTGTTTTCGTTGTTACCACACTGGTCATGTTAGCAGTTCTAATTCTATCCCATCACATCACAACTCATCTGTCCTTCAGTTTATTTCTCTCCCGGCTTCCCGTGCAGACAGACCTCCAACTATGAATGCATATGAAGTGGATCCAGCTGCAACTGAACTTGAACCTCCTACATAATTAATGGTCTAAGATACCAGCTCACACTAATGTGGGCCAACCAGTGTCCCTCCTCCTCCTTCTCGTCCTCCCCTCCTCACCATGGAGGAAACCCGGTACGGCCGGACAGTCTTACCGATGGCGGTCTCCGGCATGGCGAACATAGTCTTCTCCGTGGCCACTCGAAAGCGTCCGTGGACTGACAGACCGACGCCCTGCAGGTGGAGAAGGAAGAAAAACTAAATAAATAAATAAATCAATGCTATGATGAAGAGAGAATACACAGAGGGGGGAACAACAGGGACGGAGAAATCATTAATAACCGTCACCTCTACAGAGAGAAGCTGACCTGGAGTTTAAAAGAAATGCTGACTGGAAAAAAAAAGTAAACCAGGCCAGTCCTGCGAGAGTGTGTGTGTGTGTGTGTGTGTGTGTGTGTGTGTGTGTCTGTGTGAGATTTACACCAGTGATGGTTCCCAGCAGGCAGAGAGGTGAAGGCTAATGAGCAATGTTGGCCAGAGGTCATCTCGAGCAAAGTAGGACTCTACGGGACTCTACGGGTGCATACGTGTGTGTGTGTGTGTGTGTGTGTGTGTGGTTACCATGGAAACAACATCCTCGGCTCATATACATAAAACAATGTCGACACACAGACAGGTGAACGACCATGTAGTTCACTTACGAAACACTCAATTTTAAAGAATTATTAAATCTTTAACGATCATTTTTGGGGTGAAAACGTCTCGTTGATGAGTGACGCTTAAATCATCTCTCCAGCTGAATGTGGCGACTGAGGACTGATGTGTGAAATAGCAGATAATGTTTTTCTTAAGTTAGTTTTGAGGTATTGGTTGTTGTTGCTGTGATCGGTAGAACTGTTAGCATTTTCTAGCTAACGTTACCTTTAGCTATTTTGTTGAGTTGTAGGTTAATGCTTACAGATAAGACGGCAAAACGTTTGTTAATAATATTGTGTCTGTGGCTTATTTTGTTGATGCTAACTGTTGAACAGTAACCCACGATACAAAAGACCCATTTGGTAATTAATACTGTCGTCACACACTCTACTCATTTAAAAAAAAAAAAAAAATCACACTTTCATTTGCATTTTCTCATACAAACACTTAAATGTATCAACAGTTTCAAAATAGTTGCTTCGCTCGCCTGTAGCTGCCGGCTGTTTCCCCGTTCTTTCTAAACTTAATGCTTAAAGCTAATCGTATGTTGTCTGTAGCTTCATACTTGTTCTGGCAAAATAATGAAAATGATGACAAAAAAGGCATTTTTCCTCCGAGACCACAATCATAAAAAGAAAACACCTCAGATGTTGCAGAAGGTCACTTTAAAGAATGAGTTTTAAACCAAGAAGATTCATTTTTTGTAAAAATTTCCCAGAGAAGAAAGTAAAATAAATCTACGAGGCTTCTTGACACAAAGCAGACACGTGAGCTCGTTACAACAAACGAATCACGAGCCTCCAGTTGAGGTGGATGTGAACCCTCAGGGATTTACCTGACGACCTCCACCAGTCATTAATCACCTCCGTCAGTCTGACATATTGGATTTTTCTCTGACCAGTGAACGACCCTGCTCCTAGCTACAACACATTCCCCCCAGTGAGTGAATGAATGACGACTTAATTAATGACACATCTTCCACAATACTGAAGGTCAGTGAAGTAATCAGATTACTCACGGGACAGAATTTATCCTCCGTTTTTAATCTGGAGCCGAGTAAAGTATCCAATCCTGTGTGTGAAATTATTTTATTTTGACGACACCCACATTATAAATGTGTCTTTTAGTGATTAATCCTACGTTCTGTCATCGTCTCATCTGCAGGATGTTACAGTCGAACATCGCTTCTCGTTCACGCACTCTCGTCTCCTGTTATCAGGACGAAGGACGGTTATAAACATATAATAATTATCATCTGTGACAAAAACTGTGAGATTATCTTGTTTTTTTATGTTTGTTTGTTTGTTGTTTCTTTCATGCTTTCCTTTCTTCCTTTCTTTCTTTCTTCCTTTCATGCTTTCCTTAATCTTTCTTTCTTCCCTTCATGCTTTCCTTAATCTTTCTTTCTTCCTTTCATGCTTTCCTTAATCTTTCTTTCTTCCTTTCATGCTTTCCTTAATCTTTCTTTCTTCCTTTCATGCTTTCCTTAATCTTTCTTTCTTCCTTTCATGCTGTCCTTCCTCTTCTTCCTTTCGTGCTGTCCTTTCTTTCTTTCGTGCTTTCCTTTCTTTCTTTCTTCCATGCTTTCCTTACTCTTTCTTCCATGTTTTCCTTACTCTTTCTTCCTTCCTTTCATGCTTTCCTTACTCTCTTTCTTCCTTCCTTTCATGCTTTCCTTAATCTTTCTTTCTTTCTTCCATGTTTTCCTTACTCTTTCTTCCTTCCTTTCATGCTTTCCTTACTCTCTTTCTTCCTTCCTTTCATGCTTTCCTTAATCTTTCTTTCTTTCTTTCATGCTTTCCTTACTCTTTCTTTCTTTCTTCCTTTCATGCTTTCCTTACTCTCTTTCTTTCTTTCATGCTTTCCTTACTCTCTTTCCTTCTTTCTTTCTTCCCTCCTTTCCTTTTTTCTTTCTGCTTTCCACTTTCCATTTTTCCATTTTTAATTTATTTAAGTCTGTGTAGTCTGTGTAAGTGTAGTTTTGATTCTTATTTCAGTGAACTAAAATGTTGTGGTGGAGAACAAACTACAAGAAGACCAAAGAACCCCTCTGAAAGCTTTTCATGATGTAAAAGATGTTTCGTCTTTTCTCTCAACTGACTTCTGTAAGATCTGATTCACCAACAGGCTCCTCTGGTGGTTCAGTCTCCTGCTGTTGTTAACTGTCCTGAAGTGAATGTGTTCCTCTACTTTGTTGTTGTCCTGAATTAAAAGTATTAGTTTTCTGAGGTACTTTTACCTCCAAACTGTAGGCGGACTCAACTAATGTACTTAAATTAAACTGTAGTTCTGTGTTTAATGCTCGATGTTGTCCTGCTGTGTGTTTAGCTCAACTAACGGTTAGCTCCAGTGGCTGTATTAGCCGTTAGCTATTGACTCCGTTAGCTGTTTGTGCGCACACACACACACGCACACACACACACACACACACACACACACACACACACACACTGCAGGACTCATAGCCAACATGCTCTCCTCATGTTTCATCACAGATTTGTTGTTCACAATGTTGTTTTATCAAGGAACAAATAGTGGAGGTTACTGCGTCCATCTGGATTTTAAAAGCATCATTTTTTTTGTCGCCAGCCAGTGATAGTAAATATAGTAACAGCATGAAAAGACGTACTCTAGCATTGGCTAAGTGATTAACAGACATCTAAAAATACATCTAAAAATCCCTTTTAATGCCAGAAACATCCAAAGAAGATCTCTGTTTGTCCTGAAACAGATGTGACACGTTAGTCTGGAGCCTTGAGTTTATCTTTTCCAGACAGTTTATGGCGGCGCCTGTTCAGATTGTTCTGTGAAACAAACCATCTGGTTCAGCAACAAAGTCTGGGACAAACTACCGCTTCCAACGACTATTATCTGAGCAATAAAATACACATCTTCTTCCATGTTGTTTCCACATTAATGCTTAAAAGTTCATTAAAACACCAAAGTCAGAAAAATCACTTCCCAACTTTGGAAATGGGACCATCAGTGGAGCGTGTGAACGCAGGGTTGAACTTTTATAGAAAGATAAAGGCACTCGAAGCTGGAAACCGAAGCACCTGTTGGAGTTCTCACTGATTCACTGGTACTGATTAACATCCTTATCAACTTCAAAACACATGCAGGATATCACTCTGACTTCATTTCGTATAGAGCAGTAAAACAAATATCTTATTGCCTCTTATGAGCCAAGATTAAACTTTATTGTAGCGGCAGCAACTGAGTTTAGACTTCAATCAGCGGACGGATGAAAGTAGGACACAAGAAACAATAAAACAGCTCAACTGATATGAAAGATATGAAGATAGAAGACAAATGTGGGTATTGTGTAGTAATGTAGACATGACGCAAACTATTCACAACAGATACTCATGCATACAGTAAAGGATGGATCGCTGCCAATGGACTACTAGTGATGTTCCTCTCGGGGAGTTCAGAGCCAGAGAGCAGCGGTTTTCCTTCAGGCTGTGTGACAAATGACCACAAGGGATTTAAAAATATCTGATCACTGGAGACTAAACAGACTTCTGCCAAGAGTGGAGCTGCTCTTCGTAAAGAACCAGATCCCAAATACAAGAAACTTAAGAGGCAAACAAAGAGACGGACTGGGACTTCTGTTAGCTCGGGACACTGAAGGATATGATGACTGTGCCTTGGCAACACGTCAGAACTGAGACAGAGAGTGAAGACAGAGTTCAGTTTCTCACAACTCAGGCTCGTTTTAGACGAGGGAAAGAGGGAAGTTATTCATTTTTATTACAACAATCCAGCAACGATTCTGTTTTTTTCTGAATTTGAGGGCGGTAACACAGTTTAAACAAGTTGAAACAAGGCCAACAAAAGATTGGGAAAGTTGTGGGACGCTCCAAAAACACCTGTTTGAAACAGGGTCAAGGGTAACAGGTGATTGTTGGCTCAGAGGTTCACATCTTTGTCAAACACCTAATTGTATAAAGGAGATTAATACATGGGCTCAGGAACACTTCCCTTGCAAATGATTGCAGTTTGTTTTAATTAAAAGGTATGAAAAGGTGGATTTTAGTTCATGAATGAAATGTCATAATTTTAAAGATACAGGATTCAATTTATTTTATCATTAAACAACCAGGATTGTATAACAAAATGATAGCTTTCTTTATGCATCTCACAAAAACACAATTGATAAAATAATGTGTTTTTCTTCATTTTAACAAGTTTTATTGAAATGTATTTCGATGCCGACGGTATTTAAAACACAACACTTCTGTTTTTTAGTGGCTTCTTTGTGAGTTAAACGTCACCAGATCAACTCAAGAGTCGAGTCCATCAGATCAGACATGTCTTTACTAACAGTGAAGATGGGGAAGTGTAGATGCTTTTATTTTTAGAAAGCAGAGATTTACAGCTAAATGTTTAGAGAAGAGAGGGACGACAGATACAGACATACTTTTTTCTGAAAGCTGTCGAGATTTTGTTTTGGAAGCAAACAAATGAATCGCTGCTTGACTAAAATCACAAAGACTTTAAACCGTAAATCAAGTTCTGTATAACATTGTCAGTAAACCTCGGAAAACATCTAATATTTTAGAAATACGTGAGATTGGGAAGCTAAAGATAAAAGCTAATGATGGCTGAATTCCATTTAGCTGCCTCAGTTGATGTAGTTGATTAATACTGGACCTTTCAGAGTTTCTACGAGTTCCTCTTGACTTCATCTATTATTAGAAACTGAATGAGTCACGTAAAATGGAGAGCACTTGAAAGAAAAGATATATGAACTTTGCATATTTTAGCAGACATTTCCTCCAATATTTATAAATAACACAGCGAGAAAGACAACGACGGTTATAAACTGGATCGTTCAGTGATCGTTGGATGCACCCAGAGGAACGAGGGGCCGTTCAATCTCTCATTACACGAGTTTCACCATAAAAGTACTGGAACATTGTTACGTGCTGGCGTTGCACCATCGAGCACCATATAAGAGCAAGTCTCCGCACGCTGCTGTAAACAATGGAAATGTGCAAAAGTGTGCAGACGAGCGTGTTTATAGCTTCTGCTTACAAACAGAAAAAGGCTGCAGAATTTACAACCTGGCTGGGAAAGTTTATACAAGCTGAGAAGAATATGGAGGGCTCATTACGATATTTAGTTTACCGGATATAAAGCAAATATTGATAGAACAGGTGGGGTGAAATCCATTAAACTGACGTAGAGTAATGGCATTACTTTCCCACTGCACCACCTCTGCTCTCCAAGAACTTCTCCCTGATGAGCTTTTAGATTTGCAGGAAAAATCCAGTTTTGCAAAATCAGAAATTATTAGTACCACTGTGTGTACGGGTGTTTAAACACATCTGGGTACAATCAACCCAATCAGCCAGAACAAATGTTGGACATTTACATTCCTGCAAACCACAGATGTGTTCAATCCTTATTTGATATGTTAAAACTGTATTATTTTCAGTTTCATGTTGCAACACTGCTGTGGTTTAGGCACAAAAAACATTTGGTTTACACGGTTTTGTCTCCACAAACATGGCAGCAAATTGTCCAGATGACTTGTCAAAAAATATTCAAATTCGCTGCCATGAACTCAGCTGGAAGATGTTAGGACTTGTTAAACATATCCGGTTCTTGGTTCCAAATTGTACTGACATTTCATCAAATATATTTGTATTTGTTGCCACGAACATAACTGTAAGATGTCTGTGCTTCTCACTAAACATATCAACTTTCCAACAACAAATTGTCCTTAATTCTCGTCACAAATATCTTTTTTCAGGGGCAAAAAACTCAGCTAGAAAATGTCCAGACATCCTGTTACGCATATCTGGTTTTCGCTGCAAATTGTCCGGAATTCTTATAAGAAATATCTGGTTTTATTGCCACAAATGCTACAGCGTGTAGTGTAATGTGAGTGTGATATGGCACGTATTGTAGAAATGGGAAGATAATACGTGTGAGACGTGAACATTTAACATATACTTGATTTGCAGAAACGCAGAATGCCGACATTTTATCTTGTCGGCTTGACTGGGACAACGCAGAAGCCTCACAGTGGTGTGAAGAGACACAAGTGATGGATAATGGGAACGAACACTTAAAGAGAAAGTGACGTCACAGCTGCAGCTACTTTCCACATCACTCTTGCACAAAGTATTCACTTTCAAAACAAGCGCTGCAAAGACTCTGAAAGATGAGAGCGTTAATGTAGGGATGAAAATCTGCTCTGAGCTCAGTTTGGCTCGCGCTCTTGTCTTCTCATTAGACTGATGCTGTGAACATTAGCAAACAAGAGCTCTGTTCTCCAGAGGGACAGAGATTGCAGTCATTCAGCTCTGGACGAATACCCATCAGCTGAGCGGCAGCCGCTACTCCACCCTCATCACAAACAGACTTTAAAAACACCGTGTTGTGAATATGAGGAGGCTACTGTGTGACTGTGTAAATGTTTGAGGAAAGAGCTGAAGAGAAAGAGGGACAGAATCTGCTGAAGAGCAGAGCACAACAGACACGGATTAAAAACTCTTCAGCATTCCCAGACCTTAATTCTAGGGATTTTAAACTTGGACGGCAATGAATGATGTGCGTGAGATGAGATCCGACTGATGTAAGAGAGGCAAACAGACAGTATGTGTGTGTCTGTGTGTTCTTTGACCTGCTAATGACATGACTTTCCTCTCTGGTGGTTTGTTATCACTAACGCAAGAATAGTTGCTCCGATGTGGGAGTTCTGCCCCGAGCCCAGAGCAGATCCAGGAACAGGGGCTCTGGTAGCTCTTGGACTTTTCCATATATAGAACAAGCCTGTTTTCAAGCCACTACACACACACACACACACACACACATCAAACAGCAAACACCCCGAGGATGGTTTGTGTCAACATTAGTGTCCTCACTGTGCTGACGTGACAGATAACAGAGTGTATTTCAGCCATAAATCCATAGAAAAACACAAGCAGAAGAAAAAGATTAGCTGAGCGGTGATAAGCAGCGCAAACGACCCAACAAACATCGCAGCTTTTAATGTCGTCCTCTGGGACGAAGAGCGGAAGTGACTCGCGGTACAGCACATGGTGCACACATCACATCCATTACCCTGCATTGTTTTCCTGCAGTTTTGTTCTGACACATAAATTATAGCATCCGCCTCTCTTGGAAAGGAAGAGTGGGGGTGTCGTTATCATCATGGCTGTCTAAACATCAGCGGAAAAAACAAGCAAACAAGATGATTTTTAGAATTCCCCAGTGTGAAATGTTTACTACACTGAAAACACTGACAGGCAAAAGGCATTTTTCAGGTTTGCTTTCATTTTTCTGTACTGCTTCAACACTTCAACAGTGTTGTGGTGGATTATTGATCATTAAACTCTCGCACGTCAGTCTGCTTTGAAGGTCTATATGATAACATGGGATCACATCAGTGGTTTCACAGCATGTAAAAGTGTTGTGATGGGAATGTGATCAGGTGAAGCTGCTTACAGGACAGAAACACACATAAAACGGAACTGCACTGCTTTGATAGCGATCTTTAGAGATTTAAGGACTGTTGAACGTCCCGATGGCTGAAAAGGCTCGAAACAACAAAAGAATCCAACCAAAGATATTGTTCCCAGGACACAACATAGGTGCATCAGAATTCAGAATTGTTTGTTCCCATTTTGTTTTCAGCTTTAATAGTGCATCACTAGAACCTGAGACTCTCTCAGTATGTTTTGTTCTCCTTTGTCCTCGATGTCAGCAAAACACTGAACAATATCGGAGCAAACTGCTATCATTTTATTTTTTGTCGGCTCATCTCATCTCACATTATTCCTGATCCCCTCTACTTTAAAGAGCTGAACAGTCAGAGTGCAAGAAAATCATGAATGAAACAACTCTCTTCCTGTTCAAATCCAATTATAGTAGCTTTGATCTGGGTGACAGCGCGCCGGCTTCAAAGACTCGACATACCGTCCAAAATAACTCCAACACATTTGCATGAAGGATAAAAAGCAGCAGCACACCGAGAGGACGAAAACATACATGTGAACTTAGTTTTGGGGTATTCCTCATCCTCTCCTAACAACACAGCTAAAAAATTCCAAATGAAGACAGAGACACGTCTTCAACATATTGATTTGTGCCACATTCTGCTGTGAAAATACTCCTGCAGAGACGTCAGCAGAGAGTATGCTGCTCCCTAATGGCCGCTGTTTGAACAGTGAGGTTTAATGTGGTGCATAAGGGCTTGTTGGGTCTTCACACATCTCTGCACCACAGACACACACACACACACACACACACACACACACACACTGACACACAGATGTGATGACTAATGACGGAGTAGACGCCGGCGGCGGCTGTGAGCGACCTCAGTGACACCTCAGGGGTAAAAATCACTGTCAAGGTCACGACGTGGAAAAAAGAACTGACTCATCCAAACACAAAAGATCTTCTCTGACTAATTGACTTAAAAAATATGAATGAATTACAGACGTTTGTGATCAAAGTCAGTCCTGATAAATGAGTATTTGTGCAGCTCTGTCTGAATTAAGCCTCATCATGACGCTCATCGTGGGACCGATTCAAATTCTAACCATCCATGACACCTGGAGGGAAAAACCAGTGGATGCAACAATGCTTTGTCACTTTACATTCCATCCAATCAGAGGCCACCTTGCCACTGGCAGCAGGTAACAGTGGCAGACAGCTCACTACTGACACCTACAGGAAAATCAGACTATCACACCTCATAGATACAGATTTTTAACTACAAAAAAAGAAACAAAACTGTCAAAAAACAGCTGTAAAATGAAGCCTTTTAATGCCTCATAATATGCAAATATCCAGAAAGAGACTTAAATACATTAAAATTAAATGTACTCACCCCTCCCATCGTTATTCCATCAATAAGGGCGATATATGGTTTCTTGCACACTCCTTAAAAGATTTGAAAAACGTGTAAAAATGAGACTGATGTTACACGTACAAACTGATTAAACCGAGGCCTGGTTGTTTTTTTAAAGTTACTGTATTTATAAAACTCACCAATAGCGTTGTTGAGAATGTACTCCTCACGGAAGAAGTCTTCTGCAAGAGAGTCTCCGACTTTCCCCGCTTCCGTGACCGCTGAGAGGAGAAAACAATGAATGAAGCAACAAGTTGCAGTCACATGTTGAAAACCTTTTTTCTTTCCATCAAGATGGTTTGAAGAAGGGTGAAAACCAGAACAACAGTGTTTTTAAACTAGTGGTGTGCGTATCGACAGGGTTGGGAGGGTTACTTTAAAAATGTACTCCAATACAGTTACTAATTAAGCTTGTTACTTGTTAAAAATGCATTAAAGTAATGTAACTTTTGGATTACCTCAATATCAAACATATGTAAATAAAGAGGTAAATAGTAATTTGCTTTGATTCCGAATGTATCTGTAAACTTATTACTTATTTTTTTCTGTAACTTTATGAGAATACGTTCCTGATTTTCTATCCTTATTATGTAATCCCATTACATGTATTCTGTTACTCCCTAAGCCTGCATATTGATAAAGATAAAGTGATAGTTATTATCTAAAACGTTTCTGATCCATGGTAGATAAACACATTAAAAGATTGAGATCTAAACTCTATTTTATCATCAGCAACACAGTAAAAAGTAACTACAATACCACTTGGAGCTGGTTCAAATGATACTCGGCTAAAAGGAACTACTGTGAACGTTTGTCATAGTCAAATGCGAATTATGTCTGTACGTATAAATGTGTGAACAGACTGGATATTCATGACGGCTGTTTCAGTTCTCAGAGCTGCACTGCTGCTGTATATAATGTGTGGGAGGACTAAGAGGTGCTGTGGCAACACGACGAACCTCGTTAAGTAGCTGAGAGTTAATCAAAGTACAGAATATGATGAGGTTATGCAGCCGCAGTCTGAGGAACAGGAGAGGAAGGATGTTTGACAGACTTCAATCGGCTTTGGTACTGGCAGGTATTACTCAATGTGAGAGAGTATTGGCTGACAAATCTTGTGCAAAGTATTGGTATCGTATCGGTGTTGGAGATTCAAGCCCAAGTTCTCCTCGTATCAGTTTGGAAAGGAAATCTGCATTATTGTACATAACTTGTATCACCGGTTATTTATCCTTTAGAGAAACTGTTGGTAACCTCTGTGACCAGAATGCTTCCACATGAGAGACACAAACTGAAGCTACACAGACTCCAGTGATTGAACCTGCAGGCTGCTGCTCACCTCTGATGTCTCCACCTGCACAAAAAGCTTTGCCACCTGCTCCTTTGATGATCACAACATCAGTCTCTTTGTCATTTTCCCATTTCTGGAATCACAAACAAAAGGAAACTATCATCAAAACCAAATCTTATGTTAATTCAATTTCTCACTGAGCTGAGATACATCTCTGGACTATCTTTTAGGAAAATGTAGTCATTCAAGAAACTCAACCATTCAAAATATCAAAATTTTATAAAGAGACCTTGAACACAACATCGTCAGAAACTGTGATACACTGGACGACCTTCCTCATTTGAAGAGGGAGGTCTGTGAATATGTGGCCTTCAGAGGACTAGAGTGTCCCACTTAATCAAGTAATTGTTCAAAAAAGAAAAATAATTGCCTACTATCATGATAACTGATTCATCATTTCTGTTATTTTTAAAGCAAAAATGTCAAACATTTGCTGCTTTTTAAAGTAAATGAAGAGTTTAAGGGGTTTGGACTGTTTGTTGAACAAAGGAAGCAATTTGAAGACGTCATTTTTAGGGAAAATTGTGTTGAGCATTTTTCAAGGTTTTTTCACTTGAAAATGAATCATGAAAATAATCATTAACTGCAACTCTACAGAGGACTAAAGTCTCGCAGGCAAACTGAACCAGCGAGTGGCACACTGTGGATGTCTGGGTGTTTAAAACCACAAATGATACAAAAGTTGTGTCCTTCACATTCCAGCAAAAGAAGACAATTTGTATTTAAAGGCAGGGACGAATGCATTATCTAAATATTTTAGTGTGTATTCTTAATGCAAGTGTAATATAAAAGTGTGAACAAGTGAAAATCTGTCCCACTTTCAATAACACAATGTCCTTGAAGGTGTCAAACTAAGTGAGCTACTTGCAGCCACTTACGTAACACACAGCTGTAATAAATGCCACTGGACACAGTCGAGGCCTTGACATTTGCCCAAGTTGAAGTTTGCATGAAGCAAGATTTCCACATACCTTTAGCTGAGGGTAGATCTGCCGGATCATAGTCATGTTGAGAGCATTCAGCACTTTGGGTCTGTTCATAGTGATAACACCTGCGTTGCCCACTTTCTCCAGAAGAACCTCTGGTTCCACCTGACTCGACATCTGATCCAAAATACAGACAACCGGACAATTTTGTGCTTAACTAGACTGCAGAAAAACTTTAGCACTTTTTTGAAAATACTATATTTTATTTGACTTTTTTTTGCCATAAAATATCTGTAACATACTTTGTGTAAATTTCCCAGTATATATTTGTTTGTGCTGTTTCCATTGTCTCTCTTCATGAGGTTTTTTTCCACCTTTTTTCCCTGAGTAAAGGTTATTCTTTAACCATATGGGAAGTTTTTCCTCACTCGAAACGAGGGTCTAAGCAAAGAGTATGTCGCTCGCTGTAAAACCCACTGAGGCAATGTGACTGTGAGTTGGGGCATTATAAACAAAATGTATTTGATCTCATTTGAATAACTAAAACAGCAACTTACTGAACACAGGACACATTTCAAACACATCGCATCATAACAAACAACAATACAAAACAGTCTGCATGATGTCATAGTCAGGTAGACGGCATACATCTCTGGGTCATCCAGAGAGTCGATGGGCTTCTGTTGCCACGTTATCAGGTTAAATCAAATGATTTTGCTCTTGATATGACTCCAGAATCAACAATACAGTAAAATGTGTGATGTGTCAAGGTTGATGGGGCATAATGTGAACAATATATCCATAAACTTTACCAGTAGTTGATACTTGTGTTAATCCTGAATCAGTTGACAGGCACATTACAAACAAATACTTGCAGGAGATTTAAAAGTGGGCCAGTACTGATCATGTGTTTTTACGAGAGTCTCGTACAAAAAACAGGCATGTTAGTAAACACAAACATAAGGTTTTGTTGTCAGCTATAGAATAATGATATTAATGTGTCTCAGCAATCCTCTCTAAACTACAGTACAGTACATTATGTAAGTAAGGACATGGGAGGTTTTGCTCACCATGTGGCCCTGAATTCGCTGCAGTCTGCAGATGGACCTCAGTCTGGATGAAAAATAAAGAAAAACAGTGGTAAACATACATTTTTTAATCAAACTACACAAGGTGGACTCATAACATCTGGACACATTTTATCTGACAGACAGAATGAATTAACTCTTAAGTTAAGTCGAGTTCAAATCAACACAATTTTACCCTAAAACTCCCTTTAATGCATACATGCATACATGCATAGATACAGCAGCTAGCATCACAGTGGCTTATCTTAACTTCATATTAGCATGTCAGACATTTTAAAACAAGCTTCATAATGGCAGAAAACACGAGAACGTCAGGACGACAAACACGTAATCAAAGTTTACAAGTTTAGAGAAACACCGTCGGTCTCCACATACCTGAACGCAGACGTTAAAACGGTTAAAGACATTATTTTATTTGACTTTCAGGTAGAGCTGCTTCACCTGCTCTTTCCCCTGTAGTTTACTTCCTGGAAGGAGCACCGAGCGGTCTCTGATTGGTCAAAGCAGTGACGTCGCGGTGGGCGTACGCACCAATGAGGGAGAGTCGATTCTAGCTGTGTTTGTGCCACACTGCCACCTACGGAGAGAAGCGGTACTGCACCCAGGTATTCTTAGAATAACTAACATTTATTTGTATTTCTGTCCACTTATTTACAGTTTTTATTTAATTCATACAATATTTTTTATTTATTATATGTTATGCTATCATTTAATCATACTATACAATAATTCTTTATGTTATATTGCAGAAGACAACTATATTTTAAATCCCATTCAGCAATATACTCTATATCTGACTTTCCATATTATACTGTACTATGAGATGCTATATTTTGTTAATATGGTATACAGTTTTATTACATTGTATAGTATAAAACACCTTTATTTTATTTTATATGTATATCTATATATGAATATATATATTTCTACAATAGAATTAACATTTAGTATCATTGCTTTATATTACATATTATTAACAAAAGTGAAATTGCTGTTTCTAAGATGTGTCTGTTGTCCATTAGGCCTGTTTATTTTAAACATTCCTCCACTGATTCTTAAGACTTCTGTAAAACCATGTCCCACTAAGACAAGTGCTAAATGAATAACATTTACTTGTTTAAAATCACTATGGTTGATAATCTGCATAACATTTTTGCATATGTTTGTTTATAATTTCATATGGTACCTATATTATATGTCAGCCAAGTACCCTCAAGATCAGTTGTCCCAAAACAATAAAAGGACATTTCAATCTGATAAAAACCTGAAAAAAGATGAAAGAGTAGAAAGAAAAAACTCTTTTAAAAAAAACTAAACGCTGTGAATTTTCAGCAATATTTATTCTTATTTTGTGATTACCTCACCCTCCATGCTTGCCAAATGTGACAAGGTCACACAAGCTCCTTTAAGTTTGGTATTTTTTCAATATTTACTGATGTATTGATTACTTTGACTTGCTCTATTCTATCATTTGGAGATTACATGGATGACCAAAACTGCAAATATCAAAATTAGGAAAATACATTTTAAAAATGATGCAATCAATAAGTAAAAAATATTTGAAATGTACCAGAAATAAGAAATCAATATCAGTATAGATAAATTCATGAAATATGACCTTGATAATTCTGTTTTAATTACATTTAAATTTCTCAAACAAATTGTGAAGAACAACACAGAGCTAATTTTTGTGCAAAGAAGAACATAAAACTCCTCCACACTGTCCTCTTCACTTGCAATCAGGAATCATCAGATTCTGTTTTTATAATCTTTATAAAAGATGTGTGCATGGAAACAAGTAACAGTGACCCTCAGACACTAGTGAACTCATTATGCAACAAGTTGGATATGAATGTGAACATGTTTGATTACACAGGCTATCAAAATAAGATTAGGGTGTGATGTACTGCTGTGACCGAGGTGTGGCGGAGCAAAGTGCTCAGGTGACCTTTCCTGGGCAAATAAAGAACACTCCCTGGTTACATTAGAGCCAAAGTAACAAACGGGTGTTTTCAGGAGCATGGACTGAATTGTTGATTTATTAGCATTATACATTCACAGAAAACTGCTTAATGTTTTTCTTACAAACACAATTATGGATACAATAATGTTTCTTACTGCACACCAATGTCATGAAATGTTAAGAAAAGTTTATTCTACATTATGACATGGCTGATTTAGGATCATTTTCAAACATCTATATGTATTAAAACAAATGTGTTTCTAAGAATACATGTGAAGAAACATTTAGGCAGAACTATATTGATTATAATCCATGTTAGGATAAGAGGATAAAGT
This sequence comes from Sparus aurata, assembly GCF_900880675.1. Taxonomy (NCBI): domain Eukaryota; kingdom Metazoa; phylum Chordata; class Actinopteri; order Spariformes; family Sparidae; genus Sparus; species Sparus aurata. Next base: position 31,176,088 of record NC_044195.1, on the reverse strand, counting down.
TTTCCAGGTGCCAGCTTGAGGTCTTGAGGAGTCGTCATCTAGTCGGAGTCGCTGCTGCAGGAGCTGCTGGAGGACTGAACCAAGAATAAACACAACACGAACATGTCAAATATTAAATTCAATCATCAACAAAACTCATGTAGAACTGGATATGTGTGGTGGACCAAAACTGCCAAAACCAAATTTAAAGAAGGGATAAATAAATGACTAAAAAAAATAAAAGAATGATGATAAAGATGTGTCATGAGTTAAATCAATAACTTAGCATTTCATTAATATGAATCTGAATAACATTTCTGGAGCTAATAAAACAAACAGCTCTCACCCCGTGACACTTCTTGTCTTTCTTATGGCACTTTGCATGCTTGTGACCATGCTTGTGCTTGTGCTTGTGCCCATGTCCATGGCATTGTCCGTGCCCGTGTTCATGTCCGTGTCCGTGTCCCTGCCCATGGCCTTGTCCATGGCACTGTCCATGGCCTTGTCCATGGCCCTGTCCATGGCATTGTCCATGTCCAGGTCCATGTCCCTGTCCATGGCCAGGTCCGTGTCCTGGGCCAAAACCAGGACCAGGTCCGTGTCCTGGGCCAAAACCAGGACCAGGTCCATGTCCGTGGGGCGGAGGAGGGTAGTGGGGAGGGGGGGCGGTGCCTGGAGGACAGTTAGGGTATCCTCCTGGCATCTGCTGAGGATGTTGAGGGTAACCAGGAGGGTACTGGTTTCCTAAACATGAGGAGAAATTTGTTTAATTAAGTATTTAATCAACATTAACCATATTTTACAACCTTAGAAAAAACATCTTTAAAGGTCTTTTAAAGGTCCCTGTGTTAGTTAAATGTATTGCATTTGTCTTGACATGTGAAATTGTTTGTTTTGTATATTCTTAAAACAATCAGCTCACTTAAACTCCACAAAAGAGGTTTTGTATCTAAATAAAGTAGGAATACATTTAAATAAAATGGCTGTCAACGGTTGTGTAATTTACCTTGGTTGTGTCCGTACATCTTTAAAACTTCAGATGAAACTAGAGATCCTGAAAGAGGAAAAAAAAATCAAATCAACACACATTTAATATAATTTCATATCATATCATTTAGCAGGAAGGTGTAAAAGGTGAACTTACCGTGTGCTGGAGAGCAGATCCACAGACGCAGCTGCTGGCGCCTGCTGATCCTTTATATGTGCAGTCCACTTCACATGATCAGGGGGCAGAACCTCCTCAGCTCCCATCAGAACATTGTTGCTACGTGACATAAATAGGTGTGTGTGTATAATCGTTAACATACAGTCAATATGAGTGAGGGACCAGCCTAAGATATGAACACACACACACACACACCCAAACACAAACCTCTGAAAACTTTTTCTGTTTAGAAATCTGCTTTACAACTCATCCTTTGGAAGATGTTTTGATTATTTGCAGTCTCATTATACTTGAAATGTTGAAAATGACAATAATGTATTTTTGATCATTTCATTCGTTGATACGTTGACTGAACATACGTATCTGTAATCAGCAATCATGCAAATTAAATATAAGTGGGCGGCTCTTATCGGACAGAACACTCCTAAACAGGCCATAAACTAAATGATTTAATGTTACAGTGTAATTAGACAGATTCAAAGTAGATTTTCTTTCAAAAGGTCAAAAAAAAATTATTAATTTTTTTAAATAGTTGAATCAAACTGGATATTGCTAATTTGGAAACATATTGATTATTTTATTTTATTGTTGTTATTGATGATGCAGAAAATGGATGAGAAAATAATTGAAACATAAATAAATGCAAAGAAACATTATAATTAATTCATTGATCTATTTAATTATATGTCTGATTTTGTCCGTTTCAATCTTCATTAGAGGAACAAATTGTAATCTTAATAAAGTAATGATCCATCACTGAATAAACAAGCTTTTCTCAGAGGAAAATAAGATCCCAGATTCAAGTATGTTTGAAATTGTGTAATTGTTGTCCAATAAGGTCAGTTTGTTTATTCCGTTTGTTCAGTCATGAAAAACTAATCAGTCAATGAAGATCTTTCTCTTCTGATTGAAATTTCTTCTCCAAAATTAACAGGGCTCCTTTGATTTTCATTTCAATTCATGCAATCTGCAAAGTAACGAGTAACTAAAGTTATCAAGTAGATGTAAACGGATAAAATATATATAAATAAAGGAAATATGAAGCAACATATGGAAATATTTAATTGTACCAGAACTGCACCTTGAGTCACTATTCATTTTCTGATTGCTACATTTGGTTTTCTTTCTCCTTTTTCTTGTTTTATCGATATTGTTGGATTTTAAATTGTTGTTAACGTGTTTTTACTGTTGTTGAAGACTACAGACGACTCTGTAAAAGTCACTGTGGATCCAAACAAAGAACAAAGAATTCAGTGACCTAAACGGCTCACTGCACGTCATTTTTTATCAGCTGCCAAACACAAAACTCGACTGACTGGGGCTGGACCAATATGTTTAATAGTTTCGGTCCATAGAAGGCGGTGCAGAAGAACCAGCTGCTGCCCTTTACACAGTTCACTAAGCTCTTAATTCCAGTTTACACTTGCATGAAAATGCAGCAGGATACTCTGCCGTACTCTGGCCCAAAAAAAGAAAAGAGCTTTTGTAATCTATGTGTCAGTGATTTAAAATATGAACAATACCAAAAATAGCATGAAGGAAACATCCACAGTTTATAAAATCTGTTTGTAAAAGAATGAACACTGCTGGGGAGTGGCAGGGTGTGTGAGCTGAACAAAGGTCTTACTACAACACTCCCTGGGTAAATACAGACAATATAACACACAGTGTAATAAATGACTGAGGTCAAATCAAGAGGAAAATAAAGAGGCAAGGCGTTGTTCAGATTATTTGTTTTTATGATAACAAGATTATGAGTGTCTAATAAATCAAATCATATGTCAGACAGAGGGACTCTGTGTTTAGATATTTTACTTAAAAATGTATTGACCTAACATTTCATACAAGGTAACATACTGTGTGACGGCCACACATGACTTTTATTTTGCAGTTATGGTCCAAAGTTAGAAAAATGGTTAAAAAAAGGTTTCCAGGTGGCATCTTGTCTTGTCTCTCTTCCCGTCCAGACGTCTTCATCTAGTCAGAGTCGCTGCTGCAGGAGCTGCTGGAGGACTACAGCAGAAACAAACCAACATGTAGTTATGGCAACATGTCAGCAAACAACTGGCTGTTCACATATCCAGTACACAAAGCAACTTTATGTTCATTGGGAGTCGTGTCTGTACAGCTGACTGCTTTACAGTATTTAATTTGGTGCAATAGGGACTCTAAGATTTCACTTTACATTTATGGATAATTCAACTGGATCTTACCCCATGACACTGCCGGCCTTTCTTATGACAATGGCCATGCATGTGACCATGCCTGTGCCTGTGGCCATGTTGACCATGTCCATGTCCGTGATGACCATGTCCATGTCCGTGATGACCATGTTCATGTCCGTGATGACCATGTCCATGTCCGTGATGACCATGATGTCCATGTCCATGATGGCCGTGCCCATGCCCGTGATCATGTCCATGATCATGTCCGTGTCCATGATCGTGTCCATGGTCATGTCCAGGACCATGTCCATGCCCATAACCAGGCCCTGGTCCATGACCATGATCATGTCCATGTCCGTGTCCATGATCATGTCCATGGTCATGTCCAGGACCATGTCCGTACCCATAACCAGGCCCTGGTCCATGACCATGGCCTCCACCCCCTCCACAAGGTGGGGGTGGAGGATAGGCTGGACCACAGGGCGGAGGAGGGCAGGGTTGTGGTGGGGCAGGTCCTGAGGGACATTGAGGGTATCCTCCTGGTTGAGGATGACAGCCAGAGGGATACTGGTTTCCTGGTCAAACAAAAGGGTGGCACTCATTATTTTCTTTCGTATTGTTTATACACTTGATGTCAAGTCTTGCTCCTTTAAATTAAATGAAGACAGTTTGACATAAAGGCGAAGAACAGGCTTTTAGTCACTGTGAAAACGTGTCTCTGCCATGCCATAAAAAACAGAAATAGATCAGTAACACGACAAAACGTCAAATATATTGAGAGACGTGAAACTTGTTATGACGATGTTTTCTCTTCATAACAAGATTTTTTTGGGTTATAATATTATCAAGATGTATTATGGAATATAAACCCAAATCAAGAAACTTTTCTTGTTTTAATAAGATACTATCAACCCCGTCAGTGTTGTTTCACATTATTATGTGATAACTTATACTGTTATAACCAAATGTTCTTGTTATAACAATATATTGTGTATCTTAATGTAATAAAAGTTTAATGTTGTAACAAGACACATTGTATATTGATATAACAGGAAAAGCTTCTTGTAACAAAAAATATAAGTTACCACATAATGAAACACTTAAATTAGATGTTTAACGTTATAAAGAGATCAATAGTATATTGTTATGAACATTTTTATTGTTTAAACAAGTTATCATCTTATGCTGTGAAATATTTTTTAACAATATAATGTTTCATGTTACAAAAACAAGTTATCACATCATAATGAGAAACATTTTCTGTATAAATAACAAGATAAGTTGCATATTATTATAACAAGAAGTTAATTGTTAAAGCTAGTTATCATGTCATGCTGAGGAAACTTTTATAATAATATTATTTAGATTCATGTTTCTACAATAAGTTTTCATGCTATAACATAAAACCTTTATATGCTATAACAAGATCAGCAGCAAACTGGTATTGCAGAGAAAGAGTCTTGTTACGAAAGATTTTAAAAAGAATTAACAATAAGTTAACATGTAATAATGTGAAATGTTCCATGTTATAAATAGTATATTGTTATACCAAAAAGTGTGCTGTAAAAATAAGGTATCATGTTCTGCTTTGAAACATTTCTAACAATATGTTTCATGTTACAAAAATAAATTGAGATGTTAAAACATGAAATGTTTCAAGATATAACAAGAAAAATTGTTAACTGTTAAAGAAGGAAACGCTTCTTGTTATAATGTGAAAATGTTTGCATGACAAAAATGCAGAAATCGCTTGTCAGAATGTGAACAGAATGTGTTATAACAATTAACTTCTCATATTATAATTTGATAACTTACAACAACTAGATGTTTATTTACCTGTGTTTCTCCCGTACATTTCAGAAATTCAGATCCAAACCCTGAAATGAAAGAAGCGACTGAATGCTCACAAATCGTTTCTTAACGTGAAAACAACAACAAATCTTTCCACAAAGACAGCATCTTTAGTCAGCTGTGGAGAACTGTACTGCTGTACCAAAAGTGTGTTTTCTGAATGTTAGAAAAACAGACAGCAGAGGTCAGAAGTATTACATCTTGTGTAGTAGCAAGTTGTGATAAATACAGAAGTGGTGACAGACAAATCAATAGAGTTAATAAAGGAAACACAACATGATCAATCTATAAATACACACACATATTTTATGGTTATTATGCCCAGATAGCTGCTCATGAACTTACTGAGTGCTGGAGTAGAGGTCCACAGACACATCAATGAACTGTCTCTGCTTTTATATGAAGCCACACCTCAGCACAGCCTGAAACATGACTCACTTCGGTGCCATCTGGTGGCAGAATCAATACCAACACTGTTTGTTAATGTGGTGTTTCAATCTTCAGTGACTTCAATACAAGTTATAAAAAGCCAAAACAGTAAGCCATCGTTTGGTTTTGTTATCACTTCATTTATTTATTGGATTAGTGTTTTATTCAAGGACATACAACCAGTGAAAACTTTGGAGTTTACATGTTTTGGACCAAGAACATACAGGCTTATTAAGTCACACAAAATGTTTGTAGGTCATGTGAGATTCTGGTGAAGGAGGATGAACATCCTGGTTCTTTTTAAGGAGTTGTCATCTAGTCAGAGTCACTGCTAGATGAGGAGGAGGAGCTGCTAGATGAGCAGGAGCTGCTGGAGTACTACAAGCAGGATGAAGACAAACAGAAAAAGTCAGTCAGAGATGACAGACGATGATTCAATCCTTGACAAAAGAGGCAGAATGATTATGACCCATATTAATAAATGTTGTTTTTGATCAGAGTACAGAGAGTTTTGTAAGAGTCACTGATTTACTTCTGGTGTAGAGACACTAAAGCTCCATCAGACTGTGTTTATAACAAGAGATATCCAGATGTGAGTGTGTTTAAACAGAATATGTAAGTTATGCCGATAGGGGTCATTCAATTAAAAAATAACCAAACAAGTGTTACTACAGCCGGCTAGTTCTCATAGAGAGATTCAAGTGCAGAGCCAGACCAGCAGGAGGAGTAAACACCCGGCTTAATATCTGATTCTGCTCTGATTCGGAGCAGGAGAGCTCGGAGATTACTTCTTAACAATTGGGATTAAGAAGGGGATTAATCCTCACTCCTGTTTATCACCCTGACTGCAGCAGTGACGGCTCTCTTTAGTTACTCTGGTTATTCTGGCAGGCATCCAAATGAAATGCACTGTTTGTAGATTTCTCTTGACTTGAACATTGTGGAAAGTATCTGGGATGATGTAAATGCACAACTCAACAAAATGTAAGTCATTTTTATACACTGCTCCCCGCTGAATAAATAATCTTTAACATCGATGGCAGAGTATTTCTGTGATCAGTTTTCATTTGTTTGGACTGAACAAACATTTATGCTTATTGTTTCTCTGAATTCTGACCAAAATCAACGTTGTATTGTGAATGAGCTGAAAACTCTTGGCTCTTACCCCGTGACTTTCCTTATCCTTCTTGTGACACTTGCGATGCTTGTGGCCAAACCTGTGCCTGTGTTTGTTCTTGCCCCCAGGTCCATGTTTCTTCCCTTGTCCATGACAGCCACCATGTCCATGTTTATGTCCATGACCATGTTTATGTCCATGCTTATGTTTATGTCCATGGCCATGTTTATGTTTATGTTTATGGCCTTCACGACAACGACGTTCTGTAATTAGCCATAAATCAATAATTAGCAAATAAGAATATCAAATATGTAATACATATTAAATATATATAACCAAAACCAAGTGTGTTACTTACCGTCGTCAGACATTTTGAAAATCCTGAAACTGAAGGAAAAACAAAAAAACTTGAGCAAATAAGTCTTTTACATGAGACTAAATGGTTACACTTCATAATAACCATCACTTATTAAATTGTAATTGCAGTTAATTAAACTGGTAATAGTTATTTTGCTGTTAACGATTAATAAAATGCTTTATAAACCATATTGTTAAGTTTTATAAACATCACTTTGAACTTCGTAATTATCCTTCCAAATGAATAACATCATTATTATCATACACATAAGGTGCAACTTTGTAATAAACAATTTTTTATAGTAAACATAAATTCACAGATTATTAAAGATGGTTATTTAAAGTGTTACTGAATAAAAATACACCTGAAAAACATCTTTACAAAACATTTAGGATTAGGAAAATACAATTGTAAGGCAATCCAAAGTGTGATGTGCGCAACAATGTGGTATGAGAGGTGAACTTACCTTGTTTGGAAAGAGAAAATCCACTGATGCAGCTTCCACCTGCTGTTCCTTTTATATAAAGCTACATCTGAACCTGAAGCAGCTAATCAGAGGAAAAATCTGCGCTATGTGATTTGTGTTTCGTGTAACCCTAGATTCAGTGTTTGTTTTTACCTCTGCACAGCATGTTCGACACGCCTCTTTGTTTGTCTGAAGCCTCCATTGTGAATTATCTGTTGTTGAGCAGGTTTACACGCACCAGTTGCTTATTTGTGAGTTTTTCAGCGATCTGATTGTTGACAATTAGAACAGAATTGTACAGATTCCCTTTGAATGTTTTAACAGTGACTCTCTTCCATAATATCAAAAGCTTATAGATATTTATTAAAGCTATGTGATTTTAAAAAGACTTGTCTTAAGTCAAGTCTCAAGTCAAGTCTTTCAGGAAGTCTTGATTTTGGTAATTTTTTGGAAAATTCATCTCTTGAGTTTAGGTAGTCAACTCAGAAACGTGAAGACAAGTCTTTAAGGACTGAAGTCTTGAATCTTAAGTTTTGGGTTCAAGTCTTAAGGGAGTCAACTCATAAATGTCAAGGCTTTCAGGACTCAAGCCAGAGTCTTAAGATAAGTCTTTTGGGATTCAAGTATTTGGTTTGGTCAAATATTTAGGAAGTGAAGTCTCAGATATCAAGTCAGGTCTTTAGGGATTCAAGGATTGGGTTTAGTCAACTACTTTGGGAGTTAAGACTCAATTATCAAGCCTTAAAGGATTCAAGTCAAGGGTTAGGTCAAGTCTTCATGAAGTCAAGTGTCACATGTTGATTCAAGTCTTTGGGGAGTCAACAGTCGGGTTCAGTAGAATATTAGGCGAGTCAAGTCCTGTCAGGACTTCAGGGAATTATGTCTCAATTTTCAAGTCAAGCTCAAGTCAAGTTCTGGGAGCTCAAGTCTCAAATCTTCATGGTTCACTTGACAACAAATAGAATAAAACAATCTTTGTAAAAAATGTAATCTTACATGTTTCTTGTTGTGGGTGAGTTCACTACGCAGCCCCCACCCTCCTTCTGTGCAAAAAGTGTGGGAGGAGAGACAAGACAGGTTTTCTTATCAGCATCTGGTCATGCACAAGACTCTGAACAATCAAAACCAGTTTCAGTTTTGTCTTCGAACATCTTGTAAGCCCACTGTGTGCGTTTGCAGTCACCTGTTCCAGCACCTCAGCCACACAAATAAACACACAATCGTGTGTTTACCTGACACTCCCATGATGTTCGACGACAGCTGTATGTTCACTGCACATCGCTAACATTCACAAACTGCCACGTTTATCTTTAAATCAATGAAACATTCCTCATGAAAACACTTTGAAAACACCCTTCAACAATTCACGTACCGGAGACAGCAGCTGTCAAAGGGCAAAGACACAGGAGCTTTGTTAACGAATAAATTAGGGTATAAATATTGGTATAGAGCAGAGGTGCAGAGGTGACACATTGGACACATTCTTAAAGGTGACAAAAGCAGATTAATAACTTAGAGGTTGCTTAAAGTCCATTAAATTTCAGAACAAGTGTGTACTTTTTCAAATAATGTGCAGCCCAAGTGTCAATTCCTCTTTTTATGAGTCAAATATTGCAGGTTTGTAGATCTTGCACAAGTCAAGTTTCTCTTCCAGAGCTGTGGTGTTGAATAATGGCCAGAACAATTTTTGCAACATACTATGATGTCACAGGGCATTTAACCTCTAACCTTTTCGATACTTAATGTCTTAACTTCACCATTTTATCCTGTTTGACATTTGTGCGTCAAACATTATTGTTTGAATTCTCGAGTAATGGCCAAAGATGTGGAGTGTGTGAAGTCACAGTAACCTTGATTTCTGACGCTTGGGAACCAAATCAATTGTACCATATTTGAAGTTCCCTCACTGCATTTCTGAGATATCGTATTCATGAGATTGGGGTCCCACGAGGACACAATGATCTTAACTTACGGCAGCCTAAATCTAATAAATTTGTCCTTAAGTCAAGGTGAACATTTGAGACAAATTCGAAGAAATCACGTAAAAACATAACGCCTCTGGACACACTGTTGCCAGCTCGGAGGCATGAGAATAAACAAATAAACTAAATTATAATATAAATAGCTGATTATTCTGTTTGTTGTGAAGTAAAAGGCTCTGTGACACACTGTGATACACTGTCCACTTTGCTCCTTTCAGCCTAGCAACCTCAAAACTAACACAAACACTTGTTGCTGCTCGCTATCATACGTGCAGGAGGAGGTGGTGCTGAAAAACGTGTCTGCTCTGTCGACACTCTCACTCTGATAAAGGTTGAAACAACATGTGACATCACTGCTCACAGACCCGACTGTTCAGCAGTAGTTAACACCGACAATATTTCACATTGTTGCACGAGAAATAACATTTAGTCTCATCAATACAAATAAAACTCCTGGCTGATCAGTATTCCATCTTGAGGAATTCTATTCTCAATAAAATAATACATTTTTCTTATGTGCAAAAACCAATATAAGGAAAATTCATTGAAGACACACAGAGTTAAGATAATAGAAAAATTCTTTATTCTAAATGGAAATGGTGAGGAAGGAGCACGAATATAAGGCAACGTGGACATGAATGCTTTCATACACTTTCTAAACCAGCCCACATTAACTGGGCGTCTTCGATAGCAGCAGATTATTACAACAGATTTTTAAGGAGTAGCTCTGACGGATGAGCGGTCCTGGAATGTCGACATAGAAAGTTATTCAAAGAATGAAATGTGTTACTTTATCTGCAGATGTTGTTTTGTTTGCTTAAGTCGTAGACTAGACTTTCGATTAATTCATTCCGGCAGTCTGATGAAATGTGACCTTTAAAAGGTCGTCACAGCTTCAGTTTACCAGCCAGTGGACTGCTGGGGTAAAGACTCGAGAAGCGGCCGAGGGCCCAGACTGGAAAGACGTTTCTGTAGGAGGTGTAGCTGATAGCGCAGCTCTTGTTGAACACACCAGCAATATTCTCCTGGGGAGAGAGAAGAATCACATATTAACGCTCACATTTAAGAAATTATCCTAGTTGTAGTTTTAGAGTTGCTAATGACTGATGGCAAGGAGAGAGAATCACCTGTGGCCAGTCTCCGTTGGGCAGCTGCCTGTCAATCAGCAGCTGTGCTCCTCTTTCAACGGCCCGTTCATCTGGATGCCTGGTTGATACAAGAGGAGATGTGATGACATTTGAATATCTGATTTTATTTGGATTTGGCAAAACTTGTTGGACTTGGTGGATAAATGTTAAGCACTGCTTTACCTGACAGCCATGAGGCCTAACAAAGCCCAGCAGGTGTTGTGGATCTGAGATGTGTCGCTCTGGACGTAGCACCGCTGCTCGCAGGACTCAAAGTCCTCCCCCCAGCCTCCGTCTGACATCTGCCGGTCCAACAGGAACTGACAAGCTTTCTGCACCTCCACACACACATCCCTGGAAACAGAGGGCATAGCAGCGTAATTAAGTCTGTAAGCTGGGAGTTTATGAAAGTCCTGTGTGGTTTGGTGGGCTTGTCATGGGTCAAAAAGGATGTTCATGGTTTAGTGTGAAATTTCCGTGATTAGTGTTTGGAACTCTTACTCATCCTTGTAGACGTGACCCATACAAGCAAAGGCTTCAAGGCCAAACCATATTCCATACGTGAAGCACACTCCCCAGGACCTGAGCATGAGCACAAATTGATTAGTTCTCATTATGCGTGACCTGTTCATGAGGTAGGATATCAGGTAGTACAACAGCAGCTGTAGTCTCACCCTTCCCAGGAGCCATCAGGCCTCTGCACCTTCCTGCAGTACTCCAGTCCTTCTTTTAGAGTGCAGCTGAAAAATAATAACAAATAACAACCTTTACCTGTGACTCCAGAGTTTTAAATATTCCCCCTGACAAAAAAATGTCAGACAAAAGTTATTAAAAAAAATGAATGGTAACCAATTATCTAAATAAATGCGTTAAAGCCACTTTAGTTTGTTTGTCTTTGTCATGGGTTGTGCATGTCTCAGTAATAAAGGGGAATTCTGATATTTTCAAACCTGGGTCGTATATTTACATGTTTTTATGTCTAAGTTTTGAAATCGGTCCAGTACATCGACTCAGCATCCAGCCCCGACACGATTGCAACATTATCCTTTGAGGCAACTGACCAGCAACGTTGCATCCATCAAAAGTGCTTGTTTTTTTTGCACCGATAGGCGGAAGTTGTTGTACAAGTATCTGACAGCATTATGGAAAAGATTCCAATGTAGATAGACCATTTTGTGAAAATATAGGATCCTTTCTTTAACCAAAAACACAAGTCTTGCTCAAGGAGAAGTCTCGCTATGAAATCTGATGAGTCTTTGCAGAAAAAACGAAAAAAAAAAGGGTTGGAGAGAAGAGATTGTAAGTTATTCTTCATTTTTTAGACCTATTTTTTTTTATCTGCTGTTTTGTAGAAGTCTGTTCCTCATTGATATTACGTTGGAGTTTTGTTGTGGCTGCAAACTGAGGCGATCTACTGGACTGATTCCAAAACTAACAATCCATTAATACACCAAATTATGTAAATGTACTGCCCAGGTTTACAAATACCTGAATTCCCTTTTAAAGCTATATGTGTTAGTGTGTGTGTCTGTGTGTAGTGTAGTGTAGTGTACCTTATCTCCTCAGCACGGTGTTGAGGGTAGACCTTCTGGAAGTGCCTCAGAGCCTGCATCACTGCTGAGGTACACTCCACATAGGTATAATCTATCATAATGTCACCTAAACAGAGACAGAAGGAGAGAGACGGAGGGCACACAGTGTTACTAATCAACATCACATTTCACAACATGTACTGCATCCTCTTTCAAACACGTCAGCTCGTGTTTTAGGCTCTTTGCCCTTTTCAATTATAGAGACCTTAATATTGCAACATTTTCCACACGTTGTAAAAGGAAATGTCAGATCTTTATTTGTCTCCTTGTTTCCCTTTTTCTCATCTGCAGGTTGAGTAACACTCAGGGTCCCCACAGTGAACTGGGCTCTTTCACACGGCTGAAGGTTAAAATCAAGCAGCAACTTGCAGGATGCAGAAGTTACGAAATGGACATCTTCATAATACCAACTAATCAATCCTGTGACAGAATGATCAAGACTGAACACATCTGGCAATGACGTACATGACACCTACCGAATACCTCGGACGGGTTGAGCAGCTCCAAGAGTTTCCCTCCTCTCTTAGTTTCATATGTGGCAAATCCACCGTCGGAGTTTTTCATGCTCAGCAGCTACAAGGAGGAGACAGAAACTTGTCAGGCGTACTCCAAGTCTCAAGAAGCCCTGAGATCCCAAACTTATTTGAAAAAACATTATTCACACCTCACACAGTCGATTAAGTGCACCAACGACAACTTCAGACGGGGGTGTGTGCTGACACTTTTAGCTTAGAACCTACGGTGAAGATTTTGGGTGTAAATAATCAATACGGGACCTTGGGACTTTTAGAGACTGGGTGAGCTGTATGAAGCTATTTTATGTTTCTTTGTTGGCGGTTTTTTAATGTTTGAAGCAAGTCTCCATCTGCTTGAGTTGTTTAAGAGAACGCTGCAAAGCTGTTTTGCTGTGAAGCTCCAGAAATGTTTTATGGACGATGAAACTTCACACATTTTCCAACAGCATGATGGTGAGTAGATTTTATCACCTTTGCAAAGACTCAAGCACGCTATTTCCTCCTGTTTTCAGTCTACTTCATTTAAAGATAAAAGCAGATAAAAGAGTGATATCAACCTTCTTGTCTAATTCTTGAAAAGACATTTCCCAAAGTGTTCCTTTAGACCAGTCATGTCATCAAAATATAACCTCCGGAGCTTCATGACCACAAGAAACTTTAATTCATGTAAGTATGAAGCTTTCTTTTACTGTCACATTTATCTCACCACATTGACGGCATCATAAAGGCGCTCTGAGGTGACAGACTGGTCGATGGAGGGACAGAGCTCCTGCAGCAGCATCACTGACTTCAGGCCCTCAGCTGTGCAGTCAGCCACGATCCAACCACAGTCACGGGTACTGAAGGGGAACCCTCCCTGACAAGAAAGAAAAAGGAGGCGTAGAAAATGCATGCATGAACACATACAGGTCAGCAAGCCTAGAAATGTTCTTTTGTGTGTTCAAAAGTGGCTCTTGTGTCATAGAGGTGGCACCTTGTTCATCTGTCTGTAGTACTTCTGGTACTCAGGAGGATTCTCAGGTATCTGTTAAAGTGGAAAAACCAGTCAGACATAAGATTTCCCTTTCATGAAAGCAGCTTATATTACACTGTTTTGATTGTATTACACTTGAACATATTACTGAGGCTAATTTTTAAATAACATGTAGCTGCTGGTACCTGTGTGATGGTGAGAAACTGATGGGCATCTTTGAGGCACTGGGCTAGTCTGGGGTTGTCCTGGGCTCCTGCCTGAAAGACCCCAACCAACAACATGTCATGATCATTTACCTGATGATCTGCCACAGTGCTCAAAACAGCTCTCAGACTAAATAATGACAACAGATTTGTTCGTCGCATCCTGTCAGTAAGGCTTGAGAAGTGGGAATGACTCTCTGGCCCCGTTTTAAGAACTCATTTTAAGGAAGTTATTGATTCTGTGAGCCTTACATCCACAGGTAGGTTGTAAAATCATAGGTTTAATGCATCACAAATATCAAACTCTTCCAGCAAAGACATCTCATGAGCATCAATACAGATAAAACTCAGGGTTAGGGTTGGGTAAGGCTCAGCTACAGCTAGTAAAAAATAAAGCAGCAGCTTGATCACGACATCTTTATAATATGTGATTGTTGCTGTTTTGTATCATCAACACTGAAAACATGAGTGCCAATTTTTGCATTACCTCAAGGAAAGCCTGTACAGCAAAGCAAGTATCCCACAGTTGAGATCCATTTGTCCCCTGTGCACAACAAAAAGTGGTCAGACACTCAGATTGTGATTAAGGTTCAGATCAATGCGCAGGCTGAAAATCAAAGGTTTGGAATCAGCAAGTAAAAACGTTTACTAAGATTAAAGGTAGATTTCAGTGCATCCATCTGTTTTTTTAACCTTACCCGATTCTTTTACTGTAAAAAAGCAAATGTTCTACTCTGATCTTCTTCTCAAACATGAGCCTTTAGGTTCAGACAACATTGTGCACTGTCACTCAGAATACAAAGGGGAGCAGTGAACAAATCCTCACCTGCATTTTCATGCCATCTAATCCCAACCTGAAACACAAAGAACCTACTGTCAGATTATCAGTCATGTAACACTTGCCATGATTGATTAGTGCTGAATAAACATTTTTTAGGCATGACACAATATATATATCAGAAGATCCAGCACAAGGACTTCACAAGGGTTTCTTTCTCCAACACCTAAATAAGACCAGTGATGCAACAGAAGTTCATTTTGTTAATTATTTCTTAGAGAGCAGCTGACTGACCAGAGGTAGTCGGGGATCCTGGACACATGTTTCTGAAAGATCGGTGAGGAGGGACCGTCCACATACCAGCGAACCAGCATGTTGATGGTCTTGGAAATCTGAGGAGAAAGTCCAAAAACGATATGTTCACATCCTCTTTCTCATCTACAGAGTCAGTGAAAATAGGATGTATTTCATAGTGAATTCAACATGTATTCTTTATTTGTTATATCTGTTTATATATTACCGGTCCAATGCTGATACATTTAGTGAAGCTGTCGTCAGCCTGGATGTGTTCATACAGTTCTTTGACAGCCTTTCCTCTCAGCGTGGTGCTGTGGTGGGCTTCGTACACGTTTAACACCACTGCAGGGCAACAGGAACAGAGTCACAGGGTCAAGAGTGATTCACAGAGCAACTTTAAGGGGAAACCCTACTTCACTTCTTCTTATCATTGCAGAAAAACATCTTGTAGTCAAGGAAAGTGTTTTTTTTCCTTCCATTTATTACCTCACACTTAACTTTTGAGTTCATTGCTAACCGTCAATCAGCAAAACATTTGTGGGTCAACAGCTTTATCTTCAAAAGTGTTGAATCACCGTTAGACACTGTTAACAGTTATTGTAACCAGTCTGAACATGCTGCCTGTTCTACCGCTACATGCTTCTGTAGGCGCTGCAGGTTTATCAACATGTGCACAGGGTGTTGTATATACTCAGACGTGGGAAGTAATGAAGTACAAAAACTTTGTAACTGTAATTAAGAAGATATTGTCTTTACTTTTCCTCGCTAGATTTCAACACAGATATCTGAAATTTCACCTCCTTACTTGTGACTTTAGTTTGAATGCATATATGGGGAATTATCGATAGTTTAATTTTTGCATCATTGCATGCTGCCCTGCTCACAACCATCATCAGAGAGAGACTGGAACACGAAGAAAAGGTGTGCTAGTTTCTAATTTCTGCAGAGATCCTGCAGCCCTCTGCCTGGATTTTCTTATTTTCTCTCTTTGTTGTTGCTCGGGACGCTTTACCAACCAAAAATGTGGCTATTTGACATCCTGGGAATGAGACTCAACAATCAACTATCTTGAATTAAATAAATATGCCGTGAGCTTCAGTAAGTTTTGCACAGAAATGCCCAGTAGAAATGTCCTTCAGAGGGATACTTTTTACTTTTATATTTCGAGTACATTTCAGTGGCTGTACTTTATGACTTTTACTTTTACTACTTGCTTCTAATGGAGTAAAGAATGTGTGTACTTTTGCCACCTCTGTGAGTACTTACTGTAGGCGACGGAGAGCAGTGTGCTGTGAGGTGTGTACATGTCACATGCTGCCACATTGTTCCTCTGAGCAGGCCAGTTAATGGTGGAATAGTCCTGGACATAAAGCTCCTGAAAACAAAGAGCAACACTTGATGATGCATACATCAACGTATGGTGATGTATATATATAAAATGTATGCATTTATATGATATCTATGGCAATTTATTTGGTCTTGTTTATTTCAAGATCGAAAGAAAAGTTGGTTCACATCTTTTTCCAGTGAAAGAATGTCAAAATAAAAGACAAGCTGCTACACTGTGCCGCTCCTACTGCATAGTTTAAAGGTGGATCACAGAAAAGGAAAATTCCATCCTGCACACTCCTACACTGATGTACAAGGAACGAGGGATCACAGAATGGCTTCATGAGTAAGAAAATTGTGTGAATTAAATGCTATGGCCTTCACAATCAACAGATCTCAACTAAGTTTAAAAACTTTGGGAGTTTCTAGAGAAACTGGAGCTCTTGTCCAGAGTTATGACTTGAATCTAAGAACATATGGAGCACTGAAGCCGTTCATGATTCCAAGCTCCTTATGAAGCCACAGCATGTTGGGTTTTCCTGTTAATTTGTTAACCACCTGTAAAGTGTCAGTCTGTGATGCTGACAATGATATATTGCAGTTTTCCTTTTGAGAAAAAGTACTTTTAACTTATTTTACCTATGATGACTTTCGAAACCCCCACAATTTCCAGACTTTCTGCATTCGTACACAGCAGCAGAAAGTTGTTCCAATAAAAACATCTTTAGAGTTGAAGAAGTAGTATGACTTAAGGAAGAACCTCTTGCACAATAACGCTACAAATTTTGCTTTATATAGTGAGTATGAGTATGGCGCCCCCTGGTGATGCGATGTGGTTTCAGCACCTCTCTGAGGCTCAGGATTAGAGGGTCCTCATCTGCAGCCAGTCTGACAGCATAACAGTAACTCATGGGGAGGTAGACCTGACGACAGTGACACCACAGGGTGGAGGGGTGGGCTGGCATCCAGGTGGGGAACAGCCTGGGGACAGACACAAATATAAACATCAGCCTTGAACTGATACAGAAGAAAAAAATGTGATAGAAATATTTGACTTATTTGTTGCACTATGATGAAACAGCTAATTAATCTCTGTCACCGACTGACAAACATAAACAACAGTTATTCAGTCTGTTCTAAACACTTCATATCTGGTCGCTGTAATAAAAAAAAAGAATGATTTATAATTTTTGGCATGCAATTAAAGCATGATTGCGGTTAGACGAGAAGATACATTTAATGTTCGAACGTCCAACCTACCACATCTCTGGCAGCAGCGTGTTCATTCCCTCCCAACTGTAGACATTTAAAATGGCCAACCAGAATTTACCCCACGAGGGAATCCCCACAGCTCCGCCTGTACAACGAAAAAAGAGCACAGACAGCTTTAGTATTTAGCTATTACCACTATTCATCAACATGGTTATTACTAAAATCATGAACTATACCTCAGATTTAATTGATAAGTTATGTGCCTTTAGCAGCAATATATAGCCCTTGAATAAAATGTGTTGATGATCCGTTATTGTGATCGACTGCATATTTATTTATAACTTATGTTGTGTGTTTATGGATCATTTCAAACTTCTCACCTTTGCTGTGCAGGTTGTTTCTGGCTCGAACCATGTCTGGATCATCAGGCTCAACTCCTAGAATCCTTAATGAGGTGTAACTCAGCGCTGTGCCAAAGACGGTTGACTTGTCTTCAACATGTCTGGTGAAAAACAAAACACATCCATGATGCTGCCATAATCAGTATTACAGACAGTCTAACCCTGTATGTATTTTGTTACAGTGTCCCAACTCAGGAGTATACATAAAACATGAAATTGTGGTATGCATGACTATTCAAAAGTCAAAATGCTGTTGACTTACAGACCCCAGCCTCCATCTGGCAGCTGAACGGAGCGCAGGTACCTCACCATCTCCTTCTTCCAGGCCTCGGCCAGAGGAATCTTAGCCACATGACATGTGATCAGGAGACCTGAAGCACAGAAATGGACACCAACACAGTGACATTAAAATATATAGAAACACATGCACAAGAACACTGGCGTCAGGACAAAGATGGCTGCTGCAGGTGGATGAACTTGCTTCACCTGGGAGCAGGAAGAGAGGTCCACCGTAGTCTCCAGCCCAGTGACCGTCCTCGGCCTGCAGGTGGCTGTAGAAGTGCATCCCTTTCAGAGCTGCATCTACAGCCGTGTGAGCAGCCGGGGAGCCAGACACAAACTTACTCTGTGGAGAAAATGGATGATTAGAAATGAACACCGGACAGATGTTACACACTTCAGGGCAGACAGTTTGGTCAGCATTAATCGAAAAAATTAATTGTTTGTGCTCTGTCTGCTTCAGTTTTTGTACAAAGGATTAAGTGACGTTTGTCAAACTGACTGACATATCAAAAGATGAGAATAAGTGATATGGAGATACAAGACAGCCTTATTCACCTTCATGAAGAACAATAACATTTTAAAGTTAAAGATTTAAACCGTACTGTGTCCAATCCTAGAGAATGAGCTTCCAACATTGTCTGCTCTCTGTCCGGGCTGTCCTGATCCTCCACATATCGCCACGTCTGCCTGCCCTCGTCATTCGTTAGTCTCCAGCGGCTCAGGTCTGTGGCTGGATCGCTCTTGTAAGGCCCCCCACGCCTCCGCAGGTGCCTGACAGAAGTACACAGCAAGTATGTTAATGTCATATCATCTGTTCGTACTACTGGATTCTTGACTTTATCTATTAGGTAATGTAGATTTAATGGATATTGCATACACTTTGGACAAAAGCGGTTCGATCTGTTGTAAAGATCTTTGCTAGTGTGATGAGGTTTTTATCGCACAGGCATTAAATATAACTTTATAAAAATAGCAGTCTTTCTGCTGATGGTCTGGTTTGCTGTTACAGCTCATTTATGGGGCAGCTGTGTATCAGGGGTACAGACAGCGTCTTGTCATCGGAAGGTTGCTGGTTCGATTCCCCTGGTCTGCATGTCAAAGTGTCCCTGGGCAAGATACTGAACCCCACACTGCTCCTGATACATGGCAGCCAACGCCAGTGAATGTATGTATGAATTACTGTAATTCGCTTTGGACAAAAGCGTCTGATAATTGTAAATGTATAGTCTGTAGAGGAATCACAAGACAGTTTCATAAACACTTCAAAAAAAAGAAAGAAAGCAGTGACAACATGTAAACAAATTGGTATTTAAAGGGTTAAAATCCTGAAAATGAGTTCATATATGGTTCGTTATTATGAGGACTGGTGTAAATGAAAAATATAACCCAGTGAAAGTTTAAAATTATATTACAAAACATTAGTTAAATGTTTTTTTTCAGTTGCACGAGGGTTAATGTAAATTAAAGACCTGCAGCTCCATCTCCTTTTTATGACAATATTTGGTCTGAGGTAAAGTGAAGCAGATAATCAAAATAGTATTTTGAATTGGAAATATTCAAGTAACTATAATACATTTCACCACTTAAATGGCAGAAACTTTTCCCCGACTGACAGAACGAACCTGACTTATTGTAAAACAACAGGCACTGCTAGCATACATGTTGACTCAAACATTAGATGGAACGAACGTACGTCGTTTAAACTACGTAATAACTTGTTGTTTTGGTTACATTAACCCTTAAATAAAACAAAATACTCACGTTCCCTCAGTCATATCTGTAATTGACAGCTACAGCGTTGAATCCTCCGCTGAACCATATCGATAATTTTCTTTTCAGCCTCTCTAACGTCTCCGCCCCTTTTTGCTCTTAACGTGGGAATTGTAGTTCTTTGACGAGAGACGGCTCAGCGTTTAGTTGCAGCTTACACTTCATTTCCCAGCAAACCTCGCGGTGCCGTCCGAGTAGTTCTCCACATGGAGAGACATGAGCAGAGAGCCGGCTGTCCAATCACAAACCAGCTGGGCGGAGAAAGGGCGGGTCTGTGATGAGCTCAACCAATCAGAGCGCGACAAGGACAAACACTTCACATGTGCTCATTGATTATGATGAGCCAGTGGATGTAAACTGCTGAATAATAACTGGGTTAAATGGGAGATTTGTGTACAAAATTACACTTTTATTCAAAATTAAGCAGTTTGACTTCATTCGAATTACTTATATATGTATATATATGTATTTTTTCTGTTTATTGTGTGTTTTTGTAATTTAAAATTATGTTAACACTCATTTCAATGTATTTATAGATATTCTAAAGATGTTTTAACACAGTTGGAAAATCAACCATTATATCAAGTCTGTTGGGAAAAAAGCCACAAATTAGTTTATTATACTAAGATATTTTCGATTTATACATGCAAAATGAATGGTACAACATCAAACCAAGACCTTAAATCACATCAAAACAATAAGTCACACACTGTTGCAATCAGTGTATCTGAGTGAACCGCATATACCACATATTGCAAGTCATCTGTCTGTCAGATAAGTACTGTGATGACTTGCATTTTCTCCAGGTGGTGCTCTTGTGTTTGTGTTTCTTCAGCCATGGTGGCTTTTGCTGGCCATGATAATAAGGAACATGAATTATATAATTATATATTATATATTATATAATAAATCATTGTAAATACATTGAAAGATGAAATGTCCAAAGAAGTCAGTTTCAGTGATCGAAAAAGCAAAAATGTTCGATTGATTATTTAAATGATCAGATAATCTTTATCAGGTGTTTTTTGATCAGTTGAGCTGAGGAAAAGGCAGAAATGACTAACACAAGTTTACAGGGTCCAAAGTACTTTTCTGCAGATTTCTTCAGCAAGAAACCCAAATATGTTACATTTGCAATAATTTAAAACAAAGTAATGCAGCAAGTCGGCACCAGCAAATGTTTCTTTTTTTTGCTTCACAAATGAATTAAATGTTTAAATGACTGTGAATTAAGTTATCTAACAATTAATAGTGTATAACATAACACTTGAACTTTATTTGACTTGTATTTTTGATAAACGAGTGTTTAATATATCCCAAAAGTTACCACTGATACTCATTTAATACTGTATCATATAGTTAAGGACTTTTACCCTATTCATAAGTGTGACTTCTTTTTTTTCAGAAATGTAAGATTTTTGCATCATTTTACTAGTATAATGTTTGAATACTTTTCACAACACCGGTAACAAACAGGTCACAGCACACTGCTCTCCTTCACACTGTGCAGCATGATGATATACCGCTGCCTATAGGAGCATGTAGCTGTAGAACAGGCCACATTACATGACCATCATCACTAGATGTTGTAATAATTGCAATTTCTTTTTTCTTTTTGTTACTAAGATTGAACACTTTTGACCCTAATGCTGATGGCACACAAATATTTTGCACATCACAGCTTAGCAGTGCACTTCAATGCCAGTTATGATCAGTCTCAATGAAATTCCACAGAGAAGGGATCAATAAAGTCATAACTTGAATTTTTTTTTTTTTACTGTTTTTAACATACAGAACACAAAATAGTGGAGATATCTATTTATCTATAACTTATTAAGATGGGGGCTAAAAATTAAGGACAATAAAAGTCCACAGAAAAAAGAAAATGTTTAAGGGATGCTGGTGAAAATAAATAGAATATGTTGCCAATATACTGTACATTAAATAAAGATAAATAAATGTATCTCTATAAATAAATGTAATTTTGAACATGAACTGTGTTAATGACGGATTGGTGGTATGGATGACCATAATGACAGTTCATGTGTTTTTTTTTTTTTATGAAATTTGAATAAAACAAAAAAAAAATTCATAATTAAATCATAATGCAAGTTTCAATGTTCTCAGTGTTACTCAACCTGCAAATATTAAAAAAGGGGAACAAATATTAACGTGACATTTCTGTCTCTTTTCAACATTCAAATGTTGGGACACTTTCCCTTTTGTACTCTGGGTGTGTAGCAATGTTTTGGTCATTTCAATAGAAAAAGTTTACTCACCCTGTAGCTTCATGTTTCCCTGGTACTGTAAAAAGGGGATGCAGTGTGTGTTGTGAAATGTGATGTTTGATATTAAGACTGTGTAACCTGCGACTCCCTCAACACTTTACTGAACTTCAGACTTGAATTCTTGACAACTTGATTTGGCAGTAGAGACTTTATTGCAAAAAAACTTCACTTGACTTGAGATCCATGGAAATTGATGTCTTAACGACTTGATGTTTGATTTGACCCCTTGATGACTTGACTTTAGCCCCAAATTTGGAGACTTTATCCTCCAAACTTGACATGACACTTCAATCCAATGGACCTGACTTCAAAGACTTGACTCCTTGAAGAACTGACTTGACATCGAGACTTGACATCCTACAGACCTGACCAAACCTGAGACTAAACTCCCAAAGACTTGAACTTGAACGTTACAACCAAAGACTAGTGAGTGAGTGTGAACACGCCAAAATGTTACAGGATATATCTAAGTTTTTTAAATTATCTGTGTGAACACAGGTAAGCAGTACTAAGCTTTTTAGAAGGTGGAAAATATAATGTTTAGTCGACAAAAACAAAGAAGTTGATGAAGAAGAAGGCCAAGAAGAATGTGAAATAAAATGTTCTGCATTTTGTGTTACAACACAGAAATCGACACATTCATACTGCCACACTTGTGTTTCCACGTGTCCAATGTGCAGAAACAACGAAAGCTGACTGAGTCCCAAGTTCAAGATTAAGCCAGTTTGACTGTAGGAAACAAGAATTGTGGAGGTGCAACTTCGGGCGTTGACAGCGTTTTGCATGGTTTTATACATTTTTACAAACCAAACAACTGATTCATTGAAAAAATAAACCAGATGAATTGAAAATGAAAATAATCATTAGCAGGTCCAATGCAGTCCAACATAGCTCCACCTCAACTAATTTACAAGAGTAAAATCCTGCTTTTACATTAATGCATGAGTCATTATAATCTAATATCATATATTAAAATAATACAACAGTCTGCACGGTGTACTTTTACTTTTAATAATCAAAGCAGATTTTCCTGATTATCCTGAAATGTTTTCAATGTAGAACTGTAGCTTGTAAGAGCATTTTCAGAGAACAGTATTAGTACTTAACTTTAATTACTTGCACTGGATCTAAGTACTTCCTCCTCCACTGCCTGTCCGCCCCGTGTCTTCCTATATATGCCGAGCCAGTTCACTGGTGTGTCTGTTGATCTGCTCTCCAGCACTCCAGTAAGTTCACTAGTAGCCTTCTGTCCATAATTATGTGATAAGATTAAATTGTATAACATTTCATGCATTACAACAGCTAAAATCTGCATTTTTCTGTACATTTTTCCTCATGTTAAGATGGTGTTTGGGTTTTATATCAGCATTTGGATCTGATCTGAAAATGTAAAAAATGGCCGGGTGTCCAGGTAAATAATTTATCTGTAATTGTCTTTGTTCGTTCGCAGTCTTTACACTCTTACTAAAAACCCACGCTTGTCCTTTTTGTGAGAGTTTCTTCATTTAACTTTGAGTAGCAAAAATTGACGTCAAGTTTGGACAAACTGAAAGAGAAAATTGTGTTTCCCACCCCTTTTGTTTGACTAGGAACTTCAGGAGGAGGATACGGAGGAGGTTACGGAGGAGGATACGGAGGAGGTTACGGAGGAGGTTACGGAGAAGGATTCCCAGAAGTATACATACCAGGCTGTATACCCCCTCCTCAACCTCCCCCTCCTCAACCTTCCCCTCCTCGAATACCTTTGTGGTATTGATGTCACTTGTGTCCTGAGGGTAAGATCAAGTTGATTTAGTGATAAATAGGGGGTGACAATAGCTCAGACCGTAGGGACTTGACTTCGGGACTCAAATCATGTGGACCCTAACACTGCTTGTGTAGCATGTGTGGCAGCCCCTTCACTCATCTCCTCAATACACTGCATATGTGAGTGGAACACATAATGGAATGGAACAGTACAAAAAAAATAAAATGCAAATCACTGGTAACTTTTAAAGTTAAATCCGTCCAACAGTTCACTGACAATCGGTAATAGTTACATTTAAGTGGTGTTGATTCCACTTATGCAATAAATAAAACTGATAACACTCAGTTTTCACTTTATAAGATACATCTTGCCAAAACTATACTTAAAAAAACTTAATTAAGTGACAATGGACATATCTTTAGGAAATTAAATGTCAATATTTGTCTCTGCAGTCGTCCTCCAACAGCTTCTGCAGCATCGACTCTGATGAGGTAAAGACTTCTGGATGGGAACAGAAACAAGACCAGCTTCACCCAGGACACCTTCATCCTGCTTTCTTTTATAATACCAGTCAGTTTAACCACCTCATTTTAAAATGTGTTCTGTGTGACATATTGTACATTTGAAATATAAGACGCTTATCATATTTGATCTCTTGTGATTTATAACTACTTCCTCTTTAAATAAAAGCAAGTCACCTCTGCAATGCCATCTCTCTTTGTTCTGTTTTTATTTGACCTCATTGCCAATTTATTTTGCTAATCAATCAAAACCAAAAATGGTTTGCTGAGTTCAGCTTCCTAAGAATGACTCTTTTACATCAGAGTGTATTCAACATATTTGGGTGGTGGGCTTCCAGTTCAACAAAACTAGAATTCTCCAGACTCTATAAAGATGTGATGGTCTTTTTCTCTGCTACGTCATCACTGTGACAGTTAATTAATCGATCAAAAACGCATGTTTCAGAAAAATGTATGATGAAAATAAACAATAGTTGCAGCTCTGAACTTTATTTCTGTAATTTAGTTGGAACATATGATCTACTTTTTTCAAATTTAACACACAGCAAAATGATTTGAGTTTATCATTGACTCTGGCTTTATTTGACTGAGTTTGGTGCCCCCTGGTGAGGCAATGTGGTTTAATGTTGTTGAAAAAGTGAACTCACTAAGGTGATTTATTGAAGAAATGAAGAAATGAAGAAAAGAAAACCTTTTAAATTGATAGCAATGTGCCTGTCGCAAAACCAAAGTAGAAGAATAACATCATTACACATAGAGACCATAAATTCCAGATTTGAAAGCTAATTCAAGCTCTAAATCTTCTTTTTTATTGAAAGAACATCAAACAGGTACATAGCACAGCACAAATATAACAGAAACACAAAGACATTAAAAACATGCAAGATGCATCGTTTTAATGATCGACAGTCCACACCAGCATTATTGCAACAACAGCACTGGATTTTAATGGTTTTCTTGCAAAACCTGGATAAATCTAAACATCATACACATGTGACATGGATGCAGGACAATAGAAAAGAAAAGGTTGAATGAAATCTAAATATCTCATAATTTTAGAGCCATTATTGTGAACCAGCGCTGTGGATCAATGTCGCTCTTACACATTTGATGTGAGACTGAGTAGAAGGCAGCGAAGAACAGAGGAGTTAGCATATCCAAGCTAAGAAGGTGGACGATACATTTTCAATAAGGGATGATTCAGTTTAAAGTACCAAGTTTAGACTTCAGAGAGTACTGGCATGTGTACATTTTGGGTTGGTAAAGCGTCCCGAGCAGCAACAAAGTGAAAAAATAAGAAAATCCAGGACATGAGACACTAACACACCTTTTCTCCCAATTCCAGTCTCCCTCTCTGTCTGTTTCTGACTTGTTACATCTGCCATGTGTGATATGCACCCTACTCTCTGTCGCCTACAGTAAGTATGCACAGCACGCTGCACCACGATGATAAAACACTGCTGACAGAGCAATGTGGGCGTAGAACAGGCAATGATTTTGGGCATCCCAGTTGCTATCGTTGAATATTCCTGAAACCACAGATTCATTGACTGACATCTGCATGAGCTGACTTTTTCATTTGAAGGAGGAGGGTTGGAGGGTGGCGAGACACGATACAGCTTCCAAGCAGCAGCCAGACTTGCAGCTGTCTTTGAAAAAACAGTTGACAACACTGGTGACAAGACCAGATCTGTTTTAACCCAAATCGTGATCATTTCTAGGCCAAACCATTTTGTGCCTGAACTGTACCAGACCTTAACCACAGAGTTGCTACCACATAAAATGTCCCTGTATATCTGATGCAGGGTGTTTTATGTAAGGGTCAGCAGGAGTGAATACCTCTAAAAGGTTATATGTTCACCACTCCCTGGACCTCTTTTACTCAACAGCATCATGCAAGTTTTTGCTGAATTAGGATCGCAGTGTTACTTAACTTGCAAACATGAAAAAGGGAAACAGGGAGCCTGATATTAAAGTGACCTTCTGTCTCCTTTCAACATTCAAACCATCTGAAACTTGTCTTCGTCATCTGGATGTGTTGCAATGTTATTGTCCTTTCAGTGGAAAAGGGTAGAGAACCCGAAATCATCATGGCTCCCTTGTTTTTTGTGTTGAGAAATTGAAGAGGAGAACAGTGTGTTTTTAAAAATGAAGTCAATCAGGTAACATTTATTGAAAATCATTATAAAACACCCGTCCTGGTCGAGCCCAAAGTAAATTCAAAGTTGTTGTTGAACCATTTGGCGTACATGCATGTTTTTGGGCTCTTTTGTTAAGGTTCCTTTTCTCAAACAGACTAAATTGTTTCCACATTTTTTTGTCAGCTGACTTTTCTAATGCAAACATAAGCATGTAGATGACCTTAAACTGCCCCTATAAGTTGTAAAGCACAATGGGTCGACATCATCTAGTCTTACATCGTCCAGGTTAAAATTTTTCATACGTTTTAATTATTAACTATCCGACACCTGGCAAAAAAAATCCATTTTGCGGCCTCAACACAAAAGGGCATCAACCTCAACTTCATGCATATACAATGGTCAACAACAGGTCCTTAGGCAGAAAAACAGCCTATACAAGGTGAAAACTTCCATAATTTCCAAGCCTAGAGGGCATATTATTTGGAGGCTAAGGAGAGACAGGGAAGAAGAGACAGTGTCTGTCTTCACAATCACTCATTGGCCGTTGTAGGCCACATGGCGAGCATAAAGCTCCCAACTTGTTAAATGAACTGGAAATTGGTCAGAGTTTGGCAGCCATCTTAGGTAACTTGCAGTTGCAGTTTAATGGCATTTTGGGCTGAAATAGTGGAGTTGTTGGTAAAAACTTTAAAAAGCATCCACTATCCCAGTTTGACGCTATGTAGTCACCATATACTCACAGAATACTTTGTTTTGTACTAAACAGTTTTATGAAAACGATCCACTGCACATGTAGGTATAAAAGAAGACAGATTTTGTTGGAATTTTATACACTACTGAAACACCACAGACACTTTAATCCACAAAAGGCTTTATACTACCTTCTATCACATAGTAGAACTCCCCAAGTCCTCTAAACAGTAAACACTTAAATGTATAAAACTGGTGAAGTTACCCTTTAACGTATTTTGCGTTGGTTTGCATTCAGCCAAATATCAGACACAGATGGAAATTCAAGTAATTTAGATAAACAATTCCTCACAAGACATGATACAGATCAGTTCTATCAGAATTTCTGAATTCTCATAAACCAAACAATTAATTGATTAATAGAGAAAACACTAAGCACTTAAATTGATAACGAAAATAATAATTTGTTGCAGTCCTTTCATAAAGAGCTCCATCTCACCCAACTGCAACATAAACATTCTGCTTTTACATTAATACATCAATACATTTTAACTTTTTGTACTTTAACCATATTTCCAACACCATACTTTCATATTATTTCAATGCAGGACTTTTTTTATGTCTTATTAGTACTTTTACGTAAGTAAGGGATCTGAGCACTTCCTCCTCCACTGCCTGTCTGCCCCGTGGCTTCCTATAAAAGCAGAGCCAGTTCACTGCTGTGTCAGTGAATCTGCACTCCAGCACTCAGTAAGTTCACTAACTGGTTTTCTACATTCAACAAAACACACAGTGGACTTCAAATGCTTTCATTCTACATAATTTAGCACTTTGGTTTTTAAAACTGCTTAACAATTTTTTATTGGAAAAGTTATTTATATTCTTGGGTAAAAACAGGATTTATGTGTAATCAAGTGGCTTCTTTCATTTCAGAGTTGACATATGTTTGGAAATTCTGCAATGTTTGGCTTTAACATCACCAACAGAGGTAAAGAAATCACTTGTTGTAACTGTCTTTTGTTAGTTTTCAATCTTTGTCACTTATACTAAAACACTATGAAAACTGTCTTTTGAAATGTAATTAGCAAAAATGTATATCATGTTTTATACAAACCACAAAAGAAAAATGTGAGCCTCATCTCTTTTGTTTAACCAGGCCACCAGTATTATCCCTTTGGCTGTTATCCTCAGACAGTGCAGGGAGGACATCCTCAATGTCCACCATGGATGGAACAATGCAAAACCTCTTATACACAGTCCTGTTGTCCACCTGTTTGCTGTCCTGCTGTAGCCCCATCTTTTGGATGGTATGGACAAGGACCTAATTGGGGCAATGGATGGAACTTTTGTCCTTGGTTTGGTGGTAGTGGATGGACTGGTGGCAGTGGACAGTTTGGTGGTAGTGGACAGACTGGTGGCAGTGGACAGACTGGTGGTAGTGGACAGATTGATGGTAGTGGACAGACTGGTGGTAGTGGACAGACTGGTGGAAGTGGACAGTTTGGTGGTAGTGGACAGACTGGTGGAAGTGGACAGTTTGGTGGTAGTGGACAGATCGGTGGTGGTGGTGGTGTTGCTGGTGGACAGACCGGTGGGAGCGGACAGACTGGTGGAAGTGGACAGTTTGGTGGTAGTGGATGGGCTGGTGGCGGTGGACACTTTGGTGGGGGTGGACAGATTGGTGGTAGTGGACAGACTGGTGGCAGTGGACAGTTTCTGGGTATTGGACAGTTTGGTGGTAGTGGACAGACTGGTGGCAGTGGACAGTTTGGTGGAAGTGGACAGATTGGTGGTAGTGGATGGACTGGTGGCAGTGGACAGTTTGGTGGTAGTGGACAGTTTGCTGGCAGAGGACAGATTGGTGGCAGTGGACAGTTCGGTGGCAGTGGACCGACTGGTGGTAGTGGATACTTTGGTGGTAATGGATACTTCAGTGGTTATGGGCAGAGTAGTGGCGTTGGCCCCTTTGGTGGCATTGGCCCCTATGGTGGCGTTGGCCTCTTTGGTGGCATTGGCCCCTTTGGTGGCTTTGGATACTATGGTGGCTGTGGACAGACTGGTGGCAGTGGATACTTTGGTGGCAGTGGACAAACTGGTGGCAGCAGACAGATTGGTGGCAGTGGACAGACTGGTGGCAGTGGACAGACTGGTGGCAGTGGACAGACTGGTGCCAGCGGACAGACTGGTGGCAGTGGACAGACTGGTGGCAGTGGACAGACTGGTTCCAACGGACAGACTGGTGGCAGTGGACAGACTGGTGGCAGCAGACAGACTGGTGAAGGTGAACAAACTGGTGACAGTGGAAAGATTGGAGGCAGTGAAGAGAGCGGTGGCAGTGGAAAGCTCAGTGGCCATGACCAGCGTAGTGGCAGCGGACCTGCTGGTGAAATTAAACAGGAAGATACACCAAAATACAAGCACAAGCTCGGCCACAAGCACACCAAGTGTCACAAGAAGGGGACGGAGTGCAGCGGGGTAAGATTCAACAGTGTTGAATTCATTGACAATACAGAGAAACATGAAGCATTTTTACATTTTACTAAGCTATACATTTATCTGACTTCTACTGGCAGATTAAGATTTTGGCAAGCATTTTAAGAGCTTCTAAAGCATGTTGTTACAGCAAATCAATCGACCCAACAGTGTGTAAAAGTACAGCTGAAACGATCAGTCATTAATCCCTTAGTCGACTGACAGAAAATTAATTGGCATATGTTTGGGTTTCTTTTTTTAAAAGTTTAAGTAAGTTACATAATTCCAGTTTCACAAATGTGAAGATTTTCAGTCTCTCCTTGTATCCATTTGAATAATTGAATACTTACATGTGATGAACAGTGTGGCCTATCAACCTTGTCAGGAAATGTCCCAGAAATATATCATTACAATGTCAAAAATAACCAACAGATGGAACTGTTGACAAGAACACTGTGCTCAGCAAGGAATTTTCATGCCATCTGTATATTTTAAGCCTGAAATATCACTTCCTTTTTAAAGTTTTTAATGTCTGTGTATTCAGTGATTCACCCATCTACCAAAATCCATTTGGATTAAAATATTTTTAAATGCTTCTAACAGAGGATACTGGTACGTGTACTCACTTGACAGCTCCAGTAATAACTGACTGACTGTTTTTTTTCTTTCATGTTCATATTCTCTGTAGTCCTCCAGCAGCCCCTGCACCAGTGACTCTGATGTATGAGGACTCCTCAACAGAAGAAGAACGAGGAGGAGGAGGAAGTTACAACCTGGAAATCTTCACCCTCGACTCTAGAATCACATGACCTAAAAAAGTTCTTTGTAACTCAAAAACATGCATATTCTTAGTCCAAAATATAGAAAACTTTGAGTTTTCACTGACTGTATGGCCTTGAATAGAATACCTGTGTAATAAATTAAGTGTAGACAGAGATGGTTTGGGTCACTGTGTTGGGTCGGGTCTGGGTGTGACATTGGCACAATGACAGTGTCGATAACACCAGTAGATGGTGCCAAGATATTTTTGAATATTTGGAGTGTAGGAGACACATATCTTAGAGTGGATGGTGTCAATGACATATTTTGGCAGAAAACAAAACCAGACAATGTCAGCCTATATGGTACGACTTACTCTAGTCCAATATTGTTGTTTATCTGGTGCCACATGACAACAAAAACAGATATAAATAATCATTAACTTGTTACTTTTCTGCTCTTTTCTACAGTGGAATGCAGTCTCTACAAAATATGGCATTTTAGGGTTCAATACTGCTTAAATCTGCATGTGTATTATCATGTATTAATGTTAAGGAGGACTTTTTGTATAATCAAGTGGCTTCATTCATTTTAGTATTAGTTTGATTATATTGAAATTCTGTGATAACACATTGTTTTTGTTTTTGTCAAAGCTCCGTTTTAAAACCACCATCCAAAAATAAACTTTTAGTGACCTGGAATGAGGTGAGAGTAGGTTACTACTCACCCCTGACCAATTTGGTGCCCTAGGAAAGATTTTAGCTGGCGCCCCATTGCATCATCAATTTCACAATCAATTCAAGTCAAAAATATCACACCAAAAAAAATAAAAAAATAAAAAATAAAAAAAAAACAGAAGAAAGAAAGAAGTTATAAATTAAAAAACAAAATAAACATATTAAAGAATATTCTATCTACATACAAAATAAAGACATGCTGTGTCACTCTGATGAGCTGTGAGGTAGAATGGACAGGAGCACCTGATGCTGTGTCACTGGGATGGTGGTGAAATATTTTAAAAGTGCATCTGAAGAGAGAAGAGAAATATATATGACCACTGGATGTTACATTTGAATGAAAGACAGAATACACTTTAACTGCACTTTGACACTGGTGTAAACTTAAACAAACTTAAACTGTGACACAATAAACCAAAGGTTTACAACTACACTATTACTTACACAGTCGAAAGGTTAAATAACACCTGAACAGGCCTAATATTAACTTTACAAATGTCCAGGGTTGGACATTTTTCGTAATTTTAGGGGCAAGACCATTTGGCCTTCACTCTATCTTTTTTTTAGTGGCACCGCCACATGACAGGACACAAGGGCCATTGAGTATATTTCGATGGTTTTACCTTTCAGATTGATACCATAACATCCTAATTTAAAATAGGACATGGATTATGTATTGAAACAAATTTTAATACCATTATCAAGTTAATGTTAAATTAGAAAACAGTTTTTAAGTAGGGTTAGGGTTAGATGATGTTGGACAATTCATCATATTAAACCCTATGGATTAAAAATGGGATGTCACTTAAATTCATATGTGAGTCAAGGCAGGTGAGTGAATACTTTTGGCAAAATGGTGTATGTGATAGCCTTCCTGAGTGAAAAACAGGTGGATGCAAATTTCAGCAGGTTCAAATGCTCTTTTGCTGAATGATGCATCCGCCTCTTATGTTAATTTTCAGATGCTTTTAGGGGTAAACACTGTTGCTTTCAGTGTTACACTAATGAGACGCATTTTTACCTAACCCCGTCTTGTGGAGATAGGTTTGATAACAATACATTCATTTATGAATGTAATGTTAATGTGCTGTTACTGTTGCAATGCTTCTTATAAATTCAATAATCACATTACAGGAATTGATAAACATGTGATGTAGTTATTTGCATTTCAAAAATAAGTTCTACATGCCTTTACACGCCCACTTGTTAACATTGTCTGTCCTCTCGTGATATCTGTGACCTCACAAGGGGCGCCATATTCAGTACATTCAGGTCAGAAATTATAATCATTGATTTTTGAAACCGCCAGATGAGAGGCCTTAGTCTACTTTTCCTTCCTGGCTGTGTGTTAAGTTCCCACGGACAGATGTAGATGATATGTTCGAAGAATATGATAATTTCAAAACATCATTATTACTTTATGATCAACTAATCAGTCACTTTTTTGATCAACTGAAATGTCAGAGAAAAGGTTAAAATGCCCTTTGCAAGTCCAGGATTTCTGGTTTTGTATAACAAAAAGCACAGTACCCAAATATGTTCAATCAGCGTTGATATAAAACAGAGAATCACCAAACTGTCATTCTGAAGCCACTGGAAACAGCAAATCAATTTTTAGATGTTTAATTGATTGTTAAACTTGATGACAATGAGATCAAATAAAAAAGAGAATAAAGAGACAAGACATGTTGCTTAAATGATGAGCAAAAAGCAGTTTAATGTTGTTAATCAAATGGAACAAATATAATCACTGTGTTATTCATCAAAAGCAAAGTATGTTGCACAAAAACACGATTTAAAAGTTAGATGGTTAAATTAACTGGTTATTTTCATTAAAAGAAGCAGGATAACAGTGTCCGGAGGAAAATGGTATTGTTCCTCCTTCCATGCAGACATCTTTATCTGTTCAGAGGTGCTGCTGCAGGAGCTGCTGGAGAATGACAACAGAGACAAACAATGATATTTAATTAATTAAAAATATGTAATTTAGTCTATTAATTAAATCTTGCCAAAAACTGAACATTATAACCTTCATTAAGGGCGGATTCCTGGTAGGACTCGGTATTAGACCGCATTAGCTTTAGCTGGTGGATCTAACAAACTGACAACTTAGTGTATTGATTAACTAGAAAAAAAAAAAAATGTAAAAAGAGAACAGAATAAACTGTTACAAATTATATTTTAGTAGCTAACTAGTTTGATTTTTCACATACGTGAAATTAATGAGACTTAAATGTAACTTACTGATTGTCAGTGGAGCAACTCTCAGTAATTACTTTGGTACAATACACATTCAATGATTTGCATTGTACATTTATCGATAAATCAACTGGATCTCACCTTTAAACCTCAGCACCCTGGTGACATCAACACCCCCAACCCCTTGGTACTCCAGGATTTCCTCCAGGATTTCCTCCAGGCATTCCTCCTGGCATTCCTCCTGGCATTCCCCCAGGCATTCCTCCAGGAATTCCTCCAGGCATTCCTCCGGGCATTCCCCCAGGCATTCCTCCTGGCATTCCTCCAGGCATTCCCCCAGGCATTCCTCCAGACCATGGCCCTCCTTGGTATTGCCAAGGGTTTCCGTATGTACCTTGAGTGCCTGGTCAAACATAAGGGGAATCATTGTTTTCTCTTTTTCTTTGTACAAACTTGAAAATTCAGTGAAGAACATTTGACAAAAAGGGTCAGGGTGGAGTTTCAGTAACAGTGAAAACTGATGAAATAACAAAAGACAGTTACAACAACAGCCTTTTTTACCATAGTTGGAGACGTTATTGCCGTACATGGTTGAATTTCAGATCAGATCCAAACCCTGAAACAACAGATGCAAACAACAGCCATATTCAGATGAGAAAAATACGAACACATTATCACGCATATGCAGATTTGTGCAG
This sequence comes from Sparus aurata, assembly GCF_900880675.1. Lineage (NCBI taxonomy): Eukaryota > Metazoa > Chordata > Actinopteri > Spariformes > Sparidae > Sparus > Sparus aurata. The sequence goes on along the minus strand of NC_044195.1, from coordinate 31,141,845 downwards.
TTGCATAACATGAAATGCTACAATAAAACAAAATTCAGTTCCCTGTGGAAAAGACAGCATATTTGTTAATCATATAATCATCAAAAGATCTACTAGTGAACCTAATGAGTGCTGGAGTGCAGATCCACTGACACAGCAATGAAGCAGCTCTGCTTTTATAGGAAGCCACGGGGCGGACAGGCAGTGGAGGGGGAAGTAATCACATCCTTTACTTCAGTAAAAGTACTAGTACAACTCTGTAAAAATATTCTGTTACAAGTCAGACTCCTGCAATTAACATGTATGAGAGTATAATCAGGAAAATGTACTTAAAGTATTAAAAGTACTACATGTGTTGTCCAACCAATTGTGCAAAGCTGGATACATAAAGAATGAAATGTAATGTCAAATAGTTTTAATAGCAAATTCATTTTTGGACAGTCTATGCACCAAAACTGTTACTTGCCTTGGTTGTGTCTAAACACTTCTAAAATGTTATTCCTCAAGTGCTACATGTGTTGTCCAACCAATTACGCAAACCTGAAAATGTATATTAAAAAAATAAAAAATGTAAAGTCTTTATAGGATCAGCAGATTTACATTTGTTAAGCTGGATAGATACAAAATGACAAGTGATTATCAAAATATTTCAAATAGCCAATTCATTTTCTGACCAGAAGTGTTATTTTCCTCGGTTGTGTCCAAACATTTCAAAACCTTATTCCTCTGCAAGCAAGCAAAAGTCTCTATTAGCGTTATAATGACACTGAGATTTCTTACTTTGATAGAATAACTTATGATATAAAAGATTGATATGTACCAAATGTATTTTCTAAGTTAATTGAAAAACATCCAAAATACTTTTCAAATATCTCCTCAATTCTCTCAGCCTGTGATGACCACAATTGCTTTTGTCATACAACCAAAACATGCAAAAACTCAAACATATTCAGTTTACTTAAAGGTGCTATTGGTAAGAAAAGCATACACATACATACACATACACATTCACTACTTATACGCTTGAATATCAATAAATTTCACAATTGGAGATATGACCATAAGATATGACTCAAACTTGTATCATTTACTGTTGTGAGTCCTGACTCTGACTTGAACTCTGATGACTCTGGCTTTCACTGTTTCTCAAGATTATTTGCTGCCAGTGGGAGTATAGTGTTGGGAGTATGAATGTGTTGATACCTGTGTTGTAACACTCACAAAATGCAGAACCTTTTATTTCTTCTTCTTCTTGTTTTTATTTCTCAAACTTCAGAAACCGTTAAAGTTAAAATATGTAAGAATTGTATTTTAAAAAATCGCTAAAATTATAAACATAATTTGAATAACAGCTTCTTACATTCTGATGCCCATGTACGGCTTTGCAAAGATATACTACATTACCAAAAGTATTCACTCACACATCCAAATAATAGAAATCAGGTCTTCCAATCACTAACATGGCCACAGGTGTATAAAAGCGAGCACCTAGGCATGCAGACTGTTTCTACAAACATTTGTGAAAGAATGGGTCTCTCTCAGGAGCTCAGAGAATTCCAGCGTGGTACTCTGATAGGATGCCACCTGTGCAACAAGTCCAGTTGTGAAATTTCCATGGTCATAAATATTTCACAGTCAACTGTCTGTGGTATTGTAACAAAGTGGAAGCGATTGGGAGCGACAGCAACTCAGCCATGAAGTGGTAGGCCACGTAAAATGATGGAGCGGGGTCAGCGGATGCTGAGGCACATAGTGCGCAGAGGTCGCCAACTTTCTGCAGAGTCAGTCGCTACAGACCTCCAAACTTCCTATGGCCTTCAGATTAGCTCAAGAACAGTGTGAAGAGAGCTTCATGGAACAGGTTTCCACAGCCGAGCAGCTGCATCAAAGCCATACATCAGCAAGTGCAATGCAAAGCGTTGGATGCAGTGGTTTAAAGCACGCCGCCACTGGACTCTAGAGCAGTGGAGATATGTTCTCTGGAGTGACGAATCACTCTCATCCATCTGGCGATCTGATGGACAAGTCTGGGTTTGGCGGTTGCAAGAACAACGGTACCAAGTGTAAAGTTTGGTGGAGGGGGGATTATGGTATGGGGTTGTTTTTCAGGAGCCGGGCTTGGCCCCTTAGTTCCAGTGAAAGGAACTCTGAATGCTTCAGCATACCAAGAGATGTTGGACAATTCCATGCTCCCAACTTTGTGGGAACAGTTTAGGGATGGCCCCTTCCTGTTCCAACATGACTGTGCACCAGTGCACAAAGCAAGGTCCATAAACACATGGATGAGAGAGTTTGGTGTGGATGAACTTGACTGTCCTGCACAGAGTCCTGACCTCAACCCGATAGAACACATTTGGGATAAATTAGAGTGGAGACTGAGAGCCAGGCCTTTCCATCCAACATCAGTGTGTGACCTCACAAATGCACTTCTGGAAGAATGGTCAGAAATTCCATGTAGTGTATATACTTAAGTGAGCATGCTAACCAGCTAGCCCCAAGAGATAAACACCAACACCACATCTCAAGTCTTCAATGACTTTATTCAAGTCTTTTAGGAGTCAAGTCTGTGTAAAGTGAGGTCTCGAGTCAAGCATTTGCAGTCAACTTTCAATTGGGAGTCTATTATCTTCAAACATTTCTTAGGACCAGACCTTTAACTCCACTTCAAACATTCAAGAGACAGAATTAGTGGAGAATGGAATAAAAGCCTGGAGCTTTGTTGAGTTGGCTCAGGGTGCTGATGAACAATGTTATGCTCTGCCAACTCTGTCACTCTGATAAAGGTTAAAACATCATGAGACATCAATGGTTTTTTGAGATTAATCATTTCTCTGAATAAAAAAAATGCTTAAGCAAAAAACAATAATATACACTTATTGAAGAAACATCCACTTAGAATTATCGAATATCATTTTTTCTAGGTGTAAATGTTAAGGAAGGAGTTTAAAATGTAAGACTTGGGTTGAAATTCCAATTATCATACGAGTTTTAAGGAGCCTTCTTGAAGTGCCTCAGATCCTGCATTGCTGCTCAGGTTACAGGTTTAATCTGTCACAATGTCAGCTGTTGTTTGTTAAGAGTCAGGTAGACAGAGATTGCACAGTCTTAATATTAACCATCACATTTCACAATAAACACAGCATCCTCTTTTCACAGTACCAGGGAAGCACTGTGTTATAAGCCTCTCCCCTTTTCTATTGAAATGACCATAACATTGCTACACATCCAGAGTGAAAAGGGGAAAGTTTACTACCCTCTGGATGTTGAAAGGAGACAGAAATGTCACGTTAATATTTGTTCCCCTTTTTCATATTTTAAGATTGAGTAACAATGAGTCCTAACAATGACCTGAACTTCTTTACAAGACTCTAGATCAAATCAGGTAACAGCTTGAATGATGTTGCAGATATTAAATTGTTTTTTGTTTAATAATTTTTTTTATTTGCATAGTACAAAAGAAAAAGTGTTAACCCATTGTATTGTTTTGTCATTTCACTGCAGTACACATATACATGTTGAACATCTTGTCATTTTTGTCATTAATACTGACAATTTATCATAGCCACAATTCACATACAAAAATGTTGATCAATAAATAAATACATTTATCAATGTACCTATAGAGATAGCTGTGATATTGTGAGGAAACTATTTTGTATATAGAACTGCTGAGTTTCAGGTCACTTAGAAATATTTTTCTATCAAAATACCATTAAATTAATATGGAATTAACAGTAATAATTTGTGAAATTTCACATGACTCTTTTATCTGGAAATGGCTGATTTTTAATGGTATGTCTACACATCTATACAGAATACCATTTTCAGCAACCATCACCCCAATGGTCCAATGGCACATTGTATTAGCTAATCCAAGTATGTCATCTTAAAATCTGATTAATTATTAGAAAACCTTGAAAACTGTTGATTAACTGATTAAAGAAACATCAGTTGGCCTTATTTTGGCTAGTTGAGCACATTGAGCATCAGAATATGTGGATTTAAACTATAGTCTCAAAATGGACAGAAAAAAAGAAATTTCTTCTGAAACGTATTATTCTGGTTTTTTGGGAGAAATTAAGGCTATTCCAGTCGAGAAATTGTCATGAAAGTTAAGACCACATACAATGGTGTGTAATACTCCCCGTTTAGAACAGCCCAAACTGGCTTCAACCAGAAAAGAAAGAGAAGTTGGAGGCCCCGGTGCACAAATGAACTAGAGGACGAGTACATCAGGGTCAGTAGTTTGAGAAGCAGACGCTTTTTTTCTTTGCTTCTCTGCCTAGAAGGCCAGCATCCTAGAGTGCCCTTTTCCCTGTTGACATTGACACATGTCCTTAACTGGCACCTTCATTAAATGGTCCCCACAAAACACCACTATCAACGTCAACAGTGAAGATGCAACTCCAGGATGCTAGTCAGACTAACATCCACAAAACCAACTGTGTTTACTAATAGATATAACTGTGATATGTGAGATAACAAATGTATGCATATTGTCAACAAGCTAGGACAAGGAAATACAATTTATTTTTAAAAATTATCTAATATTTCATTGATGGGAACATTTTTGCCAATGATGTAAAAATAAACAATACAGACATGACGTGCTTTGATGATGAACAGAAACAGGTGTAATGGTGTTAATCACAAGGGAACAATTTTAAACATTCACATTCATTTAAAGAGTACAGTCACACAAAAAAAACATACTTTGAAATTTAGGTGATCAGATCAACTGATTATTTTCATTAAAGGAAGCAGGATGAAGGTTTCCAGGTGGAAACCACTCTTGTTTCTCCTCCTATTGAGACATCTTTGTCTCGTCAAGATGGCTGCAGCAGGAGCTGCTGGAGGGTAGCAGCAGAGACGAACATTGTCATTCAGTTACTAAAAAACATGTCAATTAGTCTGCTAATAAAGTGTTAAACAGTTTTGCTTTTCTTTAAAAAAATTAGGACATTTTCTCACTAACCCCGATAATCACCCTGCTGCAAAAAACAGCATAGACCAGCACGATTTCCACGCTGGTCTATGCTGGCATATACTGATTAGCGCTGGTTTGGTGCTGATTTAGTTTAGTTAGTTCTGATATACTGCCCATGCTGGCAGGGAACACCTGTGCCTGAGTCCTGTTCAATCAGCATCTTGATTTGCCACACCTGTCAGGTGGATGGCTTATCTTATTTGATTTTAACAAATGTGTGCTCAGCATCTGAAAGAAGTAATTATTTTGTGTACATACAAAAGCATGGGATGCTGATCACCAGCATACAAGTGTCAACATACCAGCACCAGCATGGATGGTGGAAGGGCAAGATCCTTTCTGAAAGACTTGATAAGTTGGAATTACTTTCTGACAGGTTCACATGGGTAAGAAGGTACGTCACATCTAATCTAAAACGATGAAAACAATTTTCTATTGGGATATTGTACATCGAGGAAAGTATGTGGTAGATCTCAGGGCTCATAATTGTGTCAAATGAAATCAATCTAATTTATAGAGACCAAAATCACAGTCACATTGCCTCAGTGGGTTTAAAAATCTGTACGGTGAACGATATGTTCTGTTCTTAGACCCTCAACTTAAGTGATGAGCAATTTCACATGATAAAAAAGCCTTTAACGAGGGGAAAAAAAGATACAAGAAACCTCAGGAAAAGTCATAGAATAGTCAGAATACTCCACACCATTGTGTCAGATCGTTCATTTAGTTTCTTGGCAATTTCTTGCATGGGATAGCCTTTATTTCTAAGAAAAAGAATGGAAATATTTTTTTTTACTTTTTCAAACACTTTGTTAGGCTTTGTATTGCCTTTATTTGCCAAGACAGCTTGAAGAGTTGACAGGAAAGTCAGATCACAGAAGGGGAAACATGCAGCACAGGGGAAACAGGTCGGAATCAACCCCTCCATCAAATCTCTAATTGTGCATACTCTTATTTATTATGTTCTCTACTTTTAAATGTTCTTATAATTTCATGATACTGTGACATTTGTATTCTGTAAGGAGCATCTCTGATGTTTACCAGATTCCATTTGGGGATTAATGACAATAAAGAGACAGAGCATTGATGTTTTAATGATGAGCAAAAAACATTTTAATGTTGTTAATCACAAGAGAACAATTATAATCACTGTGTAATTTGTCAAAAGCAAAGTATGTTGCACGAAACACATGATTCAACAGTTAGATGGTTAAATTAACTGATTATTTTAATTAAAAGAAGCAGGATGAAAGTGTCCGCAGGAAAATGGTATTGTTCCTCCTCCCATACAGACATCTTTATCTGTTCAGAGGCGCTGCTGCAGGAGCTGCTGGAGAATGACAACAGAGACAAACAATGATACTTTATTCATTAAAACATGAAATTTAGTCTACTAATTACATTTCACCAAAAACTGAACATTAAAACCTTCATTAAGGGCGGATTCATGATAGGGCTCTTCTATTAGACTGAATTAGCTTTAGCTGGTGGATCTAACAAACTGACAAGTGTATTGATTGACTAGAAAAAGAAATAAATGTAAAAAGAGAACAGAATAATCTGTTTCAAATGATATTTTAGTAGCTAATTAGTTTGGTTTTTCACATAGGTGAAATTAATGACACTTAAATGTAACTCTTACTGATTGTCAGTGGAGCAACTCTCAGTAATTACTTTGGTACAATACACATTCAATGATTTGCATTGTACATCTATGGATAAATCAACTGGATCATACCTTTACTGTTCAGGACCCTGGTGACATCAACACCCCCAACCACTTGGTGCTCCAGGATGTCCTCCAGGATTTCCTCCTGGCATTCCTCCAGGCATTCCTCCTGGCATTCCTCCAGGCATTCCTCCAGGCATTCCCCCAGGCATTCCTCCAGGCATTCCCCCGGGCATTCCCCCAGGCATTCCTCCTGGCATTCCTCCTTGCCATGGCCCTCGGTATTGCCAAGGGTTTCCGTGTGTTCCTTGATATCCTAGTCAAACATAAGGGGGATCATTGTTTTCTCTTTTTCTTTGTAGAAACTTGAAAATTCAGTGAAGAACATTTGACAAAAAGGGTCAGGATGGAGTTTCAGTAACAGTGAAAACTGATGAAATAACAAAAGACAGTTACAAAAACAGCCTTTTTTACCGTAGTTGTTGACGTTATTGCCGTACATGGTTGAATTTCAGATCAGATCCAAACCCTGAAATGACAGATACAAACAACAGCCATATTCATATGAGAAAAATAAAAACACATCATCACACAAATGCAGATTCATGCAGTTGCATAACATAAAACCTACAATTAAACAAATTTCAGTTCCTTGTGGAAAAGACAGCATATTTGTTAATCATACAATCATGCCAAGAGATCTACTAGTGAACCTACTGAGTGCTGGAGTGCAGATCAACTGACACAGCGGTGAAGCAGCTCTGCTTTTATAGGAAGCCACGGGGCGAACAGGCAGTGGAGAAGGAAGTAATCACATCCTTTACTTCAGTAAAAGTACTAGTACAACTCTGTAAAAATATTCAGTTACAAGTCAGACTCCTGCAATTAACATGCATGAGAGTATAATCAGGAAAATGTACTTAAAGTATTAAAAGTACTACATGTGATATGATTGTTATTACTGACAGTACTAAAATTGTTATTATTACCATGTCATATATATCATATCTCTTCATTTATTTTTTGTTTGCTTTATTTACTTATTTATTATTATTATTATTATCATTATTATTATTATTATTATTTTTGTTTATTAATTAATTTTATTACATTTTTTTAACAATAATCATGACAATGACATTTGTATAATAAATTTAAGAGAGAGGGCGGGGCTGGACTGGAATGGTTGAAGGTGGGCGTGGGTGGGGGCTTTATGTCCGGTTCTCTTGGGGCAGGGCAGTACCTCGGTGGGGGCGGGTGGGGCTGGGTGGTTGGGTCCTACCTCACATCCCCTCTCTTTCAAAACAAATAGTCAAACAAAACAAACAAACAAACAACCCACTCCTCAGCGGGCAGACTTCCTCCCTAGGGTCTGGAAGTTGCCCAGACCAGGAATTGGCAAAGGAGTTTAGATTTGCAACGGGTCAGTAGCTACCTTTGGGTTTGGCAGCAGCCCAAGGTACAATCTAAACAAATAAATCAATAAATCAATAAACAAAAAGAACAGCAACAACAACAACAACAGATAAGACGATACAAAAAAGGGGGTGGGGGGGCCTTTTCACTACCGCCTCGCCTGTCTCCCGCTGGGGCTGCCAACTGGCCTACTGGGAGCCGGCTAAGGGCCCCCTCACTTGCCTTCCCGATACCCCGGTCCAACTTCGCCCGTCTCTGCAATATATAACCATCAACATAATATAATTTGTTTATTATAATCCCAACTTAACTTATCGATCTATTCTTCTTTTTTTTTTCTTTTTTTTTTCCTTCAGTTTCACTTTCCTTCTCTTCTCTTATTTATACTTTATTTATTTATTTTATTGTATCATCTATCTATACCTACATACGTTTATAATACCATAGTATCTGCCTCTCAGCCACTTGCAGGCATGCACACTCACTCACACACAGACACGCACACACACACACACACACACACACACACCTATATTACCTCTACACATATAATAACTTTTTGTCGTTTCGTTTTTTTTTTTTTTTTTTTTTTTTGTTGTTATCTGTACTGTATGTCCACTATCTGTATTCGTCGATCCTCGTGGTATGATGTACTTGTCCCCCATGTCACCTTGTCTTTCACCTAATTTCACCAATAAAAAAAAAAAAAAAAGAAAAGTACTACATGTGTTGTCCAACCAGTTGTGCAAAGCTGGATACATAAAGAATGACAAATGCTTGTCAAAATAGTTTTAATGGCAAATTAATTTTCGGACAGTCTATGCACCAAAACTGTTACTTGCCTTGGTTGTGTCTAAACACTTTTAAAACGTTACTCCTCAAGTACTACATGTGTTGTCCAACCAATTGTGTAAAAAATGTAAATATCTTACATTTGTTAAACTGGATAGATACAAAATGACAAATGATTATCAAAATACTTAAAATAGCCAATTCATTTTCTTACCACAGGTTTTATTTTCCTCGGTTGTGTCCAAACATTTCAAAACCTTATTCCTCTGCAAGCAAGCAAAAGTCTCTATTATTGTATAATGACACTGAGATTTCTAACTTTTATAGAATAACTTTTGATATAAAAGATCGATATGGACCACATTTATTTTTTTAAGTTAATTGAAAAACATCCAAAATACTTTTCGAATATTTCCTCAATTCTCTCAGCCTGTGATGATCACAATTGCTTTTGTCATACAACCAAAACATGCGAAAACTCAAACATATTCAGTTTACTTAAAGGTGCTATTGGTAAGAAAAGCATATTCACTACTTATACGCTTGAATATTAATACATTTAACAATTGGAGATATGAACATACGTGTCGGTGTCACCAACTTGAAGTTGTATCATTTACTGTTGTGAGTCTTGGCTCTGACTTGAACTCTGATGATCTTTCACAGTTTCTCAAGTCTATTTGCTGCCAGTGGGAGTATAGTGTTGGGAGTATGAATGTGTCGATACCTGTGTTGTAACACTCACAAAATGCAGAACCTTTTATTTCTTCTTCTTCTTGTTTGTATTTCTCAAACCATTAGTTTCTTACATATTTTCGCCATTAGTTAAGATATGTAAGAATTTATTCTAAAAAATCACTAAAATTCTAAACATAATGTGAATAACAGCTTCTAACATTCTGTTGCCGACGTATTGCTTTGCAAAGATATACTATATCACCAAAAGTATTCAATCACACATCCAAATAATTGAAATCAGGTGTTTCAATCACTTCCATGGCCAAAGGTGTATAAAAGCAAGCACCTAGGCATGCCGACTGTTTCTACAAACATTTGTGAAAGAATGGGTTGCTCTCAGGAGCTCAGTGAATTCGAGCGTGGTACTCTGATAGGATGCCACCTGTGCAACAAGTCCAATCGTGAAATTTCCTCGGTCATAAATATTCCACAGTCGCTGTATTATACCAAAGTGGAAGCGATTGGGAACGACTGCCACAAAAAATGACGGAGCGGGGTCAGCGGATGCTGAGGCGCATAGTGCGCAGAGGTCGCCAACTTTCTGCAGAGTCAATCGCTACAGACCTCCCAACTTCCTATGGCCTTCAGATTAGCTCAAGCACAGTGTGTAGAGAGCTTCATGGAATGAGTTCCCATGGCCGAGCAGCTGCATCCAAGCTATACATCAGCAAGTGCAATGCAAAGCGTTGGATGCAGTGGTTTAAAGCACGCCGCCACTGGACTCTAGAGCAGTGGAGATACGTTCTCTGGAGTGAAGAACCTCTCTTCTCCATCTGGCAATCTGATGGATGAGTCTGGGTTTGGCGGTTGCCAAGAGAACGGTACCAAGTGTAAAGTTTGGTGGAGGGGGGATTATGGTGTGGGGTTGTTTTTCAGGAGCTGGGCTTGGCCCCTAAGTTCCAGTGAAAGGAACTCTGAATGCTTCAGCATACCAAGAGATGTTGGACAATTCCATGCTCCCAACTTTATGGGAACAGTTTGGGGATGGCCCTTTCCTGTTCCAACATGACTGTGCACCAGTGCACAAAGCAAGGTCCATAAACACATGGATGAGAGAGTTTGGTGTGGATGAACTTGACCGTCCTGCACAGAGTCCTGACCTCAACCTGATAGAACACACTTGGGATAAATTAGAGCGGAGACTGAGAGCCAGGCCTTCCTGTCCAACATCAGTGTGTGACCTCACAAATGCACTTCTGGAAGAATAGTCAAAAATTCAATATAGTGTATATACTTAAGTGAGCATGCTAACCAGCTAGCCCCAAGAGATAAACACCAACACCACATCTCAAGTCTTCCATGACTTTATTCAAGTCCTTCAGGAGTCAAGTCTGTGTAAAGTGAGGTCTCGAGTCAAGTATTTACAGTCAACTTTCAATTGGGAGTCTATCATCTTCAAACATTTCTTAGGACCAGACCTTTAACTCCACTTCAAACATTCAGGTGTTTAAGAGACAGAATTAGTGGACAATGGAATAAAAGCCTGGAGCTTTGTTCAGTTGGCTCAGGGTGCTGATGAACAATGTTACACTCTGCCAACTCTGTCACTCTGATAAAGGTTAAAACATCATGGGACATCGATGATTTTTTGATTTTTCTAAATAAAAAAATTGCTTAAGCAAAAAACAATTATATACACTTATTGAAGAAACATCCACTAAGAATTATAGAATATACATTTTTCTAGGTGTAAATATTTAGGAAGGAGTTTAAAATTTAAGACTTGGTTTGAAATTCTTTTACACATTTTATAAAACTTATAAAACACATTAACTTGGAGAGTAGCAGATTATCATACGAGTTTTAAGGAGCCTTCCTGAAGTGCCTCAGATCCTGCATTGCTGCTCAGGTTACAGGTTTAATCTGTCATAATTTCAGCTGTTGTTTGTTAGGAGTTAAGTAGCCAGAGATTGCACAGTCTTAATATTAAACATCACATTTCACAATAAACACAGCATCCTCTTTTCACAGTACCAGGGAAGCACTGTGTTATAAGCCTCTCTCCCCTTTTCTATTACAATGACCATAACATTGCTACATATCCAGAGTGAAAAGGGGAAAGTTTACCACCCTCTGAATGTTGAAAGGAGACAGAAATGTCACGTTAATATTTGTTCCCCTTATTCATATTTGCAGGTTGAGTAACAATGAGTCCTAACAATGACCTGAACTTCTTTACAAGACTCTAGATCAAATCAGGTAACAGCTTGAATGATGTTGTAGATATTAAATTGTTTTTTGTGTAATCATTTTTTTTATTTGCATAGTCCACAAGAAAAAGCGTTAACCCATTCTATTGTTCCGTCCTTTCACCGCAGTACACATATACATGTTGAGCATCTTCTCATTTTTGTCATTAATACTGACAATTTATCATAGCCACAATTCACATACAAAAATGTTGATCAATGTACCTATAGAGATAGCTGTGATATTGTGAGGAAACTATTTTGTATATAGAACTGCTGAGTTTCAGGTCACTTAGAAATCTTTTTCTATTAAAATCCCATTAAATTAATATAAAATTAAGATTAATAATTTGTGAAATGTCACTTGACTCTTTTTTTTGGAAATGGCAGATTTTTTATGGTGTACACATCTATACAGAATACCATTTTCAGCAACCATCACCCCAATGGTCCAATGGCACATTGTAATAGCTAATCTAAGTATATCATCTTAAAATCTGATTAATTATTAGAAAACCTTGAAAACAGTTGAAGAAACATCAGTTGGCCTTCTTTTGGCTAGTTGAGCACATGGCGCATCAGCATATGTGGATTTAAACTATAGTCTCAAAATGGACAGAAAAAAGACATTTCTTCTGAAACGTATTATTCTATTTTTGAGATAAACACGAAATTGTCATGAAAGTTAAAGACCAAATACAATGGTGTGTAATACTCCCCGTATAGAACAGCCCAAACTGGCTTCAACCAGAAAAGAAAGAGAAGTTGGAGGCCCCGGTGCACAAATGAACTAGAGGACGAGTACATCAGGGTCAGTAGTTTGAGAAGCAGACGCTTTTTTTCTTTGCTACTATGCCTAGAAGACCAGCATCCTAGAGTGCCCTTTTCCCTGTTGACATTGACACACGTCCTTAACTGGCACCTTCATTAAATGGTCCCCACAAAACACCCCTCTCAACTTCAACAGTGAAGCGGCAACTCCAGGATGCTGGCCTTCTAGTTAGACTAACATCCACAAAACCAACTGTGTTTACTAATAGATATAACTGTGATATGTGAGATAACAAATGTATGCATATTGTCAACAAGCTAGGACAAGGAAATACAATTTATTTTTAAAAATTATCTAATATTTCATTGATGGGAACATTTTTGCCAATGGTATAAAACTAAACAATACAGACATGACTTGCTTTGATGATGAACAGAAAGAAGTTTAACAGTGTTAATCACAAGAGAACAATTTTGAACAGTCACATTCATTTAAAGAGTACAGTCACACAAAAAAACATGCTTTATATTTTAGGTGATCAGGTCAACTGATTATTTTCATTTAAGGAAGCAGGATGAAGGTTTCCAGGTGGAAACCGCTTTTGTTTCTCCTCCTATTTAGACATCTTTGTCTCCTCAAGGTGGCTGCAGCAGGAGCTGCTGGAGGGTAACAGCAGAGACAAACATTGTCATTCAGTTATGTCATGTCAATTAGTCTGTTAATAAAAATGTAACCATTTATGCTTGTCTTTAAAAAATGAGGACATTTTCTCACTGACCCAAATAATAATATCACCACTATTTTGTGTTCTGCGTGTTATAAAGTAAAGTCACCTTACAGAACATATATGGCAGTGAAGTGCATTTTATGGGTATTGATGTTATATATTGCGTTGCCAACCAAACTCAAAGTAAGATGGTGGAAGGGCAAGATCCTTTCTGAAAGACTTGATAAGTTGGAATTACTTTCTGACAGGTTCACGTGGGTAAGAAGGACGGTCACATCTCATCTAAAACAATGAAAGCAGTTTTCTATTGGGATATTGTACATCGAGGAAAGTATGTGGTAGATCTCATGGCTCATTATTGTGTCAAATGAAATCAATCTAATTTATAGAGACCAAAATCACAATCACATTGCCTCAGTGGGTTTAACAACCTGTAGAGTAAACGATATGCTCTGTTCGACCCTCAATTTCCCTCAAACCCTCAAACCTCAGGAAAAGGCACAGAATAGTCAGAATACACCACACCATTGTGTGAGATCGTTTATTTTGTTTCTTGGCATTTTTTTTGCATGGGATAACCTTTATTTCTAAGAAAAATAATTGAAATATATATTTTATATATATGTATATATATATATATATATATATATATATATATATATATATATATATATATATATATATATATATATATATATATATATATATAAAACAAATATTTTGTTAGGCTTTGTATTGCCTTTATTTGCCAAGACAGCTTGAAGAGTTCACAGTTGGAGCATAGAGGGGGAAGCAGTTTGGAATCAACCCCTCCACCAAATCTCTAATTGTGCATACTCTTATTTATCATGTTCACTTATCATTTTTTTTCTCATAATTTCATGAAACTGTGACATTTGTATTATGGAATGAGCAACTCTAATGTAAACCAAATTCCATTTGGGGATTAATGACAATAAAGACACAGAGCATTGATGTTTTTTTTATGATGAACAGGAAGCAGTTTAATGTTGTTAATCACAAGGGAACAATTATGTCAATTCTTAAAAAGCATAGTATGTTGCACAAGACACAAGATTGGTTAAATTAACTGATTATTTTCATTAGAAGAAGCAGGATGAAAGTGTCCGGAGGAAAATGGTATTGTTTCTCCTCCCATGCAGACATCTTTTTCTGTTCAGAGGCGCTGCTGCAGGAGCTGCTGGGGAATGACAACAGAGACAAACAATGATATTCAATTGACTAAAAACATGTAATTTAGTCTATTAATACAATTTCACCAAAAACTGAACATTATAACCTTCATTAAGGGAGGATTCATGGCAGGGATCTTCTCTTGGACTGCATTAGCTTTAGCTGGTGGATCTAATAAACTGACAACTTAGTGTATTGCCTGACTGGAAAAAGAAATAAATGGAAAAAGAGAACAGAATAAACTGTTTCAAATGATATTTTAGTAGCTAACTAGTTTGATTTTTCACGTACGTGAAATTAATGAGACTTAAATGTAACTGTTACCGATTGTCAGTGGAACAACGCTCAGTATTTACTTTGGTACAATACACATTCAATGATTTGCATTGTACATTTATGGCTAATCAACTGGATGTTACCTTTACTGCTCAGGACCCTAGTGACATCAAAACTCCCATTCTATTGTCCATCCTGGCATTGGTCCTACAGGCATTAGCAATCCTGGCATTGGCAATCCTGGCATTGGTCCTACAGGCATCGGCAATCCTGGCATTGGCCCTCCAGGCATCGGCCATCCTGGCATTGGTCCTACAGGCATTGGCAATCCTGGCATTGGTCCTACAGGCATCGGCCATCCTGGCATTGGTCCTCCAGGCATTGGTCCAACAGGCATTGGCCATCCTGGCATTGGTCCTACAGGCATTGGCCATCCTGGCATTGGTCCTCCAGGCATTGGTCCTCCAGGCATTGGCCCTCCTGGCATTGGTCCCCCAGGCATTGGCCATCCTGACATTGGTCCTCCTGGCGTTGGTCCTCCTGGCGTTGGTCCTCCTGGCGTTGGCCCTCCAGGCATTGGTCCTCCTGGCATTGGCCCTCCAGGCATTGGCCCTCCAGGCATTGGTCCTCCTGGCATTGGCCCTCCAGGCGTTGGTCCTCCTGGCGTTGGCCCTCCTGGCGTTGGCCCTCCAGGCATTGGTCC
Source organism: Sparus aurata (assembly GCF_900880675.1). Classification (NCBI taxonomy): domain Eukaryota; kingdom Metazoa; phylum Chordata; class Actinopteri; order Spariformes; family Sparidae; genus Sparus; species Sparus aurata. The sequence goes on along the minus strand of NC_044195.1, from coordinate 31,126,403 downwards.
TCCTGGCATTGGCCCTCCAGGCATTGGCCCTCCAGGCATTGGTCCTCCTGGCATTGGCCCTCCAGGCGTTGGCCCTCCAGGCATTGGCCCTCCTGGCGTTGGCCCTCCAGGCGTTGGCCCTCCTGGCGTTGGCCCTCCTGGCATTGGCCCTCCTGGCGTTGGCCCTCCAGGCACTGGTCCTACAGGCGTTGGTCCTCCAGGCTTTGGTCCTCCAGGCGTTGGCCACTGGTATCCGTATGTTCCTTGATGTCCTAGTTAAACATATTGGGGGATCATCGTTTTCTCTTTTTCTTTGCACAAACTTGAAAATTCAGTTAAGAACATTTGAAAAATAGGGTCAGGATGGAGTTTCAGTAACAGTGAAAACTGATGAAATATCAAAAGACAGTAACAACAATGGCCTTTTTTACCGTAGTTAGTGACGTTGGTGCCAAACATTTTTGAATTTCAGATCAGATCCAAACCCTGAGACGACAGATGCAAACAACACCCATATTCATATGAGAAAAATAAGAACATATTATTACACATTTTTGCAGATTTATGCAGTTGTATAACATAACAACAACAATGTGTTGAAAGAAAGCATCTTCACTGTAGAAAAGACAGCGTATTTATCATATAATCATGCCAAGAAATATACTAGTGAACCTACTAAGTGCTGGAGTGCAGATCAATTGACCCAACAGTGAAGCATCTCTGCTTTTATAGGAAGCCACGGGGCGGACAGGCAGTGGAGGAGGAAGTAATCACATCCTTTACAAAACTCTGTAAAAATACTCTGTCACAAGTCAAACTCCTGCATTGAACATGTATGTAAGTATAATCAGGAAAATGTACTAAAAGTCCGTGTAAAGCGGCAAAAAAATTGTGTTATGAGTTTGTCACACCAAAGAAACATGTATCATTGACCACTGAGCCAAATTTGAAAGATTAAAAAAATTGTTAAGTATGTAAAATTAGGTCTCAAAATCATGGAAAAACAAGCACTTCTTTCTGCTGTGAAACGCTGGGGGCGTGTCAGTTAGAGGCGCTGGAACCACGCCCATGCGGCGGGGGCTACACGTCGGTGTCTCCCCAGGTGTTCCCCAGGTGTTCCCCTTGTCTATCTAAACCCGAGGACAGTTTATAATCATATAGATGCTGTTATAACGTGTAGTGATTGAGATCCTGACCCACTAAACATCCTGGAAAGTGACGGAGTGAAGTTTTTCGCGCTAAATTACATAATTATACATAATCACCATCAGTAAACAGGACGCTGTCTGACTCTGTCACTCCACATACAGCTGTGGTATTTGTTTTCCTCATAGAAGTTGCTAAAGACAGTTATAGTTACTACGTTATTTTCGTTTGGTCATGTAAGGTTGCTTTCTTGGGCATTTCTCTGTATTAAGTTGAGTGAAGGACCTGTGTTGTTAACCGACCATCCGATCGACACGCCCCCGGTCTGTGCCGCCGGCTTATCTGTTCACACTGGTTTGGTTCTCCAATAATACAGCCCTGATACTACCTCCAGAGGCGGATCAGCGCTGGAGCGAAATTTCACCCTTCGCCACCTCTGATAGATTCACACTGAGATGGTGGCGGGGAATTGCAAGACGGTCTGGCTGCAGACCTCCAGCATCAGGCTGCTTCCGGTGCAGGCTCCACTCTCAGGCTGCCTCCAGTGTCGGGACAGGAAAAAACAAACTTTTGTGCGTCTCTTAAAGGACTCCGGCAAACTCTTTGTACGTCTCTTGAAGGACTCCGGTGTATACATACACCTTGAAACCACGGGTTACGTTTGCAAATTATCAAATGATAACACCGAATGTGGATGTTCGTAATAAATTAATTACGCTAACGGTTGACTGAAGAGCAGGTTATTTGTTGTGTTACGCTAACGGTTGACTGAAGAGCAGGTTATTTGTTGTGTTACGCTAACGGTTGACTGAAGAGCAGGTTATTTGTTGTGTAAAGGAAAATGACATGAGGATTCAATGTTTTGCTGTCCTTCATATACCTTTATTAATTGAAATACACATAACAAATAACGTGCAGTTTAAATCTAGCGGTGCAAATGACCGCTTACGGCCGTTCTAGTAGTGTAGTATTCCGGCTCTTCTGAAGTCCAGCTGACACTTTGGTCACGGGGATATCCGTTGTGTGACAGCGGAGAGTCAGCAGCTGGATTTTGCACGCTGATTGGCTTGGTTCCAGGCCATAAAACTCTTTTATATGAGGATTTTATGAAACGTAAACGGAGTAAATGAATGGCAAATTCACTTCCGGAACCGGCGCCGTTAAAAAGGTGGGCGGTCACTGTTGAGCTCTATACGCCGGAGTCCTTTAAGAGACGCACAAAAAGTTTGTTTTTTCCTGTCCTGACACTTGAGGCAGCCTGAGAGTGGAGCCTGCACCGGAAGCAGCCTGACGCTGGAGGTCTGCAGCCAGACCCCTCTCGGGAATTGGCTTACTAAAGCCGCATCCGAATGCCAGTGTGAATGGGGCTGTTGATGATCTTGGGACGTAATAGCCTAATCTAGTTGTTTTACAACATTACCCAGCCAGCATTTTCAGTGGGAGGAAGCGTTCATTTGTCTCTACTTGGTACCACAACCGTGACTGGCTTGAATACAGCATCAAAGCGGATGCAGCATTTTGCTTTTGTTGTCGGCAGTTTAGCACACAGTCGATTTAGTAGTTGGAGAAATGGATCACAGCTGGCTGGTGCGCTTTCTGCTCTAAATCCAGAGAGCACCGCATTCCTTGACGTCAGTGCTGTGAAGCACATTATGGACCTGTCACGAGTGGATGTCATTGAGACAAAGTTCAAAGTTGCTAAACAGGTTTTCAGCTCTCAAAAGCAATCAGAACCGACGGGGGTGGATTGGACTGTACAGTACATCCTCTCAAAGTACCACACGCATCTAATGGCGATGCCAAGCGTGCTGATTGCGTTTAAACTTGGCCTGACATTTGGTGCCTCCACGGCAATGTGGGAGAAAGAGAGAGAGGCTGTGTGTGTGTGTGTGTGTGTGTGTGAGTGAGAGTGAGAGAGAAACTGCGGTGCCTATGTAAAAAAGTGCTCCTTTGGATGTTTTGTTATAAGACATGGATTAGCATGTTGATTGTCGACAGAAAACTGATATTATCACATATTTACATAGTATATTGAGTTGTTGAGTGGCAGAAAGTGACCCCCTGCATTCAATGAATGCCCCCCCGGTTAGATCTGCTCTGACGCCGACTCTTCGCATATTCACTACTTATACACTTGAATATAAATACATTAAACAATTGGAGACATGAACATGTCTGTGTCACCGACTTGAACTTGTATCATTTACTTGAGCTGTTGTGAGTCCTGGCTCTGACTTGAACTCTGATAATCTTTCACTGTTTCTCAAGTCTATTTGCTGCCAGTGGGAGTATAATGTTGGGAGTATGAATGTGTTGATACCTGTGTTGTAACACTCACAAAATGCAGAACCTTTTATTTCTTCTTCTTCTTGTTTTTATTTCTCAAACTTCAGAAACCATTAAAGTCAAAATATGTTGCAATTTTATTTTAAAAAATCACTAAAATTTAGGGATGTCCCGATCAGGTTTTTCTTTACTCCGATCCCAATCCGAGTCCTTTAATATTTAGTATCTGCCGATACCGAATCCCAATCCGCTACTTAGCTTTAACTAATATTTTCCTGGATAATACAGCTGCATTAAAAAAAAAAAGTACCTGCATCCAAGCTGTTCCTTAATAGTTTTTTAACAGTTTATTTTGTTGAAACAAAGTATATACTTTCATATGTCTCTTTCTTATTCTGCATATGCTATTGCAACATTGGCCGATCACCTTCCTTGTGCTAGCAGGTGAGTCTGTGACTCTGCGCTGTGACTGCATCACCTTGATTGTCTGTTTTACATGCTTTGCTGTATGAGACCCACCAAACTAGTGTGCATACCGGCACGTTGTAACAGTGAAGGGGCGACTCCAGGATGCTGACCTCCTAGGCAGACTAGCATCGAAAAATCGATTCACCAATAGATATAAAAGTGATATTTGAGATAACTATTTTGTGTATATTGTCAACAAGCTAGGACAAGGAAATACATTTTGCTTTTAAGAATTATTTCTAGGGACTACAGATGAAAAATAGCCTCTAGGCTAATTCTGGCGCATTTACAGCAATGTTATTAATGTGCACTGTCCCTGTTTTCAAATAAACGTATTACTATTTAATATTGGGGTGCCGCTTAGCTTAGCTGGTAGAGCAGGCGTCCCGTGTACAGAGGCTTTGTCCTCGCTGCAGCGGCTCGCGGGTTTGAATCCCGGCCCGGGGCCCTTTGCTGCGTGTCACTCTCCCTCTCTCTCGTCCTATTTCCTGGCATATCTTGAGCTGTACTTTCTGTAAAGGGCAAAAAATATACTTGAAAAAAGGATTATTTAATATTTAATTGATGAGAACATTTTTGCCAATGATGTAGAAAATAAACAATACAGACATGACTTGCTTTGATGATGAACAGAAAGAGGTTTAATGGTGTTAATCACAACGGAACGATTTTGAACAGTCATATTAATTTAAAGAGCACAGTCACACAAAAAAACATGCTTTGAAATTCAGGTGATCAGATCAACTGATTATTTTCATTAAAGGAAGCTAGATGAAGGTTTCCAGATGGAAACAGCTATTGTTTCTCCTCCTATTTAAACATCTTTGTCTTGTTAAGGTGGCTGCAGCAGGAGTTGCTGGAGGGTAACAGCAGAGACAAACATTGAAAGTCTGTTAAACAAGTCTGTTAATAAAATGTTAAAACATTTATAGTTTAAAAAATTAGGACATTTTCCCACTGACCCAAATGATAATATCTCTAATGCCACTATTTTGTGTACAGCATGTTATAAAGTAAGTAAGTAACTCACCCTCTTACAGCTGAACTTATATGGCAGTTAAGTGCATTTTATGGGTATTGACGTTACATACTGTGTTGCCTACCAAACACAAAGTTAGATGGTGGAAGGGCAAGATCCTTTCTGAAAGACTTGAGAAGTTGAAATTACTTTCTGACAGGTTCACATGGGTAAGAAGGACCGTCACATCTAAAACAACAACAATTTTCTATTGGGATATTGTACATCAAGGAAAGTATGTGGTATTGTGAAGGTGGTATAGTAATATCTCAGGGCTAATTATTGTGTCAAATCAAATCAGTCTTATTTATGAAGCCCAAAATCACAATCACATTGCCTCAGTGGGTTTAACAATCTGTACAGTGAACGACATCCTCTGTTCGTAGACCCTCAATTTGAGTGATGAGCAGTTTCACATGATAAGAAATACCTTTAACGAGGGAAAAAAAGATAGAAGAAACCTCACGAAAATGCACAGAATAGTTATTTTTCAAACACTTTGTTAGGCTTTGTATTGCCTTTATTTGCCAAGACAGCTTGAAGAGTTGACAGGAAAGTCAGATCACAGAAGGGGAAACATGCAGCACAGGGGAAACAGGTCGGAATCAACCCCTCCATCAAATTTCTAGCTGTGCAAACTCTTATTTATTATGTTCTCTACTTTTAAATTTTATTATAATTTCATTATGCTGTGACATTTCTGTTCCGGAAGGAGAAACTCTAATGTAAACCAGATTCCATTTGGGGATTAATGACAATAAAGAGACAGAGCATTGATGTTTTTATGATGAGCAAAAAGTAGTTTAATGTTGTAAATCACAAGAGAACAATTATAATCACTGTGTAATTAATCAAAAGCAAAGTATGTTGCACAAGACACAAGATTTAAAAGTTAGAGGGTTAAACTAATTGATTATTTTAATTAAAAGAAGCAGGATGAAAGTGTCCGCAGGAAAATGGTATTGTTCCTCCTTCCATGCAGACATTTTTATCTGTTCAGAGGCGCTGCTGCAGGAGCTGCTGGAGAATGACAACAGAGACAAACAATGATACTTTATTCATTTAAACATGTTATTTAGTCTATTAATTCAATTCCACCAAAAACTGAACATTATAACAGTCATTTAGGGAGGATTCCTGGCAGGGCTCTTCTATTAGACTGCATTAACTTTAGCTGGTGGATCTGATAAACTGACAACTTAGTGTACTGATTGATTAGAAAAATAAATAAATACATGTAAAAAGAGAACAGAATAAACTCTTTCAAATGATATTTTACTAGCTAACTAGTTAGATTTTTCACATACGTGAAATTAATGAGACTTAAATGTAACTCTTGCTGATTGCCATTGGAGCAACTCTCAGTATTTACTTTGGTACAATACACATTCAATGATTTGTATTGTACATCTATGGATAAATCAACTGGATCATACCTTTACTGCTAAAGACCCTGGTGACATCAACACCCCCAACCACTTGGTGCTCCAGGATTTCCTCCAGGATTTCCTCCAGGCATTCCTCCAGGCATACCCCCAGGCATTCCCCCAGGCATTCCTCCAGGCATTCCCCCAGGCATTCCTCCAGGCATTCCTCCTGGCATTCCCCCAGGCATTCCTCCTGGCATTCCTCCTTGCCATGGCCCTCGGTATTGCCAAGGGTTTCCGTATGTTCCTTGATGTCCTAGTCAAACATAAGGGGGATCATTGTTTTCTATTTTTCTTTGTACAAACTTGAAAATTCAGCGAAGAACATTCGACAAAAAGGGTCAGGATGGAGTTTCTGTAACAGTGAAAACTGATGAAATAACAAAAGACAGTTAAAACAACAGCCTTTTTTTACCCCAGTTGTTGACGTTATTGCCGTACATGGTTGAATTTCAGATCAGATCCAAACCCTGAAACGACAGATGCAAACACCCATATTCATATGAGAAAAAAAAGAACACATTATCACACATATGAAGATTTATGCAGTTGTATAACATAAATGCTACATTGTGTTGAAAGAAAGCATCTTCAGTTCACTTTGGAAAAGACAGCATATTTGTTAAATAGTAGAAAACAGGCAATACAGGTCAGAAGTATTACATTTTGCAATTACATCATATAATCATGCAAAGAGATCTACTAGTGAACCTACTGAGTGCTTGAGTGCAGATCCACTGACACAGCAGTGAAGCAGCTCTGCTTTTATAGGAAGCCACGGGGCGAACAGGCAGTGGAGGGGGAAGTAATCACATCCTTTACTTCAGTAAAAGTACTAAGAGTACAACTCTGTAAAAATATTCTGTTACAAGTCAGACTCCTGCAATTAACACATATGAGAGTATAATCAGGAAAATGTACTTAAAGTATTAAAAGTACTCCACGTGTTGTCCAACCAATTGTGCAAAGCTGGATACATAAACAATGAAAAATAATCGTCAAAATAGTTTAAATAGCAAATAGATTTTCGGACCGCCTTTGCACCAAAACTGTTGCTTGCCTTGGTTGTGTCTAAACACTTTTTAAATGTTATTCCTCAAGAAAGCAAAAGTCTATATTAGTGTCATCATGACACTGGAATTTCTATCTTTGATAGGAAAAATATTGGCATTCGATACCATGTTAACTGCTACATGAAAAAGTGACACAATATTGTTGACATAATGTTTAAGATTTTTGTTAAAATATAAATATAAGGAGGCTTGTGTACTGTGTGTTAAGCACAACAGGATCTAAGTTAACTTTATAGTACAGAAAAACACAGCTAGCATCAAAAATGAGTTGATTGAAGTTGATTGAAACCATTTCACATTCACGTTAACATTAAGGGTCTGACCAAGTTCTGACCAAGTTCATTTCACATGGATATTTAGTGATATTTCAGTACTTTCGACAGCACTGTACTGTCTGTACACACTATACATAAAAAGACAGAGCAGTATAAGTGTGTTCAAGTGATATATGTGCATGTTTGTAATTGACTAAATTAATTGAAAAAACAATTCATTTTCTTTTAGATATCTCTTCATTACTTTAAGTCTGTGATGATGTATTCACATAGTTTGTTCCATACAACCAAAACACTCTCAAACTCAAGGATATTCAGACGTCAAATCTTGCAGGCGACGGATTTGCAATTTCGCTTTTAACAACTGCTGTGTAATTAATCCCAAATCTTTCCCTGTAGGTCACCCAATTCTTTAACTCTACACAGTCATTAAGAGTGTATAAACAGCAGGTACAGTACGTAAACTTCAATATGATTTACTTGAAGTGTTGTGAGTCCTGACTCACAAACTAACTCTGATGACTCTGACTTGAACTCTGGTGACTCTGACTTTCACTGTTTCTCAAGTCTATTGGCTGCCAGTGGGAGTGTAGTGTTGGGAGTATGAATGTGTTGATTCCTGTGTTGTAACACTCCCAAAAAACAGAACTATTTATTTCTTCTTCTTCTTCTTGTTTGTATTTCTCAAACTTCAGAAACCGCTGAAGGTGAAATATGTTAGAATTTATTTAAAGAATCACTAAAATTATAAACATAATGTGAATAAAAGTTCTGACACTCTGATGCCAACATATTGCTTTGCAAGGACATATAATTAAAGGGATATTCCGGTGTAAGTTTAATTCATGATCTAACACACCGTGACACCGGGTAAGAAACCCTCGAGAGATCAAGTTTTCCGACCGCTAGCTTGTGTTGTTTTAGCAACCTCAGAAAAGACCGCACGATAACAATACACTGCAGTCTATGCCTCCAACCAAGAAAACAACATCAAAAAGCCACTCATAGCCACAAATAATGCTCAGAACAGCACCAAACTTCAGAAACAGTACAAATAGGGTCCCAGCACATAGTTTGAGGCATCAAACATCTGCTAGCTTAGCCAGATTTCTATTGAAAAGAGAACACAGCTCACCACTCTCCCGCAGCAGCTTGTTCATTGTGGGGAAGCCCTGCGAGTCGAATACCGAGTGCAGTACAGAGCATGTGTCTCAAGTCAACCATTTGAAGTCCACTTTCAATTGGGAGTCTATCATATTAAAACATTTCTTAGAACCAGACCTTCAACTCCACTTCAAACATTCAGGCGTTTAAGAGACATAATTAGTGGACAATGGAATAAAAGCCTGGAGCTTTGTTGAGTTGGTGCAGGGTGTTGATGAACAATGTTATGTTATGCTCTATACTCTGTCACCCTAATAAAGGTTAAAACATCATGGGACATCAATGATTTTTTGAGAGGAATCATTTTTCTAAATAGAATAATTGCTTAAGCAAAAAACAAAAATATACATTTATTGAAGAAACGACCACTTAGAATTACAGAATATAATTTTTTCTAGGTGTAAATGTTTAGGAAGGAGTTGAGATTTTAAGACTTGGGTTTAATTCTTTTACACATTTCATGAAATTTAAACACATTAACCTGGCACCTTGGATAGTAAGAGATTATCATAACAGTTTTAAAGAGTCTGCTGGAAGTACCTCAGATCTTGCATTGCTACTCAGGTTACAGGTTTAATCTGTCATAATGTCAGCTGCCGTTGGGTTAAGAGTAAAGTTGACAAGAAATTGCACAGTCTTAATATTAACTATCATATCACATTTCACAATAAACACAGCATCCTCTTTTTACAGTACCAGGAAAGCAGCGTGTTATAAGCCTCTCTCCCCTTTCCTATTGAAATGACCATAACATTGCTACATATCCAGAGTGAAAAGGTGAAAGTTTACCACCCTCTGAATCATGAAAGGACAAAGAAATGTCACGTTAATATTTGTTCCCCTTTCTCATATTTGCAGATTAAGTAACAATGAGTCCGTGCAATGAACTTAGCTCCTTAAAAAAGCTGTACATTTAATGCCCCGTTATTCTATGTACTGTACACCGATCAGGCATTACATTATGACCACTAAGGGTAAAGTGAATACCAATGATTATCTCTTCATCATGGCACCTGTTGGTAGGTGGGATATATTAGGCAGCAAGTGAACATGTTGTCCTCAAAGTTGATGTGTTAGAAGCAGGAAGGATGGGCAAGCGTTAGGATTTAAGCCAGTTTGACAAGGGCTAAATTGTGATGGCTAGACAACCGGGTCAGAGCATCTCCAAAACTGCAGCTCTTGTGGGATTTTCCCGGTCTGCAGTGGTCCAAGGAAGGAACAGTGGTGAACCAGCGACCGGGTCATGGGCGGCCAAGGCTCACTGATGCACGTGGGGAGCGAAGGCTGGCCCGTGTGGTCCGACCCAACAGACGAGCTACTATTGCTCAAATTTCTGAAGAAGTTAGTGAAGAAGTTCTGATAGAAAGGTGTCAGAATACACAGTGCATCACAGTTTCTTGCATATGGGGCTGCATAGCTGCAGACGAGTCAGGGTGCCCATGCTGACCCCTGTCCACCCCCAAAACAAGTCCAAGATCCATGGAGGCCCCACCGCGCAGCTTACTGGACTTAAAGGATCTGCTGCTAACATTTTGGTGCCAGATATCAAAGCACACCTTCAGCGGTCTAGGGGAGTCCATGCCTTGATGGGTCAGGGCTGTTTTGGCAGCAAAAGGGGGACCAACAGAATATTAGGCAGGTGGTCATACATCATATTCTGTCAAATATAATTGGTTGCTCTTTGATACTAAGAAATATACTTGGTGGCTTATTATGGATTGCATATATATATATATATATATATATATATATATATATATATATATATATATATATATATATATATATATATATATGTGTGTGTGTGTGTGTGTACTGCATGTAATAAAAGTAAGTCACGTTCTTAGAGTTGAACATATGTGATACAATAATGTGGGAAAGTAGATGTGGACCCAAATGCAGACACACACCTGCGAGACAGGGGGGAAAACAAAAGCGAGCTTTATTTTAACAAGCTGAAAATTACAAAAACCAGGAGACTAGAAGGAAAATGAGTTGAGAGGACAAAAAACAACGTAGCAACTAAAAACTAAGCAAAGTGCAAAGAAAAAGGCAAAGTTCAAATCACAAGAGAAAAGCAAAATCAAAATCCAACACATACCAGGAGAGACTGTAGGAACACTACAGAACATCACGAAGGGACGGACAGACAAGGAGTGCATGGAGAACAAAGACTACACCGACACACTAACGAGGGGATCAGGAACAGGTGAGGTGAATGAGGAGGGAAAAGGACAGGTGAGGTAACGAAGGGAGAAACACAGCGAGGGATAAACACACAGGAGAACTGAAGAAGAGACACACAAGGGCATAATAACAAAATCAAAATGCAACAAGAAGACACAGAATCATGATAATATGGCGATAAAGTGCATTTCATGGGTATTGACGTTATATATTGTGTTGGCTTACCAAACACAAAATAACATGGTGGAAGGGCAAGATCTGATTTATTTAGGAATTATTTTCTGACAGATTCACATGGGTAAGAAGGACTGTCACATCTCATCTAAAATGTCATCAATTTTTTATTGGGATATTGTACATCGAGGAAAAAAAGATAGAAGAAACCTCGGGAAAAGGCACAGAATAGCCAGAATACTCCACACCATTTTCACCAATTTCTTGCATGAGATTTCGACAAAAAGAATAGAAACATAAATTTTCAAATATTTTGTTAGCCTTTGTATTGCCTTTATTTGCCAAGACAGCTTGAATAGTTGACAGGAAAGTCGGATGAGAGAGGGACATGACATGCAGCACAGGTCAGAATCAACCCCTCCACCAAATTTCTGATTGTTTATACTCCTATTATGTTATCTAATTTTTAATTTTCTTATAATTTCATTAAACTGTGACATTTCTACTCTGGAAGGAGCAACTCAAATGTAACCCAGATTCCATTTGGGGATTAATGTCAATAAAGAGACAGAGCTTTGACTTTTATGATGAACAGAAAGCAGTTTAATGTTGTTAATCACAAGGGAACAATTATGTCTAATTCATCAAGTGCATAGCATGTTGCACAAAAAAAGAAGAATTTAAAATTTAGGTGATCCAACAAAATGATATTTGTATTAAAGCAAGCAGGATGAAGGTTTCCAGGCGGCAGCTGGTCTTGTTTCTTTTTCCATCCAGACATGTTCATCTCATCAGAGGCGCTGCTGCTTGAGCTGCTGGAGGACGACAGCAGAAACAAATATCATCGTGTCATTTCATTAACTAAGGTGTACGTAAACTGACAACTGGGAAGGGAAATCAGTGAGGCATAAATGTAACTGTCGCTGATTGTCAGTGGAGTGTTGGGCTGTAATTTGCTTCGGTACCAAAAAGAGACTCAACGATTTGCACTTTACATTTTCAATAAATAAACTGGATCTTACCCTCGCTGCTCAGGATCCTAACATGGTCGGCACCAAACAGGAGCGCAATAAGCTTGGGGCTGAGGAGCATAGGTCTGAGGAATGCATGGATTGAACATGGGCTGAATACGTGGAACAGTTTGAATGATGTCTGACACTAAGTTCAGAATATCGGGTACGATGCTGGGTTGGGGTTGGGGTGGTCAAGGTTGAGGTTGGGGTGGGCAAGGTTGAGGTTGGGGTTGGCAAGGATCTGGTCCACGTCCTGGGTTTCCTCCTGGCATTCCTGGGTATCCCCATCCGTATGACCCTTGGGTTCCTAGTCAAACAAAAGGGGTAGGGCTCATCATTTGTCTTTTTCTCTGTAAAAACCTGATGTCAGGTTGCTCCTTAAATTTAGGGAAGAGGGTTTGACAAAAAGGATGAAGATATGGTTTTAGTAAAAGTGGAAAACGATGAGAACAAGCAAAACACAGTTACACTGAGTGACTTCTTTACCGTAGTTATTGACGTGGTTGCCGAACATTTTGGAATTTCAGATCAGATCCAAACCCTGTAATGAAAGAAGCCAAACGAACAAATGCCTTGTTAACATGAGAAAAATACTTTTACACAAATGCAGATTTAAGCAGTTGTTTGACATAATATGCTATACTGTGTAGAATCTATAGAGCATCTGCAGTCCGCTGTAGAAAAGATCGCATTTTTGAAAACAGGTAGCACAGGTCAGAAGCATTATATCATGCAATTGTGATAAATATATCATAAAGCTAGGTACCACATTAAGACATCAGTTGGATATGTCTTACTGATAAAAACATGATGACAGAATAATGCAAAAGAGTTAATCAAGAAAATACAAACTGATTAACATATCAATACACAACCATTTTATGGTATCAATGTCCAGAGATCTACTAGTGAACTTACTGAGTGCTGGAGTGCAGATCCACAGAGAGAGCAGTGACCCGGCTCTGCTTTTATAGGAAGCCAGGGGGGCGGACAGGCAGTGGAAGAGGAAGTAGATCCTTTTCTTAAGTAGAAGTACTAATACCACTCTGTAAAAAATAACCCACTAAAAGTAAAAGTGTTAATCTTATACTATTATATATGATATCATGAGATTTATATTACTCATGCATCAATGTAAATGCAGGATTTAAATGCTGTAGTTGGTTGAGTTGGAGCTATATTGAACTGTTTTACAAATAACTTTTTTTTTTTTTTTTGTTTGGTTTTTTTTTTTACTAGAATCAATTGTAGGTTGTATGTTGCCCAAAGTGACACCTTCACCATGTATGTGTTGTCCGACCAACTGTGCAAACCTGAACTGTTATTTTAAGCCTTTCTTTTACAGTCCCCTATTTACCAGTTATTTACCTGGTAAATTCATGGTAACACAAAAGTGTTACTAGGTAATTACCAATGGTAATAAGAAAGTAAATACAATGAAACTATGGCCAACATACTGGGCATTTACCTTGTAACTATATGGTAAATTATAGTGTGTTATTGGGTAATTACTGCTGGTAATAAGACGGTAGCTACAGTCCTAGCTATTTACCCAGTGATTTATGGTAACAAAAATGTGTTACTAGGTATTATATTTACTTTCTTATTACCATTGGTAATTACCTAGTGACACTTTTGTGTTACCATGAATTTACCAGATAAAAACCTGGTAATTAGGGGACTGTAAAGGAAAGGCTTACCCTCCTTTGTTGTGTTGAAATATTTCTAAACTTTATTCCCCTGGAGCAAAAGTCCTTACACACAATAAGTAAACAAACAAAAAGCAGCATCAGGTGCGTTCAGGTGTTTTCTGTGCATGTTCGTATAGAAAACAAAACATATAAAAACAATTAAATACCTCTTAATTTCTCCCTGAGATGATGTATCCAAATAGCTTGTTTCGTACAGCCAATACACTTGACTCTAACAAGATATTCAGTTAACTTAAGATGTCAAATCCTAATACCAACTTTAATTTTTTGCTTTGAAAAATTGCTGTAAAATCAACCAAAAATCTCTTACAACTTTTATCTACTGGTCACCCAAGTCTTTCAGGTCAGACACTGTAAAGAAGCCTTTGATTCTTTTATTTTTCTTAAGTGTGTATATGTTAATTAACCATAATTAAGTGTGTCTAAACATTAGGTATAGAACTTCTATACTTGAAAATCAATGAAATAGTTTTAAACAATTGGAGATGTGAACAGATAGTGTCACTGACTTGAACTTCAATATTAATCTCTTGAACTTTGACTTTTCACTGTTTCTCCACATTTCTGCTGGTGAGACCACAGTGTGGGAGTATGAGTGTGTCGATACCTGTGTTGTAACATTCATAAAATGCAGAACCTTCAATTTCTTCTTCTTCTTTGTATTTATTAAAGTTGAGAAACCAGCTGTTTCTCACTCTCAGCACGTCAAGTACAGTAGGGCAGCCTGGTCAGTGGCCCTTAGCCCCAAAGTTTGCTGCTTTAGGTGTGGACTGGGGGAGTGTTGGTGTTGTTTGGTATCAGACTCTCATCTCTTGAAGGGTAAAGTGGCTCAGGGCTAGCTGGTTAACCCTCTGAGGTCCAGGGTATAATTGGCTGTTTTTGACAATTTTTGATTTTATATTTCACCTTAAAAACTGTTTACCTTGCCATGTTTGGTGCCATTTTTTAGCACAACCTCACATGTGTGACTGTACAGTTATTTTTATTTCAGTTTGACATACAGTATTAACACAGTGGGCTAAAATCCGGGTAGGAAAAAATTAGATTTTTTACTGTGAAAACCAGTTTTTACCATTTCTTCCTGCATCAAACGCACACC
Organism: Sparus aurata; assembly: GCF_900880675.1. Classification (NCBI taxonomy): domain Eukaryota; kingdom Metazoa; phylum Chordata; class Actinopteri; order Spariformes; family Sparidae; genus Sparus; species Sparus aurata. The sequence goes on along the minus strand of NC_044195.1, from coordinate 31,111,382 downwards.
AAATGTGATGGCAATATTCACGAAAAAGGATGGCGTACATTATTTATCGTTAGTCCGGTTTTACTTGGCCTATCAACACAAATTAATAATAATAGATAATAGATAATTACTACATTGACGATTATCTTTCAGCTGGCAACAAGTTATTTAACCCCAACTGATGCAATGAGTAGCTTCTCATTTCTAAAACAACCATGCCAAAAGACACATCCCGTGGTCATGGAAAAGCAGGGCCGTGCAGAGACCTTTGGAGGGGCAGGTGCTCAAAGTTAAAAGGGGGCACATAGAGCCCGAATTTTAAACACCATACAGAAACGTACCTTGCAATATAACCGGTTGAATGGTAGCAACCCATATTCATAAAGAATGTAACATGGAATCACAACATACCATATAATTGTCCACACCTCATTATATTTGTTAGAGACCAGTGCAAAATTAGTCTCTGTTTTACCTGATGGGGTACATTGAACAGCTTCTGTTGAGAGGGTTGGTGAGGAGGCTGCTGCTGCTGATATTGCTGGAGGTGGGCTGTATTGATCTGAGAGTGTAGACACTAAAAAGAGCATGGGAGAGATAGTAGCTGATTAAACAAGTGTTATGTGATCATGACAAGATGCAAACAAATTTAACAGCAACAGGAAGATACAGTTACAACTGCAACAAAGAAAAATGCCACTGTGATGTGTAAAAAAACACAGAGAGACACACCCATCCCTCCTCTATTTTCTTTCTCCCATTAGTAATGTGCCACTTCAGTTACAGTTACAGTCAGTTATAGAATATGAATACATGTCTGTTAAATACAGGATGAAACATTTCATGTTGAAGTCATGTTTGTGTCAAAACAAGTAAAAAATAATTAAATGATATAGAAATCATGTATTTAAATATTTTTGTGCTTTTATTCAGTTTGAATATCGACTTCGCGCAAGACAGCAAGGTTCTACAAGTTATATAATTTATATGCATATTATATTTAATTTGTGTGTAGATGTTATAAACAAACAAGTACTGATACGTTTAAATTAGAGGTTGAGAAAATCTAAATTCAAATTCTTCTATTATTGTTGTATTTATACTGTAATAGTCCAAAATTATGTGAATATGCATATTGCATAGTTTTAGTGAAATAACATAGTCTATGCCTCATTGCCTCTAGAAACATTGGAAAAAACAGCTTGACAGTAAAATAACACATGATGTCTCTCTAATGCACTTTGACCATGACAAGAGAAACATACAGAAACAAAAATAAAAAGCCTGACATACTTTTCCCCCCCAGCACGCTGTGTGTGGTTAACTAGCGGCTATAACTTGTGAGAGGTGTGTGTGCAGAGTTGGACAACACAGAGGATGCTCATTGCTCACTTCACTTCGTCAGTCATCTTGCAAGAATACACCGTGCACAATCAAATACCGCTGCAAAATCTACTCGCCGGACCAGTTGTTTACTCCCTCGGGTCTTCTTCGGTCTTGCGAGACTAGCAGTGGCCGTCTCCAGCAGCTTAGCGATTAGCAGCAGGGCACGTCTGGGCACGTCAGGGCAGTGACAGCAGAGTGAGGGCACGTTGTGGATCATGTGACCGACCAAGGTAGATCTAAATTATGATTATTTTGTTTTATTTATTATTATTTTGGGCCACACAGATGGACTTTCACACACACACACACACAAAAAAAAATTCACTTTGACAAAAGGGCACTTTTGGCATCAAGGGGCAAAGGGGCAGGTAGGAAACCATCGTCTTTGAGGAAGAAATTAGGTCGGAAAAAAATCCTGATTGATAATGATTGGCGATCACTTAAATGTTTGCTGAAATGAAATCATAGATAAACAAGAGTAGAACCTAGGGCAATGTTTATCAGTGAAAGTAAGAGCATTTCCACATGCACAATGCACAGGGAACTCAAGGGATTGGGACCGAACAGCTGTGTAGCCTTATGAAAACCATTAATCAGTGAGGCTAATCGGAAAAATTTGCTAGGGAACATAAAGGTTGGACTCTGGTGTAATGGCAGAAGGTAATGTGGTGTGATGAATCCTGATTTACCCTGTTCCAGAGTGATGGGCGTATCAGGGTAAGAAGAGAGGCAGATGAAGTGATGCACCCATCATGCCTAGTGCCTACTGTACAAGCCTGTGGGGCAGTGTTATGATCTGGGGTTGCTGCAGTTGGTCAGGTCTAGGTTCAGTAACATTATGTGCCCAAAGAATGAGGTCAGCTGACTACCTGAATAAACTGAACGACCAGGTTTTTCCATCAATGGATTTTCTCTTCCCTGATGGAACGGGCATATTCCAAGATGACAATGCCAGAATTCATCGGGCTCAAATTGTGAAAGAATGGTTCAGGTAGCATGAGACATCATTTTCACACATGGATTGGCCACCACAGAGTCCAGACCTGAACCCCATTGAGAATCATTGGGATGTGCTGGAGAAAGCTTTGCACAGTGGTCTGACTCTCCCATCATCAGTACAAGATCTTGCTTATCAAAACAATGCCACAGCGAATGCGTGCCATAATCAGAGTGTTTGACGCAACAGTTTTCTATTGGGATATTGTACATCGAGGAAACCTCTGGAAAAGGCATAGAATAGCCAGAATACTCCACACCATTGTGTGAAACCTTCAATTTTGTTTCTTGGCAATTTCTTGCATGAGATTTCGCCGAAAAAGAATAGAAACATATATTTTCAAATATTTTGTTAGGCTTTGTATTGCCTTTATTTGCCAAGACAGCTTGAATAGTTGACAGGAAAGTTGGATGAGAGAGAGACATGACATGCAGCACAGGTCAGAATCAACCCCTCCACCAAATTTCTAATTGTTCATACTCCTATTATGTTATCTAATTTTTAATTTTCTTATAATTTCATTATACTGTGACATTTCTATTCTGGAAGGAGCAGCTCTAATGTAACCCAGATTCCATTTGGGGATTAATGTCAATAAAGAGACAGAGCTTTGACTTTTATGATGAACAGAAAGCAGTTTAATGTTGTTAATCACAAGGGAACAATTATGTCTAATTCATCAAGTGCATAGCATGTTGCACAAAAAAAGAAGAATTTAAAATAGGTGATCCAACGAAATGATTATTTGTATTAAAGGAAGCAGGATGAAGGTTTCCAGGCAGCAGCTGGTCCTGTTTCTTTTTCCATCCAGACATGTTCATCTCATCAGAGGCGCTGCTGCTGGAGCTGCTGGAGGACGACAGCAGAAACAAATATCATCGTGTCATTTCATTAACTAAGGTGTACGTAAACTGACAACTGGGAAGGGAAATCAATGAGGCATAAATGTAACTGTCGCTGATTGCCAGTGGAGTGTTGGGCTGTAATTTGCTTTGGTAGCAAAAAGAGACTCAACGATTTGCACTTTACATTTTCAATAAATCAACTGGATCTTACCCTCGCTGCTCAGGATCCTAACATGGTCGGCACCAAACAGGAGCGCAATAAGCTTGGGGCTGAGGAACATAGGTCTGAGGAATGCATGGATTGAACATGGGCTGAATACGTGGAACAGTTTGAATGATGTCTGACACAAAGTGCAGAATATCGGGCACGATGCTGGGTTGGGGTTGGGGTGGGCAAGGTTGGGGTTGGGGTTGGCAAGGATCTGGTCCACGTCCTGGGTTTCCTCCTGGCATTCCTGGGTATCCCCCTCCGTATGACCCTTGGGTTCCTAGTCAAACAAAAGGGGTAGGGCTCATCATTTGTCTTTTTCTCTGTAAAAACCTGATGTCAGGTTGCTCTTTAAATTCAGGGAAGAAGGTTTGACGAAAAGGATGAAGATTTGGTTTTAGTAAAAGTGGAAAACAATGAGAACGAGCAAAACACAGTTACACTGAGTGACTTCTTTACCGTAGTTATTGACGTGGTTGCCGAACATTTTGGAATTTCAGATCAGATTCAAACCCTGTAATGAAAGAAGCAAAATGAACAAACATCTTGTTAACATGAAAAACATATTTTTACACAAATGCAGATTTAAGCAGTTGTTTGACATAATATGCAATATTGTGTAGAATCTATAGAGCATCTGCAGTCCGCTGTAGAAAAGATAGCATTTTTGAAAACAGGTAGCACAGGTCAGAAGCATTACATCATGCAATTGTGATAAATATATCATAAAGCTAGTTACCACATTAAGACATCAGTTGAATATGTCTTACTGATAAAAACATGATGACAGAATAATGCAAAAGAGTTAATCAAGAAAATACAAACTGATCAACATATCAATTCACAACCATTTTATGGTATCAATGTCCAGAGATCTACTAGTGAACTTACTGAGTGCTGGAGTGCAGATCCACAGAGAGAGCAGTGACCCGGCTCTGCTTTTATAGGAAGCCAGGGGGGCGGACAGGCAGTGGAAGAGGAAGTAGATCCTTTTCTTAAGTAGAAATGCTAATAATATTCTGTAAAAAATAACCCACTAAAAGTAAAAGTGTTAGTCTTATACTATTATATATAATATCATGAGATTGATATTACTCATGCATCAATGTAAATGCAGGATTTAAATGCTGTAGTTGGTTGAGTTGGAGCTATATTGAACTGTTTTACAAATAACTATTATTTTTTTATTGTTTTTTTTCCTAGAATCAATTGTATGTTGTATGTTGCCCAAACAATGTGTTGTCCGACCAACTGTGCAAACCTGAACTGTTATTTTCCTTTGGGTAAGCCTTTCTTTTACAGTCCCCTAATTACCAGTTATTTACCTGGTAAATTAATGGTAACACAAAAGTGTTACTAGGTAATTACCAATGGAAATAAGAAAGTAAATACAATGAAACTATGGCCAACATACTGGGCATTTACAGTCCTAGCTATTTACCCAGTAATTTATTAATGGTAAAAATGTGTTACTAGGTATTATATTTACTTTCTTATTACCATTGGTAATTACCTAGTAACACTTTTGTGTTACCATGAATTTACCAGATAAAAACCTGGTAATTAGGGGACTGTAAAGGAAAGGCTTACCCTCCTTTGTTGTGTTGAAACATTTCAAAACTTTATTCCCCTGGAGCAAAAGTCCTTACACACAATAAGTAAACAAACAAAAAGCAGCATCAGGTGCGTTCAGGTGTTTCCTGTGCATGTTCGTATAGAAAACAAAACATATAAAAACAATTAAATACCTCTTAATTTCTCCCTGAGATGATGTATCCAAATAGCTTGTTTCGTACAGCCAATACACTTGACTCTAACAAGATTTTCAGTTAACTTAAAATGTCAAATCCTAATGCCAACTTTAATTTTTTGCTTTGAAAAATTGCTGTAAAATCAACCAAAAATCTCTTACAACTTTTATCTACTGGCCACCCAAGTCTTTCAGGTCAGACACTGTGTAGAAGATTTTGATTCTTTTCTTTTTTTTTCTAGTGTGTAGATGTTAATTAACCATAATTAAATGTGTCTAAACATTAGGTATAGAACTTCTACACTTGAAAATCAATGGAATAGTAAACAATTGGAGATGTGAATAGATAGTGTCACTGACTTGAACTTCAATATTAATCTCTTGAACTTTGACTTTTCACTGTTTCTCCACATTTCTGCTGGTGAGACCACATTGTGGGAGTATGAGTGTGTCGATACCTGTGTTGTAACATTCATAAAATGCAGAACCTTCAATTTCTTCTTCTTCTTTGTATTTATTAAAGTTGAGAAACCAGCTGTTTCTCACTCTCAGCACGTCAAGTACAGTAGGGCAGCCTGGTCAGTGGCCCTTAGCCCCAAAGTTTGCTGCTTTAGGTGTGGACTGGGGGAGTGTTGGTGTTGTCTGGTATCAGACTCTCATCTCTTGAAGGGTAAAGTGGCTCAGGGCTAGCTGGTTAACCCTCTGAAGTCCAGGGTATAATTGGCCGTTTTTGACTATTTTTGATTTTATATTTTACCTTAAAAACTGTTTACCTTGCCATGTTTGGTGCCATTTTTTAGCACAACCTCACATGTGTGACTGTACAGTAATTTTTTTTTTATTTTGACATACAGTATTAACACAGTGGAGTAATATCCGAGTAGGAAAAAGTTTGATTTTTTTCTGTGAAAACCAGTTTCTACCATTTCTTCCTGCAACAAACGTGCACCAAACGTGATGGCAATATTCACAAAAAAGGATGGCGTACATTATTTATCGTTAGGCCGGTTTTACTTGGCCTATCAACACAATTTAAAAACTGGTATGTAGTTTAAAGGCCACACCTACACGTAAATTAAAACCAGGACTCACTGAGGCTGCATCTTGCTGCCACATCATCTTAAAATGGTCCCATGATTTGGACGTGCCAGCGCGTCCGTCAACCTCAGAGGGTAAACATGCTTTAACTTTAGGACCTACCTGTTTATCACAAAACCTAGATATCTTATGATGACATATGGTTAAACTGTTATTTCTTAACACCCTGTTAATAATTTCATTACATTTTTCAATGTTTTCTTTCATATTGCACCTTTAAAGCAGTTCACCTAAGTCTTTGAGTCTCTATCAAGCTTCTGATGAGTCAAGTTCAGTTAAGTCTTTCCGGGGTCAAACCTTGCGTCTCAAGTCAAGACTTCGAAGAGTTTATTCAAGTCTTTTTGGAGTCAAGGCTCACATTTCAAGTCAAGAAATCAGTCATAATGTGAGCTGTTGTTGGGTTGAGACTTAAGGAGACAGATGCACAGTCTCAATAATAATCATCACATTTCACAACAGAAACAGCATCCTCTTTTGACAGTACCAGGGAAACATGATGCTATAAAGTTCTCTCCCCTTTTCTACAGAAATGACCATAACATTGCTACATACCCAGAGTAAAAAAGAAAAAGTTTCCCAAGTTTGAATGTTAAAGGGAGTGAGACATATTAAGTTAATAATTGTACACTGTTTCCCTTTTTTCATATTTGCCGGTTGAGTAACTCTGAGAAACAGGTCCTCCAGTCCTCCTCAAAGCAGTTGGGGACAATCTCCTGTGAGAGTGATATAATAAAAATATAAGTTAGAAAATCAGTGGACTGGCATGTTTTCAGTACACGGTCAGGTATGTTATCAGGTCTAACGACTTTACATACACCTCTCATGATTTTTCTAACATCTGCTGTGGATACTGACAGTGGCCAGTCCTCTGGCCTATGTTGCTCATCAAGCAACACGACCTCACATATCATGAGACGCTCCTGATTTTGTAACCCGTGTTTTTAAATGCCACATATCTTTAGTGCTGCTGGTGTTGAGGATCCTCTCAAGAATCTTTATGGGAAACCACTGTAAATGCTGTCATCAACTCATTTTCTGTGATGTTTTGACTCAACCTTGATAATCTTATATGTGATTGTCTGCCTAACTGAACGAAAAAGGTGGATGCAAATCTTGTCAAGTTTAGTTTCTTTTTAGACTCCTTATGTGAAGCACTTTATTTGCTCATATTTTGTGCTTTCCAGAGTGGTACAAGATAGCTTTCCCACCCCTTCACTTTCTTTTATATTTGTAGGTTGAGTGACACTGCGAGTCCTCACAGTGAATTTAAACTCTTTTACAACACTGGTAAATTAACATAAACCCGAGTGATGCTTTAATTATGAAAATACACTTATACATACTAAAAATGTGAGGTGCCAAGAAATCTGTCCACTGACTTTTTATTTCATGCCTTTTTGTTAATTGTCTTACAAAGTGATCAGTTATCTACCAGTAAACAGTGGCTCCATTGAGGTTAAATTTAGATATTATTAAAGGTCACAGCTGCAACGATCATTATTGTATTATCAGTTAATCTGTCACTGTTGTTTGATCAATATATACTAGCTGTCAAGGGTATTAAATGTCAGAAAATCATTAAAATTGCTCTTCACAAGTTTATAGAGTCCAAGGTGACGTCTAGAGAGTTTCAGTTGAGATAAACAAGAAGCCAAATACCCAAGATGTTCAATTTACAACATCATCGGACAGAATACTGTCAAAACAAGACCAACTGTCCCTCTTGAGAAGCTTGAACCAGCATGTCAATTTTGATTCATGAAGGATTTCAATATCTAATCCATCAGCAAATTTTGTCAGTGAGGTAAAAAGAATAAAGAGATGATTTGCTTTGATTTTGAGCAGAAAGCAGTTTAATGCTGTTAATCACAAGAGAACAATTTGGATCTGTGTCTAATTCATTAAAGCATACAGAGTCACATAAAACACATGCTTCAAAATCTAGGTGGTCAAATGAACTGATTATCATTAAAGGAAGCAGGATGAAGATTTTGAGCTGGTCATCCGTCTTGTTTCTCCTCCCATTCAGACGTCTTCATCACGTCGGAGGCGCTGCTGCAGGACCTGTTGAAGGATGACAGCAGAGTCAAATATTACCAAAGACATGTCAATATGTCTATTAATTAAGTGTTTTTGTTAAGCTGAATATTATAACCTTAATGCAGTGAGGCTCATTGGAGATCTCTTGCATTAGTTTTAGCTCTTGTATCAAACAAACTGGTAACTGAGTGTATTGCCTAATTAAAAACAAGACCCTAAAAATAAGATTATAAATAATTAGTTATTTCAAGAATTTGAATTGTGAATAAACTTTTTCTGTTTGTATTTAACTAACAATTTGATTTATTGCATAAGTTAGATTAATAGGGCCTAAATGTAACTATCACTGATTATCACTGGACTGTTGAACAGTATTTACTTTGGTAGTAAGTAAGAATTGGGTGGTTTGGACTTGACATTTATAAATGAATTAACTTGCTCTCACCATTGCTGTTCAGGATCTTAACAAGGTGACAGCCAAACCCAACCAGGCCCAGTCACCACTCCACAAATTCCGGTTGAAGGAGGGGTGGGTTGGGCAGGCCACGGGACTCCTCCTGGGACTCCTCCCGCCATTCCTCCCGGGATTCCTCCTGGGTTTCCTCCTGGGACTCCTCCCGCCATTCCTCCCGGGATTCCTCCTGGGTTTCCTCCTGGGACTCCTCCCGCCATTCCTCCCGGGATTCCTCCTGGGTTTCCTCCTGGGACTCCTCCCGCCATTCCTCCTGGGATTCCTCCTGGGACTCCTCTAGGATTTCCTCCTGGGTTTACTCCTGGGTGTCCTCCTGGGTATCCTCCTGTGTGTCCACCTGGGTTTCCTCCTGGCATTCCTCCCTGGATTCCTCCTTGGACTCCTCCTGGGTTTACTCCTGGGTGTCCTCCCAGGTATCCTGTGTGTCCACCTGGGCTTCCTCCCGGCATTCCTCCCTGGATTCCTCCTGGGACTCCTCCTGGGTTTACTCCCGGCATTCCTCCCGGGAATCCTCTTGGGACTCCTCCTGGGTTTACTCCTGGGTTTCCACCTGGGTTTCCTCCTGGCATTCCTCCCGGGATTCCTCCCGGGAATCCTCCTGGGACTCCTCCTGGGTTTACTCCTGGGTTTCCACCTGGGTTTCCTCCTGGCATTCCTCCGGGCATTCCTCCCGGGATTCCTCCTGGGTTTACTCCTGGGGGTCCTCGAGGGGTTCCTCCTGGTATTGGCTGAGGTTTACATAAAAGGGCATACTGGATTCCTAGTCAAACAAAAGAAGTAGGGTTCATCATCTTCTATTTCAGATTGTATTATCTTGATTCCAGTTGTTGTTCCTCAAGATTTAAAAGAATGTTTGACAATAAGAATGAGGATGGGGTTTTATTAAAAGTGAAGAAAATACTGAGAACGAACAAAAGTCGGCAACAAGTGAGTTGTTACCCATGCTGCTGACATTATTGCCGACCATCGGAGGGTTTCCTCCTGGGTTTCCCCCTTGGATGTTATTGCCGAACATAATAGAATTTCAGATCAGATCCAAACCCTGAAATGAAATAAGGGTATATAAACAAAGGCCTCTGTTTGTAAACATATTTACAAAGTGCTGATTTAAGCAGTTTTAAAACATAAAATACCACACACACACACACACACACACACACACACACACACACTTCATGGTAATGCCAAGGAAGCTACTACTGAACTTACTGGTGCTGGTGTTCACATCAACAGACTGCAGCAAACTGGCTCTGCCTTTATAGGAAGACACGGGGGTGCAGTGGAGAGGAAGTACTCAGAGTCTTTACTTAACTCAACCTTAACTTACTTAACTCAATGTAGAGTGTCACCTCTTTGTCTTTGTTGTTGTCAATGTCATTGTCTGTGTCCAAATCTGTGTCAATGTTCATGTATTGATCCATGTCCTTGACTGTGTCCATGTCCATTTCTGTGACCATGTCTTTGTCCGTTTTTATATCTGTGCCTGTTTTTAGTTCTTGTCTGTGTTCACATCCATTTCCATGTCGATCTCTATTTCTGGTTACATTTTATTGCTTCTTTAAACAGTACAACATTTTTCAGCTGTGCTAGCATAATTGCATGTGCCATTGGACCACAGGAGTGATGGTCCTCTGTAGACAAATGTAGATATTCCAATCAAATCTGCCATTTCCAGCTTAAAATACTAATTTACCCCATTAATAATGTGTAGACTGAATTGCTGATTAATTATATATGCATATAGTTTTATGTTGCTATAATGTATACACATTTTACATTTTATTTACATTTTTAAATGTGTCTGAATACTATCTTCTCTAGTTTATATTTTGTTATAATTGCTCAATACTGTTACATTTCTATTCTAGACGGAGCAACCGAAACATTAGCCAGTTACCCAGGGATCAATAAAATATTTCTGATTTTGTATATGTTAAAAAAATAGAAGAGAGTAAGAGACAGGGCATTGTAGAGACGACTTGCTTTATGAATGAACAGAGAACAGTTTAATGTTGTAAATCAAAAGGGAACAATCATGATGACTGTGTAATACATCAAAACCTTACAGTGTGTGACTTAAAAAACATGCTTCAGTATTTGGGTGATCAAAGTGATTTATTTTATAAAACAAAGCAGGACGAAGGTTTCCAGATGGCAACTTGTTTTGTTTCTCTTCTTATCAGGACGTGGTCACCTAGTCTGGGCCGTGGCTGTAGGAGCTGTTGGAGGATTAGAAAGAATTTATTTTAATTTCCTTCCAGAACATGATTTGTTGGCTGATGAATAGTATGGTTTCCAGGGATCAGGTGGGCATGGGTCCCAGGGGTCAGGTGGGCATGGATCACAAGGCTGAGGGGGCCTATGTTAGGGCTTGGCAGGTTGTGGTCTACCTGGGTAACCTCCCGGGTTTCCTCCTTGGAATCCTCCTTGGTTTCCTCCTGCGCCCCCTCCTTGGTTTCCTCCTGGGTAACCTCCTGGGTACCCTCCTTGGTTTCCTCCTGGGTATCCTTCTTGGTTTCCATAGTTGGAAGGCTGCACTTACACATAAGTTGAAACCGAGACTCACTGAATCTGGGTCTTGATGCCACATCATCTTAAATTGGTCACGTGATTTGGATGCGCTGGTGTGTCCGTCGACCTCAAAGGGTAAACATGCGAACTTTAGGAGATACCTCTTTAACAAAAAACTTAGATGTCTTATTATGACATACAGTTAAACTGTTATTTCTTAAAACCCTGTTAATCATTTTATTACACTTTTCAATGTTTTCTTACATACTGCACCTTTAAAGAGGTTCAGCTAAGCCTTTGATGATGATGATGTTAAATGACAGTCTTTGACTCTCAATCAAGCTTCTGATGAGTCAAGTGTCAAGTGAAGTCAAGTCTTTCAGCGGTCAAATCTTGGGTCTCAAGTCTTTCTGGAGTCAGGGCTCACATTTCAAGTCAAGTCTTGCACAAAGGTTTAATGAAATCAGTCATAATGACAGCTGTTGTTGGGTTGAGAGTCAAGAAGACAGAGATAGACAGTCTCAATAATAAACATCACATTTCACAACACAAACAGCATCCTCTTTTTACAGTACCAGGAAAACATGATGCTATCAAGTTTTCTCCCCTTTTCTACAGAAATGATCATAACATTGCTACATATCCAAAGTGAAAAAGAAAACAATTTGCGAAGTTTGAATGTTAAAAGAAGAAAGAAATATTACGTTAATAATTGATAATAATAATTCATATTTGCCGGTTGAGTAACACTGAGGTGGACTGGAGGACCTGAGAGTGATATAATAAAAATATAAGTTAGAATTTCAGTGGATTGGCATGTTTTCAGTACACGGTCAGGGATGTTATCAGGACCAACGACTTTTCATATTTTCACTCTCACATCTGCTGTGGATACTGACAGTGGCCAGTCCTCTAGCCTAGGTTGCTCATTCAGCAACATGACCTCACATATGATGGGGGCACTTCTGATTTTGTAATCCGTGTTTTTAAATGCCACATATCTTAAGTGCTGTTGGTGTTGAGGATCGTCTCAAGAAGCTTTAGGGGAAAATACTGTAAACGCTGTCATCAACTCATTTTCTGGGATGTTTTAACTCAACCTTGAGAATCTTATATGTGATTGTCTGCCAACTGAAAAAACAGGTGGATGCAAGTCTTGGAAAGTCTGAAATCTGTTTTGCCAAATAATGTATCCACCTCTTTATTTTCTTTTTAGACACTTCATGTGAAGCACTTTATTTGCTTTATTTTGTGCTTTCCAGAGTGGAACAAGATAGCTTTCCCACCCCTTTGCTTTCTTTTATATTTGCAGGTTGAGTGACACTGCGAGTCCTCACAGTTAATTTAAGATCTTTTACAAAGCTGGTATATTAACATAAACCTGAGTGATGCTTTAATTATGAAAAAAATTGCCAAGGAAGCTGTCCACTGACTTTTTATCTCATTCATTTTTGTTAATTGTCTTACAAAGTGATCAATTATCTATCAGTAAACAGCGGCTCCATTGAAGATAAATGTATTTAAAATGATTAATATCTAATTAAAGGTCATAGCTGCAACTTTCATTATTTAATCATGTCAGAAACATTAAAATTGCTCATCACATATTTATAGAGTCCAAAGTGACGTCTAGAGAGTTTTAGTTGAGTTAAACAAGAAGCCAAATACCCAAGATGTTCAATTTACAATAATATAAAACAAAAAACTGTCAAAACAAGACTAACTGTCCCTCTTGAGAAGCTTGAACCAGCATGTCAATTTTGCTTCATAAAGGATTTCAATATCTAATCCACTAGCAAATTTGGTCAGTGAGGTAAAAAGAATAAAGAGATGATTTGCTTTGATAATGAGCAGAAAGCAGTTTAATGCTTTTAATCACAAGAGAACAATTTGGATCTGTGTCTAATTCATTAAAGCATACAGAGTCACATAAAACACATGCTTCAAAATCTAGGTGGTCAAATGAACTGATTATCATTAAAGGAAGCAGGATGAAGATTTTGAGCTGGTCATCTGTCTTGTTTCTCCTCCCATTCAGATGTCTTCATCTCGTCAGAGGCGCTGCTGCAGGACCTGTTGAAGGATGACAGCAGAGTCAAATATTACCAAAGACATGTCAATAAGTCTATTAATTATGTGTTTTTGTTAAGCTGAATATTATAACCTTAATGCAGTGAGGACATTGGAGAACTCTTGCGTTAGTGTTAACTGTTGAATCAAACAAACTGGCAACTGAGTGTATTGCCTAATTTAAAAAAAGAACCTAAAATTAAAATGATAAATAATTAGTAAGAATTGGGTGGTTTGGACTTTACATTTATAAATAAATTGACTGGCTCTCACCATTGCTGTTCAGGATCTTAACAAGGTGACAGCCAAACCCAACCAGGCCCAGTCACCACTCCACAAATTCCGGTTGCAGGAGGGAAGGGTTGGGCAGGCCACGGGACTCCTCCTGGGTTGCCTCCTCCTGGGATTCCTCCCGGGACTCCGCCCGGGTTGCCTCCTCCTGGGATTCCAACCGGGACTCCCCCCGGGTTGCCTACTCCTGGGATTCCTCCCGGGACTCCCCCCGGGTTGCCTCCTCCTGGGATTCCAACCGGGACTCCCCCCGGGTTGCCTACTCCTGGGATTCCTCCCGGGACTCCCCCCGGGTTGCCTCCTCCTGGGATTCCTCCGGGGACTCCCCCCAGATTGCCTCCCGGGATTACTCCTGGGACTCCCGCTGGGATTCCTCCTGGGACTCCCCCCGGGTTGCCTCCCGGGACTCCCCCCGGGTTGCCTCCTCCTGGGATTCCTCCGGGGACTCCCCCCAGATTGCCTCCCGGGATTACTCCTGGGACTCCCGCTGGGATTCCTCCTGGGACTCCCCCCGGGTTGCCTCCCGGGACTCCTCCTGGGTTGCCTCCTCCTGGGATTTCTCCCGGGACTCCTCCCGGGTTGTCTCCTCCCGGGACTCCCCCCAGGCTGCCTCCTTCCGGGATTCCTCCTGGGACCCCCCCTTGGTTTCCTCCTGGCATTCCACCCGGGTTTCCTCCTGGCATTCCTCCTGGCATTCCTGGGTGTCCACCTGGGTATCCTCCTGGGCTTACTCCTGGGTTTACTCCTGGGTGTCCTCCCGGGTATCCTCCTGGGTGTCCACCTGGGTATCCTCCTGGCATTCCTCCCGGCATTCCTCCCGGCATTCCTGGGTATCCTCCTGGGTGACCACCTGGGTATCCTCCTGGGCTTACTCCTGGGTTTCCACCTGGCATTGGCTGAGGTTTACAGGCAAGGGCATACTGGATTCCTAGTCAAACAAAAGAAGTAGGGTTCATCATCTTCTATTTCAGATTGTATTATCTTGATTCCAGTTGTTGTTCCTTAACATTTTAAAGAATGTGACAATAAGACAATAAGAATGAGGATGGGGTTTTAGTAAAAGTGAAGAAAATACAGAGAATGAACAAAAGACAGCAACAAGTGAGTTGTTACCAAAGTTCCTGATGTTATTGCCGAACATTGGACGGTTTCCTCCTGGGATGTTATAGCCAAACATTAATAGAATTTCAGATCAGATTCAAACTCTAAAATGAAAGAAGCAAACAAAGGCCTTTGTTTGTATACATATTCACAAAATGCAAATTTAAGCAGTTTTAAAATTTTAAATCACACACACACACACACGCACACACACACACACACACACACACACACACACACACACTAACCTTATGGTAATTATGCCCAGGAAGCTACTAATACTGGTGTTCACATTCACAGACTGCAGAGAACTGACTCTGCCTTTATAGGAAGACACGGGGCAGCAGTGGAGAGGAAGTACTCAGAATCTTTACTTAACTCAACCTTAACTGTGTCCAATCCTGTGTTTTTATGTCTGTGCCTGTTATTAGTTCTTGTCTGTGTTCACATCCATGTCTCTGTCTGTGTTCTGGTATATTTTCAAGTCAATGTGATATTTGCACTCATACATACATTCATACACTGATGGCGGTGGCTGCCATGCAAGGTGCCAACCAGCACATCAGGAGGGGAATCAAACCAGCTACCCTCCGTTAACAATAGTCACAGCCGCCCCCAATGTTTGTGTCCAAATTTCCATGTTTCTGTCCATTTGGCTGGCTTCGTGTCTGTTTCCGTTTTCGTGTCGGTGTCTGTAGGGCCGTTTTTATTGCTTCTTTAAACAGCACAACTTTTTTCAGATGTGCTAGCATAATTGCATGTGCCATTGGACCACAGGAGTGATGGTCCTCTGTAGACAAATGTAGATATTCCAATCAAATCTGCCACTTCCAGCTTAAAATACTAATTAACCCCATTAATAATGTGTAGACTGAATTGCTGATTAATTATTAATTAACCCATATTATATAGTTTTATGTTGCTATAATGTATACACATTTTACATTTTATTTACATTTTTAAATGTTTCTGGTTACTATCTTCTCTAGTTTATATTTTCTTATAGTTGCTAAATACTGTTACATTTCTATTCTAGACGGAGCAACTGAAACAACACAGTTTCCCTTTAGGTAATTAAATAAAATATGTCTGATTTTGTTTATGTTTATAAAGAAAAAAGAAAATAGAAGACAAGAAGAGACAGGGCATTGTAGAGATGACTTACTTTATGAATGAACAGAGAACAGTCTTATTTTGTAAATCAAAACAATTATGATGACTGTGTAATACATCAAAAGCTTACAGTGTGTTACATGAAAAACATGCTTCAGTATTTGGGTGATCAAATTGATTTATTTTATGACACAAAGCAGGACGAAGGTTTCCAGGTGGCAACTTGTTTTGTTTCTCTTCTTATCAGGACGTGGTCACCTAGTCTGGGTCATGGCTGTAGGTGCTGTTGGAGGATTAGAAAGAATTCATTTTAATTTCCTTCCAGAACATGATTTGTCAATAATCTGTAACTGTACCAATAAAATGTTGCTGTTAGTTACTGTCAGTGTATTTACTTTGATATGACAAAGACTCAATGATTTGCACTCTAGATTTATCAATAAATCAACTGGATCTTACCCTTACTGCTCAGGATCCTAACACGGCAGGGAAAAATTCCAACTAGGCCCAATAGCCATATCCGCCAAACCCTCCACATGGGTCCCAGGCTGAAGAATAGCATGGGTCCCAGGGTTCAGGTCGGCATGGGTCCCAGGGTTCAGGTCGGCATGGGTCCCAGGGTTCAGGTCGGCATGGGTTGCAGGGTTCAGGTTGGCACTGGTACCAGGCTGAAGAATAGCATGGGTCCCAGGGTTCAGGTCGACATGGGTCCCAGGGTTCAGGTTGACATGGGTCCCAGGGTTCAGGGTGACATGGATCACAAGGGTGAGGGGGCCTAGGTTGGGGCTTGCCAGGTCTATCTGGGCATCCTGCTGGGTTTCCTCCTGGGTATCCTCCTTGGTTTCCTCCTGGGTAACCTCCGTGGTTTCCTCCTGGGTAACCTCTGTGGTTTCCTCCTGGGTATCCTCCTTGGTTTCCTCCTGGGTATCCTCCTTGGTTTCCTCCTGGGTGCCCTCCTTGGTTTCCTCCTGGGTATCCACCTTGGTTTCCTCCTGGGTGCCCTCCTTGGTTTCCCCCTCCTGGGTATCCTCCTGGGTAGCCTCCTTGGTTTCCTCCTGGATATCCTCCTGGGAATCCTCCTGGGTACCCTCCAGGAAATACTGCTTGGGTTCCTAGTCAAACAAAAGGGGTGTGGGTCATCATTTTCTATTTTTATTTTATACTAACTTGATCTCAGCATGCTCCTTAAAATGTAAAAGAATGTTTGACAAAAAGAGAAGAAAATACAGAGAATGAACAAAAGACAGTTACAACAACTTAATTATTTTACCTGCATTAATGACGTTATAGGCAAACATTTTGGAATTTCAGGTCAGATCCAACCCCTGAAATGAAAAATGCAAGTAAACACCATTTTAATTTGAGATTTATTTATTTATTTATTTTTACAAAAATGCAGATTGAACTGTGCTCACTCACTCACACACACACACTCACACACACACACACACACACACATTTTATGGTAATTGTGCCCCAGAAAGCTGCTGGTGAACTTACTGAGTGCTGGAGCGCAGATCAACAGACGGTAGTGAACCGGCTCTGCTTTTATAGGAAGCCACAGAGACAGTGGTGGAGGAAGTAGTCAGAGCCTTTACCTAAGTAAACTTACTAATACTACTCTGTAAAAATACTTGTGTTGCATGTGAAAGTCCTGCATTGAAAACATGTTGAAGTTTGTGTTCATGTCCATGGCTCTGTCGAGTCTCTGACAGTGTCCTTGTCCATGTAAATGTCATTGTCAGTGGCCTAATGTAAACATACAGTATATGAAGAATGGATCTGAGAGGATGTCTAACTTGAGGGTTTTGATGAAAGGCAGTTAACATCAAATTTTAAGGAAATTCATCAGAGCCTCCATCACTGCAGAGGTCCAGAGATTGCACAGTCTAAATAATAAACATTATATTTCACAACACAAACAGCATCCTCTTTTTAAAGTGCCAGTGAAACATGGTGTTATCAGAATCTCTGCCCTTTTCTATTGAAATTACCATAACATTGCTACACATCCAGCTTGCAAAAGGAAATGTTTACCTCCCTTTGAATTATGAAAGGAGACTGAAATGTCACTTTTCATATTTGGCTGCCTGTTTCCCTTTTTCATAATTGCAGGTTGAGTAACACTGAGAGTCCTCGCAGTGAACTAAGCTCTTAAAGAGTAATACCGCAGTCGTAGCATCCTACGCTCAGAGCCGTCAGCTGAAGTAATCTGGGGTTCAGTATCTTTCCCGAAGTCACTGACGTACAGCTGGAGGATCCAGGAGTCAAAACCACTGACCTGCCGATTAGCGGATGACCCGCTCTACCTACTAAGAAGCTCCATCTGTCAATACTTACATTATTTCTCCCTATGTCACCTGTTGAGTTCATTGCTAAACTTCAATGTCCAAAAATAAAATGTGCAATCAGCTTTATGGTCATCATGATACATAAAATATTTAAACTGGGTGGAAGCAGAAAAAAAAGGTGTATGCATAGAAAGTTGTGTCATCTGCAAACATGATGATGGTGTTGGAGCTGTGGGAGAAAAGGAGGGTGCTGAGCATAGAGACCTGAGAGTCAGGGTGGAGGATGTGATGCTGCCTATCTGCACCGCCCACTGTCAGGAAGTTCAGGATCTAATCTTGGAGGGTGGAGATGACTTCCAGACACCACTCCGTACTGCTCAAGCAATGAAGTGGGGCCTAGTTTCTGATTAGTTGATCAATCTATCACCAACAATTGTTTAATTTCAGCAGTTTTCATCTTAAAACATTCATGGTTCACGGTTCCAGCTCCACAAAGATGAAGACTTGCTTCATTTTCTATTAATAATTTTAATTGATTTTTGACTTTCCTGTTGACAAAACAAGCATCGTAAAGGTGCTGCTTTGGCTGTTATCAGCAGCTTAATCCATAATAATCACATTAAAATAAGTTCCACCTAAACTACAACTGTGAAGTCATGCTATTACATTAATACATGAGTAATAATCTAATGAATTAATAATGGATAACAAATTGACTTAATGGTTTACATAGAAAATAATTTTATTCAAAATTTAGCTAATATACAATTTCACAACAGTACAAAAAAGGTTCAAACACAGGAATTATTCCATAGATAGTGTCTGATGAAACAAATACAATCCAAGTAATTCAATGTGTTAAAGGCAAACAAGACAAGCAGCTTTTCTAGAGGTTTTAACACACTGAAAAATCAGCATCTCATCAGGTTTGTGCAAAAACAAACACCAATTTTAGACACTTTATTTCTTACACACACACACACACACACACACATTATCATCAGTGAATTTGGCTTCAACAAACTAAAAGATGAAAACGTCATGGTTTGATCGGAAGACAGTTTGTCTTCAGTTTTCAGAGTCGGTTGTTAAAAGGTTTTCTTCCATTAGTTCATCAGTCATCCACGATGCTCAGCAGACCACTCAGCTTCAGCCTGCAGGCCAGTTCTTCCTCTTGACTCGCCAAAATCTGTCGCTCCAGCTCCTTCAGTCTCCATGCCATAGACACAGGCCCGGCTCGAGGCCAGTCTGCTCTGTCCGACAGATCATCAGGCTCCGGCTCCTGGAGAGCAAAACAATAAAAATGAATTACATATGAAACTCATAGTAACATTTAGAGTGATATTGCTAATGGATCTCATGTCATTTGCAGCCACAGGTATCATTAATAGCTTATGTGAAAACCCCATCTTTAATGCAAAATATGCAAGTCTAATTATCTTCAACATCCAGCAAGTTTGCCCAAACCTACCACCTTCACTATCACCCAGAATGGATGAATGAGGTCATAACTCGTCCTAGAAGCAGTGATGGAGGTGACATCATACCTGAGTGAGAGCTGCATCCCTCGTCTTGGCTGTGGGTGCATGAGCGATTGTTGTTGGCATGGACAACAGAGTGGAGGATGGAATGAAGAGCGGTGTGGACAAATGGTCCACAGGGTCGCCGTCCAGCCAACGCTTGAGCTGCTCCATGCTCCTGTAGACAGCAGACACACACACACACACACACACACACACACACACATACACATCATTCATATTTGTATTGATAACTGCAATGGAGTCCCAACAATTCTTTTTGTGTGGCTATTGGTGAGCTAGCTGTGTCATCTTTGAAATGTAGTTTTTGTTTTACCTCTCAAACACTCGCAATTTGGCGGGGTTAAGGTTTCAAAACTGAAACCTCATTTAGATATTCTATTTTTTTAAAATTTAGAATACAAATCATGACATCCCTAAACTGAATAAATTTATAAAGTTATAGTTAAATTGTTAAAATGGTTTAAAACAACCAATGACTCAACCTATTTATCAGGTTTTCACTTAAGTTATTCATTTTAGATTCATAAACATCTCTCTCTACAAACTTTACCAGCAGAGCTGTAGCTTTACCTGTTGCTCTCAGCCTTCTCCTCCTCTAAGCCCTGGAGGACTCTGTGGGCCAGTAGCTCTTGAGCTGTGGGAGTGTGTGTGATGTCCAGCGGGGCTGTCGGGGCCTCGGGCGCCTCCAGCAGACTGTGGAACAACCTCTGTCTCAGGGACAGACCAGTCGGCGCGGCACAGGTAGCAGCATTCGCCCTGAGGAAGGAGGAGGGAGAGTCAATGAACGTGTAGCTGCACGGCTGCGAGAATGTGACGACTTGTTCTTTGAAAACTATGAGCGCCTTTATTAATGTCTCATTCAAAGTTTTAGTGTTTCTCACCCTTCCTTCTCCTGCTGCTTCTCTCTGTGGGTTTGCCTGATGGCCTGGGTCCACTTCTCAGGTGGCTCAAAACCCTTCAACGACTCTGTGGGGAAGTAAACCAGGATCTCCCCGTCTTCCGTCACAGCATCTTAATAAAAAAACAATCAAATAATTACATTTTTTGATACATACATCATCAGGTTCACATAGAAAATGCGCAATGGTTCTTATTCTAAATCACTGTAAGCAACCTTCACCTTCACAGACAGGTGGTTCAGGGATCTGCCAGTCCTTCAGCTTGTGGTCGATGCAAATCACCATCACATCGTCCCAAGGAATTCGACTGAAGGCCGGAATCATGCTGTCGTCTTCATCGTCCCAGGTGCTCATGGTTACTTTGGATCTGGAGACTCGGGTACGCTGAGTCTTAAACTGGACCCTTTGCAGAAGGTTTTCCAGCCGTGACATCAGAAGAGGCTGACTGCGGCGTGAGACGGGGATCTGAGCGGCGTAGCGAAAGATGGAGGAGCAGAGTTCTTTCCACGAGTCTAGAGAGAAGGAGCAAAAAAAACAGGTGAGGAGGGAGAGGGAAGAATAATATGTGCATTCTTTTGTCTCTGAGAAAAAGAAAAAAAAAATGAATCTCAGTCACTGACCTGTGTTAGAAAGCTCCCACAGTGGCAGCTGCAGGCTGAGGATCGCTTTGCGCAGCCAGGCAAGGTGCTGAACCGAGTTCCAGCCCTGATGAGGGACAAAGTCCCGGGTATCAGGCAGGTAGAACTCGCCTGGTGGCCACGAGAGTCTGCTGAGCTCCGGAGATGTTACTTTGTCAGCAATGTGAGCAAGGACAGCGTTGTACAGCTGGATGACAGGCGCAGGGTCCTCAGGAGGAAGACATGCAGCAGCCCGCTCCTGGCGGTGAGCGTAAACTCTTGGACTGAACTCACGACTCAAAGCGGCCTCTATGAGCTGCACTAGGGTCTGACAGGAGAGGGGGAAGGGTGGTGGACCGCGAGCCAGCAGCCAACGCAGAGCCTGACTCAGCTAGAGACGCAAGGAGACAGTGAGAAGAGACGTTAGGTAACGTTTATCAGCCATCAAGAAGAGAAGAAACTGTCAAAACTATGAAACAATTTGTATCAGCGATTGTGAACCTTTTTGCTGTATGACCCCTCAAGATGTGGAAGAGTCTACTTGTAAAACCGCGTCACATGTTGCTTGATCAACGACAAAGATGTTCGGTTTATTTTCTTTTCAGAGATCCTTTATTGATTTGTTTTAGACGAGGGTTTACTCTGGACAGATTTAAGAAAGTCAACTTTGTGACAAAACAAATTTCTGTCTTTTGTTGTTGTTTAATCCTCAAATGTTTGTATATTTTAACTGAATTCTGGAATAAGTGTTGCAAAGTCGCCCTGATGGATCAAATAATGTAATTTTGTCACGTGCATTAAGAAGAAATGAGCAGGTGGTTAGCAGGTGAACTTTTATCTGTATAAACTGATGATAAGAAAATACGTCACGCTAAATTGTTGCATTTTCTTTTGCTAAAAATGTTCCTGCATTTGCTAAAGACCCACATATGCAGACTTATCACCTAACTTCTTAGTTGTTTGGGCATTATAGCCTCTTTCAGCTCTTTGTTTTGGTTTTATAGGCTTTAAACTCATTGTTTTGGTTCAGTCACATCCGTCTCATCAGTATTTTTAGGGACTAACTTGTGAAGATAGTGGAGTGTTTAGCAGCTAACAAGCACAATATTTCTGGATATTTTGTTGGAATATGTTTGCCTTCTTGTGTGTTTTTCTGTCGTGGTTCTGTGTGTATGTTCAGTACCTGTTTGGATCCCTGGAGGTCACTTGTGGTCT
Organism: Sparus aurata; assembly: GCF_900880675.1. NCBI lineage: Eukaryota > Metazoa > Chordata > Actinopteri > Spariformes > Sparidae > Sparus > Sparus aurata. Next base: position 31,088,955 of record NC_044195.1, on the reverse strand, counting down.
CTGGGATGAAGAGGAAGGTGTACTCTGATATCAGGCCTTCCTCCACCAGAGTGTGCAGCATCAGGGCTGAGGGACACATGACAGGAACAGTTGAACAACAATTAATTTATACTAATGAGAAAAATAATAATGTAATTACAGCTCTCATTAATTACCTTCTTCAAGTTTCTGTGTAAAACCGGCACCACCGTCGGGCCCTGGCACCAGAATGACCAGAGGCAGCGGGCAGTGCCAGCTGTTGGCCTGCTGCAGCTGTTTGAGCTGAAGCAGAGCCGACAGCAAAGGAACGTCCTGCTCGTCCTGCCCGGCCTCGGCGATGGGAGCGGCGGGGAGCAGCGTGATCAGAGCTCCGGTCCAATGGAGCTCACAGAGCTCCTCCATTTTGGACAGGCCATCTTCAGTCAGAGGGCCGCGGGACGCCTGAGGGGCAGAAGACTCCATGTTATAATATCATTATCAATATCACAATAACTTCTCAATAGATATGTAGTGAAGCAGATGAATACCAGTGACTTAACATAACATTATTTACTTTTGTCCACATAATAATTGCTGTGGAACCATTCAAATGTCTATCGGCAGATGAATCACATTTTTTAATCCCTGGATCAACCCCAAAACTTTAGTATTGGTTGAGTTTTACAGAGTTGTATCTTCTTACTATGCATTTGCTGCAGTCTGATCTCACCTTGACACTGATGTGGACTTTGTGAATCTGTTGTTCTTTTTCCTGGAGTGTGTTGGTGACACAGAGCGTCTGCAGTGTCCCATCAAGCTGCCCTTCGCTCTCCTCTGAGCCTTTACCACCACCCAGCTTCACCTCCAGCCAGTCAGACAGGATCCTGAAGACAACACAGAGGAGAGGACAGAGTCAGAGAACTCTGGGAGCCTCAGAGGAGAAGACAGTCAACTAATTCTTAGAGGAACTCAAACATCCACCTGTCTTTGCCCTTTTATTTTGCTTACCTGTCTGCCAGGCTGGACACACTGTCATCATCGCTCGGTAAGAGGACGACAGCTTTCCAGAAGATTCTGTCAGGCGGGTTTGAGATGTTTTGCGTCACTAGTGCCGGCAGGTCGAGTGGCGCCCACACGGTCTCACTGAGAGAAAGAACAAAAGGAGGTCAAAGTGCTGCTGTGTGTCACTGATCACTGACTGCAGAAACATAATCTTGACTTACTCGAGCAGCCGCTGGTAGAAGTAGTGGACTCTCATCTGGTGGATGACTTCTCGTCTCACTTTCAACAACCTGAACAAAATATCAAAACGTGTTACTGGAGCTGTAAAGGGACAAAAGAACTTTAGTCATCGATGACATGCTGCAAAATGTCTAACAAACAAGCTTCCATTACTGATAATTTGAACAAAATGTGCATATATTAATTCTGGGTTTTTCATATTTATGTAAAATTAATCATGAGAGAAATTCAACTTGTGCATTTCCTCATTTATGATTTATGGCGTTTTGGCCGACATCTTCGAGCTCTCTCTCTTCCTCTAACCATGAGTGTGCTGTTTTCATAGAGTTGCAGGATTAACATATCACAATTAAAAAAACAAAATCTACAGTGAATAAATATGGGAGCAAATTCAAGAGGAACACACCGGGTGCTGGAGAGGGCCAAAGTGCCGGCGTTCCCCAGGTTGACCAGACCACGTGCCAGATCTGCCATGGAGGGCTGTGCTGGGGCGCTGGGAGCCAGAGCCTTCAGTTTGAATCGAGGGTCCACACAGCAAGGAGCCGCAGGGAAACCTCTCATCTGCCTCTTCAGCTGCCGACGGACCGCCACCACATTACGCCACCTGGTGGTACACAGGGAAAATTACACCGACAGATAAAGTCTCTAGTCAGTTTTATAAAGTTAGTCTTCGAAGTCTTTTTTGAAAGTGGGGTCTCTTCTAATTTCATTTTTACATCTCAAAATGAGTCAAGACACTGTCTTTTTACTATAAACGTGCAGGTAACTGTTGGCAAAATGTAGATTAACCTAACTCACTCTCATAACCACATACCTATAGATTAATGAAGTAGTTGCTTAGTTTATAAAATGGTGAAAAAAGTTACTGAGTGTTTCCCAAAGCACAAAATAACATCCACAAATGTCTCATTTTGTCCACAACCCAAAAGATATTCAGTTCACTGCTGCAGAGGAGGATAGAAACCAGACAATATTCACATTTAGAAAGCTGGAGTTAACTTAATTAATCGTTGCAGCTCTATATTCCAGTTACCTTTGTACACACCTGAAATGCTTGTTTAAGAAAAAGGCAACATATTCATTATACTCAATTTGGCTAAAATCATCTTGAAAATGTCTTAAAAAGCATTAAATTCAAATGTCTGACAACTGCAGCCTGTGAGAAAGTTATTCAAACTGGTACACTGGTGTCTCTGTAAAACTAATGTGTTTCATTGCAGTGTTTAGAGTCACGTGATTGTCTGAGTATGTCTCTGATTTCCACATGTTCTCCATTTCTTACCTGTTGATGTACTTGTGGATGCGTTGCAGCTCATCTTCAAGGATGTCTTCAACCAACAGAGCGATGTCTGCGTTCAGCGTCTCCTCGACTAGACTGGTACAAACCTGCTCTGTGCATTTAGCCACACAGTCTGCTTTCTCGTTCACTGCCAGCCTGAGAAAGGAATTAAAAAAACCCCCACAAGAGTCAATTCAGTGTGCGTAATGAAACACATTAAACTTCTTAACACTCCTCTTTAAAGTGAAACACTCGCCAAAAAGCAACCTAGGCTTTATTTGTGATTGTATGCGAGTCAAGCCTTTGTGTAAAAGCATAATTACGACAAATTAAGTCGAGCACTTGTTAACAATATAACCTAATATCAAACCACGTTCAGAAGTCTTACTGGATCTCAGCGGCGGCCGTCTCCTTGACGCTCTCGTTTAAAACTTCATGGATGATCTCGCTGCAGAGAGAGAAGCTGTACTGAACCAGGAAGGCCTCGTGCTCCTGCCTCCTCCTGACGGCAACACACATGGAGAAGGAAATATAGGTGAGTCGAGGTAAATATGGACGCACAACATGGATTCCACAATTTGTAAATGGACGAATGTTTTTTGTAACTGATATATTTAAAATGTATATTTTCTATCCTGTGTTTTGGGTCAAGGTAGAGGATGATTCTCCTCTTTCTTAACCAAGCTAGGTGTTAGGATAAAATACAGTTTTCAGGTCTCTTAACTGTCGGTGAACCAACCTGGCTTCTTCAAGCTTGCGTTTCTCTTCGGCGACACGCTCCTGTTCCAGCTTGATCTCAGTGGAAGACATCTCCTGCAGCATCTGTTCCACCACCTCAGTCACCAGGGACTCCGCCTGCACGCTGCTCTCCCTGCAGAACAAAGAACAAAAAACACAGAAAGTTGGTTATCGTAGTATTAAAACATCAGGGGGTGTTCGGATCACCACTGCTTCTACACACTAATCAAATATCTTACTGACAACTGTAAGGAAGTGACATAAAACAAGACTTCATCGCATCGTGTACAAGAAACATTTGAACTTACGCAAAAGCTGTTGTGGCGTAGCTGGCGGCAGCGTGGGCTAGCTCCCTCACTCCTGCTTCAACCACCTCTTCAATCACACAGTCCAGTACGGCCATAACGTCCTGCAGGAGGGAGCACAAACAACAGTTACTGACATGCACACATGCAATTAATTTTAAGACTGAAAACTTTCATCCATTTTAGTGAAACATCGACAGTCAGGTTGAATAAATTAGTACTCCAAGTGGGTCATCTAAGTTGGTTTGAGGGATCTTGCTCACCTCGTTGCTGTACATCGGTTTGGGTGGAGGTGACGGAGGTTTGACAGGTTGAGGTTGAGGTATCGGCTGAAACAACTGTTGAGTGTCTGCTGGGCGTGCCGGGCTGTGATACGATTCGATGATCTCTCCGGTCTCGTCTGGCACAGTTGGCACGACCTGTGTCACCAGGCTGGGTGGTGGCATAACCTCCATCTTGGGAGCAATAGCTGAGAGGACAAAGAGACATTTCATTTCTTCAGGAAATGTAAAGGACCTTGGATGATAGAGACGTCTTTCTTGATTATGAATCTACCCTTGAAACTAAAAGTAACTTCAAGTATCCGTAATTGTCTTTTGTAAATCCTCTGGCAGCGAATGAAAAGTAAAAGACCACGCTGTTCTGACTAGTTTAAATGTAGAAATGAAAATGTTTTGCGTGGGTTAGCATCAGTGAAACAGAGTGAGTACCTTTAAATTGGCTCGGTGCAGGCTCGGCCAGAGGTCCCTCTCCTCGGTACTTGTTCTGGGAGTCAAAGCTGCAGACAGCGGTGTGCTGTGGGGGGGCGGGGAGAGGTTCGCCGTTCACCACCTCTCCAATCAGCACCGTTTTCTTTGCCAGGATGACCTCCGACTTCTTCTGGGACGGAGGCGGGTCTGGCTCCTGGTAGGTGATCCGACTCAGCTCGACCACACTGTGAACAATGTTTAGTTTAACTTTCGTTGAACATTTATACAAAATTTGATCAACACCGGTGAGTCAGTGATTGTTAACCCCACCAAGGAGGTTAAGCCTTTGCGTCTGTCAGACCAAGAGTCGACACTCACTCATCGTTGACGTTGAGGCCGTACTGCTGGATGAAGTCAGATGCCTCTTCGGCGTTGCGGAACATTAACATCCGAACGATGTCCTCCACTGGAAACGCAGTTGATCGAGGACCCACAGTGTGAGCCAGGTTCAAGGTCTTCAGGGCCTTACCTCTGACCTGCATAGACACACACACACACACACACACGCACACACAGATGTCTGTCTGGACCTCCTCTATCATGCAACATTTTCAAAAATTATATATTACTTAAGTTATACAAGCAAAGCTTCAGTTGTGTTTAATACAAAAACTCTTATCCAACTCTTCTGTTCATTGCTATTTATTTGAATGTCCTCCTCTATGATTGGTAACTATTTCCTGGATTGACTCCTGGACATTTTCTCATTCGTGATCTCTCCAAAGTTCAGGAACACGTCCAAAATTAGGGGAAAATTCCAGGTTTCCTCAGTCTCACCCATTCGTAAAGGAAACGGTTTCTAACCTGATTAAAGTATCTGTGCAGAAGGCAGCTGGCGAGGTAAGATGCTCCTTTCACCAGCTTGAAGAAGCGCACAAAGTTGTTGCTGTTGACCGCGGCGAATGCTTGCACGGCGAACTTCACCTCAGGGGAATTGCGCACCTCCTCACGGAACTGCTGTATCTCACTGTGTGGACATGATGTGTGAGGACATGTTTTTCTTCGGTCACAACTAAAGATGCGTAAAATATTTTCAAAAGTGCAAAAACATATTTGAGCAACACATATACAATCAATCATTTGTGTGCGAGTGGACTGACCGCAGGATGTCTCCGTCATTGAGTTTCAGCAGCACGTTGTACTGGCGAAACTCTGCCTCCCGGGGGCAGTAGGTCTGCTCCATGGCCAGGTCCTGGTACATTTCTTTGAGGCTCTGTAGACACTTTGTCATGTTCTCGTTGTTGATCTTGGCATCGAATGATGAGGTACGCTCCTCACAAAGATGGTGAGCGCAGTGCACGTGGAAGCGTGTGCACTTCTCAATCAGCGTCACCGTGTCTGGACAGCACAGGTGCTGCTGGATGATGTCCTGTTGGTACGATTAAGGAAGGGCTGGGGTTTGAAATCAGTCTACAACACATGCGTCACATACTCGCCAAAACCCAGTGCAGCTTTTCAGGCAGTATTGAAGGCATTTCAGATAACGGTATAGGAAGCTCACCTTGCGGATTCCGCGGGTTCTGTTCCAGACAAAGTCATACCAGTCCCGGTAGTTGTCATGACCTTGGTCCATGATCCGGGTCACGAGATAGTCCATTGTCATGCTGAGCACAGGCAAGGGGCGCAAGTCGTGGGGCAGGGGCTCCTCTTGGTCGGCTGATGAGCGACTGTACTCCTTGATGGCTGCTGTGTGATCCACCTAGTCCGGGACAGATGGAGACCGAATGTGATCTTATTCAACAAATATATTTGAATGCAGATGCACCAAAAATAGCAAATAAATTCAACTAAATCATGAACAAAGGAACTTTCTTTCTGTCCTTCTTTACTTAGCCCTCCTTATGTTGTAAAATTCAAACTCAGATTAAATCAAAACGTGTCTGAAAGAAACCTGAGAATAGCAAAGACATGACGTAACATCTCATGGTGCTGTTTAAGATGAAAAAACAAACAAACCCTATAGTCTTCAGTCTGAAAGTAGAAGAAAGGATTTATAGAAATTACCATCTCAGTGTCTGGGATGACCTCAAATATGCTCAGCTGTTTCCGTGTTTCCCTCATGAACCTCTCCTTCTCTGGACACATGTCAGGACACGTCCCAACAAACACCTTAGACAGGTCCAGGTCCGTTCTCTTGGGTCGACCTGTACAGATGTATCATGCCAAACGTTTAAATCCCTAATGTAAATCCAACTACTAATGTTTCATTCATGTTTACGCCAGTGATAGATTGGTGGGGGGGGGAACCTTACCTTGACGCAGGACTTTGTCTCGCTGCTCCAGAAGGCGGTACTTGTCCTCAGCTGTCTCAGCCACCTGGCCAATGAGGTGGAGGAGGGAGGAGGGGACTGGACGCTCTGAGCTCTGGGCCTCTGAGCTGCTCTCTTTCTGAGGTTCAGCGTCAAACTGCAGAGACTTGGCCAATGACGACCTCTTCACTGGAGAACTGAAACATGGAAAGACACATGTAAGACTGACATAGCACTAACGTAACTTTTCTTTTTAGATAAGGGCACTGAAACTAAAGTTAAATCTAAAACACTGTAATAACAGCGAAAACTGATTCAGTGGCCCCGGGTTCGAGTCCCGGCTTGGACGCCCTTTGCCGCGCGTCTCTCCCCCTCTCTCTCATCCTGTTTCCTGTCATATCTTCAGCTGTACTATCAATAAAGCCGATAAAAGGCCCAAAAAATATTTTGAAAAAAAAAAAAAAGACTGATTCAGGTGCTGGTGTTACCTGCGGCTGAAGGTGGCCATGCTGCTGACTGCAGGAGCTCTCAGTCCAGGTCTTCTGAGTGGGGAGGAAGTGGCCTTAGACTCAGTGTCCTCCTGATTTTCAGCCTCTACGTCATCTGTTCTTGCTGCAGGTCTACTCGCTTTGTCACCTGGACCTAATGCAAAAAAAACCTTGTCATACTTTCATAATCCATCAATAAGTCTGAATTAATATAGTAACACGCTGCAAGGAAACAAGGGAAATATGAAAAAAACTGCTCTGGACCACCTAGCAAACGGTAATATCAATACAGCAGAAATTATTTCTATATCATTTTAGCTTTATTTTTAAATTGTCGGACTTACTCTGCTTCTTTCTCTGCCACAACAGAAGGAGTTCATTTCGATGCAGGAGTTTGCCTTTCTTCTTCGCCCGGGCCGCTGAAGTCTGAAAGACAAAAACAGTAAACACTCGCAGGAAGCAAAATAAAAATTATTATCATCATCATACTGGAAACTTCATCATCATCTTTGGCCTGTCTCACAAACCAGGATTAGTGGGTTAGCTAGATAAGCTATAGAGTTATCCCTGGCTTTAAACTGAACTCTGCTCAAACGGGAAGTGATGCTACAGACTAAACCTGCAAAGTCTAAGAAAGGGAATCCAAGAAAAGAAAAAATGACAAAAATAAGGTAGCTGATAACCAGATCGGTGATCATTAACTGCTACTGAAAATAGTGTGGCGAACCTGCTTTAATGGGGCTAAGTAACATACAGTGAACTCACATGGTCTTCAAAGTGTACTATGGCCATGTTCTTGGGAGGCCGGCAGATGACCTTTTGGACTCTTCCGAAACGAGCAAAGTGCTTCTCAATCACGTCCTTCTTGTTGAGGTTTGGAGGAACATTCCTGCACATGATGGAGATGCAGTCGGTGGGAGACATGCCACTCAGACTATCCGAGCTCTCCCTGCGTACGCCACGTTTAGCAGGGGGTGGGGTTTCAAGTTTCTGATCTGGAGGTTTTGCTGCATCTGGAGAGCAAAGACGGGTAAACAGACAAGACACAATCTACTAGTTAGAGAGATGTACCGACATCTATTCTGCTTTGATCCATGGATATTTTCTGCTGCACCCCAACAAATTAGTTTTAAAGTTTTCTTTGACACATGAATATAATCACAAGCAATAAATAGAATATCTGGTGAGGTGGACTTGAAAATAGCTTCACCAACAGTTTGGAGTAATTCTACACGTGACGAGATTATGTCACCAACAAATGTATAAAAAACAAACATCACTCAAACCATCAGTAAAAGGTTAATTTGACAATTCATTCAGGCACATGTAAGAGTGATTTTTATCATGCAGAGTTACTTTTCATTGTTCAAAATAAGTTTCAGGAATTCATTCAGTCCCTGAAATATCCACATAATGCACAGTGAGTGTGATTTGTATGACTCACCTGATTCTTCAGCTTTTTCCGGCATGTCCCTGGTCAGTGTTTGTGCCGTGGGTGGTGTAGCAGGTCGGTCGTCGGTCTTAGCTTGGACCTCCTCCCTCTCTGTGTCCTCCCACGTCGCTGCTTGCTGCTGAGTCTCCTTTGCGGCCTCACGCCTCACTGGGTTAGGGCCATCTCGACGAAGATCACTCAGTGCCCGACCGAATAAGCCTCCTAGTGGGGCGCGGGACCTCATTAGGGGCCTCTTTGGGGGATGTCTCGGTGACTCTGTATCTGCTGGAACCTCCTCCTCTACGGCAGGCTTCTCTGGACCAGTGGTGGGGACACCTGGGTCATCCTTGCGCTTGGTGCCTTTGCCTAATCGTGCAAATACATTTGTCTCCCCCAGACCCTCAAGGTTGCTCCCTTTATCATCTGTGCTAGTTTCGGTTTTAGGTTTGACATCTCCAAAAGCTGAAGGCTGACCAAAATTTGTTCCTCCAAACAGGGGTGCTGCCTGGGGCTGAGTGCCTTTGGCTGAGAAGCTAAAAGATGATGGGGTGGTGGGCTGGGTGGTGGGTGCCTGAGTGTTGGAGCTGGAAGGGGCGGCTGGTTGTGAAAAGGTAAACTGCAACTGAGGGTTGGAGGGTCCGCTGCTACTGCTAGTTGTAAGCGGGTTGTTTTGAGCAGAGATAGAGGGGGCTGCAGCCGGCTGGGAGAAGCTGAAGCCCAGCTGTCCAGATTTAGCCCCAGTCAATAAAGAGAATCCGGTCGTGGTGGCGGTGCCGCTACTCATGGTGCTGGCGCTCGTCTGTGACCCACTGCTCCCAAAAGGTGAGCTGGACATTGAAGTAGTTTGAGGGTTAGCTGGCTCAGGGCTGGCACTGAAGATGGGTTTGAACAGTGCCTCGTTGGCTGGCTTGAAACTGAACTTAGTTGATCCGAAGCCTCTGCTCTGCTGGGTCACATTCTGACCTGTGCCGAATACACTGGTGGTGGCACTGGTAGATGTCGGCTGGCCAAACATAGACTGTCCAAAACTCAGTGGCTGAGGCGACCCTACGACAGCGGTGGAGGCAGAAGACATCTGAGAGTTTCCAAACCCAGAAGGCTGTTGACCATACGCAGGTGGCTGTTTGCCAAACGCCTGAGGCTGCTGGCTAAACCCTGGAGCCTGCCCAAATGCAGAAGGCTGCCCGAATGCAGGTGTCTGCCCAAAGACTGAACCCTGGCTCGGTGCACTAGTCTGTCCAAAAGCTGGTGCGGTGGTACTACCAAAGCCTGAGCTACCCATTGCTAATGATTGCTGTCCAAATGCTGGCGCCTGGCTTACTGGAGGCAGCGAGGGGGGCTGTGCAGATGACTGTCCAAAGGCAGGGGTCTGTCCAAAGATGGTACCTCCCTGAGCTGGGGGCTGTCCAAACGCGGATGGTTGATAAAACCCCATATTTTGGGGCTGGTTGCCGGAACTCTGCTGTCCAAAAGGCTGAAACATACCAGTCTTCATAGTGTTGCTTGGAGCTTGGAAAGCTCCACCTTGTGGGCTGCCGAACGGATTGGAAGGATTCATGGCGCAAATATTAGCGGATGTTTAGAGTCACTGATTATATCATCATCCAGGCATCAAACAGCAGATATCCGTCACACTGAACACAACTCTTAAGTTATTCGGTGTAACATCCAATCACGTTAAATGACAACTGACCATTACGAAGACAGGGACGAACAAAAATGTCCTGCTCGTCCGTTAGCATAAGCTAACAGCGCAACATTGCAAAATTAGCTTAGCAAAGTTTGTTTGTAAGGCTTACAAAGTTGTTTTATCGACACAACAGATAACAACTCCCCAAGAAACGTGGAAAAATACGCGACTTCGACACGAAAAAGTCTCACCTCTCACAGTTTATGTCTGCTGTGTTGATTTGTTCGTTAAGTTCAAACCGGGACAAACACATTTTCCTACATCCGGTTCCGGTCCGTCAATTAATTTTTGTCAGCCCTGATGCTAAAGTCCGTTCCGCGGTTGCTAACGCCGCGACCTTTTTTATTGCTCGAATGGCTGCTGAACGGGCAAGCGACTACTTTCCATAAACTATAGAACATGTTTTATTTCTTTCAAGTATATTTCTACATCTACACAACCATGAGCACCTTTTTATAGTCGCCTTCGGGGAACTATACGCTGATTCTGCCGGGACGCGTCACCTTGTCTTCTCGCCTGCCCGGAATGGCTGAACGTCGCTCCCGTCCAACGGAAAACTGACCCACGGTTGTTGTCAACATTCACCGCCACAGAATTACTGTAACGGCCCGTCGTCGGAAGTGGGTTAGCTTAGACTTTCACCTATGTCTCAAGATTTTTTTAATAGCCGTTTTCTCTTTTTTCGCCGAATTTTACAATGGGAGTAGTACTGCGGAACCTCCAAAAGGTGGTGCCTCTCCGCCGCGCCAGGCTGCGCCGGGACGTTGATATGTTGAGACACATACTGGGCGTCCAGAAATTTGACCTGGGCATCATCTGCGTGGATAACAACCGGATCCAGCAGATTAATAACATATACAGGAAGAAAAATGTGCCCACGGATGTCCTCTCATTTCCATTCTATGAGGTAAACATGACAGCATGCCAGCCACCTGCTTCCATACAACCAAATAGGAGGTCACCAAGAATTTCCTTTTCATTTTTTAGAGTTTTCACTAATTTAAATAGTCATAATTGTGTGTGTTTTTTTAGGACCTGAGACCTGGTAAGCTGCCATGCCCCCTCTACAGAGATGAGCTGAACCTGGGGGACATTTTCTTGGGGGTAGAGTTTGTGATGAAGCAGTGTCAGGAGGACTCATTGGACCTGCATGGAGCCCTCACTGTGAGTAGACTGTGTGTGTTCATCACGTTTCATATCATCTCAGATCAACCAGAAGTTGTTGCACCTCTCAGGGATGCAGGCTGATAATTGCTCATTGAGTTCCACCTCCTTACATTTGTTCAGATTTAGAGACATTTTCTTTTCAAGGTGCACATTTGTTGTTGCGAGTTATGTATTGGCACTTGAGTGTTTTTAGATAAATCAAATGTTGATAGAAAGCAGCTTAAATCAGGTCTTAAAAATTGGTCTTCCACCATCCTTCCTTTCAACCTCCTTAACCAATATTGGGGAGTAAAAAGCTCAATATCAACAGTCTTTATAGGCAAATATACACACATTGTTGCCCTGAATATGAATATCAAACACTTGAGACAAAGATATGTAATGGAAGCAGGATATGTTATAGTTCAGCAATACACTTTATTGTCTAAAATATCATCAGTCCATTGAAACTTCACTTGGAATTAAATCATAAACTACTCAAGCATCTTTTTCTGCATGATAATCGAACAGTCTTCTTTTTCTGCACATATCTGACAACATACACACGGATACCGATATACATAAAATAAGCCAACAGATATATATGAGTCGGGCTGCGGTTAATTGTTCCTCTTCTGCTTCACGTGTCAGGTCGTCACTGCACACGGTATCTGTCACCTGCTGGGCTACAGACACGAGACAGAGGAAGAGTGGACTGAGGTTTGTATGGAGATTACACGTTTCACAGCACATTCAAACAGGTCACTTTCTCTTTGGTATACAAAAATATTCATTGCAGGGTTGTGGGTGATTTATAGTAATGGGAACTGTTCAAGAGTTATTGCTGTCAATTCAACCAAAAAAAGAAAGGTACAAACGACCTGGAGAAAACCGCCGTGACCCTTGAAATGCATTGTTTTATCTCTCAAGCATCTACATCCTAACACATGTTCACATAGCCAAGTCTGCTTGGATAATTGTTTAGATGGTGATTTTATTTATGGTTTGCTTCTATGGTTTTTGGGTTCTATACAAAGTAAATTTTTGTTCCTTATGAACCACAATTTAATTTACTTTAAAATTTTAAGTAGAGCGGACAGTAATGATTATCTTCATGATTATTTACTCAGTTGATTGCTCTATAAAATGTCAGATAGTAGTGAAAAAGTCCAAGATGATGTCCTCAAAACTCGTTTCGCTCAAAACTCAGTTAAGTTTCCTGTCATAGAGGAAAGAAACCAGCAAATATTCAGATGTAAGAAGCTCTAATAAGTTAGAAAGAAATTACTGACTGATTTGTTGATCATCTAAAAGTTAACACTTTGTCATTGCAGCTCTACTGTAAATTATCACAGGGGATACGGTTTAAAAATGTTTCTTTTAAATTTGTTTCCAGATGCTGCAGAGAGAAAAATACATTCTCAGTGAGTACAACAGACTCACAGGAAGACATCTGGAGCCGCTGATGAAGAGATGTTCTCAGGACAGGTGACAGTGACATCACCTGTTCCTTTACACTTGCACGACTTGCACTACCTGCGCTATGGTGCTTGATTTTGTTGTTCATGGGCCTGTACCGTCTGTCTGAATAAAACATTATTTTATTAATTCCTTCAATCATGAATAAACGTACACTGGATGCCATCTTCTCCAGGATCACAATGAGCGAAGCTTGATTCTGGATTTCCTTTTTTCAAAACACTGGATGCGAGTGTTGTTAAAGGGTTTTAAACATCAAATAATAAAAAAAAAGTCTGTGCACTTTCACTGTAATATTTTATTAAAATCTGCTTTAGGAAGAGTCAGTTGTGTATGAAGGGTAGAAAAAGCTGTTCATTTTTACTTCACAAATACATTTCACCCTCTTTACACTGCATCTGGGAAAGGATGTTCAGGAAAGCGCAATGTTTCAGAAATTCAAGGCAGACAGAAAATAACAGAACAAATGCATGTTTTGTCTGCTGTCAAAGTCAGGTTTTACTATGGTGTAACAATACTGTACCTCCAGGAGTCTCCTCCTAAAAACCAAATCATAAAAGGACTGGGTATCAAGAATATATTCAGTCCATACTGATCTTTCTTTAATGCTATGTTATGTAGATTTTCATGTGTTGCATGGTCTGATTATGTCCAGCAGACAACATGTTTTCAGTGTAACTCGTTAAATGTGGTGTACTGAAATGTGACTTTTTTTATTATTACAGTGTAACAAACAAGACCTGTACAACCAGTTTCTAGAATAGCAAAATACTTCCTCTTTCCCTGTTCTATAAGCAAGCACGCCTGATAGGAACTAGTGGAACAGCGTTAGCAGAGGTCTAAAGTGTTAAGAACTGTATACTGGCCTTAAAGATGGTGAAATAAGAGACATTACTCTATAGCTAGCTTCCCTGGTGATCTAGTTGTAATGACTTCTATTTTGCCGTGGCGTATCTTAATGGGTTAATTTAGATAAAATCAACCCCTATATGCTGCAATAAATAGAAAATCTTGGCTTTTTATAATGATAATCTGACTTACACGTCGTTGACAAACATATCCATAAACAAAAAGGTTGTGCAACTGTCAAAGTAAAGCTTTTTTTACATATTTATAAAAAGTTTTCTCGGGAGGCACAAGGTCAAAACTCCAAAAGAATAAAGTGGGATTTACTGAGAAAAGCTCATTAAAAACAGGCTGTGTTATTAAGATGACAGATTTTTCTTAAATCTATAATATGGAGACAACCACACACACACACACACACACAAATTAGGCCATAAATCAAGCACAGAAAGCAAGTGGGCAAACATACACACACACGCACACACACACTCTCAGTGATAGAAAGCTGATTTGAATTGGCCAGTTTGTGCCAGAACATAAATATTGCACCAAATGTACCCGCTAAATACAACAACCCTCTAACTCTATTATAGCTTATACTCCAACATAGAATATATCTTTATTTAGTTTTATATGGGAAATAAAGGGTCTGCAGAACATACAATCCATGAAGCACCAGCAGCATCTGGTGTGATAGTTGATCTTAAGTGAAAGTCTGAATGAACGGCATTAAAGTTTAAAGAAGTGTATCAAGAAACAAACGAAGAAGGAAAAGAAACAAAAAACGAAAAAACAGTTGTTTGATAAAATCATAGCAAAGAAAAACTCCAGCCCCAAAAACATGGAGGCAAACTTTGATCCACTGAACATTTTAACTGCATTTCTGGTATTTCAAGAGTCTAGACAGTTTAGCACCTGCGTTGGCATTCACAGGTGCTAGTTTAGCAGGCCATTTAGTCTGTTGTAGAGGAAAAGAAGTGCCTGAAGACGACCAAAAAAAGGACGGCAATCAGTAGTACTCAAGGCTGTTCAGAGGAGAACTCCCATCTATAGCAGGGTTCAGCTGTGGATGTGTCCAAAGATGTGGCACTCAGAGCGGCTGCAGGACGTTTCTCCCTGCCTCTGAAGTGGCGTTGGCTCCAGATCTCTCCATTTCAGACAGCTGCTCGAACACATCCCTGAAGACACACAACATAGACACGACTCTTACAGACTATCATGTAATGCCCTCCAACAGGAACTTCTCACTGAAGTATTTTTACATTAAGGAAGTATTCACACAAGTGCTCAAGAAGAAAAACCAACAGAGGTTTCTGTATTTCTGTATTCAACATAAAAACCTAGAAATGTTTCATCAAAGAGGCTGTCAGGATCCGACTGTTTCACCATGATAACAATGACTTATTGAAGACAGTATCTAGTTATTCTCTTCACTCACTTGTGCATGTAGAAGAAGATGTAACCACTGCGGTCACGATCTCGCTGGACGGCTGCTTCCTGTGTGCGCGACACGTCCAGGTCATTGTAGGTCAGCCACGACTGCTTCTTCATGTCGTACACGTCGCTGATGTAATGGCCTTGAGTGGAAAATAAATTACAGTTGGTTTGTGGACACTCGAGAAAAGACAGGAATTTATGTGTCATGATGCGCCTAAAGATAGGTATGATGTCATCATTTTAAACCAAAAACTGGCAGGTGATTTTACCAGCATTTAAAATCATTTTCCACGTTTTTGTGTCAAGTTACTGTTTTACACTCCTACATCATTACTGAAACCAAACATTAAAATACTTCTGTCTGTCTTAGGGTACAAGTACTGTGAGTCAAGGTTTATGTGCAGACATCAAGTCTTGTATGCAAAAGAGTAAATGTAAAACAGCTCAGTGTGAGCTCACCGGAGGAGGAGCTGCTCCCGATGTGACTGACGACACTGATGAGTCTGAAAGAGTTGGCCAAGTCTCCGCTCTGTGGATTACAACATTTAAAAGGTTACTGTGAATCAAAGTGGTTCAGCGTTGTTCAATATATACTTTTTATCATCAGAACAGTTAGAAATGTTTGGTAAATAAGTTGATGCAGACTTCTTTTACTTCATTGTATTTGTAGTGCACAATAGTTACTTTTTAGAATATAGTGGAATTGATTAAGATAATCAGACCACACTAGTTGTGTAGCAGCAGGATGTTGAGTACCTCAGCGTTCCTCTTCAGGTTCTCGGCCTCTGCTTCAGTGTACTCCATGTCCAGCACGTCCTCGTTTCCAGAATCATCATCTGAACACAGCAGCTCGGGCAGAGAGTTGTTAAACTCTGTTGGGTGACGATCAGACATCGATACTGGTCAGGCATCAGCTGACTACTGCCAAATATGCTCAACATGTGATTATCAGGGCCAGAAATCCAGCTACTCAACAAACTTGGTTCTTACCTTGCAAACTGAGTTCTGTGGCCCTCTTCAGATCATCATCCTCTCTCATCTCTTGGGCCTCCTACATGGGGTGAAGTGGAGGAAAGGTACATTATTGAGATTTAGTGTGCAAATTTTCAACATTGCATTTTCACTCCGGCTGGGACTGCTGGGTGTTAAGCGTCTTGAAGTTGTCTAAATATTTGATAGACGCAACTGTTCTATAGCATTACAGTGCAACAACACAGAATGTAGATGCAGCATCATTGTTCCCTTCTGAAGGCAGAGCCCTGCAGGAGTCACGTGGTCTTTAATCTTACATGCTCCTGGAGGCTCTGGGCCAGAGCCTGCTGTAGCTCCTGTTCTTCCCTCTCCTGATCCAGACTGTACTGCTGGACCCAGTCCAGTTCTCCCTGCTGCTGCACACCCTCTGGAGTCTGGTTCTCCTTGTTCTCATCCATGGTCAAGTCCAGGGAATCCAGAACATCTACACAAGATCGACACATCAATTATGTAATACTGAAATACTAGTAAGGGTAACTCCAATAAAAACACATCACGATCTTGGACTACCTGCAGGCTGCTTGGTGTCCGTTTCCAGCAAATCTGTGTGATAGGCCAGGTCATGGGCATCTGTGTCTCCAAAGCCGGTGTCAGGGCTGCTTGTCGGCTCATCCTCCATGGGGGGAGGAGCCGATAGCCCGGCCTCTTGCCGACTCATCTCCAGCACAGCCTCTAACATTTCGTCATCATTTATGCCACCGAAGTCTGCTGAATCTATTGCTGCTCTCCGCTGAAACACAGAAGACAGTGTCAAAACAGTAACAGAGACGAGAAAAGAAGGCTACATTTTAGTTGTTCAGGTCTGTCAGAAAATTCACCTCTTCCGGTCGGTCGTCGTCATCAGGCAGACAGCTGCTGAGGCGTCGCTTGCGGCTCGTGCTCACCTTCCTATTAATTTCTTCTTCACAGTCAGAGTCCACAAGGATTGAGGTGCAGGTGGAGTTGGCCACTTTCCCTCCAATCCTTCTACACAGACACCGGTCACGGATTAGCTTTACATGAAAAACTAGAAGCACTTTAAGTCCTATTTAGTCAAACAACATGTGTCAGATTACACACACACACTTTCTCAAAGAGGCTGACAACAGAATTGTTCTTTATAGCGTGTCGTGTCCAGCGCGAATGTACCATTTCCTTCTTTTTTGGTTCACGTCTTGCAGTACTTACCGAAGAGGTGCTGTGGAGGAGTTGACCAACGGTGACGTTTTAAGTGTTCTGGACCTGAGAGCAACAAAGAAAACATTTAAAGTCCTAATGTTTTCTTTCAGTTCATTAACCATCCTCTCTCAGCCAGTGGGACCGGATCTAATGTATCCAGATTAATTGCAAAGCTTTCACTAAAACCCGAATGACTCACTCAATCACTCAGGATGTAATTACCCAGACTGTGAAGTCTTCAAAGTTATTTTTTACACATTTTATTTCAGAATGTCTTACATGGAGGCTTGGGAGCTCCAGCCGAGACTAACAGGGGGCCGTGTGGTTTCGGTGCAATGGGACAGCAGGGTCAGGTATCGGGGGATCACCACCTGCTGGCCCAGCTTGCTGTTCAGCGACAGCTGAGCGTTAAAGCTGTACCGTTTCAGGTGGAGGATGAGGACTCTGCAAGGAGAGGAATACATGAGAAATTCATCAAGACATTCTTTTATTCTTATGACCAACGGATGAATAAAGATGGAAGTTGTGATTCCAATTATGGCTGAATGGCTACTAAACATCTGTGAAATGCAGTGAACTTCTGCTCAGCTCTAAAAACATCAAGTATCAAGTATTTTAAGATGAGCATGACATCTTCTCAAGGGCAATATGAGAAAGTATTCACAATTAAGAAGCTGGAATCTGATTTATTAAAACCCCAAGTTTTCTGTGTATACATACCTGGGCAGTTTGCTGAATTTATGTGTAACAGTTGCTGCTTTCCCGTTGCACTTTTCACACGAGTACTCAATTTCCTCCATCTGCAAAAGCAAAATGTTACTTATATATTACTACATATTTAAAAAAGTCCTTGTTGTTTCATGTAGGACACTTTGTTACTTTCAAAAGAAAAACAACAAGCTGGCTGGGAAAGTGGCTAAAGATTCACTGTTCATAGAATCCGTTCTTTGAAAAGACTCACCCTGAAGAAGAGATCCAGGGAATCCTGAATGGAGCGAAGTGGGAGTGTTTTCTTTCTGCGTGGTAGGTCGATGGACAAGTCATTGAACTGCTCTCGCTTGGTTACCACCTCGCCACAGCTGCAGAGCAAAATAAAAAAGTTATAGCGCACAATTAATTTTTCCCAAAGCGTCAACGCTTTGCGATAGAAACAGACACACTGCAAGGATAAACTCAGAGGATCCAGCAGGAATAACGCCTCACCCTTTGCAGATGATAGTGTGCTGCACCTCAAACTCCATGTTGACCGCCACGGGGCAGGTGTAGATGCGGGAGGTGTCCACCTCTTCACCCGGCTCCGTCTTGGTTGCAGACGACGTTGCTTCCTGGCCGTTCTCACCCACCACAGAGGATGACGAGGCTGCTGCAGCTTCATTCGTCAGGCTCTTGTTCATTTCCTCGACGTCATCCTTTAACTGGTCCAAACACTGACTCAGAAACTCGTGAGCATCCTGGTGAACATGGTGACACGCATGGACATAATTGAGCTAAATAAGTGAATATGAGGAGTGTTATGCGCAGATAAAATACTTTACAAACAGTACAAGGGAATACATCCATCTGTATCATCTAAAGACAATCTGAATACGCTACTTTTTCCAGGTACTTACATTCTGCATGTTTCCAGAGAAACGCTCAGCTGTGGAGGAGATCGCACTCTTCACCTTCCTCAAGAGGTCCTTCTTTGTCTCTGGACAGCCCACATCCTTCTTTGCCATAAGGTGAGCAAAACGCCTGCAGGCAGCAAAGATATCACAGAGAAATTAAAAATGTTTTAAAACATTTCTCTCTGCAGCTTTTCAACAAGCGCTTTTAAGCTAGATTTGAAAAAGGGAGAGCCTGACGTGGTACCTGAGCAGTGCATTGATGGGCACTTTCTTCCATGAGATGCCCTGCTTCAGCATGTCATTGGAGAAGGAGGGGAGGCTGAAGAGGGACTGCAGGATGGCATTCATGTAGCAAGTGTTGCCAAGGTTAGAGAATCTGAAAGATACAAAGAAAAAGTTGAAGACAAAAATAGGAGGAAGAGTCATATAAGGCCTTGAATTTGGTAACAGAATTAATCTTTTTCAGGACTGAGAGACACGACTTTGACAATGTTACAAATGTTTGTGTGGAATCAGAAAAGCTAAACGGCCGCTTGGAAACGACTTTTTTCTTGCCGAAACATCTCTTTCTGATGCCCCTTGTATTTAATTTGGTTTCACAATATTCAATATAAATGCAATCCAGTCTCTCATCACATAAAGTGGTTTATTCTTACCCTTGCAGTGGCGGCTGAGGCTGGGCCAGAGTGGAGGGCCGCTGCTTGTTCCAGCCACCGTAGTCCACAGAGGAGGGACGTACCTTCTTGAAGGGAGTGGAGTGATTGGGCAGCATGAGGCTTCTCTTGACTGAGGTGCTCTGTGCTGTACTGGATGGCCTAGTAAAGATTAAACAAAGTCAAATCACTGCTCTCACCATAATTACATCCTTTAACCTCGCATCCAGATTTAAGTGCATTTAGAATTCTGTCTTGAACACTACTAATCTCTTCTGTAATTCAAAGCCAAAATCGTAGATGATAAAGTAGACGTGCAATAATGTGACACTACTCTCCTGCTGGATGAAAAGGACGCCAAAAGTATATTTTACTGTATTGCTAAAGTATCTTCACATGGAGAAGCAGACGAGTAGAGCTGCCAAGAAAAGTCAGATAGTGGTCATCTTGCCAGTCGAGGAGTATCGATCTCCGAATGCGAATGAATGGACTCCATATGAGGCTCCTTTTTCAACTCGAGGTCAATATTGTTTTTTGCTTATAACAAAACAACAAATTATTTGTGCATTTATATGGAACTAAGCTTTAGGAGCGTTCTACAGTAGCTCTCCTCCATGTTACATCGCACTTGGGGATCGATACTTCTCGGCTGGCAGGACGGCGGCGAGCTGAACAAGCAACTGCTAACGTGAGTTGTTCAAAAACTCTCTTTTTTAATAAACTGTGTACACAAACAATGTTCTCAATGCTCGTGTTCATGTGTAGAGACCCTTGTGATACTACAAGCAAAGTTTCATGTCGTGTCGAGCCTTCTTAGTGTTTTAAAAATAGAGATTTAGATGCTATCACTAAAGTGCCCGTAGCACTCCCATTGAAAATGGGTTTGACCCAAAAACGAAAATGCTGTCAATCTTAAAAGTGATGCTTTCTTTTGCTTTTACGCAAACATCTGACTCGGGTACATTCACAAAAGAAGCCTGGGTTGCATTTTGGCGAGAGGTTCACTTCAACTCTGCCCCACTAAAAGAAACTCACCTGTCCAGGAAAGCGTGACTCTGGCTGTAGTCTTTAGTCACAGATCGGCTGCCGTAGAATGACGTTGGCTGAAGAGGAGTTGACGCCAGTGGAGCTGAAGGTAAAGAGAAGAAAAGTTTAATGAAAGTAAGTTTTAGGTCTGCTGGTTTATGTTTCCATCTACTGTCTCAAAAGTGTTCTAAAACCGTACATTTGTAAATTTAACCTGCAGGATGAATTCTACCAAGCATCTGAACGTAAAACCAGAGATATACAGAGGTAGAAGTTTACCTGAGCTCCTGTTCTCCTCTGCCTGCTTCAACTTCTCTTTACAGCTCAACAGAAACTTCCTGGATGGATCTGAAGTGGCTTTGTTGTTGCTGAGAAAGTGTAAATACATATTTTGTTACGTTATGACTGTAAAACAATTAAGAGAATGTTGAAACCTTTTGGTTGAACTTTGTTTAAGACATTTTGATCTACACATATAAATGATACAACTTACATAACATCATATATCAACATTCTGGTATCTGCCCAGTACTTATAGTGGAACAAAGGGCAACACAAGTCAGGTTATTCCATGTGCATCCTGACCACAGTTTAGTCTGGAAGGTGAGGCGTGTTGCTTTTACCTTGAAGAGTCATTTTCCTTGGGGTAGTCCTCAGTTAGATCGCTTTCAGAGTTAAGGAGTCTTTTTCTCTTCTCGCTCCTGAAGAACAGAGACAGAAAAATTAACGTCCCTAGCTGAAACTGAAAGACAAAAATCTAACACCTAAAAATGACGAGTGTGAGAAATCTACAAGGAATGGAGACCAAGGACTTGCTATTTTTGTCTGCATACACAAAGAACAAATAACTCTTGTAGAAGGCGTATCCATTCACGAATAAAGGATTTTTAAACTGATCTTGTCAGACTGCCTCTACACACTCTGGACATTCACTTTGAGAAAGCTGAACAGTCACAGTTGCCATTTTTATCTGTATAATTATTTTTATTTTGTGGGTTTGTTTTTAAAAAGAAAACACCACAAGATTGACGCAAAGTAATTTCAGATTTTTGTAGGCTGATATCTGTATGAATAATTGCGAAGTTGAATTACCTGAGGTTGTGTTTAAAAAAGATCAAACTGTTACATGATGTAGTTCAAATAGCAGCTACATGAGTTTCCGTCCTACCTATTTTCAGAGAGTCCAGTGCGAGTGGGAGTGGAGGCAGCTCTACTCGGGCTGCCCAGAGGCTTCCTTGGTGTCGTGTCCTCCCGGCCTTCTGCACTCTGCCGCCTCGGTGTTGTCTGGAAGATGTTAGGAGTCTGAATATTTGAGTCAAATGTAAGCGCAAGTTTTGTCTTAATATTATCATGTTAAAAAAAACAATTTTATGTGCTTGTTTACCTGTCTCTCCCCTGATGGACTGGTCTCATTTTTCACAGAGCGATTCCCAAGCACACTGAAGTTTGCGCTTCCATGCGATGATTTTAAAACTGCACAATAAGTAAGAAGAAGAAGGAGGCGAAGACGTCAGGACAAAGTATGTGACTGAAAAGATGTTATGAATCCCCTTCTCACAAAACACCACAAGTGACATTAGCCCCGTATACTCGGTTTATTCTGACAGATTGTTCATTGTACTGTTTTGGTGGGACGGGAGTTTTATAAAATTGTGCCGTCATAATAGGGTTTTAAATACCAAGCTTTAGGATTATGGGAAATTGCAACAAACACGAGGTCTGGTTGTATCATTATTTACTCAATTTAAAAATTCAGAAAATGAGCAACTAGTATTTTTTGTAATTATGCCATTCTTTATCTGAGGCCATCATAAAGTCCAACTGAAGCTACATTTAGTCGTCACTTTTTCTAGTGTAAAATAATGTCAACATGTTTTTTTTTTAAAAGACTGTACTCAGAAAAATAGTTTTCCTCTTTAGCGACTGGAGGAACTGACAAAAAACATGCACTGTAGTCTACATGTCATTGGCAGACAGTATAATGTTAGTGGTGTTGAGGAGTAAGGACCACGCCAGCATCTAATCAGAGCCAAGTGACATTTACAGCTCAACAGCTAATTAGCCATCTAGCCTGCAAACTGACATCAACAATGAACTTTCCTCTTTGAATGTTTATTTTTGTCGCTCATTCAGCAAACTAAGGTTCAGGACAAAGCGAGTGTTCTGTTTATGAGTTAGATAAGAGGGAGACTATAGCAGGAAAGCTAATTTGAGCCGTTTTTCTGAGTCTGTGGCTCGTGTGTCTTGTAGTAGCCGGTGTCTGGCTCAGTCCGACCATCTGCTCAGTCTATGTTGCATTTTAAAACAAGGTCTCAGTAGATGGATACAGCATTTGGTTGAATCAATGAAGTACAAGGGACCACAATCATGAAACCAGAAAAAAATATTAAATTAATTAAAAAAAAAAGAATTCTCAAATGAGTAGACATGACAAGTAGTACAGCGAAGATGTGTTTGACTTGAAAGTCACTAAGCATTTTCACTTGAAATGAACCACAAACATTAAGAAACATAACCGTAACACAACACTCAACATATCAAAATCAAATCAAATCAAAATACATCTGCTGGAATTTAAGACATGTATGTTTTAAATGTATCAATGTTTGTTGCACATTTAGCCTAAGAAATTCTGTCCAGAACTTAAAATTGTCGAAAAATAATGACTTCATATTTTGCAAAATCATCAGTGGATGAACCAAAATACAGATAAAATGTAACTGTCAACATTACAATTAAGAATTGTGTTGCTTTGGTTGTCCTCATTCACTTAGACGTGAATCAACAAGGCTTTGGAAGATTATAAAACGAGCATTGGTGTAATTACGCACTTGTCTTTGTCTGCTTCAGCTTCTCCAGGTATTCCCTGGTCCTCTGGACCAGAGTCGGGGGCATCTTATCCAGAGTGATGGCACTGCTGTCCTTCAAAGTCAGTTGGATCCGGTTTAAATTCTGGCTGATAGTCTTCACGTTCTGGTTCAGCTGCAAGACAACAGGTTTTTGTTCTATAAATAACCACAAATAAATACATACTGCAAGAAAACATTATTGATTCACTATTAAATCAAAATTTGATTAGTTTATGACAGAACAAGCTGAGGAAAATTTGCCCAAGATCATCATGTCAGAAATCCAACTCAGTCAGGACCTGATCCTGATCCAAGACTTGAACCCCCATCAGCGCAATTAGAGTTTGTGTGCCATTTGAAATTATCAACCATCGTTTCACTCTTGAATACTCTAAAGGTGGCATGAAAATCTTCACTCCTGCAGCAGCAGCAGAATCCAACTTGCCACATTTAAACTATTTGCTAAAGTATGGTTACATAAACATGAATATTTTGTTTCAGTCCTTAGACACAACCTGTGAGCCAACGTGTGTTAGTTTTGGGTTGCATCAGGGCGCCCTCGCACCACCCTGTTCTTTAGCAAATATGACACCTACATCTCATTCAGATGGTCTGACTGTGTACTGTTATTTTGTGACTGGCTCCTGTGCAAGATGCTCAGACATTTATTAGCTTGATAAACAATACACTACTCAAGCCAGTCAGTTATTTGATTTAAACTGTTAGCCAACTAATTACCTGAGACAGAGCAGGAACTGTGCAACAGCCAGGGTTGGCAGGTATTACAATATTCCTTTGATTACCGCTGTACACACATGAGTTATAGTAGGAAGTAAAAATAGGAAAAGCACACGTGTTACTAATAACATTAACAAGCTTGCATTGCACAATAACCTGGTACCCGATGTCCTAGAATCTGTTTGTTGTTTCTTAAGCTTTCAACCCCCAGCAGGAAAATGTATCATCAGCTGCTATCTTTTGCTGGTTTTTGACATTTATATAAAAAAGGAAGAAACACCAAAGATTGCTGTAAACAAATTCCTATAGATGAGACAGATGTCTCCAACAATGAGTGTCAGTTCATGAATATCACAATAAAAAAAACAACATACTTCACAATTATTGAACAAATTAAAATTAAACAAAGTGAACCATACCTGGAACGTTTTGGAAGCTCCACCACAGTTGAATCTGAGACAGAGGTTGACTTTGTTGTCTTTTTCCAGAATCTCAAAAGTTCCCTCTCTCCACCTGGTGGTACCCTGGTCCATGCTGCTGAAGCGGATCTTAACAGCGCCACTGCTGGAGAGTTTGGGCACTGTGGTTGCCATGGCTTACTATCCAGTTGGTGCACTTTGGAGGCTGGGACCTGTGATCAGACAAATCCTAAACAAGGGGGAAATTAAATCAGCTGCTAGTACAACCGCGGTGTGACATTTAAAACGCACTCTCAATGTCTAGTCTGCATAGTGAAGATAATAAATGTCAAGCTTTAACCATATCGGTGCCACCAAATAACCATCATTAATGTCATTGCTCCGTGGAGAGATCATCTGAAATGCCTTTAATCCCCGTCATTCATCACCGCCAATATAGCAGCTAAAACATAAAACACTTTGACTTTTCTTAGTATATGTTACCCAACATAAAACACACAATAACGCCATTAAGCTAGCCCACTGATGCCAACGCTTCACTGCTGAGCGCTTGTTGAAAGTCACAACAAACTCCATATGAACACCAGGCAGCATAGCATGACAACTTAACAGCACCGACACGTTTTCAACGCTGTACTGTGCCATAACAGACGACACACACGCAGTAAACACGAGTGGTTGTTTGCAAAGTGGGAAAACTCACGCCACCAGTGTTAGCTGGCTAGCGGTTCCATTAGGAGCCAATGAAGCCTGGTTTGCATTAGCCATCAAACTAGCCAAACAGCCAATCTGTATCGCAGCAGCTAAGACAGGCGAGGGTGCACGACACATTAAAGACCACCGCTCCTCACTTCTTAACGTTATTCTGACAAGACGAACAGTCACAAAATGTGCAAAACCACCAAAGTTAGGAAAAGACATCCAGGCTGACACTGCAGCCAAGCTGAATGTCTGTGATGCCGTCCTCTCATCTACAGACGCTGAATGGATGGAGGAGGCCGACATTAGCATGTCGGCTAGCAGGCTAGCGGGAGCTAGCTAACTGGCTAATTTGCCTGATTGTAATATGGTGATGAAAACAGTGTCACAGTGTGGTTTCATCGTCGCAGTTCCTTACCGGTCGATGATATGTGCTCGCCTTGAAACTTTTAAATCACAGTATTGTTTCCGTAGGTCCTCCGAGGGTAGAAAGACTGTTTTGCCGGCATTCACCTGCTGCCCAGTACGTATGTTGTTGACAGTGGACCCGCACACGACGCCTCGCAACACTGCGCGATGATGGCGGGAATGTGAAAATTTACAACGGAAATGATAAGCGAGAGAACGTGCGCTCCACCTCTCGCGATACTTTGATTATTTGTATGTAGGTTGCATCTCCCTGCTAACAAAAATTCGCTCCTGGATTAAATATGTTATTTGTAGCGTTTAGTTTTGAGTTCTCGAGTTCTCGATACACAAAAATGTGAATATAATCCGGCTATCTCAAGGTTTATAAGAAGTTATGTTGCTTGTAATGTTGATTTACGCGCGTACCGGGTTCCATTTGTCGGGATATTTAGCAGCTAGCTTGGGCTAGCGCCCGTATTACTGTGTGCTAGTTACCCCAACTTTGTTTCATTGCAGCCACATTAGTTTGCTACTGTCGTTAACTTCCAAACTTCAACTGAGATAGTATTTTTTAAAAACGCATTGGGACCACAGAGAGCTTCAGAGGATGCTGGCGACGGGAGCGGTGAGTATCTAATAGCATACTGTACGGTAACAACCGTGAACATACATTTCCCCCTTTGTTTCCCTTTAGATTGCTTTAATATTGTTAAAACCTGCTCAGTCAACACCATGTTACAGAATAATACACATTATTATCTTGTTCCGACAAAATATTTAAACCGAAGACGTTCAGTTGAATATTCATATGTGTATCATATATTCTAGAGGAATTCTCCATCAATTTATTGATATTTCCACATATTCAGCCTGGCATGTGGCATCCAGGGATATTCACCAGAGACCAGAATTCATTTTTAAGCTCTAGGTTTGACCAAAGTACAGTATGTACAGGTTAAAGCTGTTTGCTTCTACATAACGCCTTCAAGTCAATAATGTGAAGCTATATTGTGGCTGTGTCTAATGGTAACACACATGAAATGTGTTATTTTGTTATGATAAGTGAAAAAACAAATAATCACCTCTAATGTTTAATTGCATGGTGAGTCTCTGATGATTATTTTCCTTTTACTCTTACAGGCTGTAACTAACGTCACAGCCCTGGCCCAGGTGGACCGGGAGAAGATTTACCAATGGATCAATGAGTTGTCCAGTCCAGAGACCAGAGAAAATGCTTTGCTGGAGCTTAGTAAGAAGCGGGAGTCTGTGCCAGACCTGGCACCAATGCTCTGGCACTCCTGTGGCACCATTGCGGCCCTGTTGCAGGTCTGTATCTGTTCGTTTTTTCTGCTGTTGTGTGGCCTTAATGTTAGGTGTAACTGTTTTTTCACCAACATACATTTTCTTTCTCTTTCTAGGAAATAGTGAACATCTATCCGTCTATAAACCCACCTACGCTTACAGCTCACCAGTCCAACAGAGTGTGTAATGCCCTGGCACTTCTGCAGTGTGTTGCCTCACATCCAGAGACAAGGTAATGTGGAATTCAGCATAAAGAAAAGAAAGCTTCAACTATCCCATGCACCGATAGGCTGTTTCCACATAATCTTCAGGGCAAAGGCTATTTTTTCCACTAAATCTGACAGAATTTTCTTGGAATTTGTAAAAATTTCATAAATTGGTTAACTTATTCAGAGCACAAACCATCGTCCAAAATTCACTGGCAAGAGTGGATTTGTGTGTTTCATTTGACAGTATGATTCTTTTACAAATGTTTAAGGCAGTGCCCCAGACTTTACGTAAGTCAGACATGATACATGACTATTTTCCTATTTTAAACTGTGTATTTTTATTAATATGTCTTTCATCTGACAAAAAGGGCTTAAATCCCTGTTTTTCAAGTTGTTGTAATGTTAATGTAGGGATTTGTTTTTATCAGTCAAATTCATAAATGTGACCTCAGAGCTCATGTTTGATATTGACTGTGTATATACAGTCATACAAGTGTGGTCACTTTGATTTAAATGTTTTTACTTCTTCTTTCCTTATCAGGTCAGCTTTTCTTGCTGCGCACATCCCTCTCTTCCTTTACCCTTTTCTACACACTGTGAGCAAAACCCGTCCGTTTGAGTACCTGCGACTCACCAGCCTCGGAGTCATAGGTAACCTTTACCCCAGCCTTAGGTGTTTTATTTTTTGATTGAGGGCAATTTCCACAAAACTGTGTCTTTATCTTTCTCACAAAGCTGTCTCTCTTTGTTTACTGCAGGTGCCTTGGTGAAAACAGATGAACAAGAAGTGATAAACTTCCTCCTCACCACTGAAATCATCCCGCTGTGCCTCCGCATCATGGAGTCAGGGAGTGAGCTCTCCAAGACGGTACTTAACTGTTCCTGATGTTATTAAAACAGTCCTCTCACAGACATTGTCCCGAACTTGACTGTTATTTTAGAGTAATTGTTCAAACCTGCGTCTCAACCTTTTCCATTCTTTCTTTCTTCATCATCATCTACAGCTGTTAAAATGCCTAATGTTCCCATCTTTTACAAGTTAACAGTCATAATATTAATTTCTCCTTCACTTAGATGTATGAGCCTGTATTACTGCTGTGGTTCTGGTTAAATTGACTTGTTTTTCTACTCTTTATTTCTAGAAAACAAAAACAAAAAATCTGACAGTTTACTGATTCAGGGTTGTAACTCAAGGTAACATCTCACTTATATTGACTTCACTTTGTTTAACAGGTGGCTACGTTCATACTGCAGAAGATCCTGTTGGATGACACAGGCCTGGCTTATATATGTCAGACGTATGAGCGTTTCTCCCACGTGGCCATGATCCTTGTAAGTGTCCCCAGAGAAACACCTGGATTTACTGTCCTCGTCTGTCTGCACAGTGTGACATAGAATAGAAGTAAAGATCCTCTGTCACAATATTGTCTTCATCTTTTTCTTTACAGGGCAAAATGGTGCTCCAGCTCTCTAAAGAACCATCAGCTCGCCTCTTGAAGCATGTTGTTCGCTGCTACCTTCGCCTCTCAGATAACCTCAGGTAGAGCTTTGTTGCACAGATACACTTCACCTGTTTTACCTTCAGCTGGTGATTGAGCTCCTTCGTAACACTGGAAACTTTTTACTTTACTAGAGAAGGATTTAATGATCGGTACTTGCCACTAGGAGGAGCCATGACATAAATACAGTGTGTTGACTGTTGTCAGTTAAGTGGCTTCTCAGTTTGTGGTCAGAACTAAGTGTCTACACACTATTTGCAGCAATTGGTCAATGATTATAAAATAAATTTATTGCAATTCTATTAATGACTTTCCAGTCAAGTGGTTACATTATTATAGATGCTGCTTCTTTTCTCCTCTTACATAATTATAAAACTGATACTTTTGCACTTTTTGGCTGCTGGTAGAATCCAAGAAAGCCATTTTAAAATACAGCTCTGAACTTAATCTATTAATGTAATTGTTCACACAATGAGAAGTGTCTGGATCCGTCTACTCAGCTCAGCAGTAACTCTCCTCATGCATTCGCCTTTGGGTAATCAGAGCAGAACATTGTGAGGTCAGAATAAAGAAAACCTGAGGTTTGACACATAATAAAAAAGGAAGATTTAAAAACAATAAAAGCAATAAGATAAAAAAAAACTATAAATAGATAAGAACAAGAACAGATATCAAACATTCAGAGTCAACAACATGAGTATCTGACAGAAAAGCGAATGGGTTTGCAACCCGTGTGATTCCTTCCTCAGAGCCAGAGAAGCCCTACGTCAGTGTCTGCCCGACCAGCTGAAAGACAGCACCTTCGCCCAGGTGCTGAAAGACGACACCACCACCAAACGCTGGCTCGCACAGCTGGTGAAGAACCTGCAGGAGGGACAAGTCACCGACGCAAGAGGCATCCCACTGGCTCCACAGTGATCGGGACAAAACAGCTGACAAAGAGGGACTCTATCATCACTGTCGAGATTTTGTATTTTGCCAACAGTGGTGCTAAGACTGCCTGCAAAGTGAAGGACATGATGGAGGATGATTTTGTTTGCTTTTGGATAGATGGATTAATTTACAGCAGTATGTCACAAGGTCACTATCACAACTTTCAAATCTAAGTTTTAAAGGCCAGACTGATCAAAGCCATTACTGATATCGATATTTGAGAATCATTTAAATCCAATAATGAGATATTGGATGGTATTCGTTTTTGACGTGAACATGTGTTGCCATAAACCAAATCTCAAACTCAAATTTGTTTTATAGTGATAAAGATATGTCTGGAAGAGGATGTTTTACAGGTAAACTTGAGTATTAAAACAATAACAGTACGCCGAAATAAGAAAAACATGTCTAACTGTACATTTAAAATGCAGCCTGTAAACGTTAAATGCACTGCAATTTCTCCCTCTCTGTTAACATATCAATACTGATATATGAATGATAAACTGGTATCCGTTGACAATATCAGCTCTTCCAATCTATCGTTCAGCTCTGGTCTTTTCCCTTCACCACTGTATCTGTCTGTAACATTCCACTTCATAGTAGGAGCTGTTGTTTTTTTTTGTTTTTTTTTTGGCTTCTCGCATTTCAAATAAGACTTTTTAATCTTCTACATGACTGGGTGTGTCTCTTTTGTTTAGTAATGCAGTGGGTGTATCTCTGTATTTGTTTTGGCCTGAGTGAAATCTCTTGTTTGAGAAATTTCATAAATAAACGCTTTTCCACCCAACTTGGGATGTGAATAGTCCCCTTGACATGTAGTAGGAGGAACTGCTGCAGTCTTATTCACTGGAAAAGAGGTGTGACATTGGTGTTCAAGGACATATTTGATGTATTGTCTTGCCAGCGGCAGGAAATGTTATTCAGTGTAGCTTTACAGTTTCCTGCAAATAAAAACATACATATTTCAAAACAGTTACAGTAACAAACATATGTATTTGCTAGATAATTAGATTAAACTGTGAGGTAAATTGTACAGATATTGCAAAAATAACGTGATTTAAACAGTGTAAGTACAGAATGTACAAACAGCCGCTCACACTTCTTCAGTTGACCTGTAGTTCAGGTCTTTGGACTGTCGGAGGAGACCCACACTTGTACACACAGGTAAAAATCCTGCTTTCAAAAGAACAAAAGTACCAGCATCTTAAACTTGAAGTACCAAAAGTTAAATGACTAATTGTGCAGAATATTACAAATCGGCATCATCCTGACTGATTTGTAAACCATGAATCAGTGGTGGCAACTGTCGAGGGACTACAGATGAAAATGAGCATCTAGCTTTATCTTGTACAGTGTATGAACAAGCAGTTGTGGAGATGTTGTGGAGTGGATGTATAAACTTCCAGCAAATGGAAATGCTCAAGTAAAGTATCTCAAAACTGTACTTGAGTATGTATCTAGTCAGATTACAGCACATCTGGACAAACAGTCCCAAAAGTCAGATTTCAGTGATGCAAAAAAAATTTGAAAAACAGGAAATCCTCTAAACTAAAGCTGAGAATATTTACCTGTTAGTGTTGATTAACTGACTGAAATTAATCTGAATAGTTGCTGATTAATTTCTGTCGACTAACCAATCAATGAGCTGTTTTAGCTCGATATGTAAAGTCTGGGCTCAACAGCTGCAGTCGTTCAGACGAGCAATGTTGTGATGAGGTTTTATTGGTGATGCTGTTTAAATAAAATATCTATATCTGTAGCTTTTTCCAGTGAATATATATGGATCGTTGGATATTTCCGTCATGGTTCTGAAATGTGTTATCTGTCTGCCAGATGAGCTCACCCGTGCTCACTGAGTGCTTCATCTAAAGGCCTCACTGACTTCACTGATGATCCATCGCTTCCTTTTACTGGAACATTAGCAGATTGTTGCCCCCCGTAGGTTCGATTATCCTCAGTGACTGAGCTGGACGTCATGTATCGCGGACACACCTTCGCTCGAGCCCTCCATTTGTGAGAAAATCTGATCCCCAAGGTAGATGTTCCCTAAGAATACACCGTGTGTTTACCTTTTATGAGAAACGAGCTTCAGCAGCTAAAGTCATTACAGGTCCAGGGAGCCTTTTAAATGGAAGAGCACATTAGAGTGAGTGGGTTGAAAATGGGGAAAGTGATGTTTTCCTCCACACTTTTGGACACTAATATTCCCTGAGGGTTTGTTTGCATGTTCAAACACACTCATCATCATCATCATAGGAGGCAGACTAACCAATTTGAATGCACTATTTTTATGTTTAGTGCACATTATATTCTGGAAGTGTTCCCCTTTACTTCACATGTGATAACTGAATAAACAACAAAAGTTTTAAGTCATGTAATTAAAACACTGAAAGTCGATGTTTTAAATGACTGTTTGAGTGACAGTATGATCACTGCATGTTGGACGGTGGATGTATAAAATCAAGGTGGGCATTGTAATAAAAACTGCATGTAAAGCATCAAGGCTCTGCAGGATGTGGAACACTGCCAGGTCTAAAGTACAGCACAGTCCTTTATCAGCCTTTTCTCATACTATTGCAATGTTATCAGATATCAGATTTAGCTATTGAGTAAAAGGAGAAGAGATATCAAAAAGTAGGAGTCCTTGGATGACCTCAGATGAATTCTGCATTCTTTTAGTGCACGACATGTACTCCTCATTGTTTTATGATTTGGCTTCTTTCCCCCGACACATCAGACCTTTTCCCAGCATTGTGTTAGTTCGTTATCAGTCGTCGAACAGAAACGAGAGAGTCACCCGGCAGAGCATCCACAGTCAAACGGAGGATGAAGACAGAGAGCGAGGCGGACTGAGGCGGGGACCGGCCTTCACCAGATGCAGCGAGAGGTCTGCGGATCCAGCAGAGTGAGGGAGTGGCAGGAGAGGAAGGAAGGCTGGCGCTGGTGGAGAGAGGGGGGGGGTTAGTAAAGAAGGAGGAGGAGGAGGAGGAGGATGAGGAGGGTGGGAGCTGAGCGTACCAGCGTGCGGCAGCAGTGACTAGGGAATCAGGTTTCTCAGAGTGGAGAGAGAGGGGAGGGAAGAGGAGGCTGAGCCAGATTTCCCTTCACACACTCCCAGTCTTTTAAAGCCCTGAGCTCAGCTAACAGTCCCTGGACTCTCCTTCAGTCTGGATCTCAGCGTGACTGGAGCACCTCCATGAGCCCTCTCTTTCATCGGCCAGCCACGGCACTCCTGCCCCTCAGTGTCTGAGGCCCTCCCTGGGAGAGCTGTACCACCTCTGGAGCTCTGACTCATAAGATCCCTGCTTTTTTGGTAAGTATAACTCTTTTTCTCTGTGAAGGAAACATGAATATTGTAGTTTGTCTGAGTGTTTCTGTCCCTCTTTGGCCGTCGGCTGTGCTGAAGTGATGCTTTTCTGTCTCGTATTACGACCTCTGGTTCTAATTTACTGTGCACAGCCCCCCCTCCCTGCCAGGATTAAGAGTTATATCTGGATTTTTATCGGACGGGCACTGCCCCTTCACTCTGTTTGTTGAATTCTTTGAATATTTGTATGCAGGGAAAAAAAAAAGTAATCAGTAAATACCACAAACACACTGTACAGTTTTAAGAATCAAAAGCAGACCAGAAGCACGATAAAAGTGGAAGCTGTTTACCCCCATTAGTCATGTCTTTGTGTGTTTTGTGTGTCTCTGTGTGTGTGTGTGTGTGGTCAGTTAACTCCCTGAAGAAAGAACTTGCCTTGTGTGACTCATCATGTGTCTCTCCAAAACAGTTCAGCATGGCCCCCCAAAATAAAACACGTGACCTAATTGCAACTTATAAAGTCTGAAGAACGACGGAGGGTGTGTCAAACTTTCAGCAGCAGAATCTGGATGGAAACAGGGAAAGCACTCAACATGAAAGGGCACATTAGTTTATGGAGCAAATAGCTGTGGAAAATAAGCCTCACTTTCATGGTCAGCCTGTTTCTTTCAGTGGTGGAGTGTGATATTAAACTGTGAAGCAACTGTGAATGCATTCCTCGCATCCCGTCAGTCATACTGTGGTGGGAGCTCTGTATCACAGGCTCTGAGAGGAGGCTGGCACGGAGGGCTGTAAAACAAGAAGAACCCAAGATTTGATCTTGTTGTTTCAGGGGACGGCGACAGGAAAGAATGGCTGCCGGACAGGAATACAGAGACACAGACGTTAGAAAGCTTTCCCTCTCAGGAAGCGTTTGATCCACGTTTATCAGTGGACGGCAGAGATAGCCGGAGATTATCAGTTTTCACAGATAAGCAGAGAGTTTGCAGTGCGTTTGTCTTGCTCTGTTTGGGTCTCTGTCGTTAATGACAAGGGCGTCAGGAAAATGTTGAGAATTCGTGTTTTTGTGCAGTAAAAATCAACTTGACATGTTTTATAAAGCAATGGTTTTATATGACTGAGTAGACACAGAATAGTTCCAACACTTCATGGTTTTCATCCAGATGTTAAAAACCACGTTCAGTCAAAAACATGTTCACGTTTTCGTTGAATGAAATCGTTGAGCTTCACTGTGTAGAATGATGTACGTGCATAGTTCAGTAGGTTTGAGGTTTTCATGCTTTAATGCTCAAAAATCACATCAGTTTTCTCATCCTGTCCAGCACTGCATACATTCATTATATTTTGTGATCTATTGCAGAAGAGAAATGACATTATATTAGCAGTTAATGTCATCAGATGTGGACTACTTCCATACTAAAAGGGACTTGTTATGCTTTTTCCAAGCTGGCTCAGGCGTGTGTGAGCTGACCAATCAGAGGAGACTTGGTATTCAGAAGGGGCTTCTGCTAGATGAAAAGTCAAGTTATTATGATACATCCTCTGGGAACCGTGAACACCAGATCTGATGGCAATCCATCCGCTCATTGAAATATTTACTGACTGGCTGACTGACAGACACGCTGACGCCAGCGTGGCTTAAAATAAATACACATGAAATCTCCCTTTTGTTGACGCCAAGTTTTTGTAGCGGTTTTCATTTCACAACAATCCCCAATTTTATAATCTGAGAGGGATTTCATAACAGTCACATGAGAATAAATCAAATTAAAGGGGCGAGCGCAGTCTGCTGACAGTGCAGATTTCTGCACACGCGCTGCAGGAGTTGCCGTGCACTCTCAGTCTGCTTTGTTGCCGATAATGAAAGAGTAAAGATTGATGGTGCGAGTGCATAAAGATTCAAACGCTGACTCATTCTGAAATTCTCGTCACAGTTAGTGTGTGTAGCCCACCGCATCCGTGCAGATCCCGTCAGCATCCTCTTTCTTTCCATCTGAAATGATCTTTGAAGGGATTCGTGTGTTCTGTTTGCCGGAGTTTCACGTTTCAGAAGTCGGGGTTCAGCAGAACTGGAGCTGGTAGGATTCAATATTCTGCTCAGGGATAGTTCAGTCACCTGCCAACACGGGGATCTGAGCCCAGAGAACATCAGCGGTTCCCTTCAGTCTGATGGTGCGAGACTCAACAAAATGGCTGCACGCAAAAACTCAAAATCTTGAAAGTATATCTGCCCAGTTTCCAGTCAAAACATCTCCTCACACTCAAGACAAAATCACCCGAATCACTGTTTCAGTCAGATAGAGGGACTTTGAAGTGCTACGGCTCTCTGAGAAACACTGACAGATTATGTATCCACAATCAATATTTAATATCAGAATAGCTTCTGCACATTTTTATTGGATGAAAAATCATCTGCTGCTATTTGTCAGAGCACTGGGAAACTCCTGAAGTCCAGCCTGTGTGACTGAGGCAGGTCACAGCCATGTTTACCTGATTCAGATTCACATGGGCAGATTGTTCAAACGTATTACAGGGAAGAAGAAAAAAAACTTCAACTTAATTGCTTTGTTTTAACTTGACTTTAAAATTTCACAACCACGAACCAGCAGGGAAGTCACGTCTAGACAATGGGAACTATTAATTTCCTTCCTTAAAAACAGATTTTTAGTTTCAGGTACAGCCGGTCCAGTGTGAACCTGCTCTTCATGAATACAAATCAAAAAGAAAGGAAGTTTTCAGTAATTGGGAGAGAGTGTTCTCATCAAACCCTCTGTGGACAGTTGAAGATAATGTTAAGCTGTCACTATTTGTATTTATGGATCGTTTGAGCGCATATAGAGCTTTCACAAAATGTGTTTTCTTCGAAACAGGTAGAAAGGAGACATCTGCTCACATCTGCTTCCTCTTAGCAGCATACTTCCTTGGAATGATTCAGGAATAACAATGGATCCTGAAAGCTCACGTGAGTGAATGTTATTTTCTCGGACTGTGATGTTGTTGCACGTTGTTTGAAAGTTCACGATCGCACAAAAGTTCAGTGAATCTTTAACAGCAGGATCATCGGAGCCGGTTGAATCCTCTCAACTTGTTACATGTCTCTGCGCAGGTATCCAAGATGATCCCCATGTCAAGGTGATGATGGCAGGGTCGACTCTGAGGAAAGTCAAGTCCCGATCGTGGAAGAAGCAGCGGCATTTCCGTCTCCTGGAGGACGGCCAGACCATCTGGTACAAGTCCAGATGGGCAGGGAGAGGCCACTCCACATGTGAGTGCAGAAAGATTGCACAGACGTGATATCTGTTGTTTTATCCGTGTGATTTACCCAGCCAATCTCAAATAACCCAAACTATATTAGGCTCACATTCCTTTAAATATTAACTTGAACACAACCAGCGGTTCTCTACTGGTTCTCCCTGGCTTCATATAAAGCTTTTTGTCTTTTGAACCCCAACATGGCACCTCACCTTATCCCCAGCTCTTCACAGTTCAGCTGGCCCAGAGCTGAAAGCATTCTTAAGACCCTTCGTGGGCCCAGGGGAAGGCAGCAGCTTTTTACACTGGCACAACCCAAAGTTTGCAGGATTATCTCCAATAAATCCACAATAACCTGATTTAGTATAATAGTTTAATCAGTTGGGTGAAGTACTACTTAGTTCAACATTTCTGGTAAATACACTCTCAAGTCTGTACGGTAAATATGAGGCTACAGCTGACAATAAGTCAACATTATCCACCAAACATCGTCTTCTAAAGCTCATTAATTAGCATGTTGTATCTCATCTCATCTAAGAGTCTACCACATAACCCCTCATAGAAAGGCAAAATTATGTTTTTGTACTTCTGTTATTGTGCTAATCGAACTAAAAACATTATAATGTGTTCATCCGTAGACAGACGCCTGCAGGTCGTTACGCTGAGCTGAACTAAACAGCTTCATGTTCCAGCTACATCACACAGATGTGAGTGATGCCTTTGGGACCATTCACCGTGCCCCAAAACCACAAGTTCACTCCACATCAATTGGTTACACATCACTTAATGAATTCTCAAATAATTTATGAACTTGTGTCACTATAGCGGGCTGCAATATCAAGCAAAGGGACGTTAATTATTGTGTACGTATTCCTAAATTAAGTTGTGCTTTATCAAATTGCTTCACAGTAGTTAACACACAGAAAACTGGATTAGGACCTGATAGAATCTTTGGGCCCTGAGCAGTTTATTCCAATTTAGTCCAGTATAAATGGCCTGATAGATTCACAACAGTGTTTCAAGATCAAGCCAAAGCTCTTTAAAGATTAAAAAACTTAATTAAATTGATGCAGAGTTACAACAGATTGGAAGGAAATTGGTGACGATAATTAGAAGATACTCAAATAAGTGATATTCAGTAATTGTTTCTAGGTATTTGTGAAAGTTTCAACAATGCCACCAGCCCGCAGGACTTAAAACACCCGAGCTTTTATCTAACCACAGTCTGATCATGTTTTAGTCTCCATCAGCGAGCTGGAGGTCGTGCGTGAGGGCCACCAGTCGGAGGTCCTGCTGAGCATCGCCGAGGAGTTCCCCGCCGACCTCTGCTTCACTTTGGTGTTTCACGGTCGCCAAGGCAACCTGGACCTCGTGGCGGACACGCCGGAAGAAGCCCGGGCCTGGATCCAGGGGGTCCGCAAGCTGATTCACAAGACTCAAACCATGGACGAGAAGGAGAGGCTAGACCAGTATCCTTTGCACCGGAGAAGGTCACTGCGTTCAGTATTCAGTGACAAACACTGACTCACTTCCTGTCCTCTCTCAGCAAAGCGCCAAAGTGCAAACAGCTGATCGTGAGAACACTTTCAGAAATTCCTGATGGGAAATCGAAGCGCTTTAAGTTATCAGTTACACTTCTGAGCTGGAGTTTTTCCTCAGCCTCTCCTCAGGTGGGTCTGGGACTGGTTTCAGAAAGCCGACAAAAACAAAGACGGGAAGATGACTTTCAAAGAGGTGAGGAAGCTGCTGAAGATGATGAACGTGGACATGAACGAGGAACACGCTCTGCACCTCTTCACGGTGAGTCCGTACTGTTTTCTGATGGGAAAAACTCGTACGGCAAGTGTGAACTACGTACTAAAAGTGAAATCTCCTTTATTCCCACAGATGGCTGACAAGTCGGACAGCGGCTCTTTGGAAATCGAGCAGTTCGTCCTCTTCTATAAGATGCTGACGCAGAGGGATGAGGTGTGGAAGGTGTTCCAGGATTACTCCGGGGATGGAGAGAAGCTGATGTTGGAGGAGCTGGAGAACTTCCTGAAGACAGAGCAGCAGGAGGGCGAGCAGAGTGTTCAGCACGCTCCCGAGCTGATCGACCGCTACGAACCATCCGACTCAGGTGAACACGGCCGTGACCTGCCTCAGTCACACAGGCAATCACCCGGTTATATACAAGCCCTAAAATACAGCAGCACATGTTTTTATCTTGCCTAAACTGCTGTGATATTAAATATTGATTGCAGATATAATAATCTCAGTTTTTCTCAGAGAGCAGTAGCACTTTCTTTTATTGCCTTGTGTGATTTAAACCTTCCTCATACGTTAATATGTGCGCAGTACATCTACTGTAGATCAGAAGAGGACAGTATTAGCAATGATAATGATAATGATGATGAAAGATGTGTCTGAGTTTTGAAGTCTTAATATTGATTAACCCACTTTTTCTTCAGGGTTGAATGTCCATCACCGCTCAATAACACATTATGTTACCACAGTCTGATATTTATGACGTCTTAAATCCAGTAAAATTGAAGAGTGAAGAGAAAAGCTGAGTCTGGTTTGGATGTGTGAGCCGTACTCCAGCACTTTGCTATGATATTGTTTTATATCTTATTGTTTTTTAAAGCATACATCAAATATGTATACATATATTTTTGTATTCCTAGCGTCCTAAATTAGTTGAGGGAACATTTTCTTTTCTACTTTTATTGGGTGTTTGATATTTGTACTAAGCACAGTTCCGCCGAGGCTGATGTGAACCTGTTTTACAGATATTTGGTCATAAATGAAAGTATTTAATAAGTGATTACAGTTTTACCCTCAAGTAAGCTCGAAAGTCTGAAGGGTTTGTATTGTGCTGTGTATATTGGGAGGATTTTTACTCAAAATCAATGGGGATGGGGAGAAACCAACTCTTGATGATTTTCCACAAATATCTGCACAAAGTTTTATATCAAAAGTTGTGAAGATTGTTCAGTCTGGACAAAAAAGGTGGACAGACTGCCGTCACGTAGGCTAAAAACCTGTTAGTCTTTTCTCATTGAACACTCATAGTGAATCTAACACATAATCAAAGTGTGTGACTGTCTTTCTTTCCAGTCTAGTTACATTTATTAGACTAAAGCAGATCAGCAAATACATGTGAGCACTTGAGTCAGCAGCCTTTTATTTAGAGTCACGAAACATTTATTGGAAATTCATTGTATGCACGATTATCAAAGTATCTACGGCCGATTAAATTTGGACTGTACGTTTGTTCCAACACCGTCCGTATCACACCGTCTGCGCAGCCAAGAAGCAAGGCGCCATGTCCTTCGATGGCTTCCAGATGTACCTCTGCTCACAGGAGGGCTCCATTTTCAAACCGGAGCATCGAGAGCTCCACCAGGACATGAGCCAGCCGCTCGGCCACTACTTCATCTCCTCCTCGCACAACACCTACCTGCTGGAGGACCAGCTGCGAGGACACAGCAGCCTGGAGGCATACATCCAGTGAGGGCACCTTTATTTATTCTCAGTACTCAGCACAGTTTAATCAAAAGATGAGAATTATTTATGAATAATTATATCATGAGCTGGGAGACACAGAGGGTTCATTTATAGAAGTTTGTCGAAATCCTCTTTTAGACCAGCAAAATCAACTAAATTTAATGTATTCGCAGATTGAAATGTGAACAAAACAATGATGTTAATGTACATTTGTGTGTGTGTGTGTGTGTGTGTGTGTGTGTAGGGCCCTGAAGAGAGGCTGTCGCTGTGTGGAGGTTGACTGCTGGGAAGGCGGCGACGGCGAACCCATCGTGTATCACGGTCACACGTTGACGTCCAAGATTCTGTTCAGAGACGTCATCTCAACGCTGAAAGAGTACGCCTTCAAGGTGAGCGCAGGTGTTTCGCTTTTTAAGGTTTGGACACAGAACAATTTCTCCCAGACATTTGTTACATTTGTCTTGAGGCAAGCATCCCTATAAAAACTGCTGAATCTATGTAATAACAAAGACACGGTTGATTAAAAAAAAAGATGTTACTGTTGATTTTGTTAATGGCTGTGAGTACAACAAATGGAATTCCATTCACAGAAACACAGATATAATGAACTCTATTTGTATAGGACTTTTCTCAACAGTGTTACATACTCGATCGATAAATCAGCATTTTGTACCAGCCAGTTCTGCCTTCACTGTCTCCGATAGTGAAGGCAGAACTGGTACAAACAGACTTGTAATAGACCTGGTTAATGACAGAGTAACAAATGTTATCAAGCCGAGTCTAAATCTCCTCTTCACGGTCACACACTGCCTCAAAAAAGTATATATTTTGGTTTTAATCGAACCAAAACCATTGCGAGCAGCGGAGAACGGGCCCAGATGGAGCAGCTGGTAACCTTCCTGCCCCTGGAAACACACGTACCCCTGCTGACTGACCTACATGGAAGACAACCAGGAAATTCTCACGTGTCTCCACTTCTATTTATCATCCCGCTGAAACTTTCCTACTCAACTCGAGAAAAATATCATGAAGAAAAGGTTTTGAAAGGTGGTGAAAAAGTATGCTCAAAGGCACAATATGTAACGTTCCCCAGCTGTCTAAAAAGGATCTTTGTTTCGCTTTAAAATCCCCTTTCGGACATTTTTCATGGTAATGTGTCTTCTCTTTCCTGTTGGACAGACGTCGGACTTCCCCGTCATCCTGTCTCTTGAGAACCACTGCGGTGTGGAGCAGCAGACCGTCATGGCCCGACACCTGAGTCAAATCTTGGGCGACACTCTGCTGACCACCCTGCTGGACGGGACGATCCCTCAGCAGCTTCCTTCTCCACAGGTATAAATTCAGTAGCGTCCTATGTGATGACTTCTGTTACTTAGTGATGAAAAGCTTTAAGGCAATATCCTGCTGTGATCTTGAGCGAAGCTTCGGTGGCATTAACAATTCAGAGGCATTTTTAAAGTCTTCCACTTCTACTAAAAGCGATACAGTAAACTTCCAAACTCTTTTCCATTAGGAGCACTTAGGACAATCAATGCTAACGTGAAGTAATGGCAGATAAATGCTACGAGGAATTCCATTGAGTATCTTGCCAATTAAATAGTGGCACATCGGTGCATTTAGTTAGAAGACGGGAAAGTGCAGGATGATGGAGCGCCCGAGTGAGTAGTCTGGGTATTGAGGACAACAAATAGCGGCTGAAATAACAGTAACGGATATCTTTTGGGCTTTCAGAAGAACAGAG
Source organism: Sparus aurata (assembly GCF_900880675.1). Classification (NCBI taxonomy): domain Eukaryota; kingdom Metazoa; phylum Chordata; class Actinopteri; order Spariformes; family Sparidae; genus Sparus; species Sparus aurata. Next base: position 31,047,596 of record NC_044195.1, on the reverse strand, counting down.
GAACGCTACAGATGAGTTGGAGGCATTTATTACACATACCTCTCCAACCTGTGTGTGTCTGTGTTCATCGCAGGAGCTGAGGGGGAAAATATTGCTGAAAGCCAAGAAGATCGGCGGCCTGGAAGTGTGTCCGGATGGAACCCTGACAGATGAAGTCAGCGATGATGAAGAAATGCCCAACGATGAAGCCGAGAGCGCGTCTGCGGAAAACCCACCCGCTGAGTGTTCGAACCACGACGCAAAGGTAAGACGAGCTCGATACTTTTAAATCCAGCAGAGACCTCTAATAAGTTTTCCTTGCAGCGGAGCGGAGTGAAGGAAAACAGAAAGACAGAGACGTCAGGAGTGATAATGAAGACAGGAGTGGATGGAGACAGGAAACTGGGTTTGGACTTAAGAGACAGCGAGGCGAGACTGGAGCAAAGATAATGGGAAGAAACAGGAAGCGGCGATATTTAAGAGACAGATAGCGAAGTGAGAAAGAAAACAGCCTCCAGTGTGGGAAAAACAGACGTCGATATGAAGACATTCAACTCTGAAAGTCAACCAACGACGTGTTATTTTCAAGGCAGATCTGTGTGATGTTGCTTTTCACATTTAAAGCATGGACCCCTGGAAACAATTACATTATAACATTACATTACATACAGCATTATTATTATTATATACAGCATTATAATAATTGTCGAATGATTGTCCAAATTAAGCATAAAGTTACTCGACAGCTCTCTGCAGACTGGAGTCTCTGTCAACACTGACAAACAGGCAGATTTGTGTTATATATTCTCCTCTCCTCTACGAAACAACGCTTTTAAACACAAGAAAAGCAACAACTTAATGTGTAACGTTTGCCGAATTTACAAGAAGGCCCAAATACTGAAGAATGTATCACCGACAGAGTTATACAAGGTTTCTAAAGTGCCTCCTAACTCAACAACTCACAAAATTGAGAGATTTTATAAGGGAGTCTGGGGAATTTCCCTCCCTCTGCATCCCCTCGCTGTTGTCGACTGCAGTTGTTGTGGCTGCTTTGAACTGTAGTATGTTGGCATTCTCGTTTCGAGATATAAATTATCCTGGCCATTACAATTAATACAAAAAACATGAATGTGACACATTTACTACGACCTCATTGTATAGTCGGACCTCTCAAACTGTGGCTGACTTCCAGGATCCGGGACTCAAATGAACTAACCGTCAGTGCAGCTACAGCATCGCACTGCAAGGGCAATTAACTGGAAGCATTTGTGGCTTTATGATTCAATCAGAGTTGATGAGACAGAAGAGAAGGAATCCCGATAATCTTACCAGATGATAAGTAAGAGGCCAGTAATTCAATAATACTTGTCTGGTAATTTAACCCCCGCTACCATGAAATTACAACATGAGTAGAGTAATAATCTACCAGTAGTTTGTACTTAATTTAAACAAAAGAGCTAATATTCAATCACCGGAATAAATGTTAAGATAAATACGTTTCTGCAAACCACAGAAGAGTTCAAACTGACCGTTTCTTTATGTTCCAACTTGACGTTTGACTGGAGACAAACGATGTTGATGTTTTAGGCTGATGGGAGTAGGAGTTGTTTGTTGACTAATTTTGCATTTCATTTTCTTTTCTTTAGCAGAAGTCCAAGTCCAAACTGTCCAGGGAGCTGTCGGACCTGGTGGTTTACTGTAAGAGCGTGCACTTCCATGGCTTTGAGCAGGCGCGGTCGCACGGCAAATGCTACGAGATGTCCTCATTCTCTGAGTCCAAGGCCAAGAAGCTCGCTAAGGAAGCAGGTACTGTGAACAAAAGGGAACATGAGGTGTCAAACAATAGGTGGATGTTAATATTTTCTTTTTATATTATGGAATTATTTATAGCTGTCTGAGTCATAGTCAGGTGGACATTAGAAACACATAATTTCTCCTCTTCAGGGGCAGATTTTGTGCAGTACAACAGCAGGCAGCTGAGCAGGATTTACCCCAGTGGTCTCCGGACAGACTCCTCCAACTACAACCCTCAGGAGATGTGGAGCGTCGGCTGTCAGATAGGTGAGAGGAGGTCGCCTTCTGTATTCTGTAGACCTAAGTTCTCCTCTGAAATCACTCAAGTTTTCCTGTTTCCAGTCTTAATTGCAGAGTGTGAACCCGTTTAACATCAGATTTAGATCAATACGCTGTTATCTTTTTCAATTAATGCCCTGCATTGCATGAAGACAACTTTATTCTAAGGTGTCAGTTTAATTTGCCATATACGAGCTGCACTTCTATCATAGACTAAAACAAAATTTAATTGAATTAGGGATGAAAAACAACTCTACTGGACTAGATTCAGACTCCAAGTCTGGGAAACCATGTGATACAGCCAGCCTCAGTAAAAGACAGAAAAAGAATCACACCTAATCACATTATTTCATTTCTTCCTCCTTCCTCCCAAAGTGGCCTTGAACTTCCAGACGGCTGGTCTGGAGATGGATCTGAACGACGGGCTGTTTAGACAGAATGGCCGCTGTGGCTTCGTCCTCAAACCCGACTTCATGAGAGACGGACACACCCGGTTCAGCCCGGAGAAACCAGAGGAGCGGCAGGGCTACAAACCACGTCGATTATCCATACAGGTTCAGAAATACATTAAGGTCTAGCTGGTTTGTGGTTGCAGTGGGTCGCTGCTACTCTCAGGGTTTGCAGAGATGAACCTTGTGGTGGCTGTGTGCTTCTGCGAAAGTACAGTGAGTTTCTCTATCTAAAATGTGAATATGTTGTGTGTGTGTGTCAGGTGATCAGCGGGCAGCAGCTGCCGAAAGTGAATCAGAAAGAAGGCTCTATTGTCGACCCGCTGGTCAGGGTGGAGATCTATGGAGTGCCCCAGGACCAGAGCAAAGAAGAGACCAGTCACATTAACAACAATGGTGAGAGTGTGTTCGGTTGTTTCTGTTGAATAAAGATTTATCTATTTGAATAAGGACAGAGCTGAGATGTTAATGATCATCCAGTGTTGGAAAAAAATACCCCAAAGTCCAACTTGGATGAAAGTAAAGATAAAGTATAATTGTCACTTATATAACTCAAAAAAAGGAAAATTCAACAGTATACGAATAGGTTCCAAAGGGGACGTGGTATGAGTCTTATGGGCCACCCACATGGAAATGGTTTGCATCATTTTGGCCGATCGTCCAAATGGATCCTGTTTTTAAACCTGGTCTCAGGGTGGAAAAATTTGAAAATGCCGCCCTTGCGTTCTCGTTCGGACGGTGAATCCCCATACTTTGCGTATCAATGACGCCATCGCCCCACCCTTCGACCTCTAGCCTTCAACCTCTTAACCCCGTGACAACAACAACAATGGTGGACTACATGCTTGTGTTCGTGCCGCAGAAGATATTGAGCGTATTAGGGTTACTAGGGCAAAATATTCTTCTTCTTCTTGTGTTCTGTCTGTTTCTATATAGGGCACAAGCTTTATGCGCATGCTCCGACTCTTCTTCTCCGTTTTTGGTGAATTTGAAGCACCACCTATAGGCCTGGAATATGAATATGAAAGTGTGTTGAGTCGTTCATAGTCGTAAATATTTTTGAAACGATGCCAAGGAAGACGGGGAAAAAAAGATCGCCTTGGTACGTGTGGACATGGCCTTATACTGTATTAAACCTACATAAACACGAAAGCTCACTCTAAATGTGGACTAACTATGATGTTTCTAGGAATAACACCAACACGGCGATGTCAGATCAACCGTAACAATCAACACAATACGTGCCGGATTTCAGCTTGAATGCTAGTTCACATTCAAGTTACTTCAACAGTCACGTTACGAGAAACAAGCTACCAATGGAAGACAAAAAAAATGAGGTAACATGTCAAATGATGAGTAACCAAGGTTCTGTCTTAACCCATTTTTTTGAGCTGAGTCATATATGTGGATCCCTCCCTTATTGCAAGTGGAACAGTTGGTGATTCCAATATTTACTCACCTTTACTGACAACACAACCTCACAGTCCCCTCTAGTGGAGGCCCCCGGTGACATTAACACTGTCAGCTCCCTGGCTGTCTTGAATAGTAAGGCATGTGTTCATTTATATACATAGTTTGACCATATAAGGACCAGGATGTTAAGAAAACGTTGGACAAATTAAATCTAAAAAAAAGATGTTTGGAAATAAGTAAACGTGACCTCCCAGTTGAGTCATCCTCACTCTTCTACCTGCAGGTTTCAACCCCGTGTGGAACGAAACTTTAAATTTCGTCATCCACGTCCCTGAGCTGGCCCTGGTTCGCTTCGTGGTTGAGGACTACGACAAGGCGTCCAGGAACGACTTCATCGGACAGTTCACTCTTCCGTTCACGTGCGTCCAACCAGGTGAGGGAAAGCACTCGCACTGAAAACATCAAATCCCACGAGAACTATCGGTTCACTTTGGAATCTTTGTCTCATACAAAATTCCTCTCCACGTTTGTCTCCTTTGCCAGGATATCGTCACATACACCTGCTGTCTAAAGACGGAACAGCGATCCCTCCATCCTCCCTCTTTGTCAACATCAGCATCTCAGAGCTCACATGAAGCAGTCAAATCCGAGGACATAAACCAGAGATGCTCCTGTGTCTGCATTTCCCCCCGATGAAGGATGAGCTCAGCATGCACTAATCCTTTTATCTGGTGTTTAGTTTTTGCAAGGTTAAAGTAGGATAGTGGAAAAAATATATATATCGAACATTCCCCACTAATTTAAAATAGCATCAGCAGGAAACATGTCAGAAAACCAACTAGTAAGAAACAGATGCCGTCCAGGTAAAGATGTCTGCCTGTATTTATTTGTTCTTTTGTCAAACGTGTGCAATTCTCAACGCCACTTTTTATGGAAATATCGCCTGAAGGCTTTTCAGTGTTCACTGTGTATGAATGAAGAAACATGAAGGACTGCTGCATGTCTGAATTACATCGTTGTTTGCCTTTACATGTTAGCGTCACCAGGAAACACCTGAAAGTGTCCGGCCCACAGTTTTAGGGTCACATTGCCAAATATCAGTATTATTAACCGACTGTTATACAGTGCTCATAGATTTGCATCATGTTCTACGATTACGTGCCTGCCTGAGTTATTTCTAACGACTGATGTACAAATTTGAGGAGGTCATGTTGTTAATGTATATGTTCCTGTTAAAGTGTTTTAAAAAACGTGCAATACATTTTCTGAAAGAAGTCAAATTCATCATAAACAAACTCATTTATTGTTTAAGTTGATCGCCTCACTCTTTTTTTTTACAGCACACACATTCCTCTCGATCCACTTTCCAGCACTTAAGTGTGCTGATTTGATATTCACAGCACAGTAAAATCAGGTGGTCAAATATTAACATGCATGAACGTCCGCTTCCTTTTTGGCGCCGACTGACAACAGCATCTACTGTGTCGTCTCTTTATTGTTTTGTATCGCCATCTTCCTCTTCAGCAGCCCCCTCCTCCTCCTCCTCCACTGCTCTCTCATCCAGCGTCCCCTCCAGGGCCTCCTTCAGGGTCAGGCTGCCCGCCTCAGAGTCCCTCACCACCCCTTCCTCCACTGACACCTCTGGGTGGTGCCTCTGTAAATGCTTCACCACCTGGAACTTCTGCTTGGCTCTGTAGGAGCAGTGACGGCAGCAGAACGGCTGCTGCTTGGTGTGCGACAGGTAGTGATGTCTGAGGCCGGCGGGCCACCTGAAGGCCTTCTGGCAGAGGCCACAGGCGTACGGCCGATCGTCGCTGTGTTGACGCTGGTGGGTCTTCAGGATGAAACTAGTCTTGAAGGCTTTGCCGCATTTCTCGCAGACGTAAGGGCGAGCTTCACAGTGCTGCGTGTCCCGGTGGGCACGGAGAGCGTCGGCTCTGTTAGTGCGGTAGTCACAGTCGTCACAGGCGTAAGGCTTGTCCCCTGCAGAGGAAGAGTTCATGTTTATATCAAGCAGCATTTAATCTACACTCACAAAAGCAAATGTAAAAAGCAGGTAGCCTTTACTCGAAGAGATGCAGTGATAATCTGTTGATATGCACCTGATTGGTGCTATTAATCTGCAGATAAGATGACATTCACAGATGGCTGGTGTTTATCTTTTGTTTCACATCAATTTTGCGCTAAAACATTGACGAGCTACTGGCTCCTGACATCCCTGCCATCGGTTTATAATGCTGTAAGCTAAATACTGTTTGAGTGGGTAGTTATAGCTGTTACCTTTTCATGTGAAATAAGGTTATATTAAAGATGATTTCATACATTTGTGTGATTGAATTTGTCGTCTTTCAGAAAGTGTAATGATGGGCTGAATGACTTAAAACAGTTCAGTTATTTTTTTGCCACAAAAGGCGGAATAAATAACATCAAAGGCAAAATAAACAACAAAAATACACAACAGCGTCTCACTGGTTATCTGCCAAATTGATATTCTAAACATTGTCGCGTCCCAGAATTTCACAATGTGTTCATCTATTATCACTAATCTTGGGAAATTTGGCTGAGCATTATTATATATTCACAAAACTATCCTGCGTGAACATTTGGAACAAAAAAAAGTTCCCTAATCAAAATGTAATGATCAGCCTTTACATCCTGCTGATACCTGTGTGTTTGGTCATGTGGTACTTCAGCTGCGTCGCCCACTTGCATTTGTAGCCACACTGTGGACAGAGGTACTTCTTCTCCTCCTGGTGAACCCTCATGTGAAGCTGAGAAACAAACAAAAAAAAGAAGACAAATCAAAGAACATTTATCATTTTTGTTATAAGCTTGTCTCAAAGTGATATTATTGGATATCTCCCTTGTATAATATTTCAGTTCCTCTCCTACTTATCTGACAAGAAGCTTAAATGAGGTTAAACCACTGAACTAAGAGGAGGACAAATCTAAAGCTATCCTAGCTACCAACTGAAGAAATAGTTTGAGAAATGTGCTTAATCGCTTTCTCGCCAAAAGTTAGATGATCTCCACTCCGATGTCTGTCGCCTACGACATGCAGCTGGTTAGCTCAGCTTGGCGTAAAGATGGAACAGGTGGAAACAACTCTGTCTAAAGGTATTATATTTCTTTTCCGGGCACAGCAACTTTCTGGATTCTCTGGCACAAAACCACGTGTGATTATGACTCGTCAGTCTTTGGACAGAGACAACAGGCAATCTTTATGCAAAGCTTACCATCTCCTGGTTAATGTTTGATAAGTTAGGAGAGCGGTATCAATCTTCTCATCAATTGCTTATAAAAGATCTGACAATATATTGGCAGATATTGATGTTTTTTTACTCATCATATGGACATGATTATAACTATCTCTTAATTGTGACATGGATATGCACCAATATTCCTATCAAGTAAACAAAAATGGCTTGTATTATCTTACAAGTGATAAACTCATCCTCTAAACTTTGAGCTTACCTTGAGCCTGGATGGATCCGTGCAGGTGTAGCTGCACTGCTCACAGCTGTAAGGCTTCTCCCCGGTGTGTATCCGAATGTGCCACGTGATCTTCTGCTTGTTCCTGGTTGAATACTCGCAGTCGGTGCATTTGTACAGCCTCTTGCCTCCGTGTGAACGGAGGTGCTGCTCTAACACCAGCTGATGCCGACAGGCAAACTGACAGGTGCTGCACTTGAGAGGCTTGTCCTCTGGTGATCCCTCCTCGTGTTCGTTCAGAAGGTGTTGAGCTAACAGTTGCCTGGTTTTGGAGGCGAACGGGCACAGCTGACACTGATGAGACAGGTGTGTTCTCTGATGGAGTAAAAGACTTTCCTTCGTCTTGAAAGACTCCTGGCAGGTGGTGCACTTCACCTGAGAGTGCTTGCTCTCTTGGTGGGTCTTCAGCGTGACCTCGCTGCTGCACGTGTAGTCACACTGCTTACATGAGAAACACACCTGGAGCTGGTGCACGCGCTTACAGTGGTTTCTTAGAGCCACTTCTGAACTAAACTGAGCTTCACAGTGAGTGCAAGCATGGTGCAGCTCCCCCGTGTGGCATCTGAGGTTGTGCCGTCTCACGTCGTCCAGCGTGTAGCCGCTGAAGTCACAGAGCGAGCAGAAGTGCGTCGGTTGTTTGTCATGGATTCGCATCTTGTGCTGCCGCAGTTTGGTCAGAGCTCCAAACGTCTTTTCACATATATCACAGCTGTGCCGACCGATCCCTGTGTGAAGAGACTCGTGCTCTTCCAGGCGGTAACGCCTTGTGGTGCTGAAAGGACAGTAACGACAACGATGGGGTCGAGCACCTTTGTGCTTGAGCGCGACATGTTGGGCCATGCATCGATCTTGCTTGCAGGTGAAGGTACAGTGCTGGCAGTGTAAACGTTTAGGTTTAGAAACACCAGCTTTTTTCTTCTTATGGACAAACAGGGTGTGACGAGTCAAAGACATCTTAGATTTGGCTACAAATGAACACATGGTGCACTGGACTTCACCCGGCTTCAAGCAGCCTCTCTTTTCATGACTGTCTAAAGCCCTTTTCTGATTGCACTTAAACGCACAGTTTGGACAAGAGAAGATCTGATGTTTGGCAGGAACTTTCCCAGTTCTTTCATTGCTCTCTTCCACAGATTCCTCTCTTGCTCTGTCCGACTCGTCACCACACTCATGGTCCAGTTCTGAAATGATCTGACTCTCTCTTTTCCTTCGGGTTTTCCTGCAGGTTGAGAGATGCCGTTCAACTATCGCGACCTTGACTGATACAAAATTACACAGCTTGCATTTGAATTTCCCGTCTTTTTCCGTGTAAAGGGACTGCAGAGGAACATTTGCAGATACTTGCTTTTTTGTCTGACTTTTGTTTGGCTGGTGTTCTGATACACTCGATGTGAAAGCGTCATGAACAAAGTTTTTACAGTTTGTTAAATTAGATGAATGTGCTTCCGCTTCTTGTTGATGAATTTCCTGATCATGTGAATCTTTTGGAATCCTTTTTTGTGAGGACAGACTGGAATTTGCTCCCTCATCCAGTTCTTTGGATCCTTCCAGACTTACAGTAGAGTTGTCCTCCGTAGCCAAAGATGTATTTGAATTGCCAACAAACATCCTTCTTTTTCGAGGTAGAGCTGGACACTTCTTTGCGAGGTGGCTATCAATTCCTCGTTTCTGTTTGAACTGTGCACCACAGGCCTGGCACTTGTGACCCTTCGTCCTACCGTGGCACAAAGCCTGGAGGTGGTACTTTAAAGCGCTCTCCTTGTTGGTAATGTAAGAGCATTTGTCACAGCGATAAACGTCTTTTGTCGGCACCACGAGCATCTGCACCCGTCCCTCCAAAACCATGGCTTCTGCTTGGTCCTTGTCGTGCTTCTTCATGGCTTTCAGACGGCGCTCGGATTCTAACGGCTGATTTTGCTCGGATGTTAAAGTCGAACTGAATGTTGAACCATCGTTCTCCTCCTCAGGTGCTTGAGACTGACACTCCCCAGGCTCAACTGGCTGAGGCTCGCAGGTGTCGTCCAAGTCACTCTGTTCACATTCTGCATCCGCCAGAGCTACATCGCCTTCCTCTGATGAAGCAGTCGAGACGTCTGCCTTCTCCTGTGATACCTCAGACTCATTACAGTTTAAATTGGGTGAACTTGAAGTTGGATTTATGCTATTTTCTTCCTCATTTTGCACAGACGGCATCTGATACTCGGTGGTTGATAGTGTCGTTAAAACAAGTGTACAGTACTCCTCAGGACTGTTCGCAGGCGGAGGACTATCTGAAACACCTTCGTTAACAGCCTCCGGAGGAACTACATCAAAACCATCCACAGAACCAGCCACAGTTTCTTTGCTAGCACTGGGATCTGCGTCAGACTTTTCTCCTCGAGGCTCTTCAGCAGCCGACTGTTCAGGCTGCTCATGAGCCGTCAAGGGCTTGTTGTAGAAATCCTGCAAGATCTCAGAAGAGTTCCTCTCCTTCTCCTTTGCGGTGTAGTTCTCCAGCCATGCTTTGTCTCCCGGCACGTAGCCATGAGCCTTCCTCTTGTGCAGGAAGAGGCTGATGCTGCTGAAGGAGGAATAGAAGCAGAGGGCACACCGGAACTCTTTGAGCTTGGTGTGTTTGCAGTTCTCGTGGTTTTGAAGGGCTTGTCTGTAGCAGGAAGTGTACGTGCAGTATTTGCATTTATAGACAGACGGTTGTTTGTCTTCCCCAGAATGTTTGGCCAACATGTGATTTCGAAGCTCATATTTTCGCTTGCAGGCGTAAGCGCAGATCTCACACATGAGCGTTTTGGCCTGATGTCGTAATTTGTGGCTGTTCAGCTGGTCCATGCGATGGCAGCGGTAAGGGCACTGGTCACACTGATACCTGGGAGGGGAGACGGGAAGTTTAGTAACAACAACAGTGTATAGAAAAATGCAAAATAGAGTGGTAATTTCCCCCAACCGTCATGCAATTCCTCTCTAATTCGTGTGTGTGCTGTTAGTTACAGCATCATCTTCAGCAGCAAACACGTCATGATTTTTGATTTCTCAGTCTGTGGCAAACGAGGGATGAAAACAGAACCAACAGTTGTATGAGAAACTACAGAAGTGTCTACCTGAGGTCTCCAGCATGTTTCCTCATGTGGACATTCAGATAGTGTTTCCATTTAGTCACATATCCACATTCAGCACACATGAAGTTCTTGTCGTCTGAGTGAGTGAGCATGTGCTTGGAAAGGTAAGACTCATCTCGACACCTGAAGTCACACAGGCTACACTTGTGAGGCTTCTCACCTATTACAAGGAGAAAAAAAAGACACAATGAGCAGCTCTTACAACACCAATGGTAAAAAAAGATCAGAAGAGATTACAATGGTACACATCTGTTCCCTCCTCACCGCTGTGCATCAGCATGTGTCTCTTCAGGCCGCGTTTGTGTGACGTCACGTAGCTGCACTGAGAGCAGCGGTGGATCTTCTCAGTGGCGTGCAAATGTCCAATGTGCTGCTCAAACTCCACGGGGTTAAATGTGACGAAGGAGCAGAAATCGCAGCACAGCTCGTCGTTTCCAGGGTGACCGAGCCGCTGGTGCTGGAGGAAGACGGCCTTATTGGAGCAGGAGAAGTCACACTGTGAGCAGTGGTAGGCGAGGTGTGTCCGGTAATGAGCCTCCATGTCCGACTCGCTTTGGAAGACGGCACCGCAGGCGTGATGGCGACACTCTAGCGCCTGGACCCCGTGTACTTCAGAAGTGTGTTTGAGAAGTTCTTTGCGTGAAGAACTCTGGAAAGAACAGCCCTCTTGAAAGCAGGCCAGTGGCTCGCTGTCTGGCAGGACGTTGTGCGTCTTCATGTGAGCCTTGAGCAGCCTGCTCTGTCTGAAGCTTTGAGCACAGGTTGGACAAGGATAGCTGCGACCGTCTCCGTCCCCCCCCGCCACTTCGGCGTGCACGCTGACGAGGTGGCGGCGGATTGCGTTTTGCTCCACGGCCGCGTACTCACACAGGTGGCAGCGGTGGACCTTCTCGCCCGCCTCACGGAGTCTGTGGATGCGTAGCTTGCTCTTGCTGGTGAAGTGACGCTTGCAGGTGGGACACTGGAGGCTGGGGTCGGGGAAATGTAGGTGGAGGTGCTCCTGCAGGTGGGAGCGCATCTTGAAGCAGCGCCGGCATTTGGGGCAGGTGTGGGTGCGATAGATGTGCTCAGATCCCTCTGCAAGGTAATCTGAAGGACAACCACACAGAAATAATGTAAAAACAGGACACACCGTAATGACTACAGCCACGGACAATCAAAGATGATCCTGAAAATGCCATCGGCCTGGTGTGTCAGGGTCTTAGCAGACCACTTATATGGAAGAACTCAAGTTCTCTGTCACTCCTCTGTGCTTTATTATTTCCTTTATTTGAATTTTACTCTGCTTAATAAACCAAGCGGATTGGTGTTCATACCTTTAGACGGCAGCGGTGCAGCGTCCACCGCTGAAGCTTCGTCTCTCTCCACTGCCTTTCTCACTCTTTTAATATTCTTCCTTTTCCTCTCAGGCTTTTCCTCATTCCCGTCTTCTGTTACTGGTGATGCAAAACCTGGACTGGATATCAGTTTTCTTTTTGGCCTGCTGGACACCCGAGGCTGGTGGCTTCTATTTGTGCGCACAGCTGTTGCTGCAGTCTCGTTCCCTATAAACAGGTGTGCCAACATTTTAATGTCGAATCTACTTACGATCAGAGACAGGGCAGCAGAGCTATGGCCAACAAAATCATACCAGCGCTCTCTGAAAACAGAGCCCCGGTTTAATGACTTCAGCATTTGTGTCACATAACATCAACTCCCTGCAGTGTTTGTTTACCTTGAGTGCAAGTTGTCTGATGGCTGTGCTCCAGGACGTGGTGATCCAGGTCTTTTGCGCTATGAGCAACAAACTCACACCGAAGGCAGCTGAAGGGCATGTGGCCCCGCGAGTGTCTCTCCATCTCACCCTGTGTGAGGAATGACACTCTGCAGGACTGCAGGGTGCAGGGGATAAGAGTGAGACCATGTGTGGACGTGAGGTGCGTTTGATATTCCTGACGCTCTGTGCTGCTGAACTGACAGCCTGGCTGAGCGCAATGGAACGGGCCTTTAGGGTCACGTCCACCGTGGATGCTTTTAAAGTGCCGTCTCAGGACACCTGGCTTGGAAAAGGCCTCGCTGCACTGAGAACACCTGTAGCTCCCCAGCTGTGTTTTACTGGGTGGTGTGGTCAGCTTATCTGAACAAAGGTGGGAGGTAAATAAGCTGCTGTCTGAGAAACTCTGTCCACATTTTTCACATTGATGAGGTTCCACTGTCTCCATTGTGTCTGAAACAACAGAGGACTTAATTACAAAGTGAGAGATTTAAAAAGGGTTAAACACACATTGGTAACTTAGTGCGGCTGCAACTATGATGATTAATCGGTCAGTTGTTTTCTTGATAATTCAAATCGTTTTCTGGGCTATAAAAAAATGAAAATCTGGGTTTTCTAAATCTGAAGGTGACGTCTTCAAATGTTTTATTTTGTCCACAGCCAAAAAAAAAAAAATAGTTTACTTTCATAGAGGAGGAAAGAAACAAGAACATATTCATATCTAAGTAGGAAATGTGACTTTTTCCCCTTCAAAAGCTCTTAAAATAGCTGCTGATTTAAAAAAAAAATCCTGTTCTTCCTGTTAATTTTGGTTGTATTGTTTTTATTATGAATATTATTGTATTATGTGTGTTTGTTTATCTTTTAGTTTGTCTGTACAGTTGATTTCACTGTGATTTGCTTTGGTTGCACTTTGTAATTGTGTCTCTGCTACAAAATAAAGAAATGCAATTTTATAAGATGAAGTTTCATCACTTTTCTGACATTTTATAGACCAAACAACTTATTGATCAATCGAGGGAGTGACATGATTGCAGCCCTATTTTTTAACATATACTGCTTATAAACCTTTATTCACAGTTGTTAGCTGTTGGTGGGCTGTGTTGATATAATCCCAATTTTAACCACTTGTTCTGCTCCATAATTAATGAACAAAAATAACTGATTATAAATGCATAATAACGACGTGTAATAACAAACACATTAACACATACGTACCTTGTTGTGGCTACAAACATCTAACAGCACAAACAGAATTCAACCTACTGCCTGGCATTCCGAGATCCACCGTACCTGTAAAACACAAAACCAAAAAATGTTAGTTTAACAGTATTCAGCTGATGTAATTAATCTCCACTGCTTTACTATTACACAGTACGCTGTCTTTATTCATATTAAGTGATAGTAGCTGAGATATAACTCACTTTTTGACGATATTAACTAGCATAACAACAACTAACATACGTAGCCGAGCTAACGTTAGCTTCTTGTGATTCTGGTCGCTAACCGTTCCCAGTCTCGGTTCTCGGCTCTCTTAGCAAATAAATGTCTGTGTTACGGTCCGTGCAGTCTAATATTATGGTTTCAAATTATATTCTCCATAAAAATATTCATCTTTAGTCAGTTTCAGGGGTTAGCTTGCGAGAAAAATTGTGTTAGGATAACAGTAGCGGGGGAGCGGAACGAATGTTTGTGTGCAGGCGACCAGTCGGAGTGATATTTGTCAAACACAGGAAGTGTAGCAGAGGTCGCTGTCATCCATACATTGCACACATGAGGATTTCGCAATAGTTGGAAGAGCAGCGCTATTTAGAAAAGCAGTTTGTGGATATTTTACATTGGAAATGACGATATCTTCCAAGACAGCAGTATGAGATGAAGACAAAGAAGGCAAGTCGGTGGGCTAATAGCTAATTATTTAGCTAACATGGCCGGATGTATCATTAGAAACTAGCACCAGCTGCAAAACTCTCAATTTGGCAGCAGTTTTTTAAACTGAGTGACTTCCAAACACTCTGGACCTTCAGATTAAATGAGCTTGCACTTTGTATGTAGGTCTGTTCTCCTTTAGTCTGATACCGTTCGGGGTGTACACACATCAGCAACATGCCTCTGTCAGACTTTCTGGACGGCCTGAAGGACAACCCATACTTCGGGGCCGGGTTTGGACTGGTTGGGATTGGGACAGCGCTGGCAATGGCCAAGAAAGGTGCCCAGGTGGGAATGATCTTCTTCCGCAGGAACTACATGATCACTCTGGAGGTCCCCAGCAGGGATAAGAGCTACCACTGGCTGCTGAGCTGGATCACAAAGCACGCCAGGCACACTCAGCACCTGAGCGTGGAGACCTCCTACCTGGCACATGAGAGTGGACGGGTCCACACGCAGTTTGACTTCCATCCGAGCCCTGGGAACCACATCATCTGGTCAGAAGAGTCCTCTTAATCTTTACATCTATTTCAGCATGCTTCCAATACACATACACATACACACTGATGGCATCTTTTCAGGTTCAAGAAATATGCCAAAAAAGAAAAAGAGTCTGCTTTGCAAATACTGCTCTCTCTGTCAACAGTACAGCCTCTGACACTGTCATGCATTCTGCTCTGCAGGTATGGGAGGAAGTGGATCAGGGTGGAGAGGACCAGAGAGAAGCAGATGGTGGATCTGCACACCGGAACCCCGTGGGAGTCTGTAACCTTCACTGCTTTAGGCCGAGACAGACAAATCTTCTTTAATATCTTGCAAGAAGGTGAAGTTCTACACAGGTCTACAGTTCATACCCAACACGTACAAATCTCTTTGCCATTCAGAGGTTATTTGCTACAGTTGTCAATCATGTTCTGCAGCAAGAGAACTGGCCCTGAAGCAGGAAGAGGGACGTACAGTGATGTACACAGCCATGGGTGCAGAGTGGAGGCCCTTTGGGTTCCCGCGGCGACGCAGACCCCTCAGCTCTGTGGTCCTGGACGTGGGTGTGACTGAAAGGATCGTAGACGATGTGAAGGACTTCATCGGAAACCCAAAGTGGTACACAGACAGAGGTAGAACATCCGGGTGTTAGCTGTCTTTGAGTCTTTTATTTTTTGTATTAACTAGTTTTATAAATATAATTTTATTTATTCATTGTTTTTTATTCTATGAGGGCCACCTGTTGATTTGATTATGTTAATGTTGTTGTTTTTTTGCAGGCATCCCCTACAGAAGAGGATATCTGCTGTATGGTCCTCCAGGATGTGGGAAAAGCAGCTTTATGTGAGTGTGCTTTGGACTTCATGCCCTTCCTGTATAGAAATAATCTGCGTGAGAGGCGGACTGTATGTCAATCACTTGTGTGCAATAGCTTCATCTTTGTGACTCATTACATTCCAGCACGGCGCTGGCAGGCGAGCTGGGCTACAGCATCTGTCTGATGAGTCTGAGCGACCGATCCCTGTCAGATGACCGTCTGAACCACCTGCTGAGCGTGGCGCCGCAGCAGAGCATCATACTGTTGGAGGATGTCGATGCAGCATTCGTCAGCCGAGAACTGCTTACCACAGAGAGTCAGTAACAGTGTTTACAGTAACCCATGAGATATTTTCATTTATGACAATGTGTTTGGGTTTAATTCTGTTTTGTGAGTGACTTTAAATCCCTTTTGTCTCTTTCTGTCAGATCCTCTGGCCTATCAGGGGATGGGAAGACTGACTTTTAGTGGCCTCCTTAATTCTTTGGATGGAGTTGCTTCATCTGAGGCCAGAATAGTCTTCATGACCACCAACTTTATTGACAGGTAAGAGAAATTTTTTATTTGGGTTCTAGACTAAAGGAATGAGACCTAGTATAAGACTTAGTGAACGCTAATGTTGCTCTGTGTCTGCTGAATGTGTAAACAAGCGACAGTCGGCTCACGCATCTGCTCTCTGCCCTTGTTTGTAACGTGCGCTCACAGGTTAGACCCAGCACTGATCCGACCCGGCCGCGTTGACCAGAAGCACTACATCGGTCACTGCACTCACTGGCAGCTCGTGCAGATGTTCCGGCGGTTCTACCCGGACGAGCCCGACTCTGAAGGAGAGCGTTTTGCGGAGCGAGCGCTGGCCGCCCACTCAGAGATCAGCGCTGCACAGGTGCAAGGACACTTTTTAATGCACAAAATGGACCCTGCAGGATCGATAGACAATGTGGGCGGAATAAAAGGATGACGGGACCGGATGGTGTTTGGAGACTGATGACAGAATAAAGAGAAACATGAGAAACGGGAGTAAATCTTTTTTTCCACATTTCCTGTTGAAGTTGGAAATGGTATCACAAATGCGCACCATAGACTTTATATACAGTATATGAAACAGAGTTCTGATATAACACCCATCTTGGCCTGACATGGAGTGCCTTTGAGCAAAGGACAGAAGTAGATACTTGCCTCCAATTATTGCTTTGATTTTAAAGGTCCAGTGTGTAGGATTTAATATTTATAACTGTTTTCATTGGTTAAAATTTTTTTTTTTTAAATTAAGAATGAAATAAAAAATCTTTGGGTTTTTGTTATAAGCCTTATATTCTATCAGAGTCCATAATGTTTTCACGTTTTGAACATCCAGTGAAGATCGGAGGCTGAGTCGAGGGGATTTCAGCTGGTTGCGATCTGCAGCCTCACCACTAGGTGCCACTAAATCCTTCACACTGCACCTTTAAACCAAGTCAACCCTGAACAAGCAGAACAGGGCTGTGAAGCTTGGATCATGACTCTTCACCCGTTGAACTAAAAAAAGAACATCCAGAAGTCCATGAACTCACATTTGTCTCTGTTTTCACATTTATTATCTCATTTAGTAAATCTTTCTCATCTTCTTGCAAACTATGAATGATTCATTTGCTTCATGTAGTCACTGTTGTCGACCTGCTGCCGTCTCGCTCTCGTACATCAGACAAAAAGGAAACTTCATGCAGTCAGTTTGTGTTAGCAAACATTTCAAACCCGCTGCTGCTGTTTATTTGATTTTAGCTTTGCTTCCAGTGAGATTTGACAGTGATTTCTTTTCCTACAATGAATGTTGCTGCACCAGAAACAATATATTTAAAACATTCAGTCCTGTTCTGGATGTATTCTTGAAAAAGAACCGATAGGAGTAGCGATAGAATGCTAATGTACTCATCCATATCAGACATTGTTATAGACACAGATCAGCCTTTACATTATAACCACCGACAGGTGAGGTGAATAACATTGATTATCTTGTTACACTGGCATGTGTCAGTGGGCGGGATATACCAGGCAGCAAGTGAGCACTTTGTCCTAGAAGTTGTTGTGTTGGAAGCAGGAAAAATGGAAGGATCTGAGTGAGTCTGACACGGGCCTGGGTCAGAACATCTCCCAAACTTCCCAAAAAAGTGGCCTGAGGAAGGACAACAGCTGACATTGGGGCTGGGCACCCGAGGCTCATTGATGAGCGAGGTGAGCAAAGGCTAGTCTGCGTTGTCCGATCCCACAGAAGAGCTACTGTAGCACGAATGGCTGAAAAAGTGGCCACAATGGGCACGTGAGCATCAGAGCTGGACCAAGGAGCAATGGAAGATCACGTTTTCTTTTAGCCAGGTGCCTGAACGTCTCTTACCTGAGGAAGAGGTGGCACCGGGATGCACTACAGAAGAAGGCAAGTAGGTGGAGGCAGTGTGATGCTCTGATGCGTTTGCTTCGGGCATTCGTGTGGATGTTAAAATGTTTTGGCTGATCGGTGGAATTTATAAACGGCTTATTTTTTTTCACATACAACATTTACTGAAAAGCAGATCAAGCAGCGTTTTCTCCTCCTCTGTCCACGAAGTGAAGGCTCAGTGGTTTGTCTGGTACCAGAACTGTGCGGTTGATGCATTTCAGCTCCCCAACCGTCGGATCTGGTTTGATTTCAAATTGCCGGATCAGCTGTAGGAAAAAAAACACAAAATAAAACACTGAAGTTAAAGGTTTTAAAGTTGTATCTTGTTTGATAAAATCAAGCTTGACATCAGCAGGTGTGTTCAGTAGATGTTATATTCCCACTCACCCGAAACAGAGCCAGATACATCTCGAGCTCAGCAACCCGGCGACCGACGCAGCCTCTCACTCCGAAGCCAAACGGGATGGCCCCGAAGGCGTTGGGCCTGATGCGGCCGTCACGGAGCCACCTCTCCGGCTTAAACGTGAACGACTCTGGGAATACGTCCTCATCATGACTGATGGCATAGTGAGAAAACGTGAAAGCGGTCTGGAGAAACAGCAGTGAAGAGATAAAACACTGAAACTCTAGTTTCAAGTTAGACAACTAAAATACAGAGACGTTTAAACTTATACCAATTTTCTTTGAAGGTTTTACAACAAAAATAAAAATGGCTAAAAAAAGCAGACCCACATTCTTTGGAAACTGATATCCACCAATCGTTACATCCTTGTCCGTCACGACTCTGGCGTTGATGGGAACCACAGGGTACATCCTGCAAAACAGGATCTCAAATGATTCGGTTCAGGCTGCTTGCTGATGATGAGCAATGATGAAGAAGTAAGAATATAAAGGAACAATGCCTGAAATTTTATAAAAACAGAAAAAAAAGTGGTATCCTTAAATCTAGATCACATGTTTTTACATCACTGACGGTCTCACCTCAGTGATTCCTTGATAACAGCCCTTAAGTACTGCATCCGAGTGACCTCCTCTGCAGAGGGTATCCGGTCCGCTGGCACCAGCGCGGACACTTCTTCGTAAAGTCTGTCCTGAGCTTGAGGGTTCTTGGACAGCAGGTGCAAAGTCCATGTGAGGGTGTTGGAGGTCTTGACAACAGAAACACGTCATTATGTCAACAGAGAGAGAGAGAGAGAGATGCGTACAGATATCAACATAAAGGCGAGACTTTTCTTTACCGTGTCCACTCCGGCTAACAGGAGCTCAGAGATGTTGCCGTACACATCTTTCATGCTCATCTGAGTGTTTGAGAGGAGGTAAGCCAGGTATTGACCCTCCACATCCTGGTTGTCGTCCAAACGCTGCTGAAGGACCTCCATCCTCTTGTCAATCAAGTTGGTAGCTAAAATGAGTGCAGAAATAGAAGTAAAGATTCAAAATTTTTTATTTCTTCTCAATTTTAAAGGTAAAATAAAAGTTAGTCACTCACCAAAGTTGAAGATGCCGTCCCAGCCTGCGATGTAGTGTCCCCAGTAGGGCAGCAGGCTGCGACTCCACTTGGGCATCAACGTCACAATGAAGTTGTACGAGAACATCTTGGATATTGAGTTGATGAACTCTTGCGTGCCTTTGGGGATCTCCTTCTCCAGGCAGCCGAGCCTCGTCTCGAGCAGAATGGAGGCAATGGCTGAGGGGCGAAGGTTAAGATTTAGGTTCAGAGAAATACAGTGTCTGTGCAGCTTTGTGCAGGTTTAAGTTTTTCCACGTACCCTCCAGTGAGAAACGATAGAACTCATTGGCGATGTCGGGCACCAGATCTCCTGTGGGGCTGCCCTGACGCAGGTAGCACATCCTCTTGATGAAGTCCGTAACGACGTCGTTGAGGGTGTCACAGTACTGTGCAGAGTCCCTCGGATGGAGCATGCGCTTGTTCAGCACCGCCCGGAAGTTGTACCACTTCTCACCGTTTCTGGGAACAGAAAAGGAGCCACAGTGACAAAATGTGATAAATGTTTTTTCATGCTTTTGGGTTTCCATGTGTTTGTGATATAAATTCCAGACTCTTTGTAACAATAAAAACATAGACACCAGAGATTAGTTTTATCTGACGGAGGATTAACTGAAGTCCTAAATTGTGAATCCTTAAAAAAAAACAAAAAACAGCTCATTTCTTCACGTGAGTAAAGTGGCACAATAGGTATGATTTTGTCCCTTTAAGATCTGAAACACATTCAGCAGCACTCCTGGCTTAGAGAGTTGAGCAACTGCGTGATGTGTTTGTGACAATACTGCCCTATAAAACAGATGCTGGTGTGTAAATCTTGTCACCTTTGGACGCAGCCAAGATTTACTGTTTGAAGTCTTTATGCAAAACGAGGGTAACTCGTGAATTTCACACATTAAGGTGTGTTTACAGGTCAGAGAGTACTAGTGCGTGTGTGGCTACAGAGGAAGCTGCTTGTAGTCTGATAAATTCACTCCAGTGATGTCACTCAGTGGCTGATTTGCATTGTGGGTAATGTAGGCGCCTGATTATGGAAATCAGTCCACTGGTCGAACGTCGAGATAAAATACAAAATATCAAAATCCACACAAGCAGAATCAGAGATGAAGGCTTTTTTTTAACTGCACACCTTCTTCCTTTTCAAAACTTGTAATGAACTACATTACCCACAATGCAAATGATCAGACTACATGCAGCTTCCTGTAGAGCCACAAAAGGCTTTATACTACTTTTTCACATATGCAAGGTCCAACGTATTTTAAGAGAATTTTTACCTCACAAAAAATGTTTTTTTGTTATTTCATTTAAATTGACTTCAGATTAATATTTTAATTAAATGTGTTAATGTCTTTGTTTATCCGAGCTAAACTCTGCACAGGAATTAAACATTAACATTCCAGTCTGAGATCTGTTAGAAGGTCAAAACCAATCTAAAACCCTCACATGATGTGACTTAGTCCTTCTTAGCAGGGAAATGGGAATGGAAGCATTGTTACGCACATTATGCAATCTTACTCTGTAACTCTGTAATCCGTGATTCTAAGTTATAACACGTTATCACTAAAGAATGTAATAGTGTTCTTTCACTAATAGAATAATGAAAAATAGGATACCATCAGAAGAAACCTCTAAATGACAAGTTAATGTTCCTGATAAAAACCAAAGAGCTTTTGGAGCACACAAAAAACTGATCTGAACATCAGCTCACATATCAGATACTATACGATGCTACACGTCGGTGCACATTGTTGGAAAACGACTTAAAGCACATTGTTAGCTGTTTCTCCCTTTTGATTATGTAACTTTCTGGAAGGTGGAGAGGGGCCCCTGAGATATGCACTTCTGAGAAAGCAAAGTCTGCCTGCTTCAAACTCAAACTTGACTGATTTGCTATTTCCACAACAGCTGCATTAGTAGAAAAACTAATGTCATTTAGGATGTCCTCTGTTGGACTTATTGTCCTTGTTCAGAAAAGAGTGAGTTCTGCTCTTTGGTAGCAATTTGCCAAACCACTATTGCGGAAAATCCCATAAGAAAACATTAGAAATCACTGGGACGTGAGGTAGAACCCACTGTTCCTCGGGGCCTTGTCGTCTCACCAAACCTTAACATAGAAAAGTGAAATCAAAGTTTTAATGAGTCACCAGAGTTTGGACTTTAACGGCCTGATCGGTCATTTAAATGGCTTAAACGTTTATGATCGTTCTCAGTTTATGTTTCGGGATTTTTTTCCATGTGAATCATCGCTAGAGTGGAGAGGAGCTGGAAAACCTTCTGAAAGATTTCTCCTAATCTTGATTTAGATTACAATTTTCAGTCTACATGCATAATTCAAACATCACACTAATTGGAAATTTTGCGCCGGTCACAGACATGTCATTATGAATACAAACACTTGACTTACACTTTTGGGCAGACAGCGCCAGTTTTCTAACTTGCTCCTGTCAACTCTTGCTATAAAAATGTACACAATAGCAGTTACCTATACATTTGTGGCTGGAAATTTGCAAATGAATGATTTAAAACAGGTGAAATACTGAAACAGATGAAGTTGCTAGATGTGCCGAAAGAAGCAGGAAGGACATCGGTCGTAGGGAACGGCCCGGCAGTCTTACTCTGTGAAAAGCCCGTAGCCGAACCCTCTCATGTCGCGGTACTCCTTCCACACAGCCATGTCTCCTCGGCTGGGGAGTTTGTTATCATTCCTCAGGACTTCCGCCAGGAGCTGTGGTGTGTTCACACAGATGTGGTTCGTGGCGCCTCTGTATATGGGCCCGTAGAGCTTCTTCTCATAGATCTGATAGTGGGGGAAAAAAAAAATCCAAGATAGACGAGTCAACAGAGCAACCAGTTCTACGAGTCATTGTTCATTCCTGCTGCATACTGAATATCTGTCCAATTAAGCAAATGTATTGTGATGTTTAACTTAAAGACAATACATTGCATATTTATAAAGTGAGTTAGTGACAGTAGACACTGTTCACCTCTGCAGGAAAGTGATCCTGCAGGGAGGAAAACGAGCCTCTGTGCTTTGGTAAGCAGCTATTGTTTCTGCAACCAGGCTCATGTTTTCTATTATGCAACACCACTCGAACACCCTTATCCCTCCTGTAACAGGTCAGCCCGGCAACCGCAGCAAAGTTTTTATGAGGGATTTCACACAGAAGGCATGCAACATTTTTAGATTAGGATCAGACCAGCCGTGCGTCTCTCTCTCCCTCATACCTGTAGCTCATGCATACGGTTGTGGAAACCCTGAAACGTCATCCTGTATAAGAGCTCCCATAATGTGACTCGTGGGAGGTCCTCCAGTGTCCGAGGCTTGTCCTGGAGGGAAGAGAGGGGCTCAGAGGCAGAGGAGACGCTTCCCGCCCCCCTGGAGCAGACTGCAGCGACGCGGCCCGGCAGGAGGCAGCTGCTTCTCCACATCACATTCCCAGACGACCGTGCAGCCATGACGAGGACCGGCTGGTGAATGCACAGGGCTTCTGTTATATTCAGGGAGAGCAGCTGAGCAGGGAGGGGCCACGTCTCTGAGAGGGTTAACCCTTACTGCACAACTCGCAGGGATGAACCAGGATATAGTATGCTTTCATTAAGGATATAGTTAAAAGACAGCTATTATGCTTTTTTCTTTCCTTTTTATGTTCTTGTTCATGTAATAGATCTTGAAAATCTTAAAAAAAAAAGGCCGGAGTCTGCAGCAACAGAAGCTCCTATCTCCCACAGAAAACGCTGCTCCTGAAACGCATCGTCAGTAAGCCCGCCTTTAATTCTGTGACTTTGTGACATCACACTACGTCACCATGTCACGCATTTGAATAATTTCTAATCAGTACCTAGTTTGACATGTAAGAAATGATTTAGTACAGCTGCTCTGTTGTTGTGAGTGGTGCTGGATCAGGCGTGTGTGAGCTGACCAATCAGAGCAGACTGATGATCGGGAGGGCGGGCCTTAAAGAGACAGGAGCTAAAACAGAGGGTGAATAAAGTGCTGCAGGATGAGAAAACTGATGTGTTTTTTGAGCACTAAAGCATATAAAGCTATTCTATTATTAACCCAAAATAAAACTATGAACCTAAAAATTAGCATTATATGTATCCTTTAAAATAGGATACCATCTAAAGAAACAAGTTATTGTTCCTGATAAAAACTTCGGAGATTGTGCAGAACTTAAAAGTTAATGTAGCTTTTGCTGCATGGAGTAAGATTTGACTGACATCGTTGGAAACATGTCTGAAATCTAATTGACTTGAATTTCTTTGACAAGCTCAGTGCTTACTGAAGACTGAAAAATATTAACAACACAGGAAAAACATTGTACCAGATATGTATGTTTGTTCAGCCTGCATGTCACAATGAAACGATGCAACAAGCAGGCCATAAAACGGCCATGTAACAGCGAAAAAGGGAACCGAATAAACCAGAACCATATGACAATAGTCAGTTTCTATTCTGGTGGGCTGGTTCTGGCCCAGACTTGACCTCTGGTCTGGTTTTTCTTCTGTTTCTTCAGGTGCCGTGTGTTATGTGGGCCACAGTTTTGCCGTATTTGAAGCCAGTGTCCTTAACTTTAACACAAATCCTCTCATTGCGATGAAAATTAGCATGTTGTGTTGTTCGTGTTTTCATCACAGCCAGTCAGAACTGGAGCCGATCAACACCCGAGACCACTGCAGAATCATTCGATCAGCGAATGTTTGTTTGTGTTTGTTGTCTTATCTAATCTGGTGCGAAGGGGTATAAATGAATTTATCTGCAACATGAGCACAAGCAGGCTCAAATGGACACTAAACATAAGAAGTGGCCCTGTAGTGAATGTGTAGCACTTGTTGTGATTACTACTTTACAAATCATCCAGCAGAGGGCAGCAGAACTTCACACACAGAACAGAGCCCAGATTCTCCACCAGTGTCTCTCAGATTCTGGGGATTCCTGCACAGCCCAGGAGGACTGATCCCCTGTGGTTTGTGGACCAGCTGGGACTGGAGGTCGTTTATGCACCACAGAGACCACACCAGGACCTTAAGACCAAATGGACTCAACAACGAAATTTAATAATTATTTCCCATCAAACTGCCTGGGACCAACAAAAACAAAACAAATGAACCTGAATAAAATCGAGCACATGTGCTGATTCTATTCTTGCTGCACATGTGAGTGCATTTAAAGAATCAGCCCCTTTTTAAGTGTTGAGTGACAGCTTGAACAACCAATCACAGAACCATATGGTATATAGGTGTGAGTGTGTGAGTCAGAGAGACAGAGAGAGGAAGAGAGAGAGAGAGAGAGAGAGACTACCTGTTTGTAGTCAGTCTGCAGAGGGACGTCACCTCAGCCGGTCACGCATGGTGCATGAAGACAAGTGCGCGAAACTTATCCAGAACTTTCTTTTAGTCCTCCTCCAGTGACACCGCAGTGATGTCAGCCCGACTGCGCACATTTGTCGCCCGTTTGAGCGGAATAAAGCCCTAACAGCTCCCCCACAAGAGGAGAGGAGAGGAGGAGAGAGCAGAGGAGGACCGAGTGGAGGAGTTTTGGATGGGTTTGGACGTGTGCGCTCTGCTCTGGCTCTGCTCGGATGGGATGCACAGTGAGCTTCATCTGCTGTGAAGAGGACTTTCTGCAAATGCCTGTTTACCAACATGAGGAAGAAGAAGAGAAGAAGAAGAGGAAGGTAAGGAGAAGTAGCAGGGGATGAGGGTGTCCATGTATATGATTTATGACCCAAATGATTAAGATCACGATAAGAAATCTCGACCTTTGCTTTCCACATGCAAACTCAACATGAAGTCCCTCTAACCTGCAGTAATAAGCACGTTTGAGTCAGTGCACAGTGAGAGAGAGTGTAGCCGGTGGTTACATAAGTAAAGAAGCAGCCTGTTTACAACCATCAGTCCAGGTATTTTGTGTGACTAATACCTGCTTTGACATTCTGCATTCAGACGCTGCTTCAGTGAGTGAATGAGGTAAACCATTCACCACACTGAGGGCCAGAGGCAACATAAAGAAGTCCAAGTTCAGTCATGCTTACACTCCATGACAAAAGGCACAGGATCAGAGGGATCCTGCCTGTACTGATGTCATGGAAATAATTGATTATCCTCTTCATCACGCAGGTGGTTTTGTTATTTAGTTGGTTAAATGTGTTTAAGTTGTGACGTTAGGAGTGTTTTGCAGCCCGAGGCTCTAATTTTCTGCCCTGTGGAATGTGGTCAGTGACCTGTGACCTCCTCCGTCTGACCCCGAACTTCACTTCACTTCATTTCACTTCCATCAGAGTCAATCTCACACTTTTACACACATTTGAAAGTGTTTTTTCAGAGCTCATGAACGACCTCCCTTCTCATCAACTCAGAGAAATCCACACATACAGATTCCTTTGGGCTCAGTCTGATCTTGTGTGTGACGTCATGACACCAATTTGTGGCTCTTAATAATTATATTAAGTAGATAACAAAGAGTACAGGCCTTGTTTTCATAGAGGTGATATGGTGTGAAGTATTAGGGTGAATGTTTAAACTTAACTGATGGTGTGAGATCAACAGAAAAAGGCTCTGATTTCATGACACCACCTTTTTTTCTCATTAAAACAACAAAGGGCGGCACGGAATTAGAGAAAAATTACATTGTGATTTAAACAAAAACAGGAATTCTCACCAGATAGTTTGAACAACTCAGTAGAGTTTATGCACATGATATCAACTTGGGCAGAAGTCACCATGGTCACAAACAATAAGTGGCAACATTCTTGAGCTGCAGTCTTATCGTTCAGCTTGAATGCTGCAAAAACACATAAAACACATATAAAATGTGAGACAGCTGCGTCAATATGCGATGCGATTAGAAAATAAAACTAAAAAATGCTGAAATGTGTCGCTGAATATACTTGAGCCAACCGCCCAAGTTAGATATATGTGTGGGAAACACCGAATTTGTAAGAATTGATGTTTGAGGTCGTCAGATATTCACACCTTGAGTTTGTTGCTGGCCTGACCCACTAACCAAATGCAGCAATATTTGACAACCTGAAATGAGATTTCAGATCAATTATCTTTCCCCAAAATCACTCTGTGCACGCTTTTATTCACTTTTATTGATAAAAGCATCAACACCAGAATTTGAGTATCGGCCGGGCTTTACGTATTGTTATTAATTTTAAAGTGTTGACATTGTCCTCGACCCATCCATGTTTAGGTTTATTCTCTTACTGTATTGAGCAGATTATGCCATGTTTAACTTTGGACTTTAACCACTTGGGGCTATAGAAGAAAGTGTTTCAACTCTTTATCCATTTCGGGTGTCAATACAGAATTGACAAGGTTTTACAGCTGACTGAGGACGGTGACGGTTCTGTGCAGCTGGAGTTAAGCAGCGTGATAATAAATACGCTTCAATTAGAATATCCTATTTTGCTGGTAATGTTCTTTCCTAAATACGAACGTGTGGATATATTTTTTTTAATCTGACCATAATTTCTATTTCCATAATCTGCCAGAATCCCTGACGGGGCTGCAACTGGACCCCCTGGGGTTCAAGTACCCTTGGTTGGGAATCACTGGTCTCGATGATGCCTCGTATAATAATTATGTGGGTGGAAAATCCTTTTATTGCTGATTTGATAAACATATTATTGCCCGCCACAGCACAGACATATAGTAATATAATGATGCTGCTGGGAAGTAACACCGAGGAGACACTTCTAGGCCTCTCGTATGACTTTCCCTGGTGGCACAGACAAACAGCTGGCAGGGAGGCGTGGAGGGCTGCGGGCGCTCCGAGAGCGGTGGGAAATGAATGCCCCGTCTCTGCCAGCAGAGCTGTGGTCGAAGTAATGAAGTGGTGCTAAAGTGTCGAAAATAGTCACGTAAGTAAAGTAGCCAAGTGTCAGTCACGCTTTGGATAAACAATCAGATTCAAAAGGAACATTTTTAGAAGAAGTTTGGAAAATGTAGAGCTGATCATCGCTGCTCTGTGCTGGATTTCATCTCTGGAGCTTTTTACCTAGCCAGATGCTTGTCAGCGTACCATTCTTCTGCATACCTTTTGCTCTTTTTTCTTCATGCTTACATTTGGGTCGGAGGTGCGCTCAGGTGTAGACAATATGCTTCCTGTGGT
Source organism: Sparus aurata (assembly GCF_900880675.1). Classification (NCBI taxonomy): domain Eukaryota; kingdom Metazoa; phylum Chordata; class Actinopteri; order Spariformes; family Sparidae; genus Sparus; species Sparus aurata. Next base: position 31,020,062 of record NC_044195.1, on the reverse strand, counting down.
AATTGCTCTGTGTGTGTGTGTGTGTGTGTGTGTGTGTGCGTGTGTGATGCTTGCGGTTTGTCTCCCAGACGAAGAAGAGAGTTTGGATGCTCCTGTCAGCGGCGCTCAGGGAGGCCCACCGTGCAGAACCTTGATGAGCGATAAAAATCGCCCCAGAAAGTAAAAACCCTCATGTAAAACCAAAGCACACAGACGAGTCTTTGAACCAGATGAGGGGGTCTTGAATAGGCTTCAAGAGGAATGTGCGCTGTGTGTTTTGAAATCTACAGGTTGTTGTATAACGGCAGCACGTGCGGTTTACAGAGGAACAGAACGTAACCTGAGTGCACAGACACACTTGCAAGAATGGCAGCAAATGAAGATCATGCATTATCAGGCTGTGCAAAACACGTCAGGGACACGCTGAAAAATGTTCAGAAGATTCCCCCCAAAATACCTGCTTTTGTCATCAGTAGATTGGCAGCAATTTGTCCTGAAGGATTGCTAAAAAGCTTTTATTTGACAGGCTGCACACCTCCAACTTCTCAGTGAGGTAACCAACTCCTTTCCCTCACAAACGTTGAGATTTCACCGTTAGCATTGCGTTTAAATCTTCTGCCATAGTCTTATTGGTCATCTCTCATCACGTGATAAGTGAAATGTAACTGTACTCTGTGGTGCGACTCCGCTACTGCTGTACAAGGCGAACACCTTCAGTTTGTAGTTGTAGCGTCCGTCGTCCAACTGAGGATTGACGAAAAGACAGTCGGGGCGTTAATGTAATCACTGTGTGGCACCGACCACCGCTGCAAGATTCATATTCAGAGCGAGCACAGTGTCACAAGAGATCTACCTTTTCTTTTCTTTGCATCTGTGCATTCATGAAATTGAGTTATTTGCGGTTAACGCAGGTGTTTTCATCTCGATTCGCACCGCCCGATTTGGAGAAAATCCCCGTCTATTTCGAGCCACATCTGTCTTTTCACAGACTTTAAACGCTCTGTTTTAAAATAAATGAGAACACACCCAAGGAGCTCAGATACTTGGCAGAGGAAGACCGGAGAGAAATTAGGAGTGGATTGGACTCCGATGCAGTGCTCATGTTCCACAGCGTCTGCTGCTGTGTATGAAGCAGCAAAGCGTTGCCAACGTGTTCGACATATGAGCTGATAAGCTGACGGTTTATTGACCCTCTGTTTCTGTTGCAGCAGCATCGGAGGGAGGCGTGTGAGGCATTTTATGTACATTTTATTGGTCTCGAGATAAAGTTCCTTCTTCTTTTTAGTTTTATCTAACCAAGGATAAGAGTCCACACCCATGTGAGCAGATATGCGAGGCTGTGCTGTGTTGTTTTTTTACGTTTTGATATAAAAGCTGTACACTAGAAGTGCAGTTATCTTTACTGTTACACACGAACATGATGGTGACTATAACAGCCATTTAAAACCATATCAAATGTCAATATCTAGGTCAGGTATCTGTTTTTCAGCCCCTCAGTGGGTTTCACGTTACGGGCAGACCAACATAAGGAGCCGCGCCGACTCTCCCTCCTTAAGAAACTAATCCTTGGTTCAGTTTGATGCCTGTCAGGTCCCGCTCTCTGTCCGCCTCTGTTGCTGAATTCCCACCAAAGTGTCAGACGGCAGGCGGGGGCTTTCCTCGGATTTGAAGATTTTCGATAAAGGTATGCGGTGAACTGAGAGTTACCTGCCGCCCCATATTGCATTCCAGCGGATGCCTTAGCCGCGTGGAAACAGTGCGTCCTCTGTGCTGCGTCTCTGGGGAGGCCTATCATTTCACTCCTACCTGCCGGCGCTGACCCGCACATGGGCCCGCAGAACAAGACCCTCTCTGTGTGTTCCTCTGTGGAGCGGTGCCCGGTGTGTGCTTGACCCGGCAGAGGGTTCTGAAGCCTCAGCAAGGTTAACCCCTGTCATTTTACCTGTTGGTGCCCGTGCACACAGGAATTTAACCTTTTTATCTCAGAGGGAGGAAGCTTCTTATAACAGACCTCTTCTTCACATGACAGTCGGGGCAGAGGACGCTGCAGTGACGATTCAGACAATAAGAGGAGATTTCAAAGAGTTAAGTTATTGTAGAGTTTGATTGTCTGCTTACCCGCGTCTGTCTGTCTGTCTGTCTTGATGTGGTCGCTCACATGCGTCTCCCAGCAGGTTAAACCAGCTCTGACCAAGCAGCCGTTATGATTTCTCACACTTTTAACTGGTTTCTCTTCTGCTCTACGTCCGCCCCAACAGACATTTAAGGGATTGGATAATTCGATCCAGTCACATCATGAGAATCTTGTGCGCAGTGATCACGAAAGTTGGGAAAAAAACATGTAGAGAATGAAGAAACAGGAAAGAAATCAGTGATCAGAGCAGTTTCCATATGCATTTGTAAACTTACGATGCATTTATGAGCAGATGTAAACAAACACAACCGCTAACACGAATAGATACGACCAGCTTACAATGATAAAGCAATTATTTGAGATTTATAAAATATCAAATCTAAAGGTGTAGTGTGTAGGATTAAGTGGGATTTAGCAGTATGTTTGCAGATAACAACCTACATCTTCCACTGTCTCTGGACCCTCTAGCGTTTGGTTTGTCCCTTCTAGGCTACTGTAGAAACATGCCTGTGCAACATGTTGGACTCTGTAGTAGAGGACCTGCTCATTCTAAAGTAACAAAAACAAAAAATGTACTACTATATAACTCCTAAACTGATCCGTCCCTTTTATCAGTGCTGACGTGATGTTCTGACAGCTGCACAGTGCAAAACAACGACTTCAAACTCAAACTACGCTGCTGGTAAACGCGACCCCTCTCACAAAGACGGGTGACAACACTGCTCGTTGTAACGTCTGTAAAACGATCGTTTCCGTTAAGGGTGGAAACACCTGCACTGTGCGTTTTCACAACATGGGGTTAAATTCCAGGAATGCCGTGCGTTTGCTTCCTAATGAAGCAGCACCTCCATTAGCGGGGGAAAAATACCCTGCTGAAATAACATCAGCGCCACGCAGGCAGGCTTCACAGATTTATTTATACGACTAAGAAAACCCTAAATGAAAGCAAATCCTGTTGTAAATATCGTCTCTTTGCATCCATTTTAGATGACAGACAGATGGCTGCTCCAGCTTGTTCTCAGGCTGCAGCACAAAATTGATCAGGACTCACAGATATCAATAAAATCTTCAAGCATGAACCACAACAACAGCTCCAACAACAACAGGGTTCCAAAATTCAAATAATTCGACGCACCAAAGAAGTGAAGTTTTGAGCAAACCTGCTCTTCATCCGTTGAACGCAACTCCGAAAATATTCGCAGTCACATGAATATTTTCCTTACACTCGACTCCTTTTTTGGTCTGGATGTGCGTGTACACTCCTATTTTTGTATCAATAAAATCTTACCAACCTCGTTCATCCTTTATTTTCATCAGACATTTTGTTGACACACGAGCTTCGGATAATGACACACAAGTCCCAACAGTTGGAATGAAAATTCAACCGAGAAGACATTCTTCATCTCGAGCCAAGCACTTGCATGGAATTGTCCGATAATTTGAGCCTTTTTATCCATTTTTGGGAAGTCGACGCCTTTTTTACTTTGAATGCTTTCGCTGGTCACAGGATGTGTGAATCAGATGAGCGGATATTTCTTTTCCAAACAGCCTTTTCAAGACATTACTGACTCGGTGATGCGTAACGCTGCCCACAAAGCCTTGTGGAAAGGGAAGATAATGGGATACAAAAGGCGTTCGTTGAGCTTCTTAAAGTGTCTTTAATTCACTTGGCAATGCACAGTGGATAGAATGACAGTCAGGATGATAGATTAAGGCGCGGGGCAACTGTATTTTCCCCCCAGAGTCACGGTTGTGTGCCCCTTTTCTTGGAATGTAAAGCGGAGGCCTAACTTCCACCTCAGCCTCAGACCTTGAGGCAACATAATACACTCTGTTAGCCTCTCCACCATCCAGCCTCGGTGGCTTTGTGCACCCGTGAATGTGGCCTTTATGCTGCAGTTTTGTTGATATTTCTCTACGTGTGGGGGGGATTTTCTTGTCTTCTTCCTAATACTTGGCACGGCGATGTGGCATTTGCTCTTGGCAACGTCCAAATCCCACAAAGTCTCACTCTGGGGGCCTTTGTAGCCATTCACAACACTTCCGAGTGATGGACAGGGTGCTCGGCTCTCCCAGGTCGCATCCCCTTCGCCTCAAAATGCGTCTTTTGTTGATATTTGTGGCTCGTCTTTTTTCCCGGGGTGTTTTTCACCAAGGTCGGATGCCACAGGGCTCCAAGGGTAATTACTGTGACAGTGGAGCAGAAGTTAGGCTGAGCTACCCAGGTCGCCCAATCATGTTTTCATCATCGGGAGAATGTTTTTCTTTGGGGACGTAATAAATCCCCCCTTTTGACATGCTGCATTTACCCTGAATACACACAGGAAGAAAGACCCCAGGTTTTTTTTTTCACCCCCTCTCTATTTTGCACCAATACTTGTAACAAGCTGAGACAGATCATTGTTGCTAGTTCGCCCTCACTGCTTTTTTAAAAGGAGAGGTTTGCACACTTAGGCATTCCACTGTGGAGGAATTTCATAGGTATTTGCACTGGAATGTGGTTCCTCGCCGGACTGGGCGGGGAAACGTAATGGGCTTCGTGAAATGTGACCATAAAGTGTCCGATAAACATATAGATTACTCACCGTCACGTGCAGCGCTGTGCAGAAAATAAAGGACTCTCTGGATAAACATATGACTAACCGCCACGCTGGTGGAAATGCGTCCATGATTAATGTTTTTGGAGAAACGTAACTCTTCTCTTTACACGTCTCCGGTGTCTTAAAGATAACACGGGGGGGACACAACAGTTGATTGTTCTGGAGAGAAAGTTTGTCAAGCCGTTATTATTAGAAGAACGGGAGTAGAAACTCAATATCCCCCCCCAAAAAACGGCACATGTTCCGCGTTCCCGTCCTGATCCCTGTTAATGAGAGCGGGTGTGTCGCCTCCTAAAGGAATCTTTAATTAAATCACACTCTTGGACCCGATGCTACGCATGTGTTGCACACGCCTGAAATCCTACACAAGCGTCACCGGCACGCCGCACATTTATATCTTACACACAGGCGGTGGAGTTTATTTACGGCGTCCCCGAAGCTGTGTTCACACCAAAGCTGAAAATACACCGATTCTATTTTTTTTTCCCTCACGTGTGTATAAGGCGATAAAATGATAAACAACACGAGGTGATCAGAATCCGTCTCCAGATTTAGCGTTATCTTTTTATACGTTCATGGCCGTCCATCCATTGCATGCAGCGCTGTAAATTACTGGGCAAAGCTGCGGTGTATATATGGAAATTATTTTGTAGATTGACAAACATCATTCAAGTGGGATCTCCAGTTATTTCCATGCAAAGTGTTTCAGAAATAAGGTCCCATGGGGTCCACGGGGAGGGGACGGACTTTCGGCTCGCTATGATTTATCGACCTAAATCAAGACTGTACCATCACAAAACAGCATATCAGTGATGGGTGTGTGGCACAGTTTAAAGAGCCATGCCATTGCAATCACTCACTCATCGACGCTCCATCATCGAGCTGTTAAAAATATAAATTACGGTTGTTGCAAGAATCTAAACACTTGTTCTGGTGTTGCAATTTTAGCGCTATGGCGCTGTAAAGATTTCCACCAACTATCCAAGACTTGGTGCGAACGAGTGGCTACGCATGTAGTTTGGCGACTACATTGGTTTCCTGTGATTACCAATCTGGGAGTGTAAACTTCAGAATGCAGATGGCAGGTGTTGAAGGGATTGTTCCACGGCGGAGCTCAAGCGGTAACATAAGACGGCAGACAATCGCACAAAATGACAAAGAGATCGCAGGAATGTCATCCGGTGGAGTGATAAGTAACAGTGTTGCGGCGGAGGGAGCTGTTAACTGATAGCGCGAGCCATTAAAAAAACAGCTTGACCCGTTTCATTTAATACAGTTTTTAAGGCACTTTATCTAACTGGAGACTGTCGGGTCCATTACTGTTATCTCTGACGAGGGGAGCCCAACCTCTCAGGACAGATAAAGTACAGCGGTGAAACATTTTGAGTGTTCAAAACGCTGATGTCATGCTTTGCTCCTGAGATTAAATATCAATTACGCAGCAAATATTTATCTAAATTAACACCACTTATGTCCTAATGGTGCAAACAATTACTTTCCGAGCTTTTTCTGAAAGGATGCATTAGACTTAACTACATGTGGTGAGGTATGCGTTTCACAACACTCTGCTTTGACTGCCGTACAGCGCGGGTCAAGCCGGTGTCACAGTGATAGTGCGGCGATATGTAATCTAGCCACCCTGTTTTGTCAGGAAGAATATAACTCGCACAACCCGAGGAAAGTTTCTAACCTGAGTTGCGCCGGTTGCGAACGGCTCTTGACGACACGACACAACACAATGACGCCGAGGCATTCAGGCTATTTTCACAGTCATGCCGCGAAGACTTGCCAAGGCAGACAGACACGCAGAAGGCAAAGTAGTAGCAGATTATGTTCTCAGAACTTCTGTGACTAATGTAATGTAAAATGAAGTGGGCTTAAAGGGTAAAACCCCTCAATTTAGGTAATCCAATATGCTATTCATGCAGTCTGGGAAAGTCCATATAGGAACGTAAGAAACGAGGCCTGTGTTAAGACTGAAAGGCTTTCATGCTCGATGCTTTATTGCTGCCGTCACTCAACACTAAGTGCCGCCTCTCCTTGGTGAGTGTTTACCGTGAGGATGATGCGTACAGTCGTCTGTGTCACATGCACGTTTAAAACTTCGTGCTCAGAGCTGCACTAAAGAAACAACCAGAGTATCTTACTGTTGGTGTATTGATCGGTATATATGTCTAATGTTGGGTGTAATGCATTACTGTAATCACATTACATTTGTCTTAGTGTGACACATTACTGCTCCTAAATTCGGTAATCGCATTACAGTAGCCATTTAAACTAATTGGCACTGGGTGGCTCAGGTGGTAAAGCGGGTCGACCAGTAAACAAGAGAGTGCCGGTTTGATTCCCTGGCTGCGTGTCCAAGTGTCCTCGAGCGAGATGCTGAAAGCCGAAGTTGCTCCTGATGAGCTGGGAGGCGCCTTACATGGCAGCCTCTGCCATCAGTGTACGGTTGACTTTGTAAAGCACTTCGAGCTGTCAGTAGATCAGAGAAGCGTTCTAGAAGTGCAAGACCATTAGCATAAGTTTAACAATTATCTGCATATCAAAAGAATAATCAAACACGACCGCGTGAGCTGAGTGACAAGCTAACGTTAGTGCAGTTACATTTTACAGTCAGCTTTACCTCGATCCAGGATTTTTCCATCCATGCTTCCACGCATTACTTTATAGATGGTTGCACTTACCATGTGCAGTGGGTCATGCAGACAATGTCGTCTTTGAATGGACTACGAGCCACCGTCTGCTGCACACACAGAGTGAAAAGTTTTCATTTCACTCGATGATTTCAGGTCATTTATTTTTTGCCCACCTGTTAGAATAGTAGCTCAGACTTTGAATGGTGATACTATGTGATTTTTTCCTGCACTGCACAGTTCTGTAGCGAGTCTGCTCGGATCCACTAGAGTATCAGATATAATGAAACAGAGACCCGAAACCCACAAAAGGACAATGAGAGGCCCAACGTCATCGGATTAGACTGCAGTTTGGACCCAGCCCGACACGTGTTCCCGGTCCCAACAAACCACGACATCACTGACACGTTTCAGTGTGAACTTTAGTTGATAACTTACCCCCCAAACAGCAAATTACAAACTTCTGCTGGCTCAACTAAGACAAATGACTTGGTGCACAAATATCTGAAATGCCAGCCGTGCCATCGATCATCTGCAAGTCCGTAACTGCACAGAAATCAAACACGTCAAGACGACGAGAACTTGTTTGCCTCACATTATCTCAGACGTGGCCAAACATTTGAATTTCCACGGCTCTTTTATCTGCAGGAACAAAAAAACCCACGTGACGCTGTTTGCTTGGCGTCTGGGCGGGTCGCTGCTGTGTTGACCGGGGACAAGCAGACATGAAAGAAAAAGGAAGACAACCAGTAAACAGAGAGCACATTCCTCCTCTCGACCTGCGGCGTGTAGCCAAAACAATGACAGAGCGCAGTATTTTATCTGGAGACGCTTTTCTGAAATGCATCAGGAGCTTCAGAGTGGAGCTCATGACTGTAACAACAGTTTGACTTAACGATAACGTGCTTTTTAACCAGCAGATGGGGACATTGCCAATTACTCATTCTACATTTTGAACTGTTATTTACTCACTTAATCATTCACAAAAGTCAACAGAGATAAAAGGTGACCTAATCAATGCTATAAAAATGATAGATCGTGCAGTAATGTGCATGAATTATATCATATTTTTAGATCAGATGGATTAAACTTGGGTTTGTGTCGTAAATCAAAAACAAGGTGAGGATAGTTCTGCACCGTCGTCACACAAACACATTTCCATTGTTTCACTTTGTTCTTAAAAATGACATCATCTTGTTTCCAAAGAAACTCTTCACTCATTACGAGGATTTGAAGCACCGTGACCACCGTCATCATGTTTTGATCTGAAGTGCTGAACTCTGAGAAGCTCCGAGAAAAACACAGAATTACTCCCCATGAAATAATCCCACTGATCTAACATAAGACGCTGAATGGCAAAATCAGTTTCAAGACCTTTTTAATAATACCTTTCTTTCTGGACTGGAAATATTTTTGCCCTTTAAAGTAACTGGAAACAAAAAAAACCCTCAAGAAACTTCTGCTTACTTGCCCAAAACTTTTGCACTTGTTGAACACAGAAACTCTTTTCAATTTGCTCTCCACAGAAACTTTCAATTTGCTCTCCACAGAAACTTTTCAATTTATTCTCCACAGAAACTTTCAATTTATTCTCCACAGAAACTTTTCAATTTATTCTCCACAGAAACTTTTCAATTTGTTCTCCACAGAAACTTTCAATTTGCTCTCCACAGAAACTTTTGAATTTGCTCTCTACAGAAACTTTTAAATTTGCTCTCCACAGAAACTTTTAAATTTGCTCTCCACAGAAACTTTTAAGTTTGCTCTCTACAGAAACTTTTAAATTTGCTCTCCACAGAAACTTTTAAATTTGCTCTCCACAGAAACTTTTAAATTTGCTCTCCACAGAAACCTTTCAATTTGCTCTCCACTGAAACTTTTTTAGATTTGCTCTCCACAGAAACTTTCAATTTGCTCTAGACAGAAACTTTCAATTTGCTCTCCACAGAAACTTTTCAGTTTGCTCTCCACACAAACTTTCAATTTGCTCTCCACACAAACTTTCAATTTGCTCTACAAATAAGTAAAGAAAACAAAGTTTTGAAAGAGAACGTAAAAGTTCCTCAACATCTGTGTCCTGTAACGAGTCCTCTTCGTAGGAACAAGTATGAAAACGTGATTATAACATATGACAGAAAATGGCAGAAAGTGACAGAAACAAGTCTTTCGACTGCGATTCTTTATTTACTCATCTATTATGTCCCGAGGCTGTGACGGATTTGTTCGTGTCGCTCCTCTTTAAAGGCGAACGATACCAAGTTATAAAACGCTCAAAAGGAGAAGCTCCTTTTCTTCGAGGGCACTGAATGTTTCCAATGTCAACACAGTTAAAAGCTCCCATGCCGCGGTGACGGCTGTGTAATGTCCCATCGCTCTCCTGTAACAAGGTCCGTTTCTGAGAAGTTAATTCAATTAAAGCAGACAAAAGGCCACTGGCACCCATAAAGTTTGGGTGAAATGCGGAGCCGTGCCGACGGACACACACACTGTCTTGAGGCCAGTCGAGCGTGATTTACATTTGCATAATGCCCGGCTAGTGGGCAGGCTCTCCGTCACCGTGGGTTACGGTTGGTGCCGCGAAGACATTCGGCCCCCGTGTTCGGTGGGTGTTTCTCGTCTGGAGCTGACAGGCGGGGTGTCCTCACCGCCGCCTACCACACACAACCACTTATACACACACACACTTTTGTCTAACTACCTTTTTAAAGACACTGTTTGCTTCCTAACATCTATAAAATCTTCCCTTGACCCTCGTTAACATTAACCTCTAAATCTAAACTTTAATCACAGCCTAAACTCATTTAATTTCAGGTCTTAATCATAAACTAAAAGAAATTTTTTTGAGCTGCCGTGCGTTAGTTCATGCAGAACGCTGATGTCATGCTTACATTAGCTGATTGGACTCAGATTTTTTGCGCCTGCTTTACAATAACTGGATCATTTATCAGCTTGTTTGGCTGCCGGCTGACTCGTAACATTCAATCATAATCAAGCAAGTATGCAGCAGAGCCAGTGCAACCTGACGTCATTATTATTATTATTATAATTGTTATTATTAGAGCCTGACTGATGCTGATTATTGTGGCTGATGCTGGAATAAAAAATTCTAGTGCTGATATATCGGCGGATTTCTTTTCGACGAGTTCGTCTCATGAGCGTCACTGAGCCAATGAGCATGCAGCATGTTTGTTGTGCAGAAATCTAATAGTGCTGCTGATTGGCTGCCTGGAGGCACGCAGGAAAAACACTGTGTGACGCCAGAGACAGGACTCATACAGTGGTACTGTTGTATTTTGGTGATTTAAGTAAGATTTAATGTTTATCGCTGGCCACATTCTTTGAGAGCAGAGACTTTTCTTCCAAATCCAACTTTACAGAAGTGATCAGTATCGTGTCTTTTGCGTCTCTGAGTGACCTTTAAGTGGGAAAGAGAGAGAGCTTGAGCTGGTTTCATGCATGTTTCCCCAAATCTGCATCATGAGATAACTTCCTCTCTTGGTTACTTTGACACATGTGACTTGTAAAAATAAAGTACATACTTGTGACCAATACAAGAACAGCTGTGAGCTCAGTATTACAGTTTCTACAGCTTGTCAGCGATTCTCTTATTGCACAAATCGCACAAATCACAGATGCCTCCCAGAAAACCTCACTACGCCGGTATCTGTTCAACATACAGAAGGTCTGCAGATGCCGTTTGGCCCGTGAGCTCCTCTGGATCCTCGGCTGCCAGAGGAGATACTGTTCGTGCCGCTTTGCGACGATCAAACCTGGATCAGCGGCTAATCGCCTTCTTGATTCTCGGAGATTTCGTGCAATCGTTCAAACATTTGTGCCCTCGCTGATGTTTCAGTCTGACTTTATTAGTCATCATCCCGGGGTTGTGTCCACACAAACCGTAAATCCTCGGGGATTACTCTGTAATTTTGCCTATCATCTTTAATAATCTGCCAGCATTATCCCACATGCTGCATCACTCCCCGCACATGTGGAATGCGTAGACTCCATGTGCTCCCAGAGGATGTTCTAATTTGTGAGTAATGCTTCGATGTTTCTCCCCGAGACGACTGAACTCGGCCTGCGAGCAGCTAAATAAATGTTTAAGGGATTTAGCGATTAAGCTGGTGACTCGCCCGTGTGAAGAAGAGTCTCCGAGGGGGGTTTTATATCCGAGGCACCGTGTTCACAGATCATGCTCTGGACTTTTCTTTGGTGATGGTGCTGAGGAGGCCAGCAGGGGGCGGTCAGCGTTGGGATTTGTTAAAAACCCGCAGCAGTTATCTGCACTCGGCTGTAACTCGGCGTTCACGTGGTTTAATCAGAAATGACAAGTGTGAGCTCACGCAACATGCGCTTCCAATTTAGAGCCATGCCTCGTCCTGATCCCCGGAGCACATGGCAGGGAAGGACTACTCACACAGCGCACAGATATTCAGACACTCCTCTTGGCAGCGGCGCTCACGGAGGCCTCGCTCATGGCTTAGCACTCTGAGGAGCGATAACAATCGGCCAGAAAGTAAAACACCCCCCCCCTTCCATGTTAAAACCTAAGCACACAGCGCAGACTTTGATCCAGCTGAGGGGGAGTTTGTGAAGGGCTTTAGGAAGAATGAACCCTATATGGTTTTGGCTCAGGGCTTCACAGTCTTTACAACACACACAGAGTCAGAATCCCTCTATCTGCAACACATGTATGGACAGAAACATTCTCAGGTTGTAACAGTGGAGGTTTGTTTTATAGCTGCTTTAGACAGTTATTAAGTTCATGCAAAACACTTTGTAGCTTTATGAAACTGGAGTTTATCGTTACGTATGTTGGCCGGTAACGATTGTTACTAATCAAGGAAGTGGATGACCGGTGTTCGGAACAAGATGCGTCGTGATTTTAATCCTAAAATCTCTCATAGATCATTGAAATCAGAGGCAGGAGTGACGTGTGTGTGTGTCAGATATCCTTACTGAAGCTCACGCTATATTAATATGATTCAAAGACGATTAAAGTCAAAGGTAGAATCAGTAGGATTTATCCCAGCTGCTCCTGAATGCACCACAGAGACAGTTGATTGTTGAGTCTCATTCCCAGGACGTCACATAGACACATGTTGGGTCGTTAAAGCGTCCCGAGCAGCAACAAAGAGAGACACTAGCGAGACACTAACACGCCTTTTCTCCACATTCCAGCCTCCCTCTCTGTCTGTTTTTGTCTTTTACAATCTTTTATGTCGATGTTGGGAAGGCGGCTCCCCTTAAATGCACCAAAACTGAAGTAAGGAGCCTGTTTTGAAGATGTTAGGAGGAGAAAGTTCAGATATTTGTGTTAAGATGTACTTCTACTTTGTTACTTCCCACCTCTGCTCCTCTGCTCGTGGATTTTGAATAATTACTTAATGAGGAACACGTGTGGCAGGGCTGAATCACGCCTCTTGGATCAGGGAACGTTTAAACGTGTGTGTACGTTCAGCTAACAGTCTGAGGCGGGCAGGCTGCCGCCGGGTTTCATCTCCGGCAGAGTAAATATCTCCTCTTTCTTCAAAAGCTTGTAAAAGTCGAGTCGGGAGGAGAAGAGTAAACTGGAGGGACGTTAATGTCCGTCCGACGCTTCTCCTGTTTCTCACCCTGCACGCTCTGCTTCCTAAGTCCTCTCCACGCTCATGGACGAGTGGCAATGAATCTGTCGGGTCTGAGCTGGCCTCCATTAAGTGTCTGTTTAAGAAAAAAAAAAACAATAGAGAGGAACGTTTGGTTTGGAGTTAGATGGTTGCAAAGGGGCGACCTCTTCACCTCATCCTCCAGCTCCTCCACTCCTCCGCTGTATGGAGTCATTTACCTTCTTTTAAAGAGGAAGGGGACGTTGCGTCGGCTGAACTTAAAGCTCCTCTTCTGCGCTTATTCGGTCTCGAAACTCCCCAAACGGAGAACCAGAACTCGATGGTCGTAAAAAGCATCTCATCTCTGTGTGTGGCTTCAACACTCACCTTGGCTGAAGTACAAGAAACAGAGAAATCTCAGAGAGCAAACAACAGCTCCTGGTGTTCTCACTTTCCATGTTCTGATCTCCTGACACTGGCTTTCCATAGTGTGTGTCTGTGTGTGTGTGTGTGTGTGTGTGTGTTTCCTCTCTCCTTGCTAACAATGCAGCTCAGGAAGTGTGTCAGGATAAGGGGCCAGACTGCGAGGCTCTCTTTTGGTCAGTGCACCCACCTTTTGAGGGGACAATAACAGAGTCCTGTTAATCCCAGAAAAGCCCGCTCGGTGTCGGAGAGAGCCGCGGATCCGTGAAAAGGGAATTACCGCCCCAGGTGTGTTCAAAGAGAGCCCGGCGATGTCCCTCTGGCTGGTGAGTGCTGTTGCAACATGTCATGTTTAACCGCGGGTGGTCAAAGAGTTGCTCCCGTCTCCAGGTCAGTCCACCCACAGCGGAGTCAGAGGAGCTCTCAGGTGGTTTTGCCTGTTTCGAGGTTATTAACATGCAGCTTTTCTTCGTGTTACTACACGTAACGTTACTTCTTAACATTGTCTGAGGATGTAAGCTGTTTTTCTGTTCATGTCACGGAGCTACGAAAGCCGACTTTTAGGTTTAGGGCGTTTTTCTATTACAGAAACTGAACCCAGTATTGAATCGACTTATCGAAAAGTCTCTGTTGAATCTGAATCTGTTCAGCTTTCAACATTTGCAAGTAATAAAAGTTATAAATGATAAAACAAGATAAGGAAAGTGGATGAAAATGCAGCAGGTGTTAATGTTTTAAACCTGCTTTCCACAAATCCTGGAGGCTCCACTGCAGGACTGTAAAGCAGCGAAGCTTCAAATGTTTATAAGTTATTATTCTGTTGATTTGATGTGTTCACACAGAGTCTATATGAGCTCATAGAGTGATTTCACAGGCTTTATTTCAGAGGATGGAGATGTTGTGTGAGAGGTGGAGCTCGTCTTTGGTCTCAAAACCTGTAAAACATCAAGAATAACGACTGCAAGTTTGAGGAACGTGTACAGTGATGATATGATATGAAATGTTGAATATACTTGCTTCAGGCCGCCTGCTCTGCTCGTGGTAAAGTTCAAGTCAGAAAAATGTTGCCCAAAGAGTAAAAAGACCAGTTTCACACCGCAGAGCATCAAGTCCTGCTGTCGGAAACCAGCTCGCATTTAGAGAACAAGTTTAGCGGCGTCAGAAGTCGTACTGGAGGACGCTGTTAGAAAATATAATGCAGCAAGGAAGTTATTTAACAGCGTCGAGGTGTTATTCTGAAGTCAAACGTGTTTTTTCTCAGTGATGAAAGAAAGACTGTTCTGTCGGTACAGAGGGGACGATTAAAGACGGTACGAGAAAACTAGTGAATGCCACAAATTCTGTGAAATCACTCGTATGCACCGTCGAAGATTTAATCACGTCACACGAACGGTTCTTCCATGAAGCCTGTTGTTTTTCTTTCTTGGCTGGGAGGCGTTGTGCTCATGTTGACCTGAAAGACGAACACGGACACTGTGAGATCGTCTCAGTCTGTGTTTCTGATCCGTCCTCTCCACTTAGCGCCGATGAAATGCTCTTCATGGCGTCTTTTATTTAAAGCCGTTGTTTGTGTCGTGTTTTATTCGATGACATAACCACTTTGTGCCTGGTGTTGTGTATCGTCTGTGTTTTGACCCTCGGAGGAGATGCAGACAGTCTGCTGCTGTGTCCATTTCTGCCCGTAAGTCTCTTTTTGTCCCGTCCTCTGATGCTGAAGTGTCACTCTGGAAGGCGTCTGGGCTGCTAATTACTTTACGGCCAATAACTTTCACGCTGATGGCTGTTTTACAGCGGGCCGTCCTCTCTTCAGCCGAGCTCGGCCCACGTCTGTCATTGAGTCTTCCGCCCTGAGACCACCAGGCGTCTTTAATTAACCTTCATTTAACCTTTTAGCGGCTTCTTCTTTAAATTCACCTACTGAAGGACTTCACGAGGAGATAATTTACACGACAAAGCCTCCCGTTAAAGTGTTTATAAGCTTTGATATAATGGACATATAGTGGAGATGTTATGTCTACTTAATGGGTGTTCCTGCAGGTTTTTTAACTAAGTGACGACGGAGTGATCCAGCTCAACGCTCTGACGGGACCTTCATCCCCTTTTCATCACGTTGGCCCACATCCTGTTCATTTCTGCCCCGTCCGGGCTTTTATGAGGCAGCCGATGATTGCTCGAAGGCCCTTTGGTGTTCGAAAGGGGCCGTTTGATAATTGCTGCCCGAAAAGGTGAAGTGGTCACTGTGGGTACTTTGTGTTCGGCCTGCTGCGTCTGTAGATTAATAATTAAAGGTTAGATAGCTCACTCTGCCCTCTGGATTTTATCATTTACTCTCCTACGAAGAATGAACCCCTTTTTTTAAAAAAACACTTCTCATGCTTTTTTGATTTGTTGGTTCCATAAAGGCCATTTGCATCATGAAAATACAGGAAATCCACTTGATATCTGCAGTGATGTCAGAATACTGGTGTCTTTTTGTTTTTTTCGTCTCACAGTTATTACAAAATTTGAGCAAATAAGCAATATTCACGTAGTTATTTTACATTCTGAGCAGCTTTTTGCTCTCCTTTTGTCAAACATCTTTCTCTATCTCGCTTTTAAATCTTTTAAAAGTGGTGTCGAGCACTTCTACCTCCCTTATCTTCACTTATATACCCCGACCACTTTGCCCTATCCCCATTACCTGATTCCTGTTGGGATAAAGGGGTAGCGGGAAATGTAGCTAATTAGCTAGCTAGCTAGCGTTACATCATTATTGCTGATTTGTGCCTGACAGTTCCACATTTTGGTTGTTCTTGAAAAAAAGATATTAATATAACTCAAAGACTACTAAAGTTAAAGGTAGAATCAGTAGGATTTTGTCCCAGCTGTTCCTGAACACACCACAAAGATAATTGGTGGTTGAGTCTCATTCCCAGGACGTCAAATAGACAAATTTTGAGTTGGTAAAGCAACAACAAAGTGTGAGAGGAGACAAAAAGGACATATATTTGGGTTAAAATGAGTTATATCAAAGTAAAATGTAGAAATACTCAAGTAAAGTACAGATACCTGAGAAATACTTCATTACGTCACATTTCTGACCCCTCCTCTAACATCAGTGCGGACTAGTGGGGCAGGAGAAAAACATCTGGCCGCCATCGATTATAACTGATGACGTTCGGGGGTCTCAGGGCGGCGACCCGTTTGGACCGCGTCCCTGCTGCACAGCGATTCTGTTCTGGAAGTTGGAAATGAGATTGGGCACCAAATAAATTCTGGTTTAGGAAAAACAGCACAGATTTCCACTGCATGGCATCATATTCTGAATATTCTTTATCGCGTCTCACCAGACAGCATCATCACAGGGTGGAGTTACAGTATCATTCACATACAGTCGCTGAGATTTGAGCCTGTGCCCGGGAGGCTCCGCCGGTCTTTGTCCCTCCTTCTGGGAGGCTTTGGGTTAACGGCCTTTCTTAAACCAGGATGTATTACCGCGCTCCGATTTTTTTGTCACCCGTCCCGCCCTAAATTTGCCACGATTTGCCAATTCGCCAAAACCCGTTCCATCTGCCGTATTAGGATGGAGCAAATCTCTTCACTGTGTTCGAAGATGAAATGAGCTTTCACTTAATTCCCCGTGGCTCTCCGCCACGTTCTCCAAGCTCCTGATCCCGCCCCCCCACAAAAAAAAAAACAGGCGCCTTGGATCAATAGAGGGAGGGCCAGGGGATAATTGCTGCATCAATCACAGCCACTTTGTTGGGGGGCCGTAACGTGAAAAGCCAGAAAAAAATGAGACTCCAATGCAAATGTTATTATTGGCTATTAGCTAACTTCCTTTTGAATGAGCTCTGCCCTCTCTGCAGCAGCGACAGCCACCAGACTCCGGACCGGCTCTCTGGTTTATATTATGAGAATAATGGAGTCTCGCAGCCGCCGTGCGCATACAGAGTGTTAAAAAGCGGCTGCATGATGTCACTGAGGTTCAGCTAAGGCTTGGCACTGTGCTGAAATACATCTGAAATGTGGGATCAGGTGCAGAGTTTCATCAGAGTCTGCAGTGTGGCACCGAGTCTGCATGCAAGACGTCTGACGGAGGGACAAAAGTCAAGTTTACCTCCACTTACGTTATTTTATTACACCACAGAAATGTCAGATCTAATGTTTTTCGACAAATTGGGTGATATAACTCCTGGGCGGGTTAACGTGTGATATCAAATTAGATCCCACCAGCTGTGACCCAAACATCTGTCAGCCCCCCCCCCCCCCCCCGTTAAAGCCACGACCGGCCACTCCTCCTCTCATTCTCTCGGCAACAATGACCCTTAACTCGCCAACCTCTCGTCTGGTTTCCTCGAGCGGACAACAGACCCGGCGTTGCCAGACTGATACGTGAAACCAGCCCCATTGTTTCGTGCTGCAGAGAGGCAGGAAGTGCGCATGATGTTGTCCCCCCGCGCTGAAACTTCTCTGTCGCTCTGCCAGGATTGTGTAATCTGCTCGAGCTGGAACGAAGCGGAGTGGTGAGGCCGCGCCGGAAAAAAAAAAACAAATTACCAAGCTTTCACCTTCGCCGACGGGCCTGCGAGATGAACACAGAAGATTGTTTAACTGCCGTACATCTCTCAGTATTTTGTTCTTGTTGTTGTTGTGGGAGTGCTCTGCTATCACCTGCAGCGTGGAGGTAGATTTTTGAGGCATGTTCAGATTTTACAAAATAAAGTGTTCCACCTAAAGACAGGAGTTAATGATACAAATGCACATTGTTGACTTATTTGTCAGGTTGGCAAAAGAGGTAGCTAACTTGCTAACTACAACCTTCACCGCCTCACAGGTTTAACGGAGAGCTGTAGAGAGAGATAAAAAAAAATCGATTAAACTCCATGGAAATTACTAATCTCTTCTTTTTAAATTGCTGAAATTACTTAAAATTAAGCATGCATGTCGTTGTTTCATGAACTGGTATTTTTATTGACATATAACCAAAATCCCGGTCTCCTTTAACTTTAACCAAAGTGAATCCTACATTTTGTGACTGAAAATATCTTCCACTAACCTTCATCGGTGCTTTTGTTGCAACAAAACTGGATGCTAACATCAGATTCTGGTGTGACGGTGCGGACTCCATCCTCCTCGACCACCCAGCATGTGCGGTTGATCTGATGATTTATGTTCAAGGGTCGTCTGCTCAAACAAAACATTGTTAAACTGGCAAAATCCAAAGGAAACCCATTTGTTTCTATGAAAAAAGTGGCACAGAGGTACAATGTACAGTGGTATATGTGAACACATTATTAATTTGAGTTTTTTGCATTGCATTGATTTGAGTTTTTTGCATTGCATTGCAGCTCTGCATCGTAGCAGCAGCAGGAAACAGTTGGATTGGTCATTTTTCTAATATTTTACAACAATGTTTTGAATCTGGAAAAAGCCTGAGCACAGAATAAAAAACAAAAACAGGAAGAATGCACCCGAATCCAGCGTCAGGCCCGTCTGACAGCGATTTCACCGAAATACCGTCCGAGGCTTCGCTCTCTCATTTCCCTGAAGGGAAACAGAGAAGGCAGCTTCCTGTGCAGCGACATGATCTGGAACCAGGCGACTCCTTATTGTTCTGGGAGGATGCTCGGTTAATGTGACAGCTGCCAGAACACAGCGCCACGTGTTCTGGTTCTGATTCTCTCGACTTTATCGGCAGAACTCTCTTCTCTTATTTAATAACTGAACTGATTTCCCCTTTTGTGTTTCTGAGCTTTCAGCCTTTTTTTTTTTAAAGCCCCGTCCTGCTCTGCGGTAGTTTTCCATACAGTCAGAACAACTCGTTTATGCACCGTGCACTTTATCTAATAAGGTAAAATAAACAAGCGGCTCGGTTGCTGGCTCGTGTCCAGGCTCAGAGGCACCATCAGGCCATATGTATGATTGGTCTGAGGCTGACAGTCTTCATCAGGGCCCCCTGACAGCTACAAACACACCACTCATCTCCCCACACGCCTTCACTTTTCAATCCATCCAGCCTTTTTCTGTGACATATTCTTAGTCTCCTGTATCCTAACTAGTATTTACAGCTCCGTTTTAATCGCTGAGATTTAACTGTGACTCGATTCAACACGTCTTATATTCATTGCTCCGTCGCTGCTCCATCCATCCCCCCCCCTTTTTTCTACATTAAATTGCAGATCCCCCCCCTCCTCCTTTTCCCATCACTATAAGTGCCTCCTTCTTAACCAGACGGCTCTGCCCGACACACCCCACCTCCGCCCACTTCTGTCTTATAACTCCTCACGCTTTGAATGGAAGAACCTGCAGCATCCACAGACAGAGAGAGGAGAGGCAGGAGGGATGGAGAGAGATGCTGTAGTGGTGGAGGGATGCATTTAGGAAACGCTTCAACCTCAGTTTAAGGGGGAACTTGTAGTCGCCGAAAACCGAAAGGAAAATGTCTTATTCGTTGGATGAGATCAGCAGGATTCTCGGGATTTTCTTCCAGGACTAGCTGCCCGGGTCTTTGTACATCTGGACTCTGGTTTTTTGAAGGACAGACTAGAGAGGGAGGGGAGACGAGGAGAGAGGAGCGGCAGCAATTATCCGGTGGAGGACGTGAGGAGGTTTTCAGGAGAGGATGGGCGGACTAGGCTGGTGTTTCGCCACAGTCTTCAGTTGGGCTAAATATTTCTTCTACTGCATCTTCCCGTTTCGGAAGCAGAGGAAAAGCCAAAACAAGGTAGAGTTCATATTTTAGATGTCATATGAATTAAAGGAGATTTTCTTATGGGAGCTGTGTTTGTTTTTTCAGTTTTCTCAGTTTAGGATTCATGCACCTGTATTTTTTTAACTTCAGAGGCAGATTTTCTTGCGTATTGCTCGGATTAGTGCTGCGTCCTCTCTGGGTTGGTGGAGATGAATAACAGTAGTCTTATCACGGCAGCTGTGTGGCTGTAGAGACGGCAGAGTCATCAAGTGGGATGGGAGGTCCGTCTGTTGGTCGATCCAGACTCAAATATCTTAACGACTATCGGAGGGATTGCTAAGAAGGTTTTTACAGACATTCATTGTCCCCAGAAGATGAATCTCACTGACGCTGGTGATTCAGTGACTTGTCATCGATTGTCACCAACAGGTCAAAGCTACTGTTGGTACTGGATAAACCCGCCATTGACCGACTATTTAATTCACCATCTACGTGTTACCGTAACTCCCTTCCTCTGCAGAAAAATGCAAAAACATCCTCAAAGCTGCACAGCTAAAATTGCAAGTTACTCCAACCTGGTCACCAACAGTACTGATATAGTCAAACCAGCTTTTGTTACCTTTTGTTTTGTGGGGATTTATGTATTTAAATGCCATGGCTCCCCACATGCAAAAAGTAAAAAAATCCCCTCTGTTATCTTGCAGAGGCGCCAAGATTTTGGATCGGTCCGGCTGTGAAAGACTTAGCTATCATCTGAAATATCTGAAAGCAACAAAATGTAACTTCCTCGGGAAAGACAGTTGAGTGTTGAGTCTCACCACAAGGTCGTCAAACACAGACACGCTGGGTTGGTGTTTGACCCAAACTGCCAACCCAAAGCACCCGGAGATGAGACTCGACCGTCAACTCTCTTCCTACAGGAAGTTACATTTTGAAACTCTTCCTTGATTTTTTAAAATTTTTTTTTAGGTTCTACTATTTGGGAATCAGCTACTTAGTTAAATCGTTTAGTTCAGTGTCTGTTTTAAGTGTGTTTATGTTATTAGATTCTGCACAGGGTGTTTTATTTTGAAAATTGGCTGGATGCTCTATGCCGCTGTACTGTGTGACTTCCTGTCTGGCTCGATCTGCTCTGTGCATCTTCACGCGGCTGCGACTTCTATCAAAAATAAACTCGTTGCAAATTCTTCGGGTGAACCGTAATAACTTTTGTGATCCCTTAACTTTACCTCTAGCGCCACCATCTGATCAGAATCTGGTGAAGAAGTGTCCAGTACTTCATTTTTACAGGTATTAAGTTATAAACCCAGGACGTTTTCATTATTAGCGCGTTAGCATGCTGACGTTAGCTCAAAACACAGCTCAAGACTTTCAACTCCTTCTCTATTCCTCATTCTTAATCTTCTTCTTTAGTCTTTATTTTGCAAAAATCAAAACTCTTGTGTCTCATTCTGAATTATAACTTCAACCCATCTTTGTAGCATTCTACACATCAGCGTGTTAACAAATATGGACCTCGTGGATCACGGCCCCCTGACACAGGATGCATGAAACGTTTGGATCCCCCAACCCCATCCTCAAATGTCCCGACGTTTCCATCTGCGTCTGCCAAATGACGGTGGAAATAAAATTAATATTAGCACGACGCCCGGCGAGCGATAGGCCTGATGCGAGCCCAGAGGAAGAGGCGGGCTGGAGAGATAAGCGAGGACACACACACAGACCAGGATATTACCAGTTTGACTTGGGCAGTTTTCCCGATAGGGCTGTCAGACGGAGCCATAGGGCTGTCAGACGGAGCCATTAATCCTCCGAATGCAGCCGCTGTTTAGTGTCTCGGCACACACACACACACACACACACACACACCAAACTCACCTCTAATTAAAGCAGGAGGGGTTTTCAGTAGATGGCTGCCTGTCTGGTCAAACACACATTGAGGGTCTTTAACATGCGTCGTCCTCTCCTGGGGTTGTGCATCTTCCTCTGCTGGCGCTTTGTTGGATGCTCTCTGTGCTGTGAGGTGGATTTTTTGGGGGGGCAGTCAGAGTTTTACCTGCAGGTGCTCCGGTAGGTGCACCCAGGAGGATGACGGTGCTGTGAAGCAGCTGAATCCCTGCCAGGTCCGGGGATGCAGTTTCATAGGTGTCTGTGCTGTGACCTCTCAAAGTGACTCGACCCAAAACAGACGTTCCTCAAGAATGATTAACTTTCACCGTCTTCCAACAAGACGGCCAAGATAGATACGTACTCAACGTATTCAGCAGTCAGTGCATTTACATGCACAGCTTAGTCGGATTACAGCCGTAGTTCAACTCTGCTACTCAATCAGACAACTGCAATTGTCCGAGTATAAATGCCGGTGAGAAAATCGAATTATTGGCCGGAGCAACTAGTGGTAACAGAGCCGCCTCCGGCTGACCTCTTTACATCACCAGTAACAACAAACACTGTCTCAGCATTTGAGAAAGATGGCGTACGAAGAGCGAGACGAAGCTACATCTTTGTACATTTTCGTGTACATGATAATTACACAAACTAGATGCACAATGGCGCTCTTTCTTTCGGTGATTTCGGAGGAAAGACGCCGCCGCCCCCGTCCGTCTACTTCCGGCTCACGGTCCCGGGAAAGAAATCTCGAGCCTGCGAAGAACGCAAAATCAGATCCGATCTGATGGAACGTATACATGCAGGAGTAATGCGACTATCAATCGAATAATCTAGATGTTTTAATCCGACTATGAGAAATCCGATCTGGTCTGATTTTAGTCAGACTAAGATGTGTACATGCATCTTAAAAATCTGATCATAGTCGGACTTACCCAGTTATTCGGTTTTCTTGAGTGTCATGTAAACGCACTGACTGACAGATTCTTTTGGCTTTTTTGGGGCAACAGATTCAAGCTAACACAACACTGACGGTTCAAGTTTAAGGTGCAATATATCAGAACCATGTCAGCCCAACACCTCCACATCAACCGTCTTCACCGTTATGTTTGTCTGCGATCGTGATCATTTGACTTTTGACTTTTTTCACACACTCGTCTGGATGCTTGTTGTCCTGACCTGACTGCAGTTCATCCTTGCAAGCGTCTGAGTGTGCAAATGCTGAACCCCTCCATGGATAAATCCCAGTTTACTCTGCTCCAGTTGGATGGCATTGTTTAGCATGATGTATTGTGTCCTGTCAGAGTTGCCGTAAAGAGTTAGCGCACCAGTGGAGCGCGGGCTGTTTGTCACCATCGCTCTAACTCACCCAGCAGAGAAAAACGTCTCCCGTCACCAGTAAAATGTGTCTTTGTCTCTGCGCCATATGTCCGTTAATTAGTTGTTTTCAGCCTCGGGCAGTGGAAACAAAGTTAGCCGAGGAAACTAAGCTAATAAAACGCGTTTAACAACGACGTGAACGATAGAAGCACCCTGACAGATGTACACAGAGAAGAATCAAGGGTCGCCTAAACGAGCTGGTTGGTTTGGCACAAACTCCAACAACTCCTGCCTTACGCAAAAAACTCAGAAGGGTCACGTTACTTCTCTGCCTTTTAAATCTGGGCTGAGAAGTCGATGACTATCAGCTGTCACCAGTTGGATGATGGCATCGTTTATCAGGACAGCCCTGGGGTCTGCTGAGTGAACCTCAGGGAATGAGCAACACCTCATGCATCATCCATGTTCCTGAAGCCCCTCGCTCCGTAGATGACCCCCAATTTAAAAAAAAAAACCCCACACAAATCCCAAACACGGACCGCTTTGATGTTGACTCATGACGATTGTTCAAAGAGGAGGCCAGAAGTCTCCACGCCATGTGCTGTGCGAGTGTTGTTGTTGTGCTCGCGGGTCAGCGTGTCCCGGCGCTGGGTGGACGCTGCTTCCTCTCAGTGTTACGGAGGGAACAGAGGAAAAACGTGCACACACATGTGAGCGTTGTGCAAAGGGAGGGCCTCTGCTCTGTATTGTTTTCAACAGATGGGAGTCACGGGGGTGAGGAAGGGTGTGTGTGTGTGTGTGTGTCGGGGGGGGGCTGCTGGAGTGTGTTCTTCCTCTGTCTGTCAACAAGTCGACTCCCCCCCTTCATCTCGGACGTCGGCCAAATGACGGGACACACCCCTCTGTTTACACGTTCACGCTCTCCTTATCTATCTGATTATCTGTTTCTACACTCTGTATTTCATTTTCTGTCGTTTTCTTTCGCTCCTTCTCTCCCTCACATGCTTCATGCGTCTTTCCCGCCTGCTGAAACCTTTTTCTTTTTAAAATATCAAATCCGTCGTAACAAGGAGCACATGCAGCTTTGACCCCTCGCTGCTTTTACCCGTCTTTGCTCGGTTCAAGGACGACGACCTGACACCGGTTAATCTTCCTAATTGTGTAAGTGGCTCGCTGTCTCTGGTCTACAAAAGAAGACAGAAATGGTCAAGGTTAAAGAGGTACTAAAACAAATCCCACGAGTGATCTGATTAGCCTTGGAAATATGCCGTCCTCCCTTTTCGCTCCGTTACAACCTCCCCCCCTCTCCCTCAATCATCTCTGTCCCCTCCTGTATTTAATAACTGCGCTCCGAACAAGTGTTTTGTTTCTAGACGTGCAGGCAGTTTGTCCAGCGACCACCAGTGGGTGCTGCTGCTGCACTCGTTCGGCTGTATGATCTGTGCACGACGGCGTTTCAGGAGCAATACGGCCCGTCACCAGTTTCGTGCCAAAAACTCTGTTAGTCCCAGATCACTTTGTCCTTGATTAGTCAGGATATCCAGCCGTGATGTGATCTGCCAAAACAGCAAAAGCTGTTTGTCTTGTCACTCTGAATTATAAAGCAATTCATAAGCAGGTAACTTCCATAATAAATCCAAAACTTACAATATAACTCTGATTTAATGTCGCTGCTCTCGCGCCGTCTTTGTTGGCCGTGCAGTTAATCCTGCTGTTATTTATAGAAGATATTCTGTTTATCAGAAGTAAATGAAGCATCGTGCACTGTCACACTAGAGCGTGCTGACAGTGACATGGTGGCCAGTGTCCTGAGTTATATTTCGGTACAACTAAGCTCTGCTGGACAACACACAGTGTGCCCAGTCACTCTGTGACCTGGGCTGAGGTTTTTAAATAGCCTCAGGTTGGTTGTTTACGACTCACTGTGAAGTGGGACAGGATATCATATTGTTACTGTGATATGAGACCATATATCGTATTGAAGCGTCGGCTTTTCCTTTATCGGCTGCATTACAGTCAAGTGATGTCACTTTCAGACTGTTTTACTTGTTCTTATACTCGTCTTTACCCACTCTGTCATTTTATCCACATTACTGATGAGTATTGATCAGAAAATGTCAAAAGATTTGTGTTAATATTTTGTGGAAGTACAAAAAGTAATCCCTACGATGGCGCTACTGTTACGGCATCTTCTGGCTTTTATTTTGAAAGGAAACTGAATGCTGAGCTGACGTGGCAGCGGAGGCGACGCGCGTCGATATTTGACAAGGTGGTAATGACACCAGACAGGCGGAGGTTACTGCAGGTTAATTAGCCTGTTGTAGCGGCACGGGGAGATAAATGGCGACCAATATGGATCTGAATGAGACGACATTGAAACGATTAACACTGTCAGTTCAGTTCTGCAACTATTAGAAAGAGAAGAGAAGATTTCCTGCTTTTCTTTATTTCATAGCTCTGTAAGAATCCGCACCACGTCTGTCTGTGGGGTCCGACTCTTGATCCTACTAAAGATTTGCAGACCGGCCTCTGTAACTGGGTATTTGTCTTATTATTGTTTTATTAATTGGAAAAATAAGATTAACTGGGAATCAAAATATTTCTTGATCCGAAGCTCAAAATGTAAAAACACACAGATGTGGAGGAGTGATGCAGAAAAATAACTTGTTCCTGCAAAGTTCTTGAACTTCTCGGAAGAAAATCCATGTGGAGTAAATGTGTGTGTGTGTGTGTGTGTGTGTGTTGGTTTTGGGGGGATTAAGTGGAAATGTTTTCTCTCTAGCGTTGTCTCCTTTCGCGGGGTGGCCTGCAGGAAATACCGGGGGATTAATCCGGTGTGCCACTGGGTGTGAGCGTTAGTGTGTTTGTACGTTTGTGCGTGTGGGTGGGTTTGTGTGTTTACGTAGCGTGTCACAAAGATGTGAAGATACGTTTGTGTGTGTGTGTGTGTGTGTGTGTGTGTGTGGGAGAAGAGGGCGGCTCTGTGCTGGATGTTTATGTGTACGCTTATGGAGAGTTTGATAGTTTATGTTTTGAGGAAGCGGTGGGCCGTGACTGACGATGTTCAGTCGTGTGAGAGAAACTCTGCGTGTTTGTTAGAAAATTATGGGTCCATGAGTGTTTACAGGTACGTGTGTGTGTGTGTGTGTGTGTGTGTGTGTGTGTGTGTGTGTGTGTGAGAAAGTGTACCACACAAGGGGATAAAGAGTCACACATGGGGGGCTAACGTGGTCATTGATGAGCAGTGAGAACTTAATGAAGCAGCTTTTGCTTCCTGGCCCCTCTGTGTCCCGGAGTGAAGGGAGGAGATGGAGGAGGCGGGGTTTCGTTTGAGGCTACTGCTTTTATCAGAGGTCGAGAGAAAATATGAGGGAGGGAGGAGAGATTACAAAGCCTGAAGTGATGTGAGAATGAAGCAGCTGATAATCTATATTTTTCATATTTCTGCTGCTGGAAATCCTTTTTGATTTATGTGATGTTTTCAGGATCTGAAAAGTAGTTGGACGTGCTTGAAACTGCTCGTATTTCATAATAAATGTTTTTATTTTGGTTATTTACAGCACAAGAACATCTGATTTAATGTGATGAAGAAGTGAACTAATCATTTTGAGAGTGTACACTGTGTATATATGAAGATAAATATGTGATGGAAGCTGCTGAAAGGAGCTCGATTTTGAATGTTCAGGAGGAAAAAGAAACCCTGCTTACTGTTCTAAGTAAAAGACCAGAAGAAACAATAAATTGAAAGAACCAATTGTTTGTGTATCCAAACTTTGATATGTCGTCTTCCTCTGTGCCATAGAGCTCCATTGTTGTCCAGAAACTATAAACTATAAAAGACTCATCAGCGAGCCGCACTGCTGGACGGGCTGACGTGCTCCTTCATCACCGGGATCGCAAACACTGTGGTTTATTTTCACTCAGTCCCACATGTGCCATCCTGCTGTAAATACACAGCAGCACACCAGACCTGCTGCTGCAGAGACGCTCCGACTGCAGCACTATTCCTCTTTGACTCCAGTGCCCCTCTGTTATAGGATATTTATACACTTTTTAAAACATAAAACTACAGATTTGTGACCTGTTTTTGGTGTCTGTAGTACTGATAAATGGACTTGGAGCTGAGAGCCACAGATTTAGACGATGTTATGGGATAAATTGATGATTTAAAAGTGTTCTTAAACTGTGAGGCTGAGAGGAAAAGATGCTTTATCTTGATAATATTATCTGTATCACTGATTTACACAATGTCCCGCCTGCAACACTGTCCGATTAGTAACACGTCACAATTAATAGCCTTATAAACACAGAATAATTACTAGTAAATAAATGTATCAAGTAAGTGAAGTGGAGTGGATGGATGGATAAAGTAGCAGTATGATATCAGTTTACAGTAGGGCTGGGTATCACCAGGTACCTCGCGATACCATACTATCACAATATTTTGCTCACGATAGCGATAATATCACGATACAGCGATTCTGCGATAATCGATATATTGCAAGAAATTTCATCCACGATACATCACGATATCTGTGTCACTGAAGAAATTCAGAATTTATTGACTGCACTGAATCCATTTCACAGGAATTACAAAACATTGTCAATCAATTTCACATGAATGACAGCCAAGTAAACAAAGAATATATTGCACAGTGTCTCTTCTTAACACACACACTGACTACAACTATCATTAAATATCTATATGTGTGGGTTTCAGAGCTACTTAAACCATTTTTTAAATTTTATTTGGTTGTATACCTATGTTTGAATAAAGATAAAGCTGACATTTTTTTTTTTTTTTACATTTTTAAATATCGATATTTGGCAACAGTTTATCGATAACGTACCTCAAGACGAAGTATCGCGATATATCGTAGTATCGATATTTTGGCACACCCCTAGTTTACAGTCTCTTTGATTTCTAATGATCTGTATCTGAAAAAGCCACACTGGTTGATCATTGATTGCAGTCCCACCTGACCGTGATGATGTATGTGGTTTATAAATATTCAGCTTCAGGCGGTGCAGTCATCAGTCCTGCTCTAATTTAACAACAACCTTTAACAACCTAAATATAAAAGAAACTGTAGCCAGTGAAGCTTGTCATCAGCTGCTGTGAATGTTAATGCCTGGGCTTGGATTAGTGCTGACCAGTCAATCTATTTTTTTTTCACCATCGCAATATGAACACGTGCAATAGATACATTGAGAGAGTCGACGATGTGGCGGCACGCAGCCTGATGGAGAACTTGGCGGGGTTTGTCACTCTTGTTTCTTTTTTCAATCAACCAATCATACATTAGTTTGGGCGGGGCTTGTCATCTGTTACCCTGGTAACCAGAAAACATGGATGACAAGCTTGTGCACAGGCTGTTTCTGTCTACACTGAGAAGTCCATGTCTAGGATCAGATGGTCTGCTGACGGTGCAGGTTGTACTTTTGTCACCCTGCGCGTCATCGAGAGCTCAAGTCACCTCATGGGACCTTTTCTTTGGATAAATAAAATGCCTAGTAGTCAATGGAGAGTCAGTTTTATCCCGTTTTGAATTAAGCCGTTAAATACACATATGATATTTATCAATTTTAAAGATAATTTCCCAAGTTAACAGAGTCACAACTTGTCATAAAGAAAGTAATATATCATGTAGTTTTGTGTTAAACCTCTCAGTGACAAACATCATAACGCTCAACACCAACATGGCCGCCAACTGGGCTCAGAAAAGGTTATAAAAAAGATGAAAATCACAATAAATCTGCTCATATTGGCGACTTCAGTTATGTGAAAGGAGAGCTGCTCTACAATGTTTAAGTTACGGATTTTGGTGACCGTTCAACAAGACGACGTCACTAATGAGACTGTCGGCTGTGTCATCTTTGTAATTATGTTTTTTCACAGCCTGATATTTGGAACATAATCTTTTAAATTGACGTGGGGCAAACCAGCTCTCCATAAGCTTGTTTTTATCTGTGCAGTCATCCATCTGTTACAATAACATTAATAACGCTGATGTCGATCAAAACCAATGTTTTTTCTGCTAACTGCACAAGTGCTACAACCCAGCGCTTACCAAACACACTGTCAAAGACTCACGTGGACCCTGAGAAGAATCATTTTATTCATACTGTATGTTTCCACTTGAATAATCAGACAAAACTCTCAGCTCGCCTTCAGATTAGTTGTTGTAGATTTGGAGGCGACTGTGAGGTTTGTGAGCACGACGGCTGAGGACGGAGAGCTAACGAAGGCAGGCGAGTATTTGTTTATCGCCATCGCAATGTTGCACCTGACAGATTTCCTCACATCCTGCAGGCCGAGCAAAGATGCAGAGAACTTGAAGTGAGAGCAGGTGACTGGAGCTAAGACTGTTCATTGAAAATTGAGCATCAGACAATGTTGAAAGTTGTGTTTCAAAAGTGGAACTCAGCTCACACGTTTTGCAGATTTTCATACGATCTTCATATCTCAATCGCAGGTGTCGCTTCTGACTTCCAGAATGAGTCCGTCGTGCATTTTTCCCCGGTGTCAGGAGAAATGCCAGAGGACATTCATCACATGGGTGAACACCGGGGGCGAGACAGACTTTATGAAATATTGAAAATGGCCTCAACGCGGAAAACACGCAGGGAAACAGTGCGAGAGCGATGGAGGGAGTGAAGGAGGGGGGAGGTGAAGTACGACGGATGCTGAGGGGGATAATCGTGGAAGGGGGCTGGTGGGTGGCGGGATCAAGGAATGAATGAAATTAAAAGTGGTGAGACTTTAGAGGGGTGGAGAGGGAGGGAGACATGGGGATGAGAGAGAGAGGGAGAGAGGGAGAGGAGGGGCAAAAGAGATGTATAATAAGCAGAGCACCCCCCTCCCCCTTTACTCCCGTGGAGTGGTGGGGGCAGCCTGACCCCCACCTCCTTCCCTCCCTCCCTCCCTCCCTCCAGAAAAAAAAAAAAAAAAAAAAGCTTTGTGAAAGTTTCCCCGGCAGAGAGGAGGAGAGGCAGAGTGAGCGCAGAGCAGAGGAGAGGAGAGGAGACGGGAGGCAGTCAGGATCCAATTTAGAGGAGAAGAAAGAAGCAAGTCAGACAGTTGGGACGAGCGTTTGCAGGCAGGACAGTCATGGCTCTGCAGCGTCGGGCACCACTTCTCCAGGCTGGATTATACATGAGGAAGCCCTCTGGTCTGTAGCAGCAGCAGCAGCAGCAGCAGCATCACTCCAGCTCGTCACCATGCCGTCCGTCTCTCTGAGCCTGCCAGCAGCTCTGGCTGGACCTGCACGCACCTGGGTCTGCCTGTCCTGCATGTTCTGGGTGAGATAACATTTCATCTGGAGGTTTCTCTCAGGATCGGGATTGATGTGCAGCTGTCAGTCCCGGAGACGTCTTGTCACATTTATGACAGCAGCTTCGCGATAAAACTTTGTGCATAAGCTAAAAAAAAACTTGCAAAAACTTGGCAGTAGAAGTCGTGCGCGAGTCAAGTCGGCGCCGTTGCATCGAGCCACCGTGCTTTTGTTGTGATTTTTTGTACCGCATCAAAAAAAACAACAAAAAAACAAACACGTTGATACTCCAGAGCCGCACATTGGGAAATCAAATCAAGCTGGTCAGGGGATCTGTTGGGTGGTCTGCTTGTCGGGGGTTGGGTGGAGGGTTGGGACCTCGGCTGTGGGGGGCCTTGGCACGGTGACACGTCTGAATGAGGGAGATATTATGGAGCAGAGCGGGAGGGTGTGCGCAGAACCGGCCAGACAAACTCTGTATTGTTTCCTCCTTCCAGAAACATCTCCTAGCTCGTCTCTGCAGCTCCGCGCACCGACTGCAAACTCGTCTGCTCTGCGGCCGAGTTGAATTAAATGGATCTGCTGCCCTCTTCACCCCGGTCTCCCTCTCCCTTCGCTCCCTCTGTGCCCCGCTCTGTCTCGCTCTTGGTGGTTGGGACACACAAGCTATTTTTTGCTTTCTCTTGTATAATTCAATCTGCCGCGCATTCCCGCTCACAGTGAGGGGTTGTTTGTGCACTTGCGTGCCCTCCGAGCTGTGATGTGGTCAGCGGAGAACTTCTCTCATGTGCGAGTGTGTGTGTGTGTGTTCGACGCTAAAAGCTTTGTGAGCGTGTTCTCGACACTTGTCTTGAAACACCGTGAGTGCTTTTCCTAATTTGTGCTGATATGAAAGAACATTCCTGGCTGAAATATACAACATTGCGCGGCGCTCTCCTCCCTTTTTTTTTTTTTTTTTTGCAGCTGAATAGAGGATGAAAGAGGAGAGTAGCTGAATAGACCATTGAGATCCATCCTTCCCCATTCTGCAGTGGTCCTTTGGGACATGACTGCACACCGCTGGCAGAGCTGCAGCCCTCGGCGAGGAGACTGGATAATCTTACAGAGCTCTTCATCAGTTAATTACCATTCTTTCTTTTGAGGAGCGGGAGGCGAGGTGAAAGGGGGGTCGTAAAAGAATCTCAAAGCCCCCCAGCTAAGCCCCGGGTCACTGATTGACTGCATCAGAGCACTGTATGACAAAGCGAGCTCACTTAAGGGGGCGGGGTTCAATCTGAGCTCTTGCGTTAATAGCAGATCTTTGTTTGGCCCCTAAAACAGCCTTAATTTGGGCGCACCTTGTTCCACCAGAATCCGGTTAGTGTTTGGGCCAACGCTTACCGAGCCCCCTCCCCTGAAAAGAGTCTCCCGCGACAAAAAGTTTCCAAAACTTGTCAAAAAACTCAAAAGCCTCTTCTTTTCTGATGTTATATTGCTGTTAGTCCATCTAGTTTGAGCAGTTTAGCATAATGCGGAGACAGACGTACTCCTCAGGCACTCGAGGAAGTGAGTCCAGCTGCAAAAGCTGTTACGAAGCAACAGAAAAGCGAGGGTTGAATGAGCGTGAGTGACTGCAGATGCAGGAAACAGACCATCTCCACGAACTAGACAAGATCTATTCCTTCGTCCCGGCCTCATGAAGGGGAGGGTTTCCTCCTGTCAGAGCAGGACGGTCCTGGATAAAGGGAGATATTTCCAGCGAAGGAGCAGAGAGAAAGTGCTCAGGAAAGTATCGGAAATGACAGGAACAACTTGAAGGACGGAGGAAATGAACAGAAGACGCTCGGGGCGAGATCGGAGGGCAAAGCGAGCACGGACGGGCCTTGAAAGAAGACCTTCGGAAAGAGTCTCGCGTCGCCGCCAAACACTGTGAATAATTAATAAAGGCCAAAAAAAGGGTTTAAAGGGGGGAGTTTTATCAGGTTTCTCTGAAAGGACTTGGAAACAAGTCAGACGCCCTCTGAGAGAAAGTTTAAAGGCCCCGCAAACTTTGAGGACATTCAGGAATCACAGGCGATGGACAAAACAGGTGTAGGTGAAAAGATGTCAGTCGTGTCCAGGTGGTGCGTCCCACCTAACAAGGTGCCGATGTAGAAAACACCGCCTCAGATCGCCGCCTCACAGTTCTGTCAATGCAATTTATCGACCCTTGGCTAAACCTTCAGGGTTGTCAGGCTTCAAAGAACTCCTCGGGATGATCGATATCCATTACCGTACTCGCGGCCCGTCCAAGTTCACAGTTGGGTCTCAGAAGGATCGCGCAGGGACACGGTGTCATCTCAGGAATGTTAGGTCATCGGTCTTTCAGCTGTTTTGACTTGAAAACAGACAAATGCCAAACCTGTTGACTTCCACCTCTGAAAGCGGGGACACGTGTAAAAGCATCAGGAGGGTCTGAACTCCATCTTCATCTCCTTTCTGAATCCCTTTTTCCCTCTTTTGGTCCGTTGCTGATCCAAGTTCCTGAGATTACCTCCGATTCGAGCTGAGAAAACGTTCCACATGTGGGGCCTCTTTGAAATACAGCAACATTTTTTCTAATTGTAACATCTGGGTTTACCATAATGGATTTGCCATGCGGTCGTCTTCCGGCTCACCCAGTTTGTTGCCATCCGGATGAATTTCGCAACAACACTGGTTCCGTTTCATCTCGCTGTTGCTGTTTGGGTCTCGGTTGAAAAATCTCAAACAACAAAAGGGGGAAGTTTAACCCTTGCTCGGTTGATTTACGAGAGTTGTTGAGCTTTGTGTAACCCCCTCCCACCCACCCCTTTCGCTCCTGAGGAGACCCCCAGCTTTGCGCATGCTTCGCTGGGCACATTGGCCTTAAACCTCCCATGCATGGCCTTCTGGCTCTCCATGGAGGGAGTTTTCAGGATTCAGAAATTTGCCTGGGTTTAGGTTTTTTTTTTCTTCCCATTTTGCTCTCCTTGCTCTCCCAGGAATATGGACTTACAGACCACAGAAAGGTCAGTTTATCCTCATTTTTATGGGCGATAAACTGTACACTTCCCTTAAAACCAATTTTACCACAGAGAGATGAAGTGTTTTCTAATTTGTTTTGAGTGTTTTAAACCTCAAACTCGCTGTGATTTCTGAGAGATTCATGTGAACTGGCAGCATCGTATCGCTTAATTTTTTTATTTTTTATTTCTTCCCTCTGCTCTGGCTTGTAGTAGCATTATCTCTACATCACCTCTGACATCATACCCCTCAAACTTTTGTGTCTATGTCTGATGATTTAGTGCAACATTACCTCATGTCTCTGCGGGACTTAAAGCAACTTGGCCCCCCAGAAACTAGTGATATTTGT
Source organism: Sparus aurata (assembly GCF_900880675.1). Classification (NCBI taxonomy): domain Eukaryota; kingdom Metazoa; phylum Chordata; class Actinopteri; order Spariformes; family Sparidae; genus Sparus; species Sparus aurata. Next base: position 30,986,196 of record NC_044195.1, on the reverse strand, counting down.
CCTTTTAACCACGTCCATCATGCACATTAACTCTGCATGACATCATGAAGACACGTCTAACACTAACACAGTCATAAATAAAGTTATGGCTCAGTGAGTTATTTCATGTCTCAAGTTTATACAGCCATTATTTTTTACATGTGGTTTTGGTTGTGTTGAGTCATGTGTGGCAGGACCGCACAGTGACAGTGTTGTGCAATGAAAAGCAACTCCAAGTCCAAATATGTATAGTGAAGTATCATAACGGACACAAATATCTCTTTTCTTCTTGCTTTGTTACATTTTCACAATAAAATTAGTCCAAAACGCTGAAATCTTGATGGATTCTTGTTGGTTTTTTGTTGAATATTTATGGATTTCTACCCAATGATTTGTTTTGTTTTTGGTTGATGATTTTGTGGACCTCTTGACCTTCTGTCCAGAACTTATTCTCCATCGGACCAACAACTCCATCTGTATCAACCTCTCATGATAACTGAAAATGAGATCTCCATTTAGGATATCTCCTGGCCCTCGTCTAATTTACTGGGTAGACTTTTCTTAAATGTAGACATTTATATCCACCTGACTCCTGCCACCTCAGATCAAAATGTTATATATGGATGACAAGAAACATCCATGATTAACCTTTTCTGATTTTAATTACAGGAACATTTTCTTAATATTCTTTTGTTTATTGTCACAACTGATACATTTATATGAAGAGAAACATTGTCAGTTTGTTGTGTTCAACACCTTTGTGTCACGCAGGATAATTAAAGGTCCAGTGTTGCTTTTTAAAAGACATTGCGACTTGTGCTTGTGCATAATCTGAAGCACTGCAGTCTTATTGTTATTTTATCTTGGTTTGTGTACGCATTTTTATTAGTGATGTGAGATACTTTACTTACTAAGTTCCTTTGGGACCGAAGAAGGTCAGAGGTCGCTGCTGTGAAGTGAAACAACTGTGGGGACTCGCTGCACACTTTGCTCTGGAGTCATGAGGTGTTTTGGACCTGGTCGTACTTAAGACCGGACAGCTAACAGGAAGCTCACTGTGGGGCCGGGCTCCCCTTCAGTACCGGAGCTGCAGCGCTGAAAAACAGATCGGCTGTGATGCAGCGAATCTGATTCTGATTCTGGTTCTGGTTGCGTCTCTACACAGGACGTGTTTCAGTCGACAGTCTCGATGGATTGTGACTCGATACTGTACCTGCAGAACTTTACCTTTCCTTTTTTTGCAGCTTTACATGTCTTTTTATTCAGTGAGATGTTGTGACAGTGCTGTGCTGATGGCCAGGTCAGGTTTAGGCAGATAAACAGTGATTAAATGTCCACTTTTATGGATTTTTACTCATGTCATCACTTTGTTGTACAGTTATGCTTGTTACTGTGTATAGTAGTTTGTGTCTGTAGCTCCAGGTATGATGCCGGATATTTTGTGGCAGTTTACTTTTAAAGATGGCTTCTCGTGGTAACAAACTTTAATTTGTGATGAAGGTCAATTAAATATATTTTTCCAGCAGTTTCACACCTACAAGATTAACAACACTGTTCTCTAACAGCGCTCTGTGGTTTGGCAGCCGCCACCACATATCATTAGAACGTTTAAATAACTTGTAGTTTATAAAATGTACAAATTTGATCCGGTCCATTTACTTGATTTTCTGTTCACTTAACACGAGTGGCGGCTGTCCAGTATAGGTTGCGTAGTCTTACTCTAAAGGTTAGATATCTTGTTGATCGGCCTCTTGTGAGCCACCTTATATGGTCGCGCTTCACATCTCGTGTGAAACACAACCATTACGAGACGAAACACTCCTTACATGTCCATGTTGACTCAAACTGTGTGAGTCTTCATGCCAGAGCGGAGCAGAACAGAGCGTCCAAGTCAAACTCGTGTCGAAGATATTTTAACAAGACAACAAATAACAAACGCTTATCGAACTCAGGGAACATGTCACTTTATTAAACCTGCTGCCAAAAACCTGAGCGTGCGTGCGTGCGTTTGGTGCGAGCATGAGAGCTGTGAGGTCACGGTGAAAACTTTCTCCTTGACATCAGTGTTTTTGTCCTCGCCATGCCAGCTGTAGAGCGCCGATCGTTCGAGGAATTCGAGATCGTTCTTGGCGTGATTTCTCCGGTCCGGCCCTCGAGGCTCCTCTCTGAAGAGGCCCGCAGAACTTGTTAATGCCATGATAACCTCTAACTCTGGATGTGATCTGAGACCTCCCGTGGATACCTATGCATTCAAGTGTGAGGCCAAACAAAGCTCATTGGAAGTGGCGCTGACAGCGTCCCGCGGCGCTGCCTGTGCGTTTATCCGAGGCGGACGAGGATTTGAGGCTTTTTTTTTTTTTTTATCCGGGTGTTATCGCTCTCCACTTGGTTTGCAGTTCTGCCGGTGCCACGAGTGATTTGTTGGACTTGTGTGAATTTGTTTTATTTCAGGCAACATTCAGATGCGATTCGTATCCAGTTTTTGGAGGGCGCGAGAGGAACTCTTCAGGAAATGATGAGATCTAATCATGAGAACAGAATCCCTGAAAACACGTCGTCCTCATCCTTCCCACAGAACATTTTATGGTTTTGGTTTCACCGTTCCCGTCCAAGCGTCTGAGCCTCTGCCAGCCCAGCGCGATACGGAACACGTGCTGTTTTCCCTTGGCAGTGATGAACGCTGGCTGTCTTTGATTAAACTTGTTTTATCTCGCGGAATCGATGCTGTTGGCAGGGGCCGTCTTTGTTGCTTTTCCGCGGGGCCCGCAGCCATCTTTGTTCCACGTGTATCCTTTATTTTCATAGGCAGCTACATCACGATACAGCGGGGGAAAGCTCACAGATTTGTTTTCTTAAAACGGAGAGCTTATCTTGAAGTTGGTTTTGGGGATGTTCGCTGAAACTGAACTTTTATGAGTTGCTTGATATGGATTTGTTGTAAGATTTCAAAACACATACCTGAAGCCAGGCCAGGAAGTCGCAAGGTAATTGTGTTACAGCAATAATAAATCATTTGTTTTACGCTCACAGTGTTTGGCAGAATACACGGAGACTCAAAATCAAAACAAAGAACTACAGAAACAGAGTAAGAGTACAGTATCTTCATCTATAGGTGATTAAATTAAAGCGTACAGATGTTATCTCCCTCTTATGTTTTTGTTTTCTTTGACAGATGTGTCTTAATCAGACTTGTATGCGTCGGACAGTGTTGATTCAGATACGTCCTCGCACAAAACAAATCATAAAATCACGTTGGAATTTTTACGAGCAGCGTGCAGTTTGTTTTGGAGCTCGACCATTTGTTTCATTCACGTTGCCATCTCGTTGTCTCAGAGGCCCGAGGCGCGTTCGCCGATAAAATCACCTCATAAAACCACACGAACGGTCTTTGTTCTCCTCGTCGAGTTAAATTAAGCATTTTAGCATTTAAAGGTGGAAGGAGACGCAGTCATTCGAAAGTATTCACTCTTTCTTTCTTTCTTTCTTTCTTTCTTTCTGCGTTTCATTCCATTAACACAATATTTTAAAGTTCTCCAGCTTGTAATTGTTGGAGAACTGTGCAAACTTTAAACGAGTAACTTGATACATAAGTGGTCGAGTGTTTGCAGCACAAAACAAATTTGACTTGAGTCTGATTAAACAACAGGAGTTATAATAAACAAAGCGAACAAAAGCTGTGTAGCTCATCATCTCAGCTATATGATATATTATATTATCAATAATTTGAACATCTGATTGATTTGGCTATATAGTAACAGGATCATGGCTAAAAACAAGACTTATTTGATAAACAAATAACCAGTTTTCAGGTTTGAATTGAACTCTTGGCCGATAATTTTCAGAGCAGAATAATGATGAATGAAACTTGGCAAAGAGAAGAAATTGATAACAAAGAGGTCGACATTAACAAAACAATTTCCTCAGTTTTATGTCCCAGAATGCAACATTTTCAAAAAAAAAACTCCATCCATCCATCCATCCATGCTCTCTAATCTGAGAGAGGTGAGCTACGACTTCGACGGGTCGCCAGACAATCACAGGGTTGACACAGACAAAAAATCCCACCCAAAATTTAGAGATAGATAGATAGATAGATAGATAGATAGATAGATAGATAGATAGATATTGATAACCTAATTTCCATTCGGGGATTAATAAAGTTATTGTAGCAGCGGGTACATACAAATACAATCAGAATAGGAGGGCAAATATAGAAACAATAAAACACTATATACAATAAATAAAACCCTGATGTAGAAGAGAAAGGTAAGAGGAACATAAGCTGCAGTATTAACAGTAACACAGAGTAGTATATAAATTATAGTAAATAACAGAACAATTAACTCTGTTTTATGTCCCAGAATGCAACATTTTTAAATAACTAATAACAGCAACCATCCATCCATCCATCCATCCATCCACGGGTCGCCAGACAACCACAAATCCTGCTCAAAATTTAGGAATGGATGGATGGATAGATAGATAGATAGATAACCTAATTTCCATCCAGGGATTAATCATAATCGTAGTAGAGGATACATACAAATACAATCAAAGTAGGAGGGCAAATATAGAAACAATAAAACACTTTATACAATATAAAAAAAACAAAAAAAAACGACATACAAGAAAATAAAAAACTGAGGTAGAAGAGAAAGGTAAGAGAAACATAAGGTGCAGTTTTAACAGTAATAATATTGAGCATCGATCGAACATTGTCATGTTTTTGGGGGGTTATTGAGGAGAGATTTGAACCCCACAACAAAATCTCTCTCCACCTCTCAGAGAGTTTTATGACTACGACGACTGTCCTCCTCTCAGCACTGCCGCTGGTTTGTGAAAAAGAAGGGGTTTTTTCTTTTTTTCTTCTTCCCCTCTCTTCACTTTCTGGATGACTGAGTAATTTCCTCCCTGGGATCCACCTCACTGAGATGAAATGCATGTAGAGTTAGAGAGAGAGAGAGAGAGAGAGAGAGAAAGAGGAGGGTGGGATGGGGGGAGGAGAGGAAGGAGAGACTGGAATGCCTGGGGTGCATTTTTCCCCCCTAAATGAAAAGCAGGTGACTGTTCATTGTGAGACGGTTCGGTTCGTGGGGAAGCTGAGAGCGGAAGGAACGGTTGAAAAAAAGAAAAGAAAGAGGAAAGAGACCTCTCTACTTTCTGGTATTTAGCTGTGAATCGCTGCCCGCTGCACTTGTCCTGTAGGCTGCTTACAATTAGGGGATTCCCAGACGCTTCCTCCTCCTCCTCCTCCTCCTTCTTCTTCTTCTTCTTCTTCAGCTGGATGCATTGTGACATGTCATTCAGGATAAAGTTGGCTTTAATTGGGACCAGGCTCGTTTGTAGTTGAGTCATTCTTATCAGCTCTCTCCGTTCTGTCCTTTAAGGAGCTGATCAAGAAGTCGCTGCCTGGATGACTTATCTAGGGGGGGATTTTTCATTCCATTTCACTGAATAATAACCACAACAAATTGAGATTGAATGCGTCTCAAGCGGGGGAATAATACAGATACAGGCAGTGTTTAGACCTGCGCGGATAAAAAGCAAACACGTATCAGATGTGATGGAGTCAGAGGGATCAGCAGAAAGAACGAGCGTAGGCGTTTGTGTTTGTCGAAGGACAAAGCTGCCGCTCAACCCGGCTTTTGTTGTTAAAGCTCGCGTTTCTCACAGTCATGAAGTCGTCCTGTCGTTTCTTGTTGGTGCCGGCGGTGAATAATTCAGTCGATTCACTGTAAAGCAAAATGACTCACATGTTTTTTATTTCACTCTCGGGGCGGTGAGGTTAAAAAAATCTCCGTGTGTGGTTTCGTGTTGGGATGCCGGGGTTCGCTCAGCCGTGTCGCCGGAATAAATGTTAAAACCGCAGATAAGTTCAAAACAAAAGTTTCTTTACTTTACTTTCTTCTTCTTCTTCTTCTCTCTCATCAAAATGCTCTGCTTTGCCACAAACATACCTGGCTTGGTCGCCACAGAAACACCTGGAGACGGTCCACCTTCCTGTGAAATACAGCCGTAATGTTCGCTTGTTATGATACGATAGCGTAACATCCAGGCGACTGGTTGGAGTTGTTATCACACTGCATGTTGCGAGCATCAGATTTATGAGTGTATCTTGTTTTCTTCTTCACTTGAGTTAAGGCCAAAATGGATTCGCAAATGATGGCGTTCTGTTGTGAATGATTTACGGGCCTGACATTTAATCTGACGCTGAATGTGCAGTGTGAAATATATCCAGCATGATGAAATGATATGTATACACGCACATAAAAGTGGAGCGTATGAAAAAGAAAATGAAGTTCTGATACCTGAGTCTTCATTTAATCCTGACATGTAGTTTATGTCGTGTGTCATAAACCCTTTAACTTCCGTCTGTCCCGTCCTGTCTGCTGGTGTGCGATCTGATTAGGATGGAGGTTAAACACAAACAGGTTTCAATCCACTTGTCAGGATTATAATCAGTCTGTGAAAACAGTTCAAGTCTTCTGGGGAGCTCTAAAAAAAATGATGTCATCAGGATGATCTGTCATCGGTTGCATGAAAGAATAACGAGAGCAGAGAAAGTTTGGATTCACTGTCTGATATAAGAGGGTGTGTATTTGCTTTAAGTGGTATTCTGGACTTTAATGAAAAGTAAATGACCTACAGTGGCTGTCAGTAGAGTGCATACCTCCGCCGAGGCACAACCGTCCCCTTCAACCCAATGAAGCCTAATCCAGTATCCTGTTTGTTGCTGAATAGCAGCCGAATAAAGACTTTCCTCTGCGAAAACAGAAGTAAATCACTCGATTTTTATTTTTATGTGGATTTGCATCAAATTATACTCTCTCATAGACACCAGCCACCTAAATATGCATTTTTTTTTCATCGAGATCGCTTTATTCCCTGAGAATTTAATGAAAATGTCAAAAATGTTTTTGGATCCGTCCCTTTCTCAGAAATCTGTTCTGTAGTTTTTGTGTAATCCTGCTGACAAACCAACCAACAGACAAACGTTCACAACCTCCTCGATGGAGGCAACAAGAATTAAACTAGTATTGATTTTGTTCAGTCACTTCCCTCTCAGTATCGTCAGACTCTGAGGTGATGACTTCTCTATTTGTGTTCTCTGATGTGCGTCTCATTGATCAGCAGCAGGTTTTCTCTCCTCTTTCAGAGATGTTTCCGTCTCAGTCAATATCCTATCATTTCATTTATTTTCATATTTTATTGTTAGTGTCGACCAAAGTAACACAGCTGAGTAAAATCTGAACAAACCTGTAATGTATTTTTTTGTAATGATATTGGAAATGATCTTCTGATCACTTGAGAGCTCATCTTAAAAGTTTATTGCTGATAGACGAAGGTTGTAAGATATAAACACAATGCGATTGCACACTGATCATTACAAGGATCTAATTGATTTAGTTTGAAGTGACGACCTCTCTGTGGTTGCTGAGAAACTGTTCTGGCTCTTCGTCGTCACGTGACCAGACGGAGGAGGACGTGTGGAGGATGAGCTGGACTTACAGCTGAAGTTTGGGGAGTAGATGAGAGCACAGTGTGAGGGAAAGAGGTCAGGCGGAGGGGAAGAAGGGAAGTGGAGGGAGGTCAGAGGTCAGCTGGCTCTTGCTGGCTCCTGTTTAGCTGAGAAAGATGAAGAATGGCTGCCTTGTGAAAGGGGAACAAGCTCAGTGGGAGGCTGGGTAGAACAAAACAAGAGGACCAGAGGATCCTTTCGGAGTTCCGTCCAAATATGGGAAACGCGAGTCCTCAGAATTAGTCTTCGCTCGGCCGTACACTCGGTCACAGATGGAGACATGAGAGGAACACCCCGGCGCGTCCCGTTTGAATGTCCATCCATGCATATGGTGTCCCATATGAGAGGCGGCGGCGTGCTAACTCGCTGATTAACCCAGTCGACTGGAGAGGTCCCGTTCGGTCTTCTGGCTGCGGCGGGGACGAACAATAGCCTCTGATTGGTGGGGGCGATGATGCAGCGCTGTCCTGTGTCTCGCTGACTTCATGCAGACTGTAGGAAACGCCGCGACACAGAGAGAGGCCAGACTGCTCATGCTCGTCTGTCTCGTCCGTCCGTCTGTCTCTCTGTGTTGTTGTCTGACTTTCTGTCTCTTTCAGCTTAAATTGACCCACTTCTGACTTTTTTTTCCCACATGTAGCCTGGGTTAAACTCACGAGACAAAGTGGGACGCTGTTACTTCCCAGCAGCTCCCTGTACCCCGATATCCATGTTTTTAAACGAGCTGGTATCAGGATCGCATGGTGTGTTTTGTTTTGTTGAGTATGGCTTTAATTGAACCCAGTGGTGTGACGATCACTGTCTGAGGCCCGTTGTTAAAGGTTCCCTGTGGAGTTTTCCTTGTTATGTCTGAATTGTTTGTATCCTAAGAATATCCTAAGTATAAAAGCTTGTGCATTATTCACATGAATACCTGCCAGAAATCTTCTTCTTCTTTTCTGTCCAGACTGTTATTTTATTGTTGTTGGATTATGATTTTTTTTTAATACAAAACTACACAAGCTTCTGTTGGACGTCCTCTGCTCTGCTCAGAGACGCAGGTTTTCTTTTCTGATGCGTTCCACTTGCAGTAAATATTTTAAATATACCGCACATTTGTTTGTGGTGTGAGCCAGCAGTATTTTGTTGTTTTGCTGTGCTACTCACAAGAACATAAAGGACGTACTGTGAAGTAAACATGTCTGCCATTTATGTAGTTTTTTTTTGTCTGGATCAATATAAAAAATCTTCTTTACATTTTTATGGCTTTATTTGATAGTGCATCTTGGATACGAGAGGTTGGGAATGGAATGAAATATTATGATGAAATGCTTTGAACATTGAGAGAACCAGCCTACCTGCCATAAACTGTGTTTTTATGCCACCTCGCAAAAAAATAATTTCCTCTTGTGGGACTTTAAAAATCTGAACTGAACCAACAGAACTCACCAAAAAATTAATTGGTAGCCTTCATGAACAGTGTCATGAGATTTGTTGTGATTTGGCTTCTTATAAATAAATAAAATACGCTGATTTAAAAGTAAAGTAAAACCTATTATACATGTATTTGCATGTATATACTGTATACTAGGAGTCGACTGATTATTGGCCTGGCTGATCCAATCAAATCCAATATTCAGCCTCTGAATCAATCTAATTGCAGATGAATTAATTTAAAAATATGCTTTTTTTGTCACATGCAATCTGCAACGTAATTAGCAACTTGATTATCAGATAAATACAGCAAGTAAAAGCTCGGTTTATTCAAGTATGTCTTGATTTAAAATCCTATATTTAGTTTTTTTGCCACCCTGTATGTGTCTTTTCCTCGTGGCTGAGATTTTAGAAATGCACAATCACCAAAACATGAGCTACAAGCTGCAGTGAAGTCTGGAAAGTATCAGACGTTACCTGGACTCTCTGTGCTTTTCATTCTTATAAGCACCCTGGGATTTATATTGAGTGTGTGTATGTGTGTGTGTGTGTGTGTGTGTGTCCCGACCACATGCAAACGCGGGTCCGTGTGTCGATGAGGTAATGAAGTGCTGAAAGTGAATGCCGGCGTAATCAGAGGTGAAATCAGTGTCTCTGCATGAGTCACACGCTGGACGAGGTCGAGGTAACGGCTCCGAGTTTTTAAAGCTGAGGAGAAAAACAGCCCGCCGGTTACCTTATTCAGCAGGAATGTCTGTTGCACAGCGCAGTCTGGAAGGGTTTATCTCCGTACTGTAACATTACCCGACACATGCTGAGGCTGCTCACTGTCAACAGATTAAATCTACAACCATAGATATTCATCAGGAGATGAACACACTGATTTAGACATGCATTTCATTCCTATCCTTTTTTGTTTTTTCTAAATCATTCGCCAGCGGTATTTAATTCCAAAGTGAATCATGGTGGCGGCAAGAAAGCAGAAACTCAGAATGAAGATATCAGTCAGTGTGACGTGAGGTCTTTCCTCCGTCTCTCTGTGCCAGTCGATCATCTTTTTCTTTCCTGTCTGCCTGTTTTCCTGCCGCTCCTTATTTTGGCACGAGACTCCCGACATCCAGGTCTGGTGTTCAGATCCTCCCAGAGAAACTGGAATACACAGTATATTATCCGATGCACTGTTGCAAGTTCCTGTGAAATCTGTTCAGAAGTTTTTATGTAATCCTCCCGACGAACCAACCTCGCTCTGCTGCTCTGTGCAGCTTAAAGAGCCTCTCTCCCGCCCACTTAGAGCATAATTAATCCAGATATTATCGAAATTGCAATATGGCCAATGCAATATTCTGATGAAGGTCAAATGTTGGAGAAAACAGGATTATAAAGCAGCGCTGTAGTGCTGTAGAGACGCTCCGGTCTTGTTCCCAAATCTTGTCACATGATCTCAAAATGGTTTTAACAGTTGAAAATGAAAATGTGGATGCAGAAATGATCCATCTCACTAATTGGGAATCATTTTACAATAATAATATCTGTCAAAAATAATTGCAGTATGATTGTTATTACCGTAACGTGCAGCTCTACTTCATCTCTCGTTTATTGTTGCAGCAGTTAAAAAAAAAGAGCTGCTCAACAACGACACAGTCACAGTTAGCAGCTACAGATACGCTGGATACCGAAACAGATTTAAAGGAGAGTGAATGTTTCACCTGCAATCATCAGATGGTTGAGAACGCTGCTCTCAGTGTGCCGGATTTCTAAATAACGCAATTTTGTTATGGAGACATTAACATTCACTTCCACCTTGTAAAAAGAAAAAGAAAAAGAAGGTAAGCAGCTTTGACTGGCGAGGTGAGCCGGACAGGACGTCTTGTCAGAAACATCAGTGTGAGATGTGAAGTGTAGAGGTCGCGGCTGAAGGTAAGGTGGAGTAACTCTGCACCTCCCCGAGAGTTCCTCGAATTCCTGCGAAATTAAAAATGACAAGGCAGAAATGCTCCTGATAATTAGGAGAAGCTCTGCAGCCCGGCGGCGGACGGGCCCACCCAAACACAACCCGACGAAAAAAAAGTGACAACGCACGAGGAGCATTTTAACAAACAATCAGGGAAGATAAATCTTGTGATGGAGGGACGGAAGGAGATGCTGCTGCAGAGTCTCTTCTCTTCTGTGTGAAATGAGTGCGAGATGTGTGGGAGATGGCCTGCCATGTGTGTGTGTGTGTGTGTGTGTGTGTGTGTGTGTGCACATTTTTATGCACGAGAGTGGCTGTTTTTTGCCCGTGTGTGCTAATGAGTGTGAGGCAGGAGATTATGCGTGCGTCTCTAAGGGAACCGGAGTCTGTTCCCAGGAGCTGCAGGGCCCGAGCTGAGGGGGGTATGTGTACACCGTGACCCCAGCTTTCGGGGGTCCCGGTTGCCTGTCTGAAACCATTTCCTTCCTTTGTGGCCCATTTGAGAGCCCGAAGTGTGACGCGCATGCGAAGGACCGAGGCCATTTGCACGGTCCTGCAACACGTTTTGAAACAGAACATAATCAGCGCTGGTGCCACATCTCTGAATGTGCTGCCGGGGTGTTTCTTTTTCTTTTTTTTTTTTTCTTTAACTCTTTAATTCCGGGCTCCCCACCCCCACACCTCTCCTCGTCACCCATCTCTCCCCCAAGCGACTCCCCGAATGCTCCATCCATCCCCCAAACAACAAACAAACTGTGAGCGGCGGGTGCATTGCTAATGATGGGAAACAATTAAGGGCTCACAAAAGGGAAGCATCCCGCCATATTATACTCTGTGCAGTATTTACACAGTATTTTGAGGTTAAATGACTGAAGCCTGGATTTCTGCAGAGGGCAAGAGGACTAAAATAGAGCGGCCCGCTGAAGAGATCTGCCTTTTGTTTGTCTTTTGTAAAGACGGATGTGTCGGCCTGTGAAACACTCCACTGATATCGGGAATTAAAACCCCTCGAAGTTGAAGGAATTCCAATTTTGTGCGCATTACACCCCCTCGAGCCTCGTTTCACCCGCTCTGCTCCCAAAATAAGAGGGTGACAAATGTGTAAACAGGACGAGTGGCATACCGGTGGATGACCGGACCCCCCCGCAATGTTCGTCCTGCTGGATAAGCCGCGGTGTGTGTGAATGGGTCGAGGCTGGAGAGAGTGTGAGAAGGCTCAAGAGTGGTCAAAGAGCGCGCTGAATAGACTGCTAGATTGAGACATTCTGCCTGGTTAATACAAGAGTGTATAGGTGTGTGTGTGTGTGTGTGTGTGTGTGTGAGAGAGAGAGAGAAAGAGGCAGAAAGCTTAAGTTAAGTTTTAAACCCTTTACAGACACAGAAGCTGTTTCACTGCCGGCTGTTAAAGTGACGGATTCTTGTCATTCACATCGAGCTGTCTGTCATGTAAATGTTCCTCAAGGCTTCATTCAGACAAGAGAAACTCTGGTGAAGGAATAAATGTCGGCAACGTATGTTTTAATATGTTGCAGCTTTAGTTTTCTTTAGGTTCGATTTGCAAATTTGTTTTATTCTGTTTTACTTGATATTTGAAAGATTTTTTAAATTTTTTGTACTGTGTCAGCATATTTGTTTTCCAATTTCTACTGACATATTTATTGTAAACGTAGTAATAAGTAAAAAAGATGCTTTGGGGGCTAATTCATAATTATCATATTCCAAGTGAAGTTTACAGCTTCAGTGCACCGATGTAAATTTAAAAGTTAATCATTAAACTGTATAATATCCTGCCTCTGTTTCATATCTTTGTCACAGCTGTTTGATAATCACATTTAAAGGATCATTGCAATAAAAACAATTCAATATCGTAACTTTACTCGCTAACATCTCCATCACTGTACAATTAAGATGCGACAGTCTTGGTTTACGACTGCGAACAAGAAATACAATGAAATAAAATAAGATCCCAGTTTGTACTATGAAAACAATCAGAGTTTTGTGGTTTAATTAACTGCTGTTCATTTTTTTGTAGCACAAGATTAATTAATGACAGTAAAAAGGCACAACTACATTAAAACTGTGGGTGTGTTGAGCCTTTTAGACAGCATTCAGTTCTGACATGCTGTGTCAGAAGAGGTATGGACAAGTGATAATGGGCTTTGGATGAAAAAATAAATGCAACAACTCTAATTTACTCTTTAAACCCAATTTCTCTTATTAAAAAAAAGATTATTTTTCATGGAAATTAACAGGGATTAAGCTGAAGGACGGTGAAGTGAGGGGAGAGACTAAAATGCATCCACAGTGGAAAAAAAAACCCATTGCTTATCGCTATAGCAACGCGGGCTGATTAAAGTGGTCCACTCCACGTTGCAGAAGTAATTTGATTTGGAATCTGGAAAATGTGTTTCGGGCATTAAACCATCAGACAGAAAACAGCAGCACAAGACGGCATGAACGCCTGTCAGTCAGTCGACTCTTTGATTCTTATTTACAGAATGAACAAAAGCACGCTGTCCGTTAATGTCCTCGCTTTAAAACGTCGGCCTGATAATTGCCTCCAAGACACATTACTCCACTGCAGACCCAAACCGTCATTCCTGTGGACTTAATGAGTGTTTTGGATGATGCGGTTAGAGCGATTAAAGAGGGGTGATTCTCTCACACTTGCCTGTGGCCGGGTCATATTCGTTCTGCTGACAGCTCTGACTCCTTTCATGTTGACAGTCGGTGCTTAAACAGCCTGGAAGTGAAACCCGAGGATTGTATTTTGCTCAAAACACAGCGCGAGCACCAGAGGTATCGATTCCCACAGAGGTCGGTGTCATTTTGACGTCGACTTAAACCCCCAAAATACAGGCTGACTGACAGATACACACACCCAGAGCACCATTAAACCCACTTATCGCCCCTTCACGATCCCCTGAATCCATATCAAGACTCCAAAACCCAGCAGGTGCCGGTCGGAGCTTTGGCACGGCGGCGCCGTGGATAACGCTGATGCCAGGCAGAGACCTCCAGCCCGCCCCAGTAAAGCCCCCTTGCCAACATGGCGCGGCCTGCACAGCCACGGTCATTATTTCAGCCTAACCAGATTAAGCTAATCACGTTATGTAGTGGTAAGGCGTAGCCGGGAGATGGAATGAAGGGTCGGCTGTCCTGCTGTTGCCATGTGGCTGTAAAACACAAACAGTGAACTGTCACATAGAGCTTGATAAACATGAGGGATCATAACCGTCTGTTTGAGTCTCTAAATCTTCAAATGAGATCATGAATTATGGAAAGGCACCAATTTAGAGAATCGTAAATGAATAATTAATATGTAATTATACAGTTATACAGATTATTCACAGCACAATGTTATCTCAGAAAGTGGTTTTACGGAGATATTTGTTCATCATCTTCTTGATAAATGTCCAACTTTTCCTCTAGCGCCACCATGAGTTTGACATTTTTAAAATTTGTCCAGTAATTCATGACCAAATGCCTGCAAAATTATTAACATGCCCATCATCCTCTGTTGTGCTTTGTATTCAGGGCTAACTAGAACATTTCAGAATGCAAAATTGCTAAACTCAGGTGCTGAACATTAGCATGTTAGCATTGTAATTCTGAGCATATTAACATGCAGATCTTGGCATGTCACTCTAATAAGTGATACTAATAAAATTAATTTGGTTGCTATGATAAAGATGTTAAACATTCTTTTATCTTACAGCTGTGGTTGGTACGACTGTAGAAACCAGCAAAAGCAAACTTTTTAAGTAACCCACATCCTCCCTTTAGAGCCACTGTCTGACTACAGACAGTAAACACAAGCAAGAGAGCCGTCACAAATGTACCTCTGCCCAATCAAGTGCGACGGTTACTCTGGGTGTGTGCTTTGTGCTAACATTAGCAGCGACAGGAGTGTGTTGCTGCTGCAGCGGGTCTTTTGTTGGGCTCAGGGGCAGTGTGCTTTGTGGTACTCGTCTACCAGCTGAACGACAGTCCGTCACTCTTGCTGCTGCCTGCTCCTCACTCGTTCTTTGGCTCAGGGGCTGTTTGCTTTGTGCTACATGGTTAGCAGCTGAACTACAGTCCGTCACTCTTGCTGCTGCCTGCTTCTCACTCGTTCTTTGGCTCAGGGGCTGTTTGCTTTGTGCTACATGGTTAGCAGCTGAACAGCAGTCCGTCACTGTTGCTGCTGCTCGCTTGTTCTTTTGGTCAGGGGCTGTGTGCTTCGTGCTACTGAGTTAGCAAGCTGCTAAAGAGCAGAGTAAATTGGTGTCATCGCTTATCATATCCAACTCCAAGAAAACGTCTAATGTTATCATAATGAACGTAAACAATGAACATGACTGGTGTTTGCGCTCAAATTTTGCCTGCACTTTCTCTGCCAGTCTTGTGAAATGATGATCATGATGCAACTCCAAAGTGTCTTTTGTTAGAGCTATCTACCCGATAAACACTAGCGTCCTTGAAACTCCATCACCCTCTGTAACACAGTCAATCTGTTAAAAATGTCTTAACCTCAGCAAATTTTGCTTCTCACACTTGAAAGATCTCCTTTTAAGTTGACGTTACACAGCTGTGTTCCCCTGGCTGAGCACAAATTCCCATAACTAGTAAACTTCATTGTTCTTCATAGATTTACAGTGTAATTAGATGTAGAATATAACAAAACGTGATGAGTAATGACACATCTGCACTGCCTGGAAATGAGGCATCATGGGAAACAGACGAGGGGCTTTCCTTTAATTCTGCTCAGTCAGTTCCTTCTGCTAATAACAGGACAGCCAGTGATTTGAGGAGTGAGGACGGTCTAACAGATACTCCGTCTGGTTTATCATTCATGCGTTGGGACTGTGCTTTGATTACACACCCTAAGCCGCTTTTCCAACACGTTGCCTTTTAGGATTGACGAGAAGGGAAAAGAAGTTGGTCATTAATGGTTATAAGGTTACTGTGGTTGGCGGACGGGGGAATCTTTCGGAGTATATTCCCTGCCATGCTCTGAGATGGTCTTCACATATGAGAATTCCTGTGAGAAGTTCCCCAATATGCCAACCACATGGCCACTTTCAGCCCCTGTCCAGCATGCACACTTAATGGAAGCCTCATGTCTGGACGCCACGCTAAACTGGCACTTCCTGCCTTGAAAACACACACGTTTTCTCTTTAAGCCTGCTCAGAACACATTACATAAAGGGGCATTTAGGCACCTTGAAGATGTTTTATGTGTTGGAGGTGTTTATAATGTCGCTTTCACTTCTGGTGTTTGATTATGTATTGATTGATGAGCTAAAAATGTTTCTCAGATGTCCAATAACATTTATATTCTTTGTCTCACTGACACTGTCTCTGTTGATGTGTTCTGTGACATTCTACGGAAGCCCAGAGGGGCAAGTGTGTTTCAGTCTGATCTATCTGATGATATTTTCTCTCCTGTGTTTATGACTTGAGTGTAAAAAGGGTCGTCAGGTTAAGATTCCAGGAGAAAAAAAACTTTTTAGGAGGAGAAAGAACATTTTTCCCTCCCATCTTGGTAAAACACTTTTTTTTTTTTTTTCGTGACAATTTTTTAAGATAAAAAAGAGAGAGAGAAAAAAAGTTTGAATTGGCTTATACCTGTACACTCCCCTACGCACCTTTTCTTCTATGTAGGTTTAAGGAATAGTCATGCAACATTGGTTTGTGATGAATTTAACTGTCAAGAATGTGCATCTTATTATTTATCATTTTTACATTATCCATTTTATGACCATGATTATTATTTTTAATTATTATTTTATTTTGTTTTATTTATTATTTTGTATTCATTTTGTAATTAAAAAAAAAGAATTAGGTTTCTTTTACACCTACTTTTGCTTGTTACCGTCAGGTTTGTTTTATTTTCTTAAAAAGTCGACTTAATCTTGGCTGCAATGTTTATATTTGCACACTGGTTGTGCATTGGCATTTGTAATGAAAAGTCAATAAAGAAGTTAAATATAAAAAACACCAGATCTCAAGTCATAAACATGAAAGAAAAAATGATTTAGTTCAGACTTGGAAGTTTTCTCTCGCCCCTCCGGGCTTCCGCAGGACTTCCACTTTATCTGATGCAATATAAAATCCTGTGGCTCAGAACTTTACTACATAATAACTATGATATAAAAATTTTGGTAAGCCAGCTGATGTGGGGGGGGGGGGGGGGGGGGGTTTATTGATTGGACCACTGCTCCCATCAGGCCGAACTTTAAAGTAAAAAGCGGGGCCCAGCTGAGCAAACACACCACAAAAAATGATGTCACATTTCCCCCCACCGCCCGTCATTAGGGGGGTAGATGGAAACACGATGCAGGTTTCTCAAAAAAGACGCCGCAGGAAGCGACCAAACTTCCAAAGCTTGACTTTTTCTGGTTTGCTCTCCGCTGAGTTTACAAAGCCGGCAGGAACAGGACTGATGGGTTCACAGCGGAGGACAAACAGCAGGCTGCAGACGGACCCAGACGGATGTTTAACTGGGAGGTTAGAGTTTCTGCAGAGTTACATAACACACCTGCAAGGAGGGGAAGGAGATGACAGGACAAAAGAGGGAGGAAGAGGGTGAAAGAAAGAAGGAAAACAACAGTGATTCTCCTTTTTTTCCCCTTGGTTTTATTTTGTTTCTGCCAATGATTTCAGGTTTTATGTGGTGTTTTGAGCTACAGAACATCGTCCTGATCCGCCTGTAAAGATCTGCACAAAGGGTCAAATCTGAGATAAGCGTGAGCACGAGTTTATGTCATTTATGTGAGCAGCCAGGTGTTGATTTTATGAACTTCAGATGAACTAAGAATGTTTTCTCTTTTGCGAAACACCTGCACCTGCGAAAAAAAATAAAAATCCCCCCCGATGACTCACAGCACCTGGACTCACTGAAGTCCCGTCAGGTCACAACATTTTAACACCTCCTTTGTCTTTTGTTGTTGTTTTGCTTTCTGCAGCCGGAGGAGTTGGAGGCGCTTCATTCCCACACATTCCGGGTGAAGACGTTCAAGAAGGCGAAGCACTGCAGCGCTTGTAAACAGACCATCACCCAGGACGGACTCATCTGCCGAGGTCAGTCACCTGTCCCTAAAACTCTGACATGTCCAACTTTCTTCTGCAGCTGTTTTCAGAATCCTTTTGAAGATCTTTCTTTTGCTGTAGCCGTTTAAATGTTCACCGTGCAGCACTGATGTTCGCTCCAACACTGTCGGGTGTAGCCACAGGTTGTACACTTTTCACCAGAGAGGGCAGCACAACACTGCTTTTCTTACTGTATAAAATATGGACGGAGCTTCTAGGTCTGAAATGTGAAGCCGATGCTGAATTCCACTGGTTTCATAAAGAAGTCTGATTGTATGTAAGCTTATGAGAAAATTACCCTACTTCTAACTTGATTTATTACCTCCGTAAAGAGTTTTTTAGTGAGTTTATGGTCTGAGTCATTGTCAAAAGTCTTCTACAACACAGCATAATGATAATTTAGTATATATTAGCCCATTTTGAGTATAATAGACAATGCTTTCGGGCAACTTTTTAAACCGATTAACTAGAGGCTACCACTAGAACCCGACAGATGGACAGTTCCACCTTCTCGTCCAATTACTGTCAGTTTTGGCTCCAAAATTAAAAACAAGATGGAAATAGTCATAATTAAAGTCTTTGTGTGAAGCTAAGCTAACCAGCAGTATAGCTTCATATTTAACATAAAGATATGAGTGTCGCTTTATAGAGATAGTCAGAACGGTCACAACTGATGCAGCTGAGGCCGAGATATCCTGACTGTCGGTCCATAAACATGTCACGTTGGATCCTACGTTTCCAAATATGATTTGTAGCCTGATAGCATCTTTTATTCAGCCATCTCTGCCTGGAAAACAGCCGCTTTTTAGCCTCCCTGCACACAGTTTATAATACATTTCTGTAATAGATCTCCAGACTGTAAGACTTGATAAAGCTGCTCTTAGAGCCAAAGAAGACGTTACGCAACTGTTTCTGAAAGGCTGTGTTGTACTTCCCAGAACAAGTGAACTGGTCTTAATGTGTCCAACTCTCAACAACTGCAGCACTTGGACTACTTTGCACCTCTGCATGTCTGGAGCCTTTGACCCGGGCACTCCATTTTGCTAGTTGCTTCTAGTTTTGACCAAAATGTGGGTTTAATAAATGATAAGACAGAGAAAGAGAGACAGAGAGAGTGGCTGATGTCTGCTGCTCATTTCAAATCACTCATGCACATGAGCAAACCCAGACGTGGCGAGGTGGAGCAGCGAGAGCCAATCACACCGAGGTAAATTTAATCAGAATGGACTGAAACGCAGCCTTGTCACGACGGTTTATTTCTCTTATAAATCAGGTCGCACAAACGAAGGTTCCCAGGTGCCGTCGTTTTATGAGAGAGCTTCAGTAACTGTCTGAACACAGCTGAGCAGTATTCATCCAGAACACACTGATGGGAACAGCCCGTTCAACTTTACTGGAATAAACAACATCAGTCCAAAATCCAACAAATCCGTTAAAAAGGGAAGAAATTATGACTTGGGTCGATTTCTCATTACTTTAATAACAAGGTGGTTGTTTTATCCCAGTGTCGAATTAACCATTGTCCCAGCGTGAGGGTTGGCAAACAGAACCACCCAAGAACAAAATGTCCCTCTGTCGAACCGCCTTTAAGGTCCAAAAGATACCAACACACTGAGAATGTTTCTTGTTTTTTCAAAGCCGTGCCCTTCAAACATCTACCCGTCCCGTGTCAGGTGGTTCTGGGGGAAGCAGTAAGCTGAGTGTTCCCCCCTCGCGTGCCAAACCAAACATCCAGCCCATTTCCGCATGGTTTCATTTGACGTTATCAGTCTGAAAGCAGACATTTCCACTACTACATGACGTGTCGAGAGGAACCGCGGGTCGCATATTCTTTCGATTTCGCTCGGAGCGACAGATGTGGAGGCTTATCTGCGCGGCGAGCGCGTTACAGTCGGTCATCGACTCTCGGCTACTTTTCCTGCGATTGTTTGTTGCTTCACATTTGTACTAATTGAATCTCACCCGACTGGCATCTGCAGAGACGGGAAAAACAGTAAGAGGTGTGAAACGCTCGCTTGATACCAGCTGGCTACCCTCATTTGTACATTTTAGATTAATATCTTATAGATATTTAGTGAATCAGTCTAACAGCGCAAATCACTCATCGTCATAAGTCGTCCACATTCCCTCTTTAGTGAACACCATTAAGGAAATTGAGAAGCTGTTAACCCTTAGCCTTTCTGAGGCTTCTTTCGCCCTCCTCTGTCATTTAACTGACCGATCCCTGACACAAAGACGACCCCGGCTGACCCCAGGTGACCTCTCGTTTGGCCCACTGATGGATGTTGCAACAGATCCTGCCAGGGTCCTTGTCCCGGCAAGTCTCAGCGGTTATTACACATTCCCTCCGTGGGCCTTCAGCTGTAATCTAAGCAATCAAACAAAAGAGTTTTATCCTGCGAGTTTCCCGAAATGCAAATTATGTTGCTTGTTTTGGTTTTCGGAGCAGTGATTACATTTCAAACGTCGACCCGAGCAAGTTGGGACTTTATTCGAGCATTAGGGGCCCCGAACACCAAAAAGCGAAGGATGTGATACGATCTTGTGTCTACAAAACAACAGCCAGCTCCAGAGAAAGCCGCTTGTGGTCGAAGATAAGAGGCGACTGTGAAGTGTTACGGCCTCTCTGAACTCAACATTTTACTTACAAGCCCGCAGAGGACACACAAGAATCACGCTGGATGATAAAGACCCTGAACACTCAACGATAGAGAGCTGAAGTCGCGCTCCTTCAGGTTTCCCTCATGGGACCTTAAAATCTTTGTACCCTGAGTCACAGGTTTGTCAAATTTAAAGATCAGTTTCCACGTTGATAAAGCTGAAGTTTGTGGCAAATAAAGTAGAATAGTTTTGTGTGAGTATATGAAGTAACGGTGGACATTACAGCAGAGATGTGTGCAGAGGAGCAGTCCTGTGCAGGATCCAGCCTCTCCCTCCGTCCTGCTGCACTTCCCCTCCGCCGCTCTTGTTTACTAACACAGCGCGGTCACATGGCCTCGTAATGACACCAGCTCGTGGACTTCCTCTCTCCTCAGCGGTTGCCAGGATACAAGGTGTTCGCTGCCTCGACAATAGCGTGTTGACGCAGGTCAGGGCCGCAGTTTTCCAGTAAAAAAAAAAAAAAACACAGCCTTCTGTCGAAGGGTATTTTTGGAGAACTTGGCCCGAGGGGCAGGAACTGGCTTTTATATCCATTCAGTGTGGCGCAGTTCAGGTTAAATAGATGGTTTGTGTGCAGAGGCGGGTCAGCAGAGAGCTGCTGCCACTGAGATTCTGCTCACACGTGATTTACTACTTGATAGAGTTCGTAACTGTTGTCTTCTACGTCTCACAGCTGCTGTGTTTAGCTTTTGCAAAGGTGTCAAACAAAGAAAGATTCAAATCACCTTCAGACAAATCTGCAAAAATGAGTTGGACGTGTTTTTTTAATGCCGAGGGTGAAGCTCCTGCTCTCTGTGCTCGTTCTGGAGGCGACCACACCGCCAGTCATTGTAAACACAGACCTTCAAAGACTAGCTGGAGACACACCACAGTGGCAGGCATGTGTGTGTGTGTGTGTGTGTGAAGGTTATCATGGCTCTGTTCTTGACTGCTGAGCTCACACAGCTGGTATGCAACAAAGCACAATCAGGGTTAAAACACAATCGCACACGCAGAACCGGCTGCTGATAGAGATTCAGTTCCATGCACTAATATCAGAGAGAGAGTTCAGCTTACAATCCAACGCGCATGTTTTTCTGGTGGTGCTCAAAGTGTCAGAACGATAAACATTTGAAAAAACTCAACAGCAACGCGTCTTTCCAGAAATCACAACCTGGTTACACGAGATAATCCACAGAGCAGCTTCATGTAGGAACTGTTTCTTTCTACTGGACCTTTGAAACACATCACAGCGCAGAAAGAAACATGCAAACATGGAGCCTTGTTCATTCCTTAAAAAAACTGCTCAGGTGCACCTGAAACCCAAACGCTTGACTTCCTGCGTTTAGACTCAGATTATAACCCAGATCTTCGGTGCTGCGTAGAGACTTCCAGCGACCAGGCTGGCTAACTCCTGATTTAGCTTCTTCCAGACTTCCCAAATGTTATCGCACGGCATTGATCAAATAAAAGTCATTTCACTTTGACAGTTGGATTTGCAGCCTGGCAGGAGGCCTGATGAGTAGATGCACGCTTCCGTCTGTGCAATGATACGGAAAGAAAATAGTTCAAGGCCTGTGGATTATCTTGAGGAACCAGGTTGTGATTTCCTGAAAGAGACACAGTTGAGTTTTTTTCGATGTTTTGAACACCCCAACCTGCGCCGTCCAGTTCCATCACACTGAACAGAAGGCGGACATCTTTAGATTTTGGGGTGAACTGTCCCTCAAGTTGTGAAACCATTGTGTTACTGCAGAATATTTATTTATTTATTTTTTTTTTCAATGAAAATCTTTATTTAACATTTGCAAAAAGTACAGACATTCAGACAGAACAGACACTGATAAATGTATATAAGGCATTTCTTATTTGGGGGTAAGTGAAAATGACTTTAGGTATAATAGTGTGCGTTCACTTTTCTTATTTGGCAACAGTTTCAAGGTATCGATATAAAAAATAAACTCATTTGTGAAGACATTAAAGTTTGGGAGGGACTTGGAAAATGTACTCTTGTGAATGTGGAATTTACCTATTAAAATCATGAGGTTTACTGTGAAGCAAATTGATTTGTCACTATATTCAAATTTTGAAATAATATCTTTGGGTCTAATTGTTACGTTCTGTTTAGTTTTATTGTAGATAAACTTTTCCATGTCCCTCCAAAATATAGATGACAATGGGCAAATACAAAGCAAATGCAAAATTGTCTCTGGCTCATCTCCACAAAAAGTGCACATTTCATCCGCTTTCGCAAACCTAGAAATTGATCTGTTACAAGGGTAAATATTATGTAAGATTTTAAAATGAACTTCTCTAATCTTATTAGAAATGCAGAATTGAGAGGGACACAACCATGCTTTACGCCAGTGTATATCAACCAACTGCGAATCCCAAAAAAACTTTCCTCTGGGGGAAAACTTATTTTGTCTCTGAAATACTTTCCTTAGATGTTTGTTTGTACATTTTCTATCCATTATGTCAACCCCATCAACTTTTAGAGAAGTTGTCTGAACATTAACTTTTTGGTAATTTAAGTGACATTTTATTAACTCAATCATACCAGCAGGAACAGCCTTTACAACAGAAACAAATTCTCTGTATTTCACTGGAAAGGATTTAGCTTTCAGGAATTCATCATAGCTGTAAAGATTTCCATTATCGTCAAACGTTACTGCAGAATATAAAAGCAGGCTGACGACTTGTCTGACATCACACTTGCAGACGCACACATATATCTAATAAATCCACAGCAGTTGGTCACCATCCCTGTTTTGCCTGCCTCCCTTCAGCAGAAGTCATTACTGTAATAGGTGGAGCAGATGGATGAAGATGACCACTGGTTTTCTGTGGATGATGGATGGTGACTGTCTGCACGTCTAATATCATTAAACTGATCCGCTAAACTGAGCGGACAGTGACTTTCCATGACCGCTGCCGGATGACGGAGGCTCGCCGTGGATGGAGCACAGGTTGGTGCTGAGTTCAGAGAATTCTTCACGCACGAGAGCTTTTCTGCACTCTCATCCGCCTCCATGTCAGTTTGAGCGTCAGAGAAGCTGCACATCTGTGTCCCACATGTTCACAAAACCCCCTTAATTAAACCATAACATGCACGGACTGTGAATCTTACAGTATCAACACAGACCTCCACGCCGACAGCTCCGGAGCAGTTCGTGCAGTTAGGGAGCCACCTGCTGGATGAGCTGAAACACTGCAGCGACCTGCAGGTAAAACTGTGATGAACTTGGGGATGATTGAGATTAATTGGATCTATAGTGCAGCAGATTTAGGCGTCCATCCATTGTCTTTATTAGAGAGACATCCACTCTCACCCCCATACTGTTCTAGAGAAATGAGACGTCTTACAACGGTGACTGCTATGTACAAATCAAGAAAAGGGAAGCATATGTAAACCTTTTAAAAGCTCACTCAGACACAGATAAATAAAGATAAAGTCACAGAGTTCAGATTTTTTGCAAATGAACTGCGATTGTTTCCTTTTTTCGTTAAATACTACAAATATTCTCCTCACTGCTGACAATCTTTTCACGTACAGACTTGATCTTGATCTTGCAAAGATGTTTTGGAGCTTTTTGGTCACATATCCAAGATTATTCAGTCCTTGAAAATCATCATAGAAACACTGAGCTTAGATCAGTTCACATTTTATTTACATAGACCGGAATCACAAATCCCATCGCCTCAGTGGTCCTTCTCCCCCAGACTGGACAGACATGCAACAGATGTGGCGTGCACAGAACAGAACCGGACTGCAACATCAGAATATGCAGATTACAACGACAGATTGTGGATCCAGGAGCCACACGATCTCCTCTCCACCGTGGCAGCCTGGAATGTTCATCTAGGAACATATTCAAACATCTAGAAGTCCTGGAAAAACTCTGGACTCTATTTTACACAAGACAGGGGAGTTAGTATAATAATTAGTAGTAAATAAGTGGTGGAAAAGACTAGATCACACTTTACACTGAGCAGATTTACAGCTCCAGAACAGAATTTATTTTCGTCCTCTATGTGATAGTGTTTTGAGCTGATAGGTCATGAAACCATCAGTCGACATCTTCCAATTCAACCAATAATAATTACAGGCAGAGAAGATAAAGGATGGATTCACTGAGCTCTCAGCTGCAGCTCTTATTTCAGCCACCAGGGGGCAGCAGAGTTCTGTGTTTCCAAATGAAATGCCTCCATCCAGCTGTGCAGCCACATCTGCCGCTGCACCTCCAGTGCAGGTTTCCAAAGTTTTCATCGAAAAACCTCAAAGCTGAACATGTGAGTGCACATTGCGGACGTTCCTGTCACACACGCTCTCGTCATGCTTGCGGCCTGATTTGCTGTGTTTTTCTGTAGCTGCAGCCTGAATCAAAGGAAACAGCTGCCTCAACCAAACAAAAGTCAGACTAATCCTCACAGGCACTTAAAACAGACGGGGGACGTAAACAAACAGAAGTCCTGTTTTGTCAGGCCGGAGCAAACACATGACACACACACACACACACACACACACAGAACGAGTTCATGGGAACTCTCGGTCAGGATTCATTCTGCAGTGTTTTCGGGGAATCTCCCCGTGTTAGGAAATCCTCAGCGGCTGGGTGAAGGTGGAGCTTCACCCGCAGAAACCCAACACTGGCAGGGAGGGATGCGTGGGCTGGATGATGACACCCCTGCATGAGTCAAGAGATGGATAGTGTTGACTGAGTGTCAGTAAGTCCTACTGTTAATACTACAGAGATCAGTCATGTAGAGGCATCAGATGTTTGCAGCCTCTTTTGTGCCGCTGAGATCCTCTAATACCTGTTTCAGTGGAGTTATTACATGAGCTGAAGGTCTGTGGCTCTACTGTAGCTTCAACACACACGAGGTCCATCTACTGATAACAACAACTGAGGAACAGGAGCCTCATTAAATTAAAATTAAAAGTTCGTCTCATCTGAAGTTTCTAAAGATGTGTCACCACCTCAGACCTTCTGTCTTAACGTAATGAATCCAAACAGGAAGTGTAAAAACTTGATTCTTCAATCGGCGCTCGTCCTGTGATGCCTGCATCCGTCTGGCATGTTGCCTGTATCCATGACAACAGCCGGCTTTCTGACAAGACACCATTATACTGTATTTACATCATCTTAAAGCATGATGGGAAATCATAGTGGAACAATCCTAGAAATATGTCCATCCTGTCACATGAGCAAGACAACATAAATGACCAAAACCACGACTATTAGCTTTTACTTTTTATACTAATCAGTATAAATCCCTTGAAAAACAGATTCTTCATCCCAATAAAGTTATTTCCTGTGTTCTGTAAATCTTTGGATGTATAGTAAAGCCCAAAATCTTTCCTTTTTTTCATGAAAAAACCCTCAAATCATCAGTATTTAGTGTCCCAAGCTCACAAGGTTAATGAAAAAATGCCACAAGCCTTAGAAAACAGAACCTCGGCTATAAAATTGACATTACATGCAAGAATTAAGTAGAAAGTAAACCCCTGTAAGTCCGCCCCGAGTAACATAAGTAAGTTATATAAGGATGAGGATGCTGGGAAAACGGCACTATGTTAAAAATATAATCGCAGCAGGTGGTTTTGGCCTTCAGTGGAGCGCAAGGCGTCCTGAGAGTCGGTGTGTGTCCGTCGGTACGCTGTACGTACACGTGTCGCTGCTCACGTGTTCGCGATTGTTCCCGCGGAGGAGAGAGGGATGCAGAGAGTGAGAGTGAGGAGAGAGAGGAGGGGGGGGGGAGGAGGAAGAGGAAACTCTGCAGCCCTGCCCTCTGATTGTGTTGTAAAGGGGGTCCAGCCCAGTCCGGTGGGACCACACACTCGTGGACTCCGAGGGGACCGAGGGGAAGGAAATCAGCCGGCCTCCGTCACACACCCACCTCTGATGTTGCGCAGCATACCACAGACTCGGAGTCAGATAGCAACTGGTGCTCCACACTCCTCATCGTCTCCTCATCATCCTCCCCGCTGTCTTCTCATTTACACCCTGATTGATGTGAGCAGATTGTCGCGCCCCCACTCTATTACTCATCCTCCTCCCCCCCCCAACATCTTCCTTTTCTCTCCTCGTCTTCCGTCCCCTTCTTCCTCCTCTCCCGCCTCTTTCTTCCTTCCCCTCCACCAGGAACGTTTCTGCTCTGTTTACTCTCCAAAGCTCCGACTTCCTAACAAGGTAAAGCCTAACCCGACTTCTCCGGCCTCGGCGCTTTCACACCCAATATGGAAGTCCTGCTCCTTCCCATGTGGCCCAGGAGTGTTGTTTACAGGGGACTCACGTGCTGGGAGCGCCGTCCTGATGGACACGCACATGGCTTTTATGCTTATCCAGCAAACGGCCCGAGTGTGTTTTGAATTTCACGACTATGAGAGCATTCCATGTGACTCCTGTCACATCCAGCATGTCTGAGATACGTAGTGTGAGCTCAGCGGACTCCGTCTCTTGGGAATTATACAAGAAAACATGGAAAATATGACTGCGGCTAAATACTTTTTTCATGCTTTCATGCCGCTGATCATTTCACAATCTTTCGGAATAATCGTTTCGTCTATTAAATGTCAGAAAACTGACAAATGCTCTTCACGGTCCAAAGTGACGTTTTCAAATGACTTCATCTGTCCAAACAACAAACCAAAAAAACCAAAGACTTTTCATTTACGATCATGAATGATGAAGAAAAAGCAGCAGATGTTTGACATTTTTCTTCTTGGAGAATGACTTAAACGATTAATCGCTCGTCAAAATAGTTAGTCACAGCGGCTGTAGTGGAAAATATCAGAGCGCTGCACAGTTACAATCTTCTGAAAAACATTTCATTTTCAGGACGTGACTAAACCATCAGTCTTGACATTTTTTAAATTTAATAATAATAATGTTTATCGAGCGCTGATGCACAAGTTTCAGTTGCTCAAATGTGAGGTGTTTTGTTTTTTATTCAGTTTTAATGACTACTAATGGGACGTCTTTGAGTTTTGGACTGACATCGGACTCTGACCAGCTGTTCAGAAACCAAACACTTTACGTTACCTACCTAGTTTACGTGTCCTCCTTTCAGTTTGAGCTCAGTGTGAGAGTCTTTACTGCATTCTGCCATCATTCCCTCTGCTGCCGGAGTGTTTCGCCGCAGGAGTCGACACGAACATGAAGTGGAACAGAGACAGGGACGATATTCGAGTGGACGACAGGATGTGTTGTGGTTGTGTGTTTAGGGAAAATCTCTATTGTCTGATCCAACTTTTAACTGCAGACTCTTTCCCTTTTCACCATCGTCCCTGATACCAGTATACAATGCACAAATGATCAATCAGGAATGTTGCAATTGGTGCATTTTTCATTTTAAAGGCAGAACGATTAAGCGGCCATCCATTGGTCCTAAAATAAAGGGCCAGACATGGGAAACTAAGATGGAAAAGTACAGTTACAGTCTGAATGGATCATCATATGCTCCTCTGTGCTTTGAGACAATGTTTTGGTGCCTTTGGATAATTAAGAGTTGATCAAATATTAACCTCATTAGTCTCTAACCTCTGTTGTTCAGAACTGACTGTAGTGTAATGTGTCTCCTTCTCTCTGGACTCGGCACCCTGTCATAGATTATGTGGGTCATGTTGTATATAGAGGAGCTCCTTTAGGTTTGACCCTGGGAACTCGAGTACGTCTTTTGGAAGTCTTGGAAATGTGTATCCCGGTAGGATTTCACGGTGCCACCCACATTTTGAAGGTCTCTAATTAAGAAGTCAAACCGGCTCTCAAATGTTACCCCCCCCGAGTGCAAATATAGTCCCGCGTGTGCCTAAATAGAAACTAACTACACCAAGATGTAATTACACATTTGGCTCTGGAGGGGAAGCTTCTCACTTTCCCTACTTTCAGTATGTAAACTGTACGCTCCTCATATACCGTCTGACTGAAGGAGAATTAAGAATATGCATCTTAAAGATTTGTCTTCTGGATAAGATTCAACACCTTATAGCTGCAGTTTGACCCTCAGCTGCTTTGAACACTTAACCTTTGACCCTGAACCAGACTGAAGGCTATATATGGTTTTTATGACGCTACAGACGTGCAGTGAAGTTTATTGAAAATATTAAAAGAGCAATATAATAAACACCATGAGTCCATGACAGGCTGCAGTCCAGAGACAAGTGCTGATAATGATTTAACAAACCTAATAAACTCATCAGAGTGATCAGTCTGATGTCTGGGAGCCTCGGACGGATCTTATCTCAACTCTTGCCGGTTAATTTATGAAACTCTTTCAATTGGTTGTAAACATTTGTTTATGGATTAGTCAGGTTAACGCAGTTGGCAGTCTGTGAACCTGTTTTCTCCTGCACGCCTTTTATTTTAACGGTTTGCACCAAACAGTCAGTCAGAGTATCCGAATATGTTTTGATCATGTCTTGGCTGAAGTGGTGTCGTCGTCACACGCTAACACGGCTAGCAATCAGACGATAAACATGTTATCTGAACATGATATGACGTTTATTGCAGAAATGTTGATATGACACGTAAGACACGTACAAATGTATCTAATCTCTGGCTTGCAGAAATGTACAGAGCCAACAAAAGCTCCCAAAGCAGCCAGTAAACGGACTGTACAGACGTTAGCATTAAGCTAAATCTGTGTAAGCTGAAAATGGTTCGATTTACACAGACAAGTCCTCGTGTCACGCCTGTTCTCACCAGATAAACACGAATGTATACGTCGACTGTACAAGCTGCTTATGACATATACCGTATTGACCCGAATATAGGCATACCCTGATTATAAGACGACCCCTCTTTTCAAGACTTCAGAAAAAGACTCTGATAACCAAAATTCGTCTCTCAATAACAAACTCACATACCCTCCTGTCAGTCTCTTGGAAGCGGCTGCTTAGAGGACCACGATAAGCTTTTCTCTTACTGTTAGCGCTTTCAGACGATCTTTTTGGACCTGCCATCTTCGGACGTTACACTCCGTAACTCCATATTTCTTGGCTGGCTGACAGTTGTTTGGCGCCTCCGCTGCACTTATCTCTATTATCTTAAAATCAGCATCATAGCTCCGCCTCAGATGTCTGTTAACTTGCCACACTTTTGATCCACTTTGCTCCGTAAAATCACCGCGTCTCTCCATTTTTCATCTCCTGTCACTTCTTCTCTGCTGTGATTGACAGATAACCGCAGCCACAGTGTCAGTGACGTCTCTACAATAAGCTGGCGCCCTCTGCCGTTGCGGTCGTGTAGCGACACAGACAACTATCAGCATGTGTCAACGGTTAGACCCCGATTATAAGACGACCCCACTTTTTTACATAATTTTCATTGAAAAAAACCTCGTCCTACATTCGGGTCAATACGGTATGTCTACTGTGAGGAGGCGACCTCTAGTGGCCTTGGTTCTTATGACAGCAGCAAAGGAGGACGTCAGGTGATGTAGTGTAAGGAGGAAGTTTCAGAGACAGCTTTTGTGTCCTTTATGAAACCAAAAGTCAACAATGATTTAAACCTTAATACTAATGTTACGTCAATAACAAACCAGGATCTTTTCCCAAACCTAACAAGTAGTTTTGATGCCTTCACCTGAAATGCATTATTTCCCAGGTGATGAATCACTGATCCGTCCACTCAGGTTCTGTCAGGACACGACTAATGTAGAGCTGAATGTTTCACTAGATGATGGATTTATATAAACTACACACCGCAGCGTGTAGTTTCAAGAACAAAGAGTTTTTGAGGTCTTTGTTTGGGGGAAACACACTGTGTGATTAACGGTCAAACATCAGAGAGAACAAAGTGTTTAAGAAGCCGGCTGTATGTCTGAGGTAAGAGAGACGACAGGAAGTGTAGGGTTAAGAAAACATACGCAGCGTAACGCAGACATGATCTCCTCTCTCGCACAATGTGAGGACTGGCCGCCTCCCAGCTTCATATCAATGACTTAAAACCAATCACAATAGATATTACACTTGCTTTGAAAAATGTGGCTCGAGACAGGAAGAATAACTCATTACATAAGGTGTAGCGCCTTCCAGTAAAAGCATACAGTCTTCTCCTTTATTTGGAAAGCGTACGCCTCCGCACACCGAGCTCTGTTTTCGTTCTCCGTCCTTCGAGGGGATCTGACGATTTATGAGCGGCGGGTCCAGGTGCTCTCCCCTATTGACCCGTATTTGTAGACCCGGGGGGAGTCCAGAGACGGAGCTCGTGGCTGAAGGAGGGCTGCAAAAAAAAAGTTTGATTAAATTCAAAGCTAGAACGATTAATTTTATCTTGTTTGACTGTGTGATGGAGTTTTATGAATTCCTTTAAACTCCCACATGGTGTGACCTCTTGTGAACACACTTTGAGACTTCTTTTTTTAAAGATGTCATATATCTAAAGTGGCTATAAACAATGTTTTCACATCAGTAATGGATAACAAATCTGCTCGTATGTGACAAGAGGTCAGTCGTAGAGTTTCACAAAGCTTTATAGAGTTTTTTGGATCACAGCTTGATCGTTCTGATTCATTTCTTGCCAAAGCAAACAGCTGGTTTGAGCAGACAGACAGTTAGCAACTAGCTGGTGAACGTAGCCGAGTATTATTCAGCTGAAGAGCCAGAGATTTGTCTCAGAAGACCAAAACGGAGCTAACAGGTGAGCAACTCTGCTTACATTCTCAGCCAGACATCAAAATAAATGCTAACGATGTGCTTATAAAACTTCGGTGTTGTGTTACAGCTCGTTTCTTCACCTAAATGTGTCAAAAAAACCACCTTATTGAAGGTTTAAATCCTGTAAAGTGCTCCTGACTCCATTAGGCTGATGGGTCTTAAGTCCAAAATGAAATATCTCAATACATGTTACAGGTTGTCATGATTTCGTACAGACATTTGAGGTCCCCAGATGACTCCCAATGACTTTGGTGATCTCATGACTTTCAGCCAGCCAGATTTTTGTATTTTCCCAGCAAAATATCTGCATATTTATTATAGCGTCATGTCACAATATTTGATTAAGACATAGAGAATGTGTCCTAAAGACTTTGTTGTTCCCCTAAATGTCTTGACATCTTTGATCTTGAGTAACATGTCATAACAACAAAGCTTTTACCATGAAATTTCATTTTAAAGGAGAACTTCGGTCGATTTAAACATGCAGCTTCATTGCTCAAGCTACCCTTGACTTGCCAGTACCGAAGACGCGAACAAATTTGGTCCAGCCATTACAGAGCTCCGTGAACAGAGATGTAGCATTGAACGCTAACAGCATGGGGTCAGAACTTTGCACTGTGTTTTAAGCATCTTAACATGCTCACACCAAAAGGTATGCAACATCAGCAGACACCTTAGCACACAGCACTGTAGCGTGTATGACTCAAAATGAATAAAAAAGTAGTTAAAACAGTGTGTTTGTGCAAGCAGCTACTTACCTGTTTGTTGACATCCGTGTCTTCAGGTAGCTAGACCAAACTAGCATATCCATCGAGTGTGCACTTAACAGGCTTAACAGGCTATTGTAAGGCTCATGGCTCATGACAGGCTGTAACATGGACATGTACATTATGAACATACACACGAAAATGCTGAAATACGTTTCCGTCTCCGCTAGTGAGGGAGTAAGTGCACGCTCGACGGATTGACTAGTTTGGTGTAGCTACCGGAACACACGGATGTCAACAAACAGGTAAGTAGCTGCTTGCACAAACACACTGTTTTAACTACTTTTTTATTCAGTTTGAGTCATACACGCTACAGTGCTGTGTGCTAAGGTGTCTGCTGATGTTGCATAACTTTTGGTGTGAGATGTGTAGCATGTTAAGACGCTTAAAACACAGTGTAAAGTTCTGACCCCATGCTGTTAGTGTTCAATGCTACGTCTCCGTTCACGGAGCTCTGTAATGGCTGGACCAAATTTGTTCGCGTCTTCGGTACTGGCAAGTCAAGGGTAGCTTGAGCAATGAAGCTGCATGTTTAAATCGACCGAAGTTCTCCTTTAAGGTCAACCGCAGCCGATATTTTAATTAGCTTATTAGCGAATGTAAGCGTTACGTTATCTCAACATAGATGGTCCACATTAAAGGAGAACCGCTGTGAAGGTGTGTTAGAGAGCGAAAGACCAAATATGTTGACTTGTTCATGGGATTGAAAGTTGTTTAGTCTGGAGAATGACGTTCTGTGAAAGAGACGTAATGACTTTATAATGTGCAGTTGAGTTTTGTCTATTTTGTGTTGATAAGCATCTCTGCTGAACATCTGTGCAGCTGCGTGACGCTCCGGTGTGGTGAATAAAGAGAGGTGAAGCAGTTTATATATATTATTGATTTTATTTTATATGTGATGTGTTTAACGTAAAGCTTAAAGACACTGGATCTCTCAAAACAGTGAATTAAGTCTGTGATAGTGGGCTGCATCAGGCCGCTAACAGCAGCTGATATTTGACTTTGACCACAGAACAAACACTCTGTGGAATCTGAACGAACCTCTCGCTTTATTTCATACCTCCTCGACAAAATGTCATGATTCACGCCCGACCGCAGTGTTTGGATTTCTCCACGATGTTTGGGAGATTTTTATGAAGTGTGAAGTTAATATTTCTCTTCTTGTTTTTCTTCTGTTTTCTCCAGTGTGCCGGATAGCCTGCCACAAGAAATGCGAAGTCAAGGTAAGAGTCGAAAACATCGAATGTAGAAGTTTGTAGGTTTTTTCTGATGGCTTTCTGCATCGGAGAAACACGAGAAAAGCTCCTAAACAGTCTGAACTATGCTTATCAGGAGGAGATATAATGCTGTAGGTGGAGTCAGCTCCTCCACTGTATGTATATGTGTGTGTGTGTGTGTGTGTGGCTGTACATACATGCAGACGTTGGAGTGGGTGGAGTTTGGGCCGTTTATGTTCTGCAAAAAAAAAAGAAAGAAAAAGAAATCTTAAGAATGTCTAAACAAGTGCTCTATGTACCAGAATGTGTTTATGTTGGATAAACTCTCGCGTCTTGGAGATCTCGCCCCGTGTCTAAAAATAAAAGACCTCTGGATGGAGCCATCGCTTGATTCATCTTGTTTTGGAAAGTCAAGAGAGCACGTAGAAGAAAAGTGGGAGGGAAAACAGATGAAGTTCCTGCAGGGCTGCTAGAGGAGAAGCTCGTGTGTGTTTGTGTGTGTGTGTAAAGGTACATTTTACTGCACGAAAACACACATGTATGTAGTACACATGCACACCTATGTATATATACACACACACCCCTCATCTGGAATCCATTATTGAAACGGGTGCTGCCTGCCAGCTTTGCCCAATCCCTCCTTTACTCTCAGGAAATGCCAGGGGTGCAGGGCAGACAGGCCGTGTTAACTATGAGGTGGGGGCTTTGGCCAGCGCTGCAGGACCGGCCTCTGGCGGGAAGTTATCAAACAAAATGTCTAAAATGATAAGACCCGCCCCGCCCGCCATCCTCATCTGTCTTTGCATTACAAAATTTCAACTCACGCCTGTAAATCTGGAAGGTTTGATGAGCCGGTTTGCCAGAATGAGATATTTCTCTCAAAGACTTTTGCCTCCAAAATATAGAGACGATGAGATTTTTGTGAACAAAGCGGAGAAAAATAGAGATATTTCCACAGTTAAATACTGATATCTTTCTGGAAACATTGTCCCCATCACCAATAAACAGATGATGCTATCAGAATCAAACAGAGGTGGTAAAATTAAAAGTAGTTCTGAGTATCAAAGCTGAGGTCAAAGTCAACTGAAGCTCACGTCATATTAATAGAATTCAAAGACTATTAAAGTTAAAGGTAGGATGAGTAGGATTTTGTCCCAGCTATTCCTGAACGCACCACAGAGACAGTTGATTGTTGAGTCTCATTCCCAGGACGTCAAATAGACACATGTTGGGTTGGTAAAGCGTCCCGAGCAGCAACAAAGAGAGAAAATCAGAAACTCTCTGCAGATACGAGACACTAACACGCCTTTTCTCCACATTCCAGCCTCCCTCTCCGTCTGCTTAGGTCGTCTTACGTATCTTCGTCTCGTCTGCGTCCGGGGTTGACATCAATCTTGCGATGTTGGGAAGGCAGCGTGGAATGACACAAGATAAAAACAATGCAGAATTCCTCTCAAAGGCTTCAAACTAAAGTAACAAGCCTGTTTTGAAATTTTAAGGAGGAGCAAGGTCAGATATTTGTGTCCAGATGTCAAAAAGTTGTCTGAAAAACAATAGTGACCAAACTACAGCTGTTTGTGTTCACCCTGTAAAGCTGCTGTTATCTGTAAAGCACAGTTACGAAAGATATTTTGCCACAGGTTGGTACCCGTCTGTGTGAATGTGTGTCGCCACATGCAGAAGTTGCAGGTAACTGATTTATGCATGAAGACCTCAGTATGACTCCCGTGTGAATGAGGCTCACTGAGAATAAACACGCAGTCACAACACAATGTGCAAAATGTCTTTCGTCCTCTTTGTTCTCAACAGCCCACTCGTTTTATTCTAACGCCGCCGCACTGAAGGACAAAGTGTGATGTATGACTGCGAGCGTTCTTGTTGATAACGTTTGAATTTCAGGAAGTCAGAGGTCGGATCGGCGGGCGGAGACGTCGGAGGAGCCCAGAACACACTCCCAACGTCTATATATACAAAACTGAAAACTTTCCATCTCCAAAAAATCACAGCAGCATTTCCTTTTCTAAACATTTCAACTAAAAATGTCGTCGCTCTGGCAGGAAGCAATTTGCTGACAAGCCTGAGATGAAAAACAAGGGAGTGACCACGACAGGGTCAAGGCCGATCGCTATCTGCACCCAGCCGGGCCCGCGAGAGTGTCGGGTGCATTTTTTATGACCTCTTTATTTTACAAAAAACAAACAAATAAAGCTCTTTTCTCGGTCCTGTCGGTCATCTGTGATCTTACACGTGAGGAATCTAAACTCTCAGCTGGGACGGTTATTACAAGTGCACGCTACAGTTATAAATCTCTGCCTCCTGATAAGACTAATGCGCGGACCGTATTTAACCTGGCGACCGCAAACAAATGGTCGGACCGAACCCCCCTCGCCCTCGTGTTCGCTCACACCTGCCTGTGAAAAATGCTTTTAAATCTCGTCAGTAAGATTTCACTCCTGGGTGACGACAGGAAGGAGCCACGGAGAGGCTGTCGGATCGCCGTGGAGAGCGAGACGGGAGCGATTTCAGGGTCAATTTTTCCCAAATTCTTGCACATTTGCACCAAATACCCGACCTGTCACTTCTCCCCGAATCTCTCACACGTCTTCTTCTTTTCTCAAACTTAAACCACAGGGAAATGATGTCTGGGAGTTTCCCACTGTTACTGCTGTGAGAGCTTAAAGGTAAAAGGTTAAACCTTCATATGCTCACGGTAATTTCAATCGAAGACATAATACCGTCGCAGCTTCCACCTACGGTTCAATAACTCACATCTCCGCCACGCTCTTCCTGTTTTGTGTGGCTGAAACATTTCTCCTCTGTGCTGGAAATGAAACTCAGCAAATTTCCCTTGAAGTCTGACATATAGTATAAACATACAGTAAAAATAATATAGCTCTCAGTTGTGGTTTGTGGTCTCAGTTGTTTAAAGCAGCAACTCTCCTCTTTAAATCAGCTTTACTCTTTTTATTTACAGGCTTTTAGGCGGGTCCGCCCTTTAACTGTATGAAATATGGACGGAGCTTCTGGGTCTAAAAAGTGAAGCCAATGGAGACGTTTTTTTAATTCCCAGCAGGGGGCGACTCCACTGGTTTCAACATGAAATTGGTCAGATTGTATGTAAGCTTATGAGAAAATGACTCCACTTCTCACTTGATTCCTCACCTCAGTAAACAGTTTCATTATGAGATTATGGTCTCAGTTGTTTGTTACAAGACTTGTTCAACAAAGCATGAAGTTGCTGCCAAGGTGTGACCTCGATTACTCAATCAGATCCTCCACGGATCCACATGATCGGCCAAATGTGGTCACTTCTCGCTCCAAAAAAACAAGATTGCAACGACTAATGCCAAACTGGAGGCTTACAAACCAGTGGGTGACGTCACGATGGGTTAACGCTTCTGTTCGCCCATACTTCGTGTTCGATTACACTTTTTAAATCAATAAAACAACAAACCTGTGATACATTTGATTTAGTTTGCTGACCAGATCATGTTGGAAATTCACTGGTGTTGCTGAGAGCCTGACTGACGCTGAATTGAAATGTTGTTACTGATATTTAAAAAAATATTTTAAAAAAGAATAACAACAATATAGCAGCGGGGGCGTGGCTTCAGTGTTCTGGCTTTCATGGCTGTGAATGTGATATAATGGAGAAGCAGACGTAAACAAAAAGGAGATTAGAGAGCTGCAACAACTTGCTGTAGTAAAAAAAACAAAATCAGGAGGTCGAACCAGTCTGGATGAGTGAGGAGACCCGGTCAACTCAGGTTTTCTGAGATCTGAGTTCTGTCAACAATATTATGCTAGCAAGCATTAGCCTCAAGGGCTAGAGAGTAAACATGCAATGAAGCAGCATGTAGCGCGGGAAAGCCTGAACATTCATTGATTATTAATATTTACTGTCACCAATGACCAACCTATCTTAAATTTAGTGCCACCCTTGGCATGTACGTACTGCTGTTTGTTGTTACTTATTAGCCGACACCTTTACTGTGTTTATTATATGTCTGATAAGGTAAAACCAGTTCAAACATCAGCCGCACTGACGCTCCTCTCAGGCTCTAATGGGTTGGTAGCACTTAAAGTCAGGAATAAGCCGCGCTGCTGAGTCCGCCCTATTGGATTTCACTGATCCTTCGTTGCCTGTCGAGTGTGTTTTGAGAAGGAAACTACCGTGTTCCACCGTTAATGAGGAAGGAGCTCTGAGAAAGCAACACTCTCACTCACTGGAGCTCCACGCTCCGCTCAGAGATGATGGAGCATTTGTTTTCATTTTTCCGGCCCCTGAATTTCTCAGAATGCGTGTTTTTTTGTAAAGTCCAGGAGAAATAATCACATGTTTCTTTGTGCTGGCTGCTCTCCGTCATGTGTTTTTGTTATTTCAGATTGGTTGTTTGTGACCCCTGTGGTTCCTGTCACTGAGCACAACATGCTTCAGTCCGAGATGTGTTGCTTGCAGCTCGATGATGGATACGTCCTCGGTTTGCTCTTCATGTTTGCCGAGTGAAAAGCTGCAAATTGCTCCGTTTGCGTGTTGGATAGTCTGACTAACATCGGCTCTGGGAGTAGATTTTAATGAAGAGCGATTATTTAAAAGCATAATTAATAACTTTGTTGTCTAGTTGAGGATACTCCTGAACATTTGCGATCGATTACATGAACCGTCTTCTTACCTTGGAAGTTTCTGGATAAACAAGCAGGCGTTCTGGTGCTGTGTGCCTGTCGGTGGCAACCGCTCCCCGACATTTTTAACATTTCTCAGCGATCATCTGGAGATTAAAAGTCCTCGCCGTGGCTGAGAATAAGACAGACCATCCATCTCTTTATTATTTATTGCCTCCAAGTCTTTCGACACATCCAAACACCTGATTCCACACATGCGAGGATTGTTTTGAGAGGGAACATCAGGTCTGCAGCTGGGCTTCTCTTCACCTGTGGAACCGCAGCTTTGATTTATAACTGTGGACGGTTGTAGAAGCTGTCTGGTCAACAGGAGCCCGGTAGAGTCAGACTTTAAAGAGACCTCGCTTCAACTGGAAGACTCAGGTTAAAGTCCAAATGGCAGAGAGCGTACTGTACGTACAGTTTAGGTTCTGAAACAAAAAATATAATCCCCACCAGCACCAAAAGTTTGATTCATTTGCTGATTATTTTTGCATCATTTGGTCAATTGTTCGCTCTGTAACACCAACTGTTGTCTAGAACCAAAACCTTCATGTCAAAAAATACGGAAAAAACCCCAGGGCCACAGAAAATGTCTTGGAATTGCTGGTTTTGTATGATCAACAGTCCAAAACCTAAGTTAGTTAACTGGGAACGACAATGTGTGGTCCACTGCTTTAAACCAACAAGGCTGTAAAACATCGACAACTGTTGAAATCATCATTTTATTGGTGATTCTCTTCTTGACTTCTTCTTCTTTTACCACCATGAGGTTGACATTTGTGGTTCCGAGTGAAATTTTCAAAACAATTAATGGATGCTTTGCCACGAAATGTGGTACAAGCCTCTGAGTGGAAGAACTTTCCATCAGGCATTTATTTTAGCCCGGTACCTTCTTTGGTTTCTGATCAGTCTCAGCTGTCCTTTGATTTCTGCAAATTAACATGTTAGCATGCTAAAAAAGTTCTCAAATGTTAAATGACTCATTTCACCCTCAAAATTTGATTCAATTGGTCTGATAACATTTGGAAAGTCTAAAAGGTTCCCGCAATTAAATTGTTTGAACCTCTTTCAAGTTAGCCGACGGCTAAACCAGAAGTTAGCTGCTCGGCTGGTGGAAGTGCGCTCGCTTTATTGGCCCCACAACGCAATTACACCCAGGAAGTTTAACTTTTTTGTCTTCAGGCAACACTGAGCAGCTTTCAAAGGAATATTTATCTGTATCCAGATCGTCTATTTTTAGATCCATGGTCAAATTTCAAGGTGCGATGTTGTGACAAAGGATTTTGTGGCAAACGTATGCATACTGTAGGACGGCTGCATGTGATTTTGGATGCGTATACCTTCTACACATTAGCATGTTAGCCTTGTCAGTGTGAACCTGTTAGCATGCTTCCGTTAGCACTCTGAGCTGCTAGCATGGCTGTAGGCTCGTGGATGACTCAGAGTATAATTTCAGCGCTTTAAACTTTGGTTAACTTTTAGTTCCTTTGACTAAATTTACAGTTTAATCTCACAGTTTTTGACCCAAGAAGTCTTTTTGTCCTCAAACTCCATTTTGTCTCATTTCCTTCAGCAGCAGCTGTCAAGATCATTCGGCATGATGAACCTCATCCTCTGTTCCAGTGACTTCCTTTAGATACCACTCGTCCCCAGAGGGCCGATTTATCACGCTGGCATTAATTGGTAGCTTCGGAAGCTGTGTCACCGCCGCAGAGATCCAGCCAAGCTTTTTTCTCAGGATCACACAGACTTTAGTGAGACCAGGCGTAGGGGGATTTCACTGTTTTGCTTACAGTAGAGTCCTGTTTTAACTTTAATTTCTCATCGGTGCTCATGCAACTCCTCTCAGACTAAATTCATTTTCTGTTTATTTCTCAGTCTCTCCGTAATTACATTTCAGGGACTTTAATCTAATCACAGAGCTAACTCCCTGATAGAGTGAGATAAACAGGCCATTAATAGAAAGACACAGCACATTGTTCTTTGACAGTGAGTACAGGAGGCATTGCATAACCCCGAGCGAGGCTTCAAAGATGTCAGCATGGTATCGAATCCCAGTAACAACATTAACAACTTCCTTCCTCCTCCTAGCGGCGGCGGCGGCGGCGGCGGCTCTGCACACAGTGAGAAATGGGAGTTACAGTAGGAAGGGGAGCCGTGGGGAGGGGAGTGGGGGAACTCCTTGTAAGAAAACATGAACAAGAAGCCGTGTCGAAGTTACAGAGCGAGGGCAGGAACCAGCAAGGGCCAACATGGGATGGATGAGGCGGGGTGATAATGAAAATACTCCCCTCGGGTCTGCGCCTTGGTATCTTTCTGCGGTGTATTTTCAACTCTGATCAAATGGAGAGCCAGCTAACAGCTCCGAAGCTAATTGAATTAGCGGTCACAGGACAGAACACATGCTCGCTGCTCTGCCCTCCTCCTGATGACAGCGGGCGTTTGCGGGAACACGACAACAACAGGAGCACGCGATGAATCACACGGCCGCGAGCTAATTCGAGTTAGAAATCATGTTTCCGATTTTAGATTAATCAGGACTTTCAATTAGTTTTAGTCGAGTTTTAATACTCGAGTCCTGTGAGGACAGTTCGACGACTTCAGAGCTGCATGAACTGATTTTTTTGGTCCTCTGTTGGCAGCGTGACAAGCTGCAAACCACTCGTTAGCAAACAGTTTGTCTCGGAGTTGTTTCTGGCCACCTGGACGTGGGCAGTGTTGCCAACTTGGCCATTTTCTGACTAGATTTCGTCGCTCTTCATACCTTCTTAACACCTTTTATTTCTGAAAAGCGAGTAGTGACAAATCAGGGCCGGTCGACGTGTCGATGTTGTTGTCTTTTCCTGATTTTAAAGGCAGAATGTTCTACTTGTTGTGATACTTGACTTTACCAAATCATCATCATCATCATATCCCCATTACTGATGATTATTTGTCAATAATCAAAGTACCAGTATTGGGGCATTATTGATATTGTGGTATTTCGTCAAAAATATCTAGATACTTGATTTAAGAAGCGCTTCTGAGCAGATTTCAGAATATCAGCTTCCATATCGTATTAGAACAATACTGTGATTTTAATTTATAGGGGCTCTGTGTAACAATTTGTAATAATTTACATGTATGAATAACATTTTTATTGGCCACATGTGAGCGGATTCTTGTGAAAACTGAGATCTTCTACGTCTCTCTCAGTCGTCTACACAAACCTCTGGATGATTTTGACTCTGCTCATGCTAACAGAGAGCAACAGTAGCTAACGTTAGTTTAGAAATGGAGTCTGCTGACATAAACAACGCAGAAGTTCCACAGAGCCCCTTTAAGACCGTATCTCCAAGCACTACGACCATCATGGAAAAGAGAAATACATTGAAAGTAAACCCTGGCTGCTGCAGGAGTGGGAGTTTTGTTGCGGTGAGTTCAGATGGTTGTGGTTGTTTGGGCTTTCGCTCTGAAACTTTCTTTGTATTGGAGTTTCTAAAACACGCTAATAGTTTATTTGAGCCTCTCTCTCACTCTTTCGTTCCACAGCTTGTAAATAGGCAAATACTCATCCAGCACAAGATCCAGTAATCCACAAAGGACGGGAGAAAATCAAGCTACTTCCATTGGAAGAGACTTGGCGAGGCTGTAGAACCAAAACACTGAGCAGATCAATGCTTTAAATGCTGTGCAGAGTAAATTCGAGCTGTGGAGTTGATTGATAATTCTCGGTGGACTTGTCAACAGCTGTCACGTTGCACATATAAAATATTGATAAATGCACAGTCCAAACAAAACATGCTGTTGTCTACTTCAGCTCAAATAAGAGGCTGATGATGATGATAATGATGTCTCACTAACTGATCTGTTGGGCTTCATGAAAAAGAATAACAAGCGTCCAATCAGCTGTCCTCGTTCCAGTCCATGAGTGAATGTATTACACAAGGACCGGTGGCTCGCCGCCATGTATTTAGTAACTGCATGGTAGCGACATGTGCATAGATACAGCAGAGAAAACAAACAGGAACGCCCAACCTTTAACATGATGGAGTAATCAAGAGCTGCTGGAAAGAATGTCAACAACGGGCCAAGTGCATGCAGGAGACAGCGGTGGAAGGAATAAGTGAGGGGAAGGACTTCCTCCAGCCTACAGATGCATAAATTACACGCGATTTAATTTCATTGCCCAACAAAACGTTTTTTTCCAAGGCTTCATTTTTCTGTGCTGAGCGTGCAGCCTGCTTTTTTCCCGGCATCACTAAGCTTCTCTGACCAGCACAACAGCTGCTGCTGCTGGAGGACACGTCCTCCTTACATGCCGAAGGAGCTCGGAGACTCTTTCGTTCACGTCCCCCACCCCCTTGTATCCTGGCAGACTTCTGATTCTAAGTGACAGCTTTTCCATCTCATGCCTGCTTCCACCGTGGCCCAGCCCCCGCTGTCTAATCATGACCATCCAGGAGAAAAATCCATGTTAAATCTGGTCTGCCGGCTGTATGGGCGTTGGTGAAACGTTCCACCGGGCGCTGGGGGACAGAGATCTAGTCAGTCATGGGAAAGCCTGAGTCAGACTCATGAATCTGGACCTCACCCAGGCAGCTCTCTCTCTCTCTATGACCCTCTCTGTCCTTCTGCCTTATTCCCCATTTAACTTTTAGTTTAACAGTTCCTCTGTCAGCTTTTTCTACTTCTGTGCTTGTGCTCCGTTCAGGTTTGCGTATCACATAACATTTCTGGAGGAGCCTCCATGTTTTTCAACAGTGACGGCTCAGTGGTCGGTGTGTGTGTCTGGTCACATTCAGGAAGGATTCAGGGGTCACACTTCCCTTCATTCACATTGTAATAATAATAAGATATCTGCTGCAGTCTGGTTGATAAACAGGAGTGAAGATGAGCTCTCCTCCCGTCAGTAAATGGCACCAGATCAGAGCAGTTCCGACACAACAGTCTGCAGAAGTTTAATGTTTTGTTTTGACAGGGAGCGGCTCTAGCAGCGGAAACTACACATTGTACATTTTGAAGGATTAGTTGATTGTTGAGTCTCTTTTCCAACTCGTCAAATAAGTGATGCGTTTGGATGGTAGTTTAGGCCGGCCACCAGCGTTTGACGAGTTGGGAACGACACTCAACAATCTTCAACTCCTGTCTTTTTCAGACTAATGCTCACAATCCTTGGCCTCACTAGAAACAAAACCAAATGATCGTCTAACGGTTGGTGTGAACACAGACTCAGGAAACCAACCGTACCAGTGGAAACACATCATCCTCAAACGCAGGCTGATAACTTTCCCACGCTTTACAACCCCGACCATACAAACATGCAACTCTCAGTTTGT
This sequence comes from Sparus aurata, assembly GCF_900880675.1. Classification (NCBI taxonomy): domain Eukaryota; kingdom Metazoa; phylum Chordata; class Actinopteri; order Spariformes; family Sparidae; genus Sparus; species Sparus aurata. The sequence goes on along the minus strand of NC_044195.1, from coordinate 30,942,993 downwards.
GTGACTTGCACTGCAGCGAGTGTACTGTCTCATACCCACATGGGCAAAACACAGACGGCAACAAAACAAGGGGGTTTCCCAGCTCCCCTGGGATCAGCCTGGTCCCTACATTAAAGGTGTGCATCATAAACAAGCGTGTTGTTGTGTTACTGTAAACCATATGTCTCCTCTCTGGCAGCCCTCCCTTCCTTCCTGGCTCCTTGTCATTAATAGCGAATTAAATAACGCTTACCGAGCCGACATCTGGCGAACAGCTAAAGGTGTTACTTTCGGAGCGACCTTCCATGTAATTGCTTCCGAGAAACATCAAAGACGGCGGCCATTCTTTCCATGTTGCGGCATCGTACTGAGCCTGCCGCAAATTTGTACCCAGCATTCTTCAGTAATGTCCCTTTTGTTGGCTACTGGATAATAGCCGGTGAGGGTGTGGAGACAAATTAAAATGCCAGAACTCTCACTTTAAGACTACCTCCAAGTGAGATTAAAGCCAGGCGTTGTAAGCTGCTAATCAATATCTTTATCGGCACTTTTACTGATTTGAATCAGCGTCATTTTCAGCAGTGAAAGCGTGAAGTATCACAGGACAAACTTTATGATTTTTTTTTTATTACAGTTGAATGTTTTATGACTTTTTCTTTGTACACAAAAGACGTATTACTCTCGAGTTTCGTTCAAAGATTCACGAGCGGCGATTTGTTTGCTGACAATTACCAGTTTAGAAGGCATCCACATTCAGATGAGCTCATCTACCTTTTAAGCCAATTTCTGAGTCCTTTAGTTAGTTATTTCTCAGCTGGATCACACAAAAAACTTGGATGGATCTCAGCCCAGAATAGACCCCATTAACGTTTTGGTCCAGATCCAAATAAAGAGACGGATCCAGTTTTTTTTTGCTTCAAGTTTATTTGAAATCAAGCAGTTATAGGTGGATTAAAGTTCAGAGTGATACGGGGCTGTCGAGTTTGGTATCGGATTAGGCTTGATGTTCAACCAAGAGGACTGTTGGACTTTGGTGTTCTGAGTTTGAACTTTGAAATCTGTTTGCAACTTTTATAAAGGGCTTGACGGCGCTTATTAGGTTTCATCAGCTGCTTTAAATGTCAGAAAGTGACGCAATTTTGTCTTTATTCCTCATGATATTATGTTTTGCCTGCTGCAACGAAAGATTATTTTCATCGCCAAATAATCACTTTCTGGTGGATTGATTAGTAATTTGATTATTCCGATGATGGCTAGTATTCAACAAAGCTGAATCCTAAAACTGAAAAACAAGAAGTAGCGATCTTCACATTTAGCATGTAGCTTCATCTGATTCGCTCTTTGCTTTAATGCCAACAGGTGTTTCTTTAAATAACCAGGTGCTGATCAGCAGAGAAATCCAACAAGGTCACATTCCCCGATACAGATACAGAAAAGCAGCGATGAAAGCAACAATTCCACTGCACAAAATTATAAACTATGTTACAATTTTGTACAAGATAATGAGATACAATTTGATAGTTGATAACAAATTGATTGATTGATTAATGATTGCAGCTGTATACACATTAAAAAGAGAAACTTTCTTGCAGGCTGAACTGTATTCAACAACAAGGACAGAAGTCAGTGATCAGCAGTTTCTTGGACTTCCTTACTGTTACCGTACTCCACAGTGTTGTGCACGTTTCCAGCCCATAATCTTAAGTTCACATGCGTATCTCATCATATCAGCCAATCAGGACACAGTCTGAGGATTTATTGGCGTTGTGAGCTGAGAGACAGAGCGAGCTGCCGACTGATAAGTATGTATCTCCACGCTGCTGTTGACACTGTTTGACTTTGGAGTTTGCCGTGAAGTCAATGGATTCATTCATGGTTGCCGTCTGTCTCTCTGCAGCTGTAGAGGGAGTGTGAGTATTAGTGTGTGTGTGTGTGTGTGTGTGTGTGTGTGTGTGTGTGTGTGAGAGAGAAAGTCAGGGAAAGAAACGGGTGGACGAGAGAGAGAGAGAGTGAGAGAGAGAGAGGGGGGAGCGACTCATATTTAACCTGTAACTTGAGAAGCTGATAACAAGGAGAGAATGAAGAATGAGCTCGTGAGGACGGAGTGTGTGTGTGTGTGAAAGAGAACGAAAGACAGTGAGATAGAGAAAGAAAAGATCCGTGCTTTCTGTTTCACCAGTCTCACGTCCTGTCCTCCTCCTCCTCCTCCTCCTCCTCCTCCTGATCTCCCTGGGAAATTCACTTCAATATTTTTTCCCCTTTTTTCGCGTTACTCGTGTGTCTCCCTCGTTTGGGAGGAGGGTGAAAACGGTTCTCAACAAGAGGGGAGGAGGAAAAAAGAGAGGGAAACGGCTATAGCTCGTAGCCAGACTTTGCCTTGCTTATTCAGCGCCGAGTGCTGCAGTGCGCCGTTTCCAGTTGTGGGGATGTTGAGATTTGCCTTTGGCTGCACTTCTCCCCACACATAAAGACTCTTTAGACATTTTTATGCTCATTTTCTTGGAGGAGGAGGAGGAGGAGGAGGAGGAGTGAGAGAGGGAGAGACCAGCCAGACCTATTAGCCTGGAGCCTGAAACACACACACCAACTCTCTCTCTCTCTCTCTCTCTCTCTCTGACACACTTGTACACTCCTCCAGCTCCGCGCTGCACCAAGGTAACAGAGAGTGGATTTTTTTTTGTAGCTGTAGCCATCTGGACGGAGCGCAGAGGAAAAGCCTCTCTGCTGCACGGAGAGGGGGGAAAAGGGAAAGGACGATGCAGCACTAAAAGAAAAAAACAAAAAAAAAACAACAACACAAGGCGGACAGAGAAAAACCCCAAAGAGCGAAAGAGAGGAACGACACACACACGCACTCACTCACACACACTGAGACAGGATGGCCACCGCAGTGTTTCAGGTAAGGAGTGTGTGAAGGCTGGATGTCCCAAGTGTTGGCTGTGCACAGTGAAACCCTCCGCAGTGTGGACCGGATTTATTTGGAGGGACGTAGAGGAAAGATGAAATATCCTCAGATGTGTGTTTTCTCTGGCTCGTATGTAACCTGGCAGAGGTGCTCCTTCATGTTTGCAGGTTTGATGAACTGTGTGTGAGGGATTCTTGTTCTGCGTTCACACAGTAGATGTACAGTTTTCTATGTGCGTTTCGTGTTACGGATGAGTGCACTCTGACTCCTGTATGTTCGCTTTGGCTCGCACGGATGACAGGAATGTGTGGAAACCGAGCATGTCAGAGCGACGGATCGGATATTTGTGATTGTTGGATTAGTGCAGAGTTTGTGTGTGTGTGTTTATGTACATGAAGCACTGCTGCTTGTTTCTGGACTGCTCGTGTCTGTGTGTGGTCTCCTCGGATAACCATGTTTTGTGGTTGGTGGCCGATGGTCATAGCTGGAATGACAGTGGTGGCGTACATCTCCTCTTGTTTTCGGTCCTCTCTTCTCTTTAAAAAGTGCTATGCCATCCATCGATAATGTCTTATATTTCTCATGTGAACCAGAAAGTGTGTGTGTGTGTGTGTGTGTGTTAGCTTTTCCCCCCACTGATGTCAGTGCTGGTGTGTCTGCAGCCGCAGTGTTTCACAATAGGACCTTGCAAAAAAGTTGTTGCACAGAGATCATCGCCCCAGGCGTGAGAAAACCCGACAGCACTTTGGGAATTTTTGGCACGCAGACTGAGTTACAACTGCCTCCAATTTGCTGCAAATTGAGGAGAAAAAGAATATGTGCATAGTGTGAAAACATAGAAGGTATTCTTTAACAGATTAGCAGAGCAGCACTGTACGCTCACAGCTGTGATTATCCCTGTTAACCCTCTCCGTGTGGGTGTCTGGATTCTTATTGGATTTATTTTCTTTCAGCAGGATGTCGAGCTGCCAGGACCACATTACACTCGGTGTACTCCTTCAGATATGGCTCTAATGAACGCATTAATGTACTGTTGTTCAGTACTGCGGTTAGGTCCCATTTGTTACGTACGGTATGGACCCTGTAACCTCACAGTGTGAACAGCCCATACTGTACATGGGAACTTCATTAGATGGCCCAGAAGCCAACCAGAACTCCTCTAGTGGGGCTGGTTTGTGGTAATTACATTAAAGATGTTTTTCAGGATTAAACCCCGTGTGAGTAGGGTTAGGGTTACTTATTAAGGATGTTTGACAAACAGCTAAACTGTGTGTGTGTGTGTGTGTGTGTGTATCGATGAAATGACAAACCTGCATCAGGGGATTGATTAGTGATTGCTGGCCACTTGAGGGCAGCACTATAAGCTGCAATCACAACAGTATTATCACCTTATAAAACTGTTATGTGTAATGTAGCCAACAGTTATTTTTTGTTTCCAAACAATCTCCAGGGAAATGTGATGCCTCAATAACTAAATAGCTTGATTGCCATTGAATCCTAAAATTACAAATATCACCTTTTCCAAAACAACATGACCAACGACAGCCGTACCAGAGTTCTGTGATTTGGTCACAGTTTGGTTGCAACCACTTTGAATCCTTTTCCAGTAGATTTTTAAAGATTTGATGAATATAAAAGGTTTTCGTATCAACAAAAAACTTCAGTCAATCAAAATTGCCAGCCCAGCTCTTTCATTGTTGATAAAACGTCCAGTAAAATGTAACAGAAGTTGCTGGAGACCCCCAACCATCCACTCAAAATTCTCCAATTGGTCCTCCCACCCCAGTTTGAAAACCACTGCTGCATTGTGTAATAGTTGACATCAGCCTTATCGTGACTGGTAAGATGTGTGACCCACACATTCCTTGGAAGCACTACTTATCCAACATAAATGTAACACAGCACTGTCCTGCCCGGACAGCCGCATTACCCACGAGTCCTGGTTGTGTGGGAATGGCGTACATCCACTGGCAGCGTGCCCGTGGCGGACTGGATTTCAGAGGAGACATTTTTCATCATTACCATCTGCCCGGCAAACAGTGCTCCAGTCAACCTCCGTCCCTCCTTTAGGCAACGCTTGATAGATGCCTGACCACAGTTACACACAACCACACAAGCAGCCAGGACAGGCACATAGAAAGGTTTGGGGAGAGTGTGTGTGTGTGTGTGTGTGTGTGCGTTCCTGGGATTAGGGATAAGGCAGTGGTCCATGACCATATAAAACCACCAGCATGAATTCTCATGCTTCTCTGCTGATGTAATCCTTTCTCGGAGTGTGTGTGTGTCTGTGTTTCAGACACAGTTTAACCTCCCGCCTTACTGTGTAATGTAAAAGAGAGCGTTTTATCGTTTTTCTCACTGAAACAAAACACACTGCGACTGTGCAAAGTGCTTGTGTTTGATGGATGTTGGTCTTAAAAATTCGATATAAAACTGGAAGCTTTGTTTCACTTCACAATGCCACAGACACCACCATCTCCTCTCTTGTTTCCCCTCTCATTTAAATATGGATGTACGGATTGTGAGAGCCAGTTTTAAAGATCACGCCACATTTAACAAGAGGAGACATTCATCAGTGATGCTTAATGTGTGGAAAGTGCTCGATCTGTATTGTGAGATCTTCCCTGAATCTGTTTAAAGAAAACAAATGTGCAGAAGGTTTGCTCAGTGTTTCGTACACGCCAGTAGTTATGTCAGCTCCTTGTCAAGGCTAGGTTGATTCGCCCAAGGTAGCCGTCAAGACTAGCTTGGTTTGGCTCAATGATACGATGGTGGGGCTCCGTGTAATTGCCCTTCCAGCATATGTCAGTCTGTACAACCACATGTCTAGTTGTCAAGTAACCTCATGTCAGATTGTCTGAAGATTGTTCTGCTGCCCTGTTGTTCTCTGTTGTTCAGTCTGCACAACTGTTGGAGCTACGTTTAGTTTCCCTTTACAGCAGATTTCAGTCCCTATAACCGTATGTAGTTGTCTAGCAACCTCATGTCAGCCTGTGATCAGGCTAACCTGTTTTTAAGGTATGTTTGAAATCTGACTCCTGGTGGAATTTCTTCCAAATTTGGCACAAATGGCCGCTTGGACTCGAGGATGAACCAGTCAGAGTTTGAGTGGTCAAAGGTCAAGTTCACTGTCGTAAAGCACCTCGTAAAAAACGCATTTTTCACTTCACAATTGTTCAACGTCTTAGCTCAAGAAAAGCAACTTGACCTGGTGCACGGAGGCGTTCAACAAGGCGGTACTTTTTATTTGCTGGATGATGGCGCCAAAACTGGGTCTGTTTTAAAGAAGCATAACAAGGAGAAAGCAATGGATGGATGGACTGAGATAGACAGATGGATGGATGGACTGAGATAGATAGATAGATAGATAGATAGATAGTGTGCATCGTTTGAATTTCTTGTACCCTCACAAAACGCCCTGCAGGACTGAATTGTGTGCACAGCAGTTTGTTTATACCCTTTGTCCTCTGGACTGAATGCTGGCACATGCTGTGAACCTGCAATACATTAGCAACATAAATAACCTATGGCTGTGCCAAAGCATCATGCCTTACAGTCGGGCTTTTAGTATAATTAATAGCATCCAATGAGAGCACAGTAAAAGCTTCGCATTTTTCAAGGGCGTCTCATAATGCCTCACTTATGGTAGTTACTTAGCAGGTCGTCTGGCACACATGAGAAACTGCTGTCATAGGCCCAGAGGAAGGCGTTTAAAGAGTGCATGAAGGAACATATCCGGAGACTAATGTTGCAGTTAAAACGAACACTGGACCTCTTTTTAGAATTTACTGCTCTCAGGCTGTAACTTCTCAGCACCGTCGAGACACCACAAAGCCCACCAACTTGGACCAAAACACGCCCGATCCTTCACTCAGAACTGATGTCATGTTTTTCGCTTTAATTTTTTGGTTTTTTCTTTTGTGCCACAAATCAAACTCACTCTGACCAAAGCTAAGCGCAGAATCGGGTTTTCGGGGTTTTGTATTTCAGACTTTTTTGGGTAGAAAGTTGTGATCGCTCAAGCTCGACTCTGAATGAAACCACTTTACCGCAATCTCTGTTTGTCCTTCGATGGTGCCAGCACGCTCAGACGGGAGCTTTCTGCAGACCCTCACAGTCTAATACCCCTTAAATAGAGAAAGTCTTTATAATGCCCCTCAAAAGAGGAACATTATACTGCAACATTTAATGACGGCTAATCTTTTAAATGACTCCATGCAATCAAGCTTGAAGCCTGGTATAATGGCTCTCACAGTCGAGGAACGTATTTAAGAAAGAGGGAGAAAAAAAGAAACTCTCCCAGGCTTCGACGCAGCTTTACAGTTTGCCGGCTTTACGTTTTTGATCGCCAGACGACATCGTTCTCCGTTTGCAGAGACAACACCAAGATGGCTGCCCAAACAACTGGCTCCCGCTGTCTGCTTATTCACGTGTTCTAGCTGTAGCAGAGGATGCAGTCATGTTGAAGACGGCCTTACTTGACCCTCGCACGGCTCCGTCTCGGGAACACAGACCTGGTTGTGCTTCAAAGCAACATGATGCTTATTGAATGTGGCTCCTCCAATGAAACTCAGCTGAAGTTTTGCGATGTTTTAAGCCATGTGGGGAGTTTTCAGTTCACAGATCTATAGATTCTTTTCTGCTTTTGTTGCCCTGATGCCCTCAGATAGACAGGCTGTTGGTGAAGAGCCTTTTTCTGGTTAAATTTCAGCGTGTTTTGGAGAAAAATGCCCTTCAGCTGGTGAAGCTTAACGTCTCACGGACATTTATCTTTGTTTTGATGTATGTGTATTGTATGGAACGATGTGGACATTCTTTTGGTAGTTTGTACCAGTTTGTACCAGTTTGGTACCAACAGAAAAGGATAAAAAGGTTGAATTTTCCAACAATTTACAGAGAAACGTTTGTGTCTGTTTTCAGTCTCAGTCTTTAAACCATCTAAGGGTAATTTTGCCTTGTAACTGGTTAGAGGATGATTAGACTGTTTTACCATCTGAGTAGTTTGGGGGAAGAGTCCGTTTCTCCCTCCTCTAGAGCTGGGTATCAGCACAGATTATTCAAATCAAATATTGGTTTATTTAGTGATGTTTTTTTCTTAGTTCTTGACTTTTTAATCACATTCCTTTGTCTGCGTGCAATAACTTAGGAGTCACATGCAATTTGGTGAAACCCCCGTAAAGTGACGCCCTCTCTGGATGGACTTAACGATTGCTCTGAATAATTTTCTAAAGGCAACAGCGAATGGGGAAATGCTAAAACTTGACCGATGCTGTAACTTCAACCCTCACTCACTCAGTCAGTCGTGGACAAACGCGCTCGTAGGACCGGTCACGCTGTCGCCATCCAGTCAAAAAAAGATGAAAAGATGCCAATATTTGCTGTTCCAGTCACACATTAGTTTGTTTTGAAACGAACATTGACTTAAATGTTCTTTGTAGGTCTGCAGGATGATGGAGGAAGTCACCGTTTGTCAAGACTTTTTGGTGTCAAAGCAAATCTGTTGTATGGAAATACTTCGCCGTTGCTAAAGCAGAAAAAAAGACAGAACAATGAGGATGTTTTAGTTCGGTGGTTTTCACCCCTGTGAGCTGACCTGCTCCACGACCCCGCTCCCAGTTTTCACTGTGTTCAGTGTGTTTGTTCAGGAGGCAGCAGAGAGACGAGGGGTTTGTGATGTCATATCTCAGGACTTCACCTCCGACACCACACAAGTCTGTTTCTATCCCGACTCATTTACTTTGGATTTCAGCTGTTGATTTTAATTCGTGGATGTGAATCTGATGGACTCTGACAAGCAGCCATCGCTTTGAACCTCGGCGGTCACATCTTACATCACTGCACACAGCAACTTTTGAGATTTATGGCAGGTTTTGAGAGGAGCAGCTCCTGGCTGTTCTCTAAAGGCCTCAACTTAGAACGTTATTGGAAAACTGTGGAACAGCCACCGGGAAGGAATGGAGTGGGTGGGGGCTTTTTTTTCCACCCTGTTTTTCCCCCTCAGGTTTCCTAAACTAACAGGTTCAGACTTTCTTTCATCATTGCATCTGATAACATCTTTATGACTTTGATATAACAACCGTTTACCGTGTAACTCTGGTTTCAAAACGTAAAGAAACAACACATATATCATTGAATCCTGTCCATGGATGAGTTTGAACGTATAGTTTTTTTTTATGAATTATGAAATGAAATGTACTTTTTTTTACTGTAAACATGGAAAATATTCAGACTTTGCACGATGCATCTATTGAAATGAGTTTGCTTTGATTCATATTCACTTCAATCAGTTAAAAACTGCTGAAACTGCAGTTCCCATATGATTGAGCATCCATGTGAACGCTATGTGAAATATGCGCCGTGTGTGTGTGTGTGTGTGTGTTGGTGTGTGTGTTGGTGTGTGTGTGTGTGCCAGCAGTCGACCTAGAGGGGCGGAGAGGTTATTTTCTTTATTTTTTCTTCTTCTTATCAAGGCTTCACGTCTCTCCGAGGAATGTTTATAGAAAGCAGACCCGTTTCCTCAGATTGGCCAGAGAGCCCTCATATTGTTGTTTGCCTTCCGTGGCTGATTGATGGAGAAGGGGGGCTTGGTCTCGATCAGAAAGACAGGAAACATCGGTGCCAGGTTCCCAAATCTTTACAAGCAGCTGCGACTGGAGGACCGGCACGCTAAAAAGATGAGGAGACGTTTGTCTGGATCGACATATTAGATGCGTTTAGCTTCCCATGTTTTGCGTGACTTTTTCTGTGAATGATCATGTTCTCTGTTACCCACGTGGATTTCTACGTCAAAAGAAGACTGTGAAGACTTATTTTAACTGCTGTTTAAATGCTGCAAATCAAAATTTAATGCTCCAGCTTGTTTATGACCTGCTAATGGCAGTGTTGATTTCTGCCTTTCGGGACATATTATTCATATTTATTATAGTAATATTTGTGCTGGAAACCCCGGTGCAGCAGTGATTAGTGCCTGCAGGAGTCTGGTTATGCAGATCTGACAGCGTATCAGTATTCTTTCAGTCGATGTCATGTTCATAGTGGATGTCAAAACGAGATTCTTACAAATAATCCTTACACAATCTCTTTTCTAACATTTCCCATATTCGACCTGACACGTGCACGAGGAAAACCATTTTGTATGGGGTTGAAAGAAGATTACACAGGAGGCAGAGGAGAGACTTTGGCGGGCTTAAATGTGAAACCCAAACCTGCTCATCCATCTGTCATTAGATGCAGTAAAGTGTGTGGGTGTGAGGGCGGGTTGTTGTGGTTGTAAGATCCTCGCATGTTAACATAACGCTGTGATATTCTTCCCTCCGAGGGGCTTTTTTTTCCCCCCTCCTCCTGAAGTTAGCAGCTCATCTTGTCGTGGTGTGTTAAATGTCAGCACAGGCTCGTCTCAGCTTGTCCGATTTCCCTCCTCACAACAACACGCTGAGACACTCCTCATGCAGAGTCGATACGGACAAAACGAAACAATATCACCACAAAGTCCATTTCATGGTCTGTTCTGGAGCTTTCGGTCAGATCGCATGATGCTCGTCCACTGCAAGAATAAATGTTCGAAATGTACAAGTCAGGTTCAGTTTGACCTGATCACAGTCCTGCACTTATGAACTGGTTAGGTTTGGTAACAAAAAGCAGTTGGTGATGGTTCTGGCTCTGAATTTTTGGTTCTAGCACCACAAACTCGACTAGAAACTGTCCCCACGTCTTGTCAAAAATATTCATTGGTTTCATGCTTACGAATGATGAAACACCAGCTCAAACATTGGTCTCTTGCTCGGCAGTGGTCTGACGGTCTTGTTGAATATATTCAGTGGTGTGACGCTGACAGATGTTGACATACTGTTTCCAATAGTGGTTTATAAATATTCAGTGGTTTCATGCTTACAAATGCTGAGATGCCGTTGAAAACAGCGGTCTCTCGGTATGCAGCCCTCTCCTGTCTTGTTGAAAATGTTCAGTGGTTTCATGCTTACGAATGATGAAACACTAGCTCAAACATTGGTCTCTTGCTCGGCAGCGGTCTGACGGTCTTGTTGAATATATTCAGTGGTGTGACGCTGACAGATGTTGACATGCTGTTTCCAATAGTGGTTTATAAATATTCAGTGGTTTCATGCTTACAAATGCTGAGATGCCGTCGCAAACAGTGGTCTCTCGTTATGAAGCCATCTCCTGTCTTGTTAAAAATGTTCAGTGGTTTCTCATTTACAAATGCTGAAACACTAGCTCAAACATTGGTCTCTTGCTCTGCAGCCGTCTTACGCTTGTTCAAAATATTCAGTGGTTTCATGCTTACAAATGATGAAACACTAGCTCAAACATTGGTCTCTTGCTCGGCAGCGGTCTGACATCTTGTTGAATACATTCCGTGGTGTGACGCTGACAGATGTTGACATGCTGTTTCCAATAGTGGTTTATCAATATTCAGTGGTTTCATGCTTACAATTGATGAGATGCCGTCGCAAACAGTGGTCTCTCGTTATGCAGCCCTCTCCTGTCTTGTTAAAAATGTTCAGTGGTTTCTCATTTACAAATGCTGAAACACTAGCTCAAACATTGGTCTCTTGCTCTGCAGCCGTCTTACGCTTATTCAAAATATTCAGTGGTTTCATGCTCACAAATGCTGAAATGCCGTTGCAAACAGTGGTCTCTCGTTATGCAGCCATCTTACGCTTGTTCAAAATATTAAGTGGTTTCATGCTTACAAATGTTGACATATGATCTCGAACACGATCTTGAAACTCTGTCTAGAACAGCGGTCTCTTGCTGTGCAGCCGTCTCATCCTTCATCCGTGCAGAAAAGTAAAATAACACAATCTTCCATGTCGTCTGTGCGACTCCATTTGCTGATGAAGCCCATTTGATATGATTGAAAGCTCCGAACCAGCCACTAAATGGACCCTGTGGTGAGATTGCTCTTGTCAGCTACATCCCATTACTTTTTTGAGCCCAGTGCAGTGATATGAGATTATGGTTGAGACTGTGGTGAATCCTGCCCTCTACAATGTTAACTATTAGTTACCACAATAACTGTGAGAGCCACAGTATCATATCATGTGGTCGTCTCTCTGTGTGTTTAAGGGCACAGTGGAAGGCATACATCAAAATGTTTCATATGTTTTGGGACGAGTTTCCGACCTGGCAGTCAGTCCTGTGGTTTAAGGGTAGAATAAACTTTATAGTCCCTCTCCACTCAAATAATACGTCCTGCTTATTGTTGCTTCACTTGGACGTTTGACCGTAAATGTGGACGTTTCCACCTTCGTCCACTGAGGAGGAAGTTTCTGTGTGCTGACCTTAAATCTCAGTTTAACACATGTTTGTACAAGATGGGCTGTGACATTAAATGATCACATGATATAAAACCCCAACAGACTTCTCAGTAGGAGACTTCCAGTCATATCCAGCAGTGAAATAAACAATATTTGGATATGTGAGAGAGACGCAGATGCTTTTTAAAGACTCTTTTAAAGAGGTATTGGAACTTTTATTGTGAAGGAACTATCAGACACAATTTATTACACCAATATATTGAATGTAAAACATATCTGACGAGCATCTTTAGTATTTTCCCTGACATACACGACTTCCTTAACTCGTCAGTCCTACAATTTCTTTCCGTTTGAGTCCGTCCTGTCTGACTCGTTCTGTCCGTCAGCGCACACCCGCTCCTAACATCTCCTGTGGGTGAGCAGATGTCCAATGACATCATGTGGAAAAATGTTTTCATCCTAACATTGTCACTAAGAAACAAAATGTGCAGATGCTGTGAGACTATTATTCACTTTTGACAAGGGGCTGACGTATCCCCCCCTGTGTCTTCTCTTTTAGCGAAGCTAAGCTAAACACCTCGGAGACATTTGTGCGTCCTGCACGTGATGAGATGAATTAGATATCGATCTTCTCATCCGTCTCGGGGGTGAGACTGCAAACCAGCACTTTGCCCAAAAATGTTGAGTCGCTGTAGTGCAGAAGGACTTTAAATGGGATTGGCAGTGAAAACACATTAAATCAGTTTGCTTCTCATCAGAAACAGCACAGCAAGAAACCAGGTCTGCAAGTAAGACTTTCATTAGTGATGGAAAAAGTACCAGAAGTCGTACTTGAGTAAAAGTAAAGATATTATGTTAAAATATTACTTAAAAGTGAACATCATCCATATGAATAGTACTTGAGTAAAAGTAATTTTCTGGCGACGAATGTGGTTATCAAAAGAAGAAATACATATATTAGGCTGTGATGTAGCATGTAATCTGCAAAGTAACTAGTAATGTAATGTAGTGGATTGGATGTATACAGCAGCAGAAAAAGTCAAGTAAAACCACCTCAAAATTGTACACAACTCGAGTAATTGTACTTAGTTACATTCCATCAGAGGAACCAGTAACTAAGTACATTCACTCTGTTTTCTTGTACTTCACCTTTACTAGAATTGTAGCAAGTATTTACACATATATGTATATACTGTTTAATATAGGCTACTACTATTAGAATTAGTGGTTTCAATAGATACATTCTACTTTGGCTCTGATGCAGCATGTAATCTGCAAAGTAACTAGTAACTATCTGAAGTTATCGCTTAAATGTTGCGGAGTAAACAGTATAAGATTTACCTTCAGAATGTAGTGGAATGGAAGTATGACGCTGCAGAAAGTAGAAATACTCGAGTAAAGTACAAGTACCTCAAAATGTACTTTGTTACATTCCATCAGAGGAACCAAACAAGTTATTAGAGTAACTTAGATGATTAGAAAACACTTCTTTTAACCTGGAAAGTAACTAAGTACATTCAATCTGTACAATTCTAGTAAAGGTGAAGTACAAAAAAAAGTATTTACATGTATGTATATACTGTTTAATATGGTCTACTACTATTAGAATTAGTAGTTTTAATAAATACTTTGAAAAAAAAAGTCTACTTTGGCTCTGATGCAGCATGTAATCTGCAAAGTAACTAGTAACTATCTGAAGTTATCGCTTAAATGTTGCAGAGTAAACAGTATAAGATTTGCCTTCAGAATGTAGTGGAATGGAAGTATGATGTTGCAGAAAGTAGAAATACTCGAGTAAAGTACAAGTAAAAAATGTACTTAGTTACATTCCATGAGTGACTTTCACTCTGGGTGTCACACGGCGTTCTTCCCCCTGAACCGTGCTCCTTTATGGCTGCCGTCTCCACCCTCCTCCTCCTCCTCCTCCTCCTCCTCCTCCTCCTCCTCCACCACTTGGCGCAGTGCCAGACAGTGAGAGCCGTGCCGAATGTGTAAATTAGCGTGCTGGTAAATACGGGCTGCGAGCTGAAAGCGCCTGGGAAGGGAACGTGACCCCCGCTGTAACTCTGGAACAAAAGAAACAAGCCGTAGCTTCTCCCCCTCGCCTCGCCAGTCAGTCCTGTCCAACAAAGCCCGATGAGACTGAACAGGCGCTCCGGGTCGGCAGAGGGGCCGCTTGAGTCCCGGCCGTGGAGAAGAAACATGGCAGGGACATGCAGAGGCCGTCGGATCCCTCCGGGGCTCAACGTGTTCACACACAGGCTGAATTACATAATGTTCTTTATTATCTTCACATTTGTTTAATACGGTTTTTATCTCTGCTCGGTTGTTTGCTGCTGCAGTGACGTTGATCTTAATCTTATAAAGTCTACACAGGTAACAGCACAAACATACAGGAGCACAACACGTGTCGATTACCTGCAGGTATAATTCTTTTATTTTTCAAGATGATGAATGAGGCTGTGGTGTTTTTAGAAGTAATGTTTCTCCACACGTCTTTAAGTGTCTCGTTTTGTTTGACCAGCAGTCAGAAACTTTGATGTCACAAAGAGAAAAGAAGCAAATGGGATGTAAACGTTGATATTTTCCTCCTCAGTAACGTGGCCATGATTTCTGGAAAGACTCGTTGCTGTTGAGTTTTTTAAAACGATGATGGCTTGCTAACTTTGCAAACTTAACTAAGCTGTCACAATCACGACCCTTCAGTCGATATGAGTAGCTGCATGTTTCCTTCTGCGTGGTGATACGGTTGGCTGGAAAGAGCTCCAACGTGATACTGCTCACAACAAGGTCTGTGGATTAATCGCTTAAATGATTTCTGGAGAGAAAAACTGCTGTTCGACTCTTTTAAATGTATTTTTCGGGGAGTAACGTCTGGTTTCATTACATTTGAGCGAAGGCAGACATCTCCGAAACTCTGCAACTCACACAAAAACAATCTTGGACTGAAAGGGAAAATATATAGTCTTGATTTTGGGGTGAACTGTCCCTTTAAAGAGGCAGAAACCGGAGGATGTTGTTTTTAATACAATAAATGCATGAAAAGAACATCAAAAATATCTGCAGATGAATTTTTTGTTGATTGACTAATTGATTAATGTGCTAATCGATGCTGCTCTCTGAAATAATGAGACTCACAGAGCTTATCGTGTATACGCAAAGACACGAAACGAGAAACAGACGCTCGTGCCCTCATTCCTCAAGCCGTCCTCCTGCTCCGAAACATAAATCAGCAGCGGTGAGACAAGTAACAGTGTTTGGAGGCTCCTGCTCCGTCTTGTGCATGTCCTGCAGTCCAATCTGCTCAATAAATCTGACATTTTCCACAACTTTCCCTGGAGGAAAAACAGGGGCCGTAACTTTTAACTGAGACGGAGACGGACGGGAGAGAGTATCTGAACAAAATGAAATGTACAGAGGGAGAAAAGAGACAAAGTTCACAAAATGAGAGATTCCCCCTCGCAAGTGATCTTCCCGTCGATAGAACAAAATAGTCATAAATCGGCGATAGCAGATCGAGATAAGGCATGGGCACTTGGACCGGAGCTCTCCCATCATTCCTCTGCGCTTTGATAACGTCCCAGTAAGTCCATACGGAGCGGCTCTCTGGCACACTCCACCATCACGGCGGCAGAGAGGCCTTCTGTTACTGGTTACGGCTCACAAATTGAATTTGCACACTGAATAGTTCTGCTGGGATGTGCCAGATGCAAGGAGCTGGATAAACATAAAAGCACTCAGGGCAGCCGTGTGTTTATACGCCAGCTCGGAGGGAAAAGGTTTTCTTTCTCAGCTGCGGCGTGCGTTCCGCGGCGGAGGCCGGCTAACCTGCGCGGCGATCGTTTCAGCCGGAGTGTGCTTCTCTCTGCGGCGATTCATCACGCCGCTGTTTGATTTCCCTGCATTAACTTTGAGAGTCCTACACGTAAAACATAGCAGGGATTTTCGCCGCGGCTTGTTTACTCAAATAATGAATCAATCCATCATTTATTTAAGGCTCGGCACCGGTCCCGTCATTAGCGCGGGTCATTATCATATTCAGACCCGAGAGACTTGCATAATTCGACGGCGTCTGGAGTGTGTCAGGGAGCTGACTGCATGCGAACGCCGTCCGGACGAGCCGGAGTCGTCTGACACGGACTTTTGTCTGCAGGAAATGGGCCCTTGTTTACTGCCGTTAACACAAGCATGTACGGAATGCAACAACACAATTAGCCTTTATTATATTACACTCATTTGAATACTCCCGATAGCATCAACACACACTCGGGCCAGGCCTCCCTCCCCACGCACAGCAGAGCCCGGACAAAGGCTGTGTGGAGGTTTTTCATCTCGACTCAAGCGGGACTCAGAAGCCGCTGGATGCATTTCTTACCATTAAAATGACTTTAATTCATTTAATCGGTTGTTTCCATGTTTGATATTTGTCATCGGTTTGTTCCGGTCTTGTCTCGTGAAAGCCTGACGGCACTCTCACATATCTCACGTGAGTACTGCATTCAAAGAAAGACTGAACGTATCCTTTTGATTGATGCATTCATAGAGGATATAAATGGCAACACCAAGAATCTATGAACGCTAAACTTAGAAACCGTCCCTGCATCACAACAAACCATGTAACAGACCCGCTGGTCCACCGTGTCACTGTCACATTTGGCCTCTGGAAACCGTGAAAACACCACGCTCTCATTCTGCAATCAAGTAAACACACAACATCCAGTTACAAGTTCAACATAAAGGCACCAGAACAACTTGATTTGGTAAAATGTCAATCCATTAGAGCTGCAACGATTAGCCGACCAGACTGAGATTAGTCACCAGCTATTTTTATCGTTGATTATTCGTTCATCATTTTTCAAACAAAAATGTCAAAAGATCTTCTTGTTCTAGCTTCTTATTTGTAAGGATTTATGGCTTCATGACAGTTTATCAGCTGAACATTTATCAGTCATCTATATAATCGCCAGAATACTTGTTGAAAGTTGAAGCCCAACAATCCATCCCATAGTTGTTGAGACATTCAACTCGCAACAACAACTACAAACCTTATCGTAAACCTTGAAGGAGCAGTCGCCATGTACCAACTTTCATGGCAATCTACCAGATACATGCTGAGACATTTCAGTCTGGAACCAAAGTGTTGAACTGACTGCGCTCCTAGCATTGATAAAAATCCTGTCCTGACAACTATCTGTTTGGTTGAAAGCACGTAAGCATCGCTTCTTCTCTCCGTGCTTTCCTTTTTTTTGTCAGGAGCATATTTCACCCGGTGGTTTCCCGCTCCTTGACCTGAAGCTAGCCCCGCTGCTAAGTGTTTGCCTGCACCTTTCACATTAATATTCCCAGTGGTTTCTGGGAGATCTTGGCTGCAACAGTGCAAAGTCCCACACCGGCAGAAGGGCTAAGAGGCAGCTACGCAGCAGTGAGGGAGAATGCGAGCTATTCTGTGGTGGGCCGACTACCTACAGCGCCCTCTCCTTCTGACCTTTCCCTCAGTGGCTTTATTACACTGGCGACACTGGCTAACTTGGCATTCGCGTCGTCTCAAACGGTTAACTCTGTTTAGCACAAATCATAAGTACGAATTTTATTAGACGTGACATTCAGCTAAATGTCAGTTGCCGTGGCCTGTTTGATGTTCGGAGAGGAGACTTGGTGAAGCGGCTCTTTGTCTTGATGTTTTGCCCTCTTGTTCGCTGGCACAGTGTCTCCGGAACGTCACATTACGAGATTAAATTTCACATTAATGCCTCACAGACACGTTATCTGATGGCTGAATCTATGAAGGAAAGGTCTCAGTCAAAGTAGAGTGTATTGTATTCATCCAGACGGCTTCATGTCCAACTTCAGGCTGGCTTTTAGCGCGGTTTGGCTTCGGGATCCTGTAAGTTGGCCTCTAGCGTGCATGGTCAGTGTTCTCTGACTGCAGGTGGAGTGTCTGGTGGAAACACTGACCAGGCCTGAGGAGTCGGTGCTGAGGCGGAGGCACCTGAAGGAGCCGGGCCTCTGAGAAGGGAACGGCATGTCGCTGTGCGTGGAGTGATAAGGATGGTGGAGGAGGAAGGAGGGGTTGGAATAACTTGTAATGGAGGTGATTCGAGCCAGACCGAGATACAGTATCCTGTCAACTCCAGACAGCCGTCACCGTGCCAGACGAATTCGCAAAAACAGAGACACATTCCAGCGGGATGCCGTCACTCAGGTCGCACAGACGACAAGGTGTTGGGCGACTGTGTCGCAGAGGAACATGCTGATCCCAAGAAATACGGAACAAAGATTGTGTTGATTCCATGTGTGTGGAATTCAGGCACGTATCAGTGTATCGGCCGCTACGAGGAACGAAAAAAGCATGAGATCTGATAAAAGGTCATTTCCTGTTTAGAGACAACATTCCTGTATTCCACATTGGGGAGCGGCTATAAAAGAGATGAAGAAAACTCTAATGACCCAAGGTGACTCACACATCCTCCACTTTATGAATCTAATCACCCATCCTAACATCGCGGTGGCAGTCGTCCAGTGGTCGTTTAGTTTGGTAAGATAGTCCAACGTCCGGCACCTCAAAAGTACAGGAGATTGGTCATCCGATCAAATTATGCTTTAACGGTCCGTAGTAACTATTAGAGACTTTGTAGCTTAAGATTCCTCAGTTGGAGCTTGAATTAGAGCCTCATCGATGAATTAGCCCGGCTTTTGGGGCCGATGCCGCCACCGACATCAGGGAGTCGGCACCTAAAAGAAGGCACACCTTAAACATATATCTGTTTAAGTGTACGCTATATTTTGAACATGTATGATGCTCTACGTTGCTGTCAGACACCTGCTGAAGGTCCGACTACAACAGCTGATCTGTGGCGTAATACAGTGAGGGGCGGGCACAGCTGAGCTTCTGCATAGGAATATGAACGTTATATGGTTGAGGTGATGTAGAGCCAAAGAAAAACTGTCTGAGGGCAATGGAAAGCACCAAAAATGTTCAAAATATAGCACGCGTTTAAACGGATATTCATGTTTTTAGGTGGCTAAGGTACGTCTTGCTGTCGGTGCTATTTTGCAGCACAGTGCTTCCCAGTTTGGAGGATTCTGCTTCCTGGTGAAATCCTGTAAATATCTATGCGGCACGATATGGTAAAAACAAATCACATTACGCTTGCTATGTGATAATTTTCTTTTCCACTGAAGACGTGAATAATTAAATCATGATGATGTGACATTTGGCTGAAGTCTGAACCAAACAAAAACGTCTTTCTGCATCTGGAGAATAAGATTTGCAGGCCAGGACATCTCTGCGGCACCACAGTGCTTCATTATAATGCCGTTTGTCACACGATGTGCCTCGCAGCTTCTGGGATTTCAGTATTGCTAAACTACGATCAGAACATGGCTGTGATATGTTACAAATGGGTGTAGCTCAGCCTGATTAGAAGTTCAATGAAAGGCAAAAAGGCAAAACCTCAAGACGTGCTCACGAGGGCCAGCATTGGATTTTATTTTCGCGGGCAGACGGGGGAATGTGCCTCCTTCAACAGTAACACAAAGCAGACCCCAGCGCAGCAGAGGGCTTTCTGTTCAAGCAATGACACAATTAGTCCTGGATAAGGAGAGCGGCGGAGCGGTGGCAAAGATGAAAGGTGCTTTCAGAGGTCAACGGTGGTGATAACCCCCGAGGCCTAATCTCTCAAAGCTAAAACAGACACAGTGGTATGATGGTTATAGAAGAAGGATGCAAACGCCAACTGGAATCGTGAAGCGGTCCTGCGCCGCGTTTGTCAGCTGTCGAAAATTAAGTTTGCGGGGATTTTTTCTGGTGTGCGCCGTTCAGAAACATGATGGTGAAACGGCACCAAAGTGACAGTTTACAGACGTCGCACAGGAAGGAAACATCAGTGGTGACATCCTGTTTGTCTCCATCCTCATCGAGCTGGCATCTTTTTCTGGAGGCTCCTCATTTGAATCTTCTGTTCGAGGCCATTATCATTATACCCTTCCTGTTTACTGGCCTCGGTCCTCATGCTGCCGCTCCGAGCATCGCAGGATGATTGTGGAAACTGTCGACTGGTAATCGGATTAGGCCCGGCCACTTGACAGATCATGAGATCTGTTGGAGCGGTCCCACCACTGACCGGCTTCTCTCGATTCAACAACAAGATCTTACAGCATCAGAGCTGTAGATGGAGATATGAACAGTTAATTTCTTCAACCAGGTTATTGCTGTGCCAACACGTTGTCTTTAAATGTGATGTAGTCTTTGTTGTGGAAATGGTTTACCAGGGCAATTCTGATGGAGATGCCACACACAGTAACAATGTCATCTTATTTAAAGCTGCCTTGATTGATTTTTGGCCACTTGGGGGCAGCGTAACAATCTGTTGTAGCATATCCCAGTCACCTAATGCAATTAGCATCAGGGTCTTCAGTCGCCAAATGCTTCGCAGTGTTCACCAGCTAGTTGCAAACTTTGTCTGTTTGGTTCCGGGTCGGTTTTGTACACTGGAGCCACGTTTCTAGCCCAGGAACTTTACCCAGTGAACTAGGAACCTTTTGGAGGAGTTAAGAAGGCCTTTATTAGGGGACTGGGGTCTAAATTAAGTTCTGTTTAGGGGGTTGTGCTTTCAACAACAGGGTGAAGGAACCTTTTAGTTCCCTGAGAAGTAGATCCTGGAGCTACAAGTTCAATCACAGCTGAAACAATGAGCTGAAAGCTGCTAAAATGCTCCATAGAGCTGAAAAGGAGCTGCAGAGTCGGGTGAAGATTCTTTGTGGGTTTGTGGAAGTGAGCCCTTTCCCATAACACAATTATCTTTCACATAATTGATCAGTGCAGCTTTAAGTCTGATGAATATGTTCCCCTTTACTGGTTTGCTTGTGCATGTGGCTTCACTTTCCAGATATGAAGCCATAAAGCCGAAATTAAACGCAATCAATGCAGGAATTTTACCAGTCAGTTGTTTTTTATTACGCTCTTGTTTGCGATAATATCGCTGCATATAAGCAGCAACATGACTAACCAGTTCTATTTTTGCTTCTAGGTGTCTTCATCTTGTGTTCCAGCGACCAACTATGAGCTGGTAAGTAGCACTCTTTTTTTTCTCGTCTCATTTTAAGTAATTGCTTCCATGCTGTACGCACTCAGCAGGAGTCATTGGGCCCTTCGTGCTGCAGAATTATTGCAAACAGGGTTGGAAAGTAACAGCCTGTATCAGCTCCACTAACAAGGCCGTTACTATTGCAGATAATGAGTCATTATCTGCAGCCCCCCTGAGACAAACTTGTGATTTGGGGCTGTATAAATAAACCAGACTTTACATGACCTGACCGTTGTTTGGCAGCTGTGTATCTGTCGTGATAAATCTATGAAAAAAAAGTGATTTTGAAGCTTTGGGTCGGTTGGTTGCTGAGGCACAAGAAGTCATCCAGATAAGAAAGGAAAATATAAGACCGCGTCCTTGAATCTGCTATATCATGATGACGTCTTTCCGCGGTTAAAATAACACCGAACAAAGCAGGACGTAGTCTGAGTATGAAGTGATTTTGCAAGGGCAATAAAAAATATGCTTGCTCCGTTGCCTTATTTGGTATTGGCATAAGAAGCCGTGTCAGACTTGGAGATTATTCACTCGCTCTCGTTCTCATATGTTGTGTGTTTAAATGGTT
The DNA here is from genome assembly GCF_900880675.1 of Sparus aurata. Classification (NCBI taxonomy): domain Eukaryota; kingdom Metazoa; phylum Chordata; class Actinopteri; order Spariformes; family Sparidae; genus Sparus; species Sparus aurata. The sequence goes on along the minus strand of NC_044195.1, from coordinate 30,921,177 downwards.
TTGGGTGCTTGTCAAACCAAAGCAAATATCCCCTGCACTTTTCTGCGCTCGCAGAGAAAATACTTCTCGAAAATGTCTTGTTTTTCTTTCATAACGGCTGCAGTAATCAAGCAGGAACATGTTATTATCCTCCGCAGATGCTTTCGCACTAGATGCTTTCTACATGAACACATCTGTTTTAAGATGTGCAGCCGTTACGGGCTCGGCTCTCTTGGCATTTTAAAAAAGGCTGCTCTCGACCTGAGCTCACTGGGTTTCTGAGAAGAACGCCTTTGGACACTTAGTGCAAAAATTCACCAGCGATGCACCCCTCACACAATCTGTCAGCCTCGATATGACGTAAACACTCACCTGTTTAACTGAACGTTCAGCCTGTTCATGCTGCAACTCATCTGCTGACAGCTCTGAAAGTCTCTGCTGATGTCAAGCAACTTCAAGTTCAAGATCAAGTTCAAGTACAGTGATGCAATGTCACAGTACATTTACTCAACTCCTGTAATTAAGTACAGTTTTGACATGCTTGTATTTTACATCAGTATTTTCTTTTTTTAATGCCTCGGCTCCAGTGATAGCCATGACCGGAAGCATTACGTTTTAGGGTTTTTCATCCATCCGTTCCATTCTTGATAACGCAAAATGTCCAGAACACCTTGAGTGAATTTCTTCAGATCTGTAAGAAATGTCCATTTGGACTCAAAGATGAACTGATTAGATTTGGGCGAATTCTCTATGCTTGACTCAAACTGTTAGCTAACACACAGTAGCTCTGGTGATGTCTGTTTTCGGTGTATTAGCTGTAGTTTTGCGGGTAAACACACCAGCTTCTCTCCCGGTCTCCTGCTGCTCCTTTGGGTTCGTTCCTCCTCTGGTGCTACTCTTCACTGAGCGTCTCTGTAGAGCTGAGCTGGACTTTAGCATGAGCTGACCTGCCGCTGCTCCACCACCCGTCCTGTCCGCTCCACCAAACGAGCCCAGAGACACCACAGCTGCGACAGCCAGTCGTGGTGGTGTGTTTACCGGGGCAACTACAGCTCACAGTCCACTGCATCAGCTGCACCGCTGGCTCTTTGTTTCAAACAGCTGCAAGAAAAAGACAAGACTCACTAACACCAGACAGCTACTGAACATACAGTTAGGCAACATGCAGCCCACGGCCAGTTGATTGTTCTTGGCCCAGTTGTGCCACTGTCACCTGGGGATAGCAACCGGGGAAACATTGCCTCTTCGTTGTTTTGGTCGCGGCAGACTTGATTTCTATTTTGCCGTAATTTAACCTTTGTTTTTGTGGGAAAAACTGAACATTAGTTGCTGCACAGTTTCTTTTGATACTGTAGTACATTTAACACAAGATACTTTAAAGACTTTTACTGTCATTGGGGCTCCTTTTACAACTGTTACAACTGCAGTATGACTGCATTGTTTACAATACTGCAGAGGAACATTAACAAGCAGATCAATAATGATACGTTTTTAATCACCACATTTGCAGTCAGACACAATACAGGTGAATATATGTTAGTGTAGCTGTTCAATCACAGACTATGAAATATTTTTGTTCTTCCCCGACAATTATCTGTTTTTTTTTTGCATGAAACCAGGCTGGAGAAAAAGGCAGCTTCAGGCCGTCGCACTGCATTTTATCCCCTTTTACCTGCAGCTTGCCAACAGGAGCCTCCCCAGAGGCTTTTGTGCTGCATTAAAGGTGCTGATTGCTCCCATAAACGCTGACGAGCCGAGGTGTTAAACATTTGTTGATGCACTTTCACCACAGAGGAGACCGGAGGCAGACAAAATAGGAAATCGTCTCTGGCTTTTCAGGATTTCTGGTATCACAGATAGATGTTAGAACTGGTCATTGTAAAAATATGCAGCAGGAAGTAGTTGTTGTTAATGTTGGTGCATATCACACAGATGAGTACATCATTACACTCCTGCGTACAGTATGTGTCACCCACCCCGGAATGACAGGAAGTGGATGATGCTGTGTGTGTTTGTGTGTGGACGTGCAGGCGTGCATTACTGCTGCTTGAGGTGTGTGTGTGTGTGTGTGTGTGTGTGAGCCGTCTTCAGCCCCTTGTTTGGTGAATTCCTTTGGTCGCGGCCAGACAGTGACATGATTTACTGCCTCGCTCAGGTGCAGACTGATTGCAGTATCGACCATATATTAACTTAGTCGGAGAAAAACGCTGGAAAGACGGAGAATCCAGACATTCCGCTGAGATGGGACGAGCTACAAAATATACAAGTTTATTACCGGACGGTAATTCTCCCGAAAGACTCGAATGAGAATCTGATATTTTCATGCAGCTGTTTCTCAGCAGCAGCTGCTACTGTTATCAGACTTGAATAAACGAAAAGTTAAATAAACAAATGTGAATATTTATTGTATTTGTAAAAGTTAATATAATTTTTGGTCTCCAAGTTGCTCAAAATCTAAATAACTAAATACCTTTTTGGCTTTGATAAAATCCACCACAGCTGACTTAATCTCAGGACCATTTAATAGGTGTTGTGGGACCTTATCTCACATGCTTTTTTTGGGCACTTTAGGGACTTGTTATCTGCTTAAAGTGGAAATTCCACTATTTTTACACAGAAATTGCCGACATGTGTTAGCGAGTACTGCTGCGTAGGAGGACAAAGTGGGATAAAGCACTTTGTGGCTCCAGGAAGGAGCTGTGTGAAGTCTGATAAGTTGACTCATGTGATGTCACGTGAGTCAACTTTGGCTTGGGCGGAAATCTACGAGTTTGAAGGGAATCTCTGTCGCCAAGATCCGCCAAACTCTACCTCTGATTGGCTCACCCTGATACTCTTCCCCGAACCATAACCGATCTCATTCCTCATGCCGAGAACAAAACAACCCGACCAACAAAGGCAAGAAATCAGAGGCAGAGTACTGAGGTGCTTGGCTAGAAAGAAATGGGATCCATAATAACGGCTCCAGGCTATATTAGCCGCTACTTGCACAACTATTAGCGTTGGATTTTCGTCGTGAACATTTCAAGGAAAGTTTCTGAAAAGTCAGAGTATGTGTGGAAGAGAGAGGACGATGTCTGGTTGCTGCTGCTTTGATTTTGTCAATCGTGGATCCATCAGTTACACGAGTGCAATCTTAAATTTGTAGCATACTTTTTTAAAAGTTGGGATTCAATTTTGCGTCTTGACTTTGGAAACAGTTGCACAAAAAGAATCAACCTCATCACAGGGTCCTTAACGGTTGTTTATCGCACCAAACCATCTTTAAAAGTTGACAGAGATTCCACTTTCTGAGCACTTTAAGAGCTTCTTGTTCCTTCTGGCTTGAAATCAAACATGTTTGAAGACCGTCGTAGCACCTGGTACGCCGAACGGTGAGGTCGAGACTCGTATCTGCTCGAGCTAGACGAGCTGTCACGACGAGCACAAGCTTGAATTCGGCGCTGACTCAGAAGTTTGTTTGACAGGCAGCGTGTAATAAATGTCATGTAGGGAAGCGGAGTCGTGTTTCCAGACTCACAGATCTGAACTGAACTGAATCGATGCAAATAATAGTTCAGTGATTATTTTAACTCCGCTCGGTCGTCACTTTGTGGATTCGAGAACTCAACAGCGACAGAAATAAAACACCGGAATTCCAACTGCACTAAAAACGATGTTGTAAAATGTGTGTAATTGTGAAACTAGTGGCCTCATGGACCTGATTTAAATATAGTAACCCGCTGGTTACTCACCGGGGTTTTCCAGAGCGAATGTGGAACAAATGAAACAGCCCACTGCGGGACGCTGATGCCAACTGGCAGCCCGCTTATTGTAGCCGATGATGTGTGGTTGGCTGATCCCCGCCAGCAGAGATGATGACAGAAGTGAATACCCCCAACCGGACCCCCGCACTTGGACGTGCTGTAGAGCATGCTGGGAGCATTCCTCAGATGTGCCCTCATGGCGAGGCGTCTCTGCCAGGAAGACGTTTTTATTTTGCTCTGAGCGAGGATGGAGGGAGAGCGAGGAGGAGATGTTAGACTGCACACCTGAACACATGCACGCACATAAAGAAAGCATGAAAGATATGCACACACACACACACACACACATACTCAGAAAACCATAAACCAATCACACCTACGTCATCCAGCTTCTCTTTTTTATAGGTCTGCTGTAGTGGGGGAACCGGGCCAGGACATTGCTGAGTAATGAGTAACTGCGGGGCAAAGATGGTCTAGATGTGGTCCAATTAGCGCTGTGTTTAGAACCACACATATTTCCCTGATGTGTCCCGTATTACGCTCTGTATACAAGCAGCGAGCAGGCGTCCCGTAACCATATACAGAACGAGCCGGGCACGCACGAACTACGCCGTCAAATGTACATGTTTGATACGGAGCTGAGAGGAGGGAGTCGCGTGTTAGTGTTCCTGAAGAGAGCTACGTGATAATCCAGAGTTATCAGGTCTGTTTAGATTACATAAGGCCTACTGTAAGGCTGCTTCCTCTGCAGGCAGCCTCTTCAGAAGAGATGGAGGGACGAAAGAATAAGAACTGAGCGATGTCTTAAACATAGTAGCTAAAGGAACAGTGCACCCAAAAATGAAAATTCAGACATTATCTGCTGAAGAAGCTAAAAGCGTCAGAACTGGGTGCAAGAGCTCGACTGCACACAACGGTTTAAATAACTTCTTTTCAAATAAATTAGGAATCTTGGAGCTTCCGGAGTTTTGGATTACGCTGGTTGATTTTTTTTTTTTTTTTTATGTTCAGCTATGGAAATGTTTTGTGAACTGCTCCTTTAATTTCATCCATTTTTCTGTCATATTTGATACAATTTATGATCCAAATGTAAATAAAAGTTTTTCTACTATCGCCAAACTTTTACCCCTCTATTAATGTACGGGGCTTTTATCACACAGTAACCTAAAATAAGTGGATTCGGTCACGATTTCTTAACAACTTCATTTTAAACTCTCGTCCTCAGACGTCTAGTTCAGTTCACGTCTCTGTTTTTGCGTGTTGTCCATGTTGAAGGCTTCTGTATGAAGTGCTGTTGAATAGACACGTTTCCCTCCTAAGAAACACAAAGAAACCTCATTGTTCATTTTTAATCAAAACACGTAAACGATGAACACACTTGTGGTTAAAAATATCTCGGCCTTGTCAGTTTACATTTGTGCATTACAAGTAAACAGTGGCCTGTAAACTGCAGCTGTATGAAGTCATCCCACTCACTCTGACCCATTATCATAATGGACCAGTCTGCACGCACGCTAGGCTGTAATTCACCCTCTCCACTGTTCGACAGCAGTCGGTGCAGACTGTGGTCAGCCTCAGCTGCTTGGTTATGTCAGGCTTCCCAAACTGGAGTAATCAGATGCCAACATCCTCCTTACACTCATCAACCCTCGCATTTCGGTGCGGTTTCCCTTTTTCACTCGAGTTGTTTTGTTTAATAAAAAGTGCCGGAGAAGAAGAAAGTAGAGGGCTGTAGACTTTTCACACTCAGAAATTCCTTTTCTTTGCCACGAAATTTAGTCTGAACGTCGACAGGCTGCCTCGAGGCTGAATCTTAACGACCGATCGCCAAATCAGTCTCGACTAATCACGACAGTCTTGGTGGGTTTGACTTCATCTATGGCGAGGGAACGATGTGTGTTTAACGATGAGTTATCAAGGCGATTAAGCTCGTTTTAATTTGGCGTGGAAGAGAAACTTGAGTCCAGAAGGATTAGAGTTGTATTTTTCTGTTTTATAAGGAAAAACAGATGAAAGGAAGATTTCATTTCCTCATAATTTATGAATCCATTTCCTTTTGTTTATTGGACTAAAGAAGCTCGGGGGGCGTGGGAGGTATTAATAAAACACAGAGCCTCTTTCATTCGTTGTTTCACTCGTGTCAGGTGAACTAAACACACTGGGTAAGAACAGATCGTAAGTGCGGTGAATGGAAATCATAATGTGAAATCCGAACGTAATGCCACCATCAGGTCATAAATGAAATCTTTCCATACTTTAGTTTGGTTCATACGAAATACCTGCAAATGCAAAAGTCATATAATAAGCAAAAATAAGTAAACACAGGATCAAGAAGCAAACATATGTATGAAAAGGTGAAAAGATGAAATAAAGATGGAGAGCGTAGTCGCCGTTTGCTCAAAACCTCGTTTTTCATACCACATTGCAGACAGCTGCAGATTGCACAAAGGTGCGTTTCACACAAATGTTTGCCGATGTGTGAAATGAGTTGATCTCACAAACATTCAGAATCAGAGCTGCTGATCTGATGCATTCGGATCAACGAGAAGAAAAGTGAAGAAATGTCGAATAACAGGATCTCAACCAGCCGATCAGAGGAATCATTTCGCAACGGCAGTTTGAAACGCGCCGACTTAAAACCTATTCGGTCATTTAACTGCGTTACACTCATAATTGACTGTTGTTATAATGAATCGCTGATTGCACAACACACACACAGCATCTCATTTTTCACATGCACGAGTTCAGTCAGGCCGGAGAAATGAAAACAACAGTGAAGTGATGAAGAACAGTCGACCTGATAAGGCTTGCACAATAGCTTTCTGTTTTTATTCCTGGGTTATTTTTTTCATCATATTTCTCTGTTATTGCCATATCGGGACATGCACAGAGTTTGAATATTAAAAGCTGAGGATAAAAGACTTCAGTTCAACAGGTGTGTGTTAGTCGACCCTCTCCACACACCCACACACACACACACACACACACACCCATATGGATTAAAGCTGCTTGTCAGATGCCTTCAGGGCCTCGCTCCTCTCTCACATGTTGGTTACATAACAGAGCGAGCGCTCATATCAGTGGGAGCAGGACAAGGCGGGGTGAGAACCACGCAGAAGTCAGAGGTGGTTTAGGGTCACAGGCGGCTCAGGGGGTTTTTTCCCACAGCGAGGACCGTCCACTCTCCTCCGCGGCTGTCCTGAGGGATCCCTGGCATGTCAGACGCTCCCCCCTCTGCCCCGAGGGGGGTGGGAACGGGAATAAAACGTACACCCTAACCCTGGATCCACACGGGCCCTCCATCGTCAGCGCCCTGTTTACATTTCAGGGACACGGCTGTGTGAACGCTGCAGATGAAGGAGCACGGAGCATGAGAGAGGAACAGCTGTGTGTGTGTGTGTGTGTGTGTGTGTGTGTGTGTGTGTGTGTGTTATTGAGACTGATGGAGCTGTAGGGAGGGCTGAGCCACAAGTGAATATTATTGCTCGGCAACTTTCCGTTTACAGCTTTGTTCTGCGTTCGACCACAGCGTGCGATCGATTTGACAAAATTCAGCTGCGGTGATACAAAATAATTTGTAAATGTGAAATCAAACAAGCAAAATAAGTTTGTTTCACACATTTATAGAAACATTTTGTACACATTTATCGTGTTATATCAATATCAGAAAACATGTTGCTTCTCTCCTCTGGGATGAGAATGTGTGGTTGTAGATACCCGAAAATGTCATCAGTCATACTTTTTGTTGCTTGAGAGAGAGAGGAGGGTGTGAATGATTGGACTGATTACACAGAAAACTACTGTGAACTAATTCAAACCTTTATTTAAACTGGAAGAACCAATCAGATTGCCTGTATTTACAATGACTTTCATTTGTGTTTTGTCCTGGTTTTCATCGTGAAGCAGGGAGGTACTAAATTGTCCGTGGGCTCGAACACCGTTGATCATTCCAAGAGTTCGGGGCACTAATTATCCTAAAAGCTTTTCCAGGTGACAGCGATCGGCCCGTTTGTCCTCTAATTTTCGAGCATCACATTTGCAGAATTGGCTCCGTGTTGGTTTCGGCTCCAGCGGAGCAGGATTGCCTTTTTAGGCAGCCAGCAAGTGTGGAAAACATTTGTCAAGACTCTTGCCAAACAGCTGCGCTTTTACTTTGAAGGCAAACAAATACATCCACGGTGTTCACCCACTTCCTAAACTGAAATGATCATTAAATTAGACCTTTGAGCTGAACTGAGTGACAACAGCTGAGATTTAAAATGACTTCATGGATTGTACTGTGGAAGACAAAAGCGTCAGGTGAACCATCATCATGTCATGAAGTCTTTAGGTCTGCAGTTTGTGTTTTCTCCCACTAGAAGGCACTGTTGAGTCAGGAGCACCTACAGGTGTCCTGAGTCACATCTGTCTGTGCTGCCCACCGTGCTGAGTTTGACACAGACGGGTAACTCATAAAACCAGAATAGTCAGAAGTATTTTTAGTTACATGATCAAAAATACGAGAGTCACACAGTCAGTTATAAGAAGCCTCTAAGACGGACCAGTAACTGTTCAGGTTTTATTTTAATTTCTCTCTTTCCTAATGCTGTATTGTGTTGGGAATATTCATTGTGGCATGACTGTACACTGCTGGAAATTTCTCTTCTTCTGGGACGTATATTATTCCCTGCAGATTAGGCCCCTTTAATAATAATAATCTAGTGTGACACGGCTTGAAAAATACACATTTATCTTTTCGTCTTTTCATTTCATTACTGGTGAGGAATGCTGCATCATTTCTCATCAAAGTAAAATAAAAAAAAGTGTTCTGCATCATTCCTGCAGCTTATCTGAAACATAAGCACATGAAGACTCTGAAGAGGCACGTCTAAAAACCCGATAAGCTCCCAGTTTGGGCTTTTGTCCAGCATGCAGTGTAAACACAGCAGAGTGGAGCTGGTGCGCAGCCACGCCGCTGCCACTCCAGACGATGGTGTGTGTTTTTTTTTTAAGGTTTAAGAAGGCAATTGTTCTTAAAATGTACAAGGCTGTCTGGGCAGAAGGAGGGGAGGAAAGGGTGAGTGGCGCTCGGCACACACCCTCGGTCTGACTCACACACACACACACACATATATAGACTCAAGGATAAACAGAGAACAACAGCAGAGTTCCCATGTGTGGTTAGTCACTTCACACTCACTGCAGCCAAACTCCACATCACACGCACTGAATCTGAAACATATACAGTGAAACTATGAAAGATAGATTCAATGTCCAGAGACTCAACGACATTTATGTTTGGCAACACTTTATATTTAGGTTGTTGTAATACGATTTAGTTGATGGGTAATAAGGCCCTTACAAGATGCTTATTCAGATGAATATGTGTTAAGGAGACTTATACCATGGTCTGGGGGAATACTCGATTCTGATTGGCTGGACGGTGTCCATTAACCCCTGATATATGGACACCTACTAAGTAGTTCCAGTCAAATTGACTGTTCACCGCTGTAAATCAATGCGCTAGCTGGCGTATCATTTGTTCTCGAAAATCTTGATATTGATTTGGGAACAGTGACATGACTGGTTAGCTAGCTGGTCTTGTTAGCTAGCATACTGTCAAATTATATTTACTGTTTGTCAACCGTGCGCAATGTTATTGACTTTGAATCTTGCTAGCATAGCGTTAGCTTTCTGGCTCATCGCTAAGTGGACTAGAATATCTCCCGCTGCCAAGTCGTATCCAAGGTCCGTCCTATTTACTGGAGGAGTGAACAACGTTTCCGTTGCATAAGAATCTTACAGGAGAGTAATGATTGTTCCAGTTATTAGTCAAACCCTCAGGCGTTACCAGGGAAACTGAGTTATGGCATGTGAAAAACTTTATATTTTGATTGTAAAACGCATGAAAATATAATGAATGATCTGAATCTGAATTATGGGATAATGCCCTTCGAGGTGTCCATAAACAGGAGTTAATGGACTTCGCGGAGGCAATTAACTCCTGATTATGGACACCTCGTCGGGTGTGTGTTAACAATAATAACATCATAAAACACATTTACTTTAGATTATAAGATAATTTTTTTAATGTTGCTTTATTATAATTAATTCATACTTCATTGTGCATTTATTAGCAATTAAGTTTGAATGTAATTGCATCTAAAGGCCGATTTGTGATGGTGGTAAACAGACCTCGTCAGCTCGCATTGCAGTTTTGTTTCTGGGCTTCGAAAAGAAACTGGGACACAGGTCTTGTTTTGACAAGGTAGAACCCTTCGGAAATCTGACCCGTCCGCTATCTCTAAACCACTGTGGCAGCGAACAGCTCCAACAGAGGATTGTAATCTCCAAGAGAAGTATCAGCCATCAGGTCAGGAGGGACGGAAACAGCCGGATAGGTTGGTGTGTTTACTGGGGAAACTACAAGTCACGAGCAACGTCGCTGCGACTGTGACGTTACATTTTTGGGGAGGTTTACATCAGGCACTTATGCACAGGTGTAGATTCAACACAAACGCATGAATCAAGCTCTGGGGAGAACAGTTCCTCAATAACGTTAAGATATTAGTTATTATATGTTTATTAACTATTAGCTGTTGCTGTTGCTGTCTTTAGCAAAAATGATGCCTCATTAAGGCAATAACGTCTTTATAATTCCCATATTACTGCCTAACTATGCTTTACGATGCCTTAGGCCTTTACGAAGGATGATAAATCCCTTTTTTATGAATTATTATCTTTCATTCTTTCAGTTTCACACACACACACACACACACACACACACACACACACACACACACACACACACACACACACACACACACTCAGTTATTGCCTGCTGAGCTCACTGACTGAACATAAACACTGAATCACTCCAACACTCACAGTCAGTGCTGCTGTTTCCTCTCTCTGACTCGTCTCACACCCACGCTCACACACCCAGAACACTGATCTTGAACCGCTCTGCCGTCCACGCTGAGCCGGGCCGAGCTGAACGGGCCGTGTCTCGCGCCCTAAAGATGCACGGCTGTATATTTAGCCGCGGGTCATTTCCCTGGAGGCTCTGCTCTGGGCTGCGTTTATCCTCTCCACTCAAAGGGGGAAACTCCCAGCGACGCTAGCTACCTCTGCTTTCCTAAAGGAGTGGGGCTGTAATTTGGTAAATTGGTCAAAGGAGCCACTGTGCTCATGTGAAAGAAAAGCACATGGTACAGTGTTGGCAGAGATAAAGAGCTGCGGGTGAAAGTCACACTGATATGCTGTACTTAAAGCAGGCGGACACGTGGCTGTGTCCGTGCTCTCTCATCTGCCGTGTGTTTTCACGTGATGGGTTTTTTATGAGGACGCTCGAGCAACAAAACAGAAGCTCTTTAACTCAGATAATCAGTGCTCGTCAGTGGGTAATCTGCGAGCTGTGCTCTGGAGGGGGAATTCCAGTTTATTACTACCTTTATTATATAATGAAGTAATAATAACATCCAGGAACAGCTTAATCATGTGGATCTGGGAACTGTGGTTACTTCACTGAGTCACATGGGGACAAAAAAACACGAGTGATGAGCGGTAAACAAACTTCCATGTTAGCAGAGAAGGAGCTAAACTGACCTACTGCACTTGCCGTAGTTTTGCACATACGGTTGTCTCTCTGAATCGAGGGGTTATCAGCACCTACTCTCAGTTTTACCTCCACGTTAAGTTGCTTGGATCAGTTTTGGTAAAGTTTTGGTACCAAGTATCTCCGTTGTGTCTTTCCACAATAACAGGAAACTGATTTTGATATAATTTAGAGACATTACAGATTCAATAGCCGTGTTCCTGTCAGCTAAGAGTTAATCTTTGTTATATCCAAACATCGTACTTAGAAGCTATTTCCGTCTCGGTGGTGATGCCCTTGAGCAGCCCTCATGGACCACATTGGACGACATCAACATCCAAACAGTCTGCGATAAAGATGTGGAGCGTGTTTGCCACCTGTCTCACATCCTGACTTATCATGTTTATTTCATTAAACAGACGTCCGCATCTTGCAAAATCTCACCGCTCACTTTGGTGACTTCAAAGTCGCATAAACGACACAAATCATCACCAAAAAAACCATGAAAATAAGAACCAGGATCAGTTCGGATCAGTTAAACATTAACAGGCGAGGCCAGTATCGGTTCATTTTGGCAGAACGCAGCTGTGAGCACCTGTTAAAGTTCTGAGCAACGGAGCAGGAAACACTGAGTTTGTTTCTCCTTTCAACCAGAAATCGGCGCGACTCTTTCTCTATTATTACATCTGTTGCTATTTTGCTCCCCACGTCGGAGGAGAGCGGCCCGTTTTTAGCTCCTCGTTGTGAGAACAAACTGCAACATGATGCTCAGCTGACTCGGCTCAAGGTGAAGGCGTCGCTCCGAGCTAGAGACGTGCCAACAGTCAGGAAGTCCATCTGCACACGAGGAGAGGAAGTAACAACACATGAGAACAAAAATGGAAAGAAACTATCAGGTGATTTGATCATGTTTCATCATTTTCCACATCGTACATTCATCTTTTACAATACAAGACGAGATCATTTAAGGAAAGTGGAAGCGATGTTTGGAAATGTAGGATATGTTTATGTTGTTTGCTGGACTGACCTACGTAATTTCACAGTTTCACTCTTTATGCTGTCCAAGTGTAACGACAGCGTGTCCGTTGATTCTTCGGTCAGCTCTGTGAATGCAGCGCCGTCTCGTCTTTTTCACCCGAACACAAACGCACACACACACACATCCAGCGGCCCGTTCATCCGTTTAGACTCTGAACGCGGTCCCGAGCCCTGAGGACTGACCTTGAATCTGACTGTGACGCTGCAAATTCTGAGTTGGCGTAGAAGGGTGCTCCATCTTCTCCTGAGTTTTAAAACATTAAATAGTTTGAGTCCATGAAATGTACGGCCTATAAAAAAAAGCCAAGGCTTTGAATTTTTTTTTTTGCTTAGATAGAGATTTATTGTGCACGACTCGCAAGAGTTGTCGTGATGAAATAAAAAGAAAGTCTTTGATACTTTTCCTCAGTGTTCCCCTTCAAATGTTCCCTTTGAAGAGAAACTGCAAATACTTCCTCTGTGGACTGTTTTGCTGATACACAACTTCCCAGGCTTTTCTCATGCTTTCTGAATTAGTCCCAACGACAATACACACACTCTGACACACACACACTGACACACACGCTCGCTCCGACCATCTGGCTGCAATTGCACAAAGCGGAAACACACATGTTAGAATATCTCACTCTGTCTGTGTGTGTTTTTCTCAGAAGACACACAATAGGGTCTATTTGTGTGAAAATGCCTGCGGCGGCAGATTTTGGCTTCCGAGCGAATCCACGGTCTGCGTTTGGAGTCGAACGTCGGTCTGCTGCGCGCTCGTGCTTTATTCCTGGGAGAAACTCTCGCCTCCACGTGTGTGTGATGTACGACAACACCAACACACCTACACACACCTGAGAAGGAGACTGAGAGAGAGCTGATAGTTACGATCTGACGCTGAGTTTTTCGGCGTGTCGCTGGTCGGAGTGAGGCTGGAGTTTGGGGTGAAGTCGGGATGATTTCCTGCTCGGTGGTTTGCTCTGGGCGTTTGGAGTCTGTATTCTGGGGCCCGCTGAGACAGACTATAATTTACCCTTTGCATTTACTGTTTATGTTCCACTGAAGCTTTCGACAGACGCATCCCAGCTCTCTGTGTGGGACTGTCCTCCGGTCACTAACAGGGACGAGGCTTCCACCATGAATAGTGTTTCTAAGTTACTCTTTCTAACGAACCTTGGATGTTTTGAACATTAAAGGGACAGTGTGTAACGATTTAAGTAATTTATTAACTCAAATCAACGTCTTCGTTCATAAGTAAGTCCTCATTGGTGTACAATTACCTCTGCCAACAATCTGACTTATCCTCCTGAGCGAAGAATTACCTATCTGAATATACATAGCACGGGCAAGCTCTATGGAGGCCGCCATGTCTTTCTGGTTTTAAAAAAACTATGGAATGCCGAGAGGGACACAAAGCACTACGTGGTACTACGTAGTAAGGCTAAACGCGTTTTCACTCAGAGCTAGCTTGACTGCGGAACTGAGAGGGAGCTCAGCGAAAGCGCTCGTCACTAACAATAACAATAACCAACTACATCTTTACCTCATTACTTGAATCAGTAGAAATACTCGACGCTGTTGGGAAAGAGTCCATATTTTGAAAATGAGTTTCTTGTCCGTCAGGGCCACCGTAGCTTCCGGAACGTCGGGTGAGCAAAGGAGTGTTGCAATGTAGAACCTCACAGCTAGATGGCGCTAAATACTCGATATATTACACACTGTCCCTTTAAAGGATTTAGTGACAAATCCCAAAAGATCACCCCAACAAAGTGTATCCGATGGGTGATAAATCATAAAGAGCTGTTGGGATGACGTGTTTTTGTAGGCAAGCTAGGAAGCTAGCATCGCTAACGTCCCTTTTGAATTATTGCCGTAAATAAGCTTCGTGTCTTCGTGTTTGTTCAGTGAGGTAATCTTCACAGATGAACACCACTTTTATTACTGAAGTTAAACTAAGCTAATGCTAGGCTATAAACAGATGACATCAGCGTCGCCACCACTAAGCATCTTACTACACAATTACTATACACGTTCTCTATAAACTGATCAGTGTATGAGTTGTAAAGTCAGGGTTAGAATAGTTTGTAACAAAAGTGGTATTGTAAAGACGGACTGGTGAGTCGATGAGTCGCTGCTTTTCGCCGTGACGACGTTTAAAGTCCCCGACTTCCTCTGTAGTCTCAGTTAGACACTTTTAAGACATTTCAAGAGATTTATAATGACAGGGGCATTTAACGATGTATTTTATGTCGTCGAACAAATCGTGTCATCTCATGGGCAAAAACTCAAACAGATTTCCAGCTTTTAGGACTCTTGGTTTACTAGACCACTCTGTAAAGATTCATTGTTGTCCAGAACTATTAAAAAATCCTCTGTTGACACGTTCTTTCACTGTGATGAACACACAGACCGAAGCTAATTTGATTTCCTCAGTCATCCACCAGTCGGAGGTTTGGTGGTCTGATTCCCGGGCCTGTGTGGTCCAAATGTCCTCAACCAAGATATGGAGCCCCATTCGCTCCCAGCGGCTCTTCCCTTGGTGTGTGGATGCTTATCTCTAGCTTCTGCATCAAAGTGTGTGTGAATGCTGACTTGTGTTTCAAAGCGTTTTGCGTCCACACTTAGACGTTCACTCCCTGCTACATATATATATGACTGATGTCTTCTTTGAATATTTTAAGCTTCATTTAGTAACATCTGTGCCTGTGCGGTAGTCTGCGGTGAGCCCGGCCCACACGAGCTCATGACATCATCGACCCCTCTGATGTTTTCTTCTTCTGAACTTCTCTTTACCTTCATCTTTACCCCCGAGAGCCTGCCCCGTCCATCTGTCTCAGCTTTTTCCCGCTTTCTGTCCCGACTGTCCCTCTCGTCCTCCGTCCTTTTATCTGTCCCCTTTCTTCTCTCCCTCCTCCTGCCTCTCTAGGCTGGATCCTGTCTCCCCCCCCCCCCCCCCCCTCTCTCTCTCTCTGGTCATAGCTGTATATGGCGCTGAAAAAGAGAGCTCCACGGATGGACTCTCCGGTCTTGGCTAATGGAAGTAGCCCTGTCTCTTTGTGTAAATATTTGCACAGAGGGATTATAGATGGTCCCACGCATTCAAGGTGGAGCCCCCGCTCTGCTCCAGGCCACATTAGGGCAAAGAATGGCGCTGACTGAGCGTAGCCTCCACGCGGCGCGAGGGGAGATGATGTGAGGTGACACAACGCGACGTAACGCGGCGTGTTGAGTGTCTGCAGGTGTGAAGTGTTGCAGGTAACCATCTCACGTTCTGTTCTCTCTCTGTGTTTCCTTCCGTGCAGGCACCGAGCAGCGAGCTCCCTCTCAAACATGTAGACACCATGGTGAGTCTCTCTTCTTTTAATCTAATAACACTTTGTCTTCTTTGTTCTGAAGGAGTCGATCAATCTGCTGCATGACGACTTTAAACAGCCGCAACTTTTATCAATAAAAATGCCTCAGAGAGCGTCCTGAAGCACGGGTGTCCACAGGAAGTCCTCTTTGTTTACTGTTGGCAGTTTGGACCGGTCTCATCCGGTACAAATCCAATTTACTGCCCAGCTCCAACTCCAAATGAATCCCACATATCAACGATCACATGAAACACAAAGTACCAGATTCTTTTCTCCATGGTGGCTGACTCAAACTGAAGTAAAGTACATAATAAGTAATAGTGATAAAACAAGACGATTTCTTGCAAACAGCCGATTCTGCTCCCGTCAGGCCCGTTCAGACCGGAGACACGGAGGTCATCGCACCGCGTGATTGGCCGCTGATCTGTGAGCTGATGGATCTGTCAGTTCCGCGTAACGCGATGCGAAGGTTTCTGTTCGCGCCTCCTGCGGCGCAACACGTGCGCGCAGGGAGGTTAAAGGTGGAGGTCAGCGGCAGAGTGCAAAAGGTTCACGAGTGCGACGAGGTGAACAGGTTTTTAGTTACTGTTGATCCAAAGTGAGACAGACACGACGCTGACCGACATGTCGGAGGATAAGTGTTCGTTTTACATGTGAACATTGTGAAAACAAGTGTTTTCCGCACGTATGAATCAAAACTCTGGCATGAAAATTTCACATTTTTATAAGTGAAGTATCTCACATCTCACGGGGAAAGAAAACATGGCACATTTCTGCAAACCACTGATATATTGAACCTTTATTATTTCTTAATGTTCTGCCCTTTTCATCGTACACCCGAAGTTTCTCTGGCTTACGTACGTAACTTAACTATATTAGTACATTTAAATACCTTGAGTTTTGTTTCACACCGGACATGAGCAGCCGTCTCCTGTGTGTGTTTTACCAAACCATCCATCTCAACCTCCTCCGGGATAATAGATGGTTTTGACTCCCTACATCACTCCTGCTCTGGGTTTTTTGTTTTTTTTTACTGTGGATATATGTTGGATCTCGGCCCAGACGCTGCAGGTTCTGATGGATAATGAGACACACTGGACTAATTCTGTGATATCACCCTTCAGTCGACATGTTTGTTTGAAGAAATACAGATGAAACTTTAATAAAAAGTCCATCGCTGCAGAGTAATAACTCTCTCCTCTGTGTGTGTGTGTGTGTGTGTGTGTGTGCGCGCCGTACACGTTTGCTTTGGACTCTGCGCTCGTCGTCTATGATGTAACTTCCTGCGAGTTGTATTTTGTCTGGGAAAGGAAGGATCGAGTAACCGATTTAGAGTTACCACCCAAAGCCAAGTACCCACTTTCTCCACAAGGACCAAAATAAACACAATTGCACCAGTGTGTGTGTGTGTGTGTGTGTGTGTGTGTGTGTGTGTGTGCGTTTCTGCTTTTATTGGCATTTCCTCTGTTATTCTTCAGTTTTCTGCCACAGTGTAGTACAGACGAGCTCCGGCTTCTCAGCTTTTCTGTTATGAAGCTGTGCAGGAGTCTCAGCCGGCCTTCGGGTCATAATTTAAGTCTGCACCTTAACTAACGGGCAGCGCCTGAAACACACACTGATTATGAATGTGTTGAATGCACTGAGCTCGTGTCTGTCCGCGAGCGCAGCTGCTACTGTCTGGTCACGGGCGTTCGCCGTGTGGTTACGCTGTGACGTCCGGGCAGACGTTCGGCGGCGCCTCGGAGCGCCGGGGAAGGATTTGTCTCATGACTACACGAGCCGCTCTCGCTTCACTGCTTCTGTTTCTACGTCAGTGGGCTCAGTGTTCCTCCACCTCGTCAGTTTGTTGACGGGTGTTTTGTTTTACTTTGTGACGCAGACATTAAGAGTTTGGCGTTGTAGAAGGTAGTTTTGTAAAGGATCAAAGTTTTGAATGAACTTCCTCGAGGGGTTTGACCGTCTTTGTGATTCTTCTTCTTCTTCTGAGAAAATGACAGGAAATAAATTAAAGTTCCAGCTACTTAATACTTAAATTGTACTCTGAACACAAAGAGCATTGAAGTGCAAAAGTAACAGCTGTTCTCATGTCGGAATAAGGCTTTTCAGAGGAGTTCCAGTCAGCTGATGAGTGTGCGAGTGTGTTCCTGTGTACATCAGACCCCACATGTTCGCCTCAAAGAGACAGAAAGAGGAGGGAAAAAAGTCGAATATGAGGGGAGATAACGTGATGGGAGGCCGAGTGGGAGGGGGGGAGGGTGGCCACAGACGGAGAAGGGGAAGGAAAGAGGGAGAGAACAGAGAGCGGACAGAAGGACGAGTGGAGCAGCGCTGTGGAGGAGTCCGGTCTGAGCTGGAGCATGAAGCGGCCCGCTGCAGCCCGCTGCCGCCCAAAATAGAACCCCTGGGTGTTTTCCTTTTTTTTTTCCTTCTTCTTCTTCTACTTCTTCTTCTCCTCGTCGGCTGACGGAGAAAAAAAGGGAGAGGTTTCTCAGAGGAAAGTTTACTGCCGGACAGAAAGCAAGTGAGAGGCTGAGGGGAAGCTCTCCGGGAAAAGATGGACCGAGGAGGGTCTTTGAGGAGGCGGCTCTCCTCTCTGAGGGGGGCCTGGCGCTGGAGCACCGGCCACCTTTTCAGGAAGGTAGGACGCGACGGAGGGGACGGACGGGGATCCCGTAGCTTCAAACTTCTCGTGTGTTTTTTATTTTTCTCTTTGTTGTGGAATTGTTTCTCTCGTCTCCTTCGCGGACTTTTACCAGCCCCCAACGTCTCTCCCCCTCCCTCCCTCCCTCCCTCCTTCCTCCGCTCCCTTGCTCTTTCTCAGATGGTTAATTTGAATGGCCTGCTTGTAAAGTCAACCTCCACAGATGGTTTTCATCTGGAAACAGGCCCGCTGGACCCCCCACTCCAGTTCCCACCTCCCACCTCCTCCTCCTCCTCCTTCGCCTCCCCCCTTTTCTTCCCAACCCAGGAGAGAAAACAGGTCTTAGGTGTAGATGGAGTGATGTTCAGGAACTATGTCGTCCGACTTCAACACAATCATTTAGTTTTCCTGTTGTTGACTTCGGATCTTGTAGTTTTTCAGGCTCCATTCACAGAACCACTTCGGGACGTCTCTCACTTTTCTCGACGACAGAAGCGTCGGCGCGACCGCAGAGAAAGTCCTCGCCTTATTACCGGCCCACATGGTTGCGCTTCGGCTTAATTATCGCGGCCCATGAAACGCCGCCGTGCGCTCCAATTGGGGCTAATTTGAAGCAAAAACTATGAATTAACTGCAGCACAATATAAACACCGTCTCCTCCAGAACTCTCTCCCCCGGTCTGTAATTTAAGATGTTTGTTTGCGTGCTTGCCTGAGCTGGTGGCACCACGTAATGCGCGTTGGCGGGCGTTTTCTCGGATGTGTTTACCTTCATCATCTCAGAGCTAACTTTCGTGCACAATATGTCTCTCAGCTCCACTTAGACGAAGCACTCTTCGCCCTCTTCCCGCTCTGCGTCTGCCTCTTTCAGCTCGTTTTCTCGCTCATTCATCTCTGTCCTCCTCCTCCGGCGGCCCTCTGCTCTTTACAGCCCCTCGCAAGCAAACATGCTGAAACGTTTAGGCCGAAGCTCAGGCAGAAAATGGGGAGGGGGGGATTTTTTTTTTTTCTTTTCTTTTTTTTGTGCTCTGTGTCGCCTCGGTCGGTGCCGCAGACTCATGTGAAAAACTTTGGATGTTAGATGGAGCAAAGGAATGGTGCCTGTAATTTGTTGAGATAAAGTGGATTTGCGGGGGGAAAGAAAAGAACACGAGGAAACTGTTTTGTGTCCGCGCTCGTGTGTGTACGAGCACCTCCGAGAAAGCAACGCGATTTAAACCAGTTTGCGAGATATTGCAGGTTTATTTCTGTTTGACACTGACGTGCTCCTCAGATGGAGTCGGGATGTCCCTCTGCGGACTTTGGTGTGTTCACGTGCGTCATGTTTTATTCGCATTTTATGACTCAGAGCATTTAAACAGCACGCTGGCAGCTGTTTCCAGTATTCAAGGAACAAAGAAAACAACACAATCACTGTGCAAAACATATCTCTGGTAACGGTTTCGGACCAACAACATGTTTACAGAAAAGTTGGAAGAGGAAGTTCCGAACTCCTGAATTGTCCGGGGAGACCATGAATGCACCATGAGATGCTCTCTGTCCTCTCTGATGCCTTATTTGAACGAAACCTCCCACCTGTTTCTCTGCAAAGAGAATCTCAAGGTCAGGAAGTTAAAAGTTGGAACGCCGATGGAGCCCAAACACTCAATCACAGAAGTGCGTTCATCTTTCATGCTAGTTGGCTAGCTCTAGCGCGAGAGCAGTGACCACGTACGGGGCAAGAAAATCAAAAAGCTAAATTTTACTGTCATGTTTGCATCAATTTACAGCTGACACGATGAGAACAGTGCAGAATAAAAACAAAATGGTCACATATTTGTAAGAGCTGCTGCAGATGTTTTTACTTTCGGGGCTGTGACAACAAACTAAAGGAGGCCCACTCACATGTTATACTACACACACACACACACACACACACACACACACACACACACTCTGGGTGTTGTTATATGTGCTCACACTGGCAGACAGTCAGGCGGTCCTGCAGGAGAGCAGAGCGGACTGAAACTCATCCCGCGGTGCTCTGGATGCCGGTGGTCAGCGGGCCGATCTGATCTAATGGATGATGATGGATAACAACCCCCCCCCCTCCTGTGTACATGTGACCCGCACACATCAGGGGAGTGAGCGAGTCCACATGACCTCTGACCCCCCCGTTCCCCGAGCTGGTTTGAGGGGGAGGGCGAGGCAGAGTGGAGCCAAACACAGTCCATCAGCTTCAGACACGTCTTCCTCTGCTCTGCTGTGTGGGGCGCCATGTGAAGCCACCAACATGGTGTATATAGGAAACACCACCTGAAGGTGCATGTAAGGGAACAGTGGAGCAACAACCCTGAACTCACCGTCTGTCTTTGTGGTTTTTTTTCAGGGCTCAACAAAATCTTCAAAGAGTGTGGAGTCACGGCGCAGACCGTCCAGGTAAGAGCTGCTCTTCTTCTTCTGCTTCTTCTTCTTCTTCTTCTGCTTCTTCTACAGTCGTTCACACACATTCACACACTGATGGAATACACCAGGGGAATCACACCAGCGACCTTCCGATGACAAGATGCTGGCTCTACCCCTGAACCACAGCCGATCCTTCTTCTTCTTCTTCTTCTTCTTCTTTGTCTTTGTCTTCATCTTTTTCCTCTCCTTTGTGTTCTTCATCTTCATCTTCATCCTCTGCCTCCTTTCTTCTTCTTCTTCTTCTTCATCTTCTTCCTCATTTTTGTCTTCTTCTTCCTCTCCTTTGTGTTCTTCATCTTCTTCATCTTCATCCTCTGCCTCCTTTCTTCTTCTTCTTCATCTTCTTCCTCATTTTTGTCTTCTTCTTCCTCTCCTTTGTGTTCTTCATCTTCTTCATCTTCATCCTCTGCCTCCTTTCTTCTTCTTCTTCATCTTCTTCCTCATTTTTGTCTTCTTCTTCCTCTCCTTCATGTTCTTCATCTTCATCTTCATCCTCTGCCTCTTTTCTTCTTCTTCTCTTCTTTTTCTTTGTCATCATCTTCTTCCTCACTTTTGTCTTCTTCTTCTTCTTCATCTTCTTCCTCACGTTTGTCTTCATCTTCATCCTCTGCCTCTTTTCTTCTTCTTCTTCTTCTTCTTCTTCTCCTTTTTGGCTTTTTCATCATCTTCTTCCTCACTTTTGTCTTCTTCCTCTCCTTCGTGTTCTTCATCTTCATCTTCATCTTCATCCTCTGCCTCTTCCTCTTCTTCTTCTTCTTCTTCTTAGTCTTCGTCTTCATCTTCTTCCTCACTTTTGTCTTCTTCTTCCTCTCCTTCAGGTTCTTCATCTTCTTCATCTTCATCCTCTGCCTCTCTTCTTCTTCGCCTTCTTCTTCCTCTCCTTTGTGTTCTTCATCTTCATCCTCTGCCTCTCTTCTTCTTCTTCGCCTTCTTCTTCTCCTTCTTCTCTTCCTTAAAAGGCTTTCCTGGACTCTACTAGCTGAATCATTTTAGGACGAGCAGATAAAGAAGGAAGTGAAACAAACGCTCTTCCTTCCTCTGAAGCTCTTAAAATAAAAAAGTGTAGCTGTAATCAGATATTTGCTGATTCGACCGGGGGAATTAAGGAAAGCAGCGCGTCCTGCCATTGAACCGGACCTCACAGTGTTCTGTTGGACACAGAGATATTTGGTGTTCGGCCCCCTCTCACCTCGGTCCTCGGGGAGTCACAGATGTTGTCAGTTGTGTAATTAATGTGTAAAACTCGACACCACAACACTTTGGCGCTGAAGTCCTGAGTGAGGCCTGACGGACAGTTGGAGTCCCTCTCAGCCAATCAAAGAGCCGACGTGGGGTTATGATAACAGATCAGCGTCTGATACGTGGATACATGCAGAGTGCGTCAGAGTCATTTTACATCCACGCGAAAAAGGATAAAAATCAAAAGCACAAGTGAGTTGACAGG
This sequence comes from Sparus aurata, assembly GCF_900880675.1. NCBI lineage: Eukaryota > Metazoa > Chordata > Actinopteri > Spariformes > Sparidae > Sparus > Sparus aurata. The sequence continues at coordinate 30,898,974 of NC_044195.1, read as the reverse complement.
TGCTTCACTCACTTGTCATCATTTACTCACTCATAGACACCAGTAACCTCAAGAAAGTCAGAAAAAAATGAAAGGAAACTTGTCAGGTTCCTCGCTGAAAGTTAATTTTGGAGCTGAAAGTTTAGTCGAGATCTGTGCTGTAGTGTTTTCTTTGGAAATCCTGCAGACAAACCAGCCAGCCAACAACAGACATGGGTTGCAAAGTAAGAGGAGCCACATTGTCCCAACTGTTTTTGAATCAGGATTGTAGCATTATGCAAAGTTTCTTACATTTTGAAACGCAGTGCAGGTCATTTTAAAGTGTTTCTTTGGATATGTTTGCCAGTGCTGGAAAAAACTCCAAGTGGAAGAGCTACAACATGTCCGATTTTTCATTTCAGCTCCTAAATGCATCTTCAAACTGAGAAACTCTGAAATTTAAAGCTGTTTTTTACATGTTAATGGCTTCAAGTTGGTGCCTAGTTATATTATTCATGTAAAATGTTTGCGTTTGGCTGATAGATTTTTTTTTAAAGCTGCATTTTCTTCCTTTTCTGGTCACTTTGGCCTGTTTTTTCACATTTTATCAGCCTGTGAGGTTTTTTATTGCAAATATTTAAGTTTAAAAAAAAAGACCTTTGTCCAATATTCACTTTTCTGTTGGATCATTTCGTCCTCCAACACTCCGCTGAGATTTCGGCTAAATAAAGTCGTCTAGTCGCTAACTTTGTCCCTCTGTGCCTCGATGTGCTGGACAGGAAGTGAGCAGTGTGTTTATTGGAACCTTTTCTGAGCTTGTTGCCGTTGGAAACACCAAAACACTGAGCTAGAGCGGCCAGACGTTTTTTGTGAGAACTCTTTCACATTATACGCCGTCATTTTAAGGCCTTTATTAACACAGAGATAATCATCAGTGCAGCTTTAAGTATGAATATGGAGTTAATCACACTGATGTCTTCCGTGCAGGGAGAAAAGGTCTAATGTGTCTTTGACAAACTGTGCTGATAAAGACCGTCAGTCCAGTCCGAGCACTGAGTCTGATGCAGACCGATGACCGACCTCGGAGACCGTGAGAAGCTGGAGGTGTGTGAAAGAACGATGACACAATCTGTGGATGGAGGAGGGCTCGCGGTATTTTAAAATGGAAGACAGAAGTCCTCCTTGTTCACTTTTATCATCTTTCTCATGGCAAAAAAATATCTGCAGAGATCCTTTACAGCCCCGTATCTCAGGTTTCCTGATAAAACATTCCCACTTCACAGTTGGTGTTTGTCCAAATGCGCAAATGAGATCACCGCAGCGCTGAAATTGAGCGTGTGGAGATAATGCGTCATTGGTCCAATGAGATGTGCAGACAAGAAAAAAGAAAAAAAGAAAGCAATCGCTTCATCTCTGCAGCTGATGAGAAGCAGGTTGGCGCTCGGCCGGTCGGCGCATGCTGCTGGATCTGGAACAGAACCAAACCACGGGCCTGTATCGGCCCGACTGCACCCAGAGGCCGGGGAGACGTAGATATGCGGGGACGGAGAAACAGGCGAGGAGAGGAAAGAATGAGGGAGATGCAGATAAAAGAAACGTCAAAACAAAAAACTTCAGAAAAATAAGTAACATGTTCGCAGCGACACGTGAGAGAGAACATGTGTGGCGGATCAGCTTCTCCTGTATCGCCACAGATGAATAATTTCCAGTAAGCAGGTCCTGAGTGGCTCCAGATGTACACCGCAGAGCAGGTTACAGTATTTGTATGTCGAACCAGGAGAGATCCTCTCTCTCCCAGACATATGAGCAATTTCCTCTGGGGCCACTCACAGCTGACAAATGTGGGAAATATGCTGCAGTCTGGGCGCTAAGGGCCCAGACACCCGGCCTTAACCTCTTCATCTCACGGCGCGTGTTCTCTGTGGACGTCTTTTAAAAAAGACGGGATCAGCTCGGGCACTTAAGGAGTCGTTCAGCCCCCCGAGATGAAAAATCAGTTATGACCTCTTTGTTTGAAATCGCGGCGATAGTTCAGAGGCAGCGACGGCAGCCGCTCTCCGCGGAGACGAATCGACCTCCAGGTGCTCTGGAAGTCAAAGTGATCGACTGAGGGAACAGGAAGCAGAGAACCGAGCCAGGAATGTAGTTAAAAGGATTTTTCTTCAGCCAAGGCACATCAGAGAGAAAAATCATATAAGGGAAAAAGCACTTTTGGCGATATCGATCTGGTTTAATATATGGTGACAAGCCAGCAGCTGGTTCGCCAATCCAATCACCGGAATGAATGTGAGACAAGTACGATTCTTTATGTCGCAGCTTTACATTCGTTTATTTCTCTCCTGTCACAACACTGAGCTCAAAACAAGGGACAGGAAAACATCATGGTTTGACTCAAAATACCCGATTTGGTCGCCACGGTCGCAGATGGAGATCCGACTTGCTGTGAAAACAAGTTTGAAATGTGTCCAGGTGTCCTTAAAAATATCCAGTGGTGTGACCGTTTGGCCTCTAAACAGTTAATGACAGATATTTAAGTTTCCCTCTTCCTTCTCCTTTTTCATCCATCCTTTCTTGTCTTCTGTCAACACACAAACCAGACTTGGTTTAATTACATCTCCGCTAATTTCTATTTAAACACTTTTCAGCCGTTTGGCTTCTCATAACCAAATATAAGTGACAACCAGAGCCAGGCTGGGTGTTTCCCTGTCTTTGTGCTGCCTGTTGTACATTTACAGGACCAAAGTTGAACAACTTCTATTGAAAAGTCCCAAAAAATCTCAGATCCGGAGACGAGATTCTAGATTCAACAAGAGTTTTTTTTACGCGGAGGCAGATGAACAGTTAATGACAGATATTTAAGTTTCCCTCTTCCTTCTCCTTCTTCATCCATCCCTTCTTTCCTTCTGTCAACACACAAACCAGACTCGGTTAAATAACATCTCCGCTAATTTCTATCTAAACACTTTTCCCCACTGATGACCATCACACACACACACACACGCGCGCACACACACACACTGTAATCCTCGGTATGCTGCAGTATTTTCGTAATCTGCCGTGTTTATCTACTAAATCAATTTCTCCGAGCTCTGTTCCTCCCAAAGCCAAACAACACAGCGTGTGCTGGATGCAGAAACCTCCTCTGGGATTAAATGATTGTGGTATTTATGGTGTGTGTTGCCTTTTTCCCCATATTAGGTTATTTGTTTCCTGCAGTCCTGAAGAAGAGCTCTGTGTCGCGTGTTCAGCTGATTCTGAGATGCGATTGAGGACGCTCATGACCTGAAGTCGCCCGGACAGATTTAGCGCGCTTTGGCTCTGACAAACGAGTGACTCTGTGGAGCGACGGAGGGTTAAAGTGCAGACTGACCTGAGATCCTGTCGTCGCGCTGCGTCGTCGGAGCGTCTCGTGACGCTTCTGTGAAAGAAACAAGTGTTTCGGAATTAAATCGCAGGAATGAATCACGGGGCGATGTGATGACGTCTTTCCACGAGAAGATTAACTTATGAATAATATTTACTTTGGAAATATTGAAATGATGATATTAAGAGCAGCTACATGGAAAAGCGTGCGTCACTTTTTACTGACGTCTGTTGCATTTTTACCATTTGTACTTGTATGAAGGCGTAAGATGAAGTCAGGGAGAGAAACCCTGTGTAGAAAACGATGAAGCGACAGAAAAAAGCACGAACACAGTCCTGTCCTGCTCTGATAAACACCCACATGTGTATAAATCACATGTGCAGCATTACTTCTGGGCATTAAAACTCTTTGCTATCATCCTCCTCCAGCAGCTCTGCAGCGGAGCCGTTCAAATGCTCAGTCTAGTCCGAATAACTCAACGCTGAAGGGTGAAAGTTCCTTCCTCCCGTTTGTCTCCGAACAGGAGCGCGAGTCTGCTGCAGGCCCTGGAGGAGAGCTACGAGCTGGACCTGATCTACATCACCGAGAGGATCATCTCCGTCTCCTTCCCCAGCAGCGTGGAGGAGCAGAGCTACGCCGCCAACCTGCGGGAGGTCGCCTCCATGCTGCGCTCCAAGCACGGACACAACTACCTGGTACGCGTTTCCTGTCTGCGTCCGAGAGCTGCTAGCAGAGAGCAGAGCAATTAACTATTAGAAGAAAGGAAGCAGAGAGAGTGAGAACATCAGAGCTGCTCGGATCAGCCGATCATCAGCTGATCTCACAACGGAGGAATCATGTGACTTCTGTTTACGTCTGATTCTGCTGCCAGAACTCTCACCTGTGTGTTATCTGATTGATTCAACTGATGCTATTTAATACTCTTAGCTGATAAAGTTTAAAGGTTAAGCTTTGTAAAAGTAAAGAATGATCAACAGTCGTGCCTTCTTCTCTGTCAGTACACAATAATGCCTAAAAAACCTGTAATAATTTGCTTTATTCTTCCTTCTTCTTCTTCTTCTTCAGCTCTTCAACCTCAGTGAGAAGCGCTATGACATCAGCCAGCTTAACCCGAAGGTAAACCCGTCAGCTCGATCTCTCCTCTCCTCTCCTCTCGCGTATTGTTCGACCGTTATCCTGACCGACAGCCTCCTCTGGTCCCTCAGGTGTTGGACTTTGGCTGGCCCGACCACCACGCTCCGGCCCTGGACAAGATCTGCAGCATCTGCAAGGCCATGGACACGTGGCTGAGCGCGGACTCCCACAACGTGGTGGTCATCCACAACAAGGTGAGGCTCGGAGACAGCAGACAGTAGAGGGTGCTCTCAGGCTCTTCTCCGGACCCCCCCCCCCCCCCTCCTCCTCTTCAGCTTCCTCTGAGGCTGCAGCTGGTTTCTGTGTTTGTGAGCGATGACGTTCTGCCTCTGTGAAACATTCAGGGTGGAGCGAGTGAGTTTTTCTCTGCGTGTGCTTGTTTGGATTCGGTCGTGCAGGACGCGGGTTAGCAAAACACAAATTAGGAAAGGGACGGCAGGCCACTCATCATGGCTACTTAAGTTTATTTACCCCTTTACTCTTAACAATACCATAAAAACTGGAGTCCACCAGCGTTTTTCCTGTTGTTGCCTAAACTTAGCTGCATCACATTATACTCTTGCGGCGAACCGCACTCATCTGGCTGCTCGGCGCGCCGACACAAGCCGTAAAAAAAAGCGGATCCAAACGCAGCGACCAGGCCGCGGTCCCACGTGTGATACCTAATCATTTTCACGTTAACCCCGCAGCGTCTCTGATTGTGTTGTGCAACACGAGAATTAACCGTCGGATCCCGAGGCCCTCATTCCGACGTGTTCCCACAGGGAGGTTGCAAACAAGTCGGCTGCCATAACGACTGCTTGTTATTTATTGTTTTCCTGCGCGTTGAGTAACGCCGGTCATGAGAGTGTGGGCTCGCGGTGGTCACTAAGGAAGCGAGGCCCCCGTGTTCGGTTTCCACATGTCAACAAATCATTTCCACTGGGCCGCACGCTGTTTAAGCGCCCGCGGTATTTATAATGTGGAACACACGTATCCTCCACGGTGACCCTTGTTATGACGATGGATGGACGTGGAGGACGAGTGCAATCTGTGACTCGTCTGTCGGCGTCACATGTGCTCAGCCTGCAGCTCAGTCGGCGTCTTTAACCAGATAAATGACAGGTTAAATCGCATAATCGACATTTAACCACTGATATTCCTGACGTCAGCGAGTCTTTAAAGGGTGACTCCGCCAGTTTTACAGTCCGCTGTGGTCGAGTCTTCAGCTGCGTTATTAAGCCTGTGAAAACAGAGTGGAAACGTCTTCTGTGGTCGAGGAGGTAAAAATAACTCTGATGACGTCGTGTTGGAGACTTTACATGTATAACAGAGAGCCGGAGTTACACACTGGGGAGAGTGGAAAGATGTGGGCAGAAGGGGCTGAACAAGAGGATGTTACACAGATGCATTGTGGGAAATGTAGGATCCTGAAATAAAGGGTTTTGACCTTTTGAAAGTTGGGATATTCTCTCATCTCTTGCATTGATTTGGATCTTTTATATACGTGTTTTATGAGTTCCCAAACTTTATAGGAGAACAGTACAAAAGTTCTGGAGTAACTCTTTTCACCGCAGCAGCGTCGCTCTTCTAGACGACAGAATCACCGAAACGTCACGCTGACAACAGTCACTTTATTTATTTATTTCTGTTAAACTCAAGCCGTCATTTTCTTCTTCCTGCGGCCCAACAGGTCGACGAGTCCTACGATGTAACGTTAGGGAATCAAAATGCATTTTAGATGGATATTCTTGACATAGTGACACCCTGAAGTTGTAACTGAAATCAAACGTTGTGACTGATTCTGTTATTTTGGCTTCATTCTGATCTTATCTTCATCATTCTATAAACTATACATTTCTAATTTCTCTCTTATCTGTACTTATTTCTTTCTTTGTGCTGCTGTAACACTTGTGTCTAAATTTAAACTTCTGTAACACTGATTTAATCATTTTATAGTGTTGATTCGTTGATTTCAGGCTCTAATTTAGTCTTTTGACAGAAGCTGCCACCTCAATAACCTCGTTAAAAAAAAAGATCCAATGTTTTGAATTGCTCTTGAGACGCCGTCATGGCCTGGAAGATACAATCTGTGGTTGACTCTCGCACGATTTCACGTCTTTTCAGGGCAACCGAGGCAGAACCGGCGTGGTGGTGGCTGCCTACATGCATTACAGCAACATCTCTGCCAGGTAAGAACGGAACCCCGCCTTTACCTGAGGAGGGTCGAGGTGCAGCACATTGTGAAGTGAAAGTCAAAGAGAGGAGGAGAAACAGGGAGTGAGACGAAACCTGCACTTGTGTGAAAAAAAAACAGAAAAACAGGGCGAAACAGATAAACCCGAATTGTTCATCACAAGACCGAAGCCCACATCTGAAGATGAGTCAGAGATGTGATGGAGGAGAAACACCAGACCGAAGAACAACAACTTTATCTGGAGAAAAGACGTTTTAGATGTAATAATTATAAGCAGAAAGGGATGAGTTAGCTTAAACATTCGCGGGATCATGAGGCTCGGATTATGAATGCTCGCTTTTTCTTTTAGTTTTTAATTGGATTTGTTTTTCCCCCCCCCCTAAAAAAAGAAAGAGAAAAGCACATTCTGTGATGAAAACTGTTAAAGAAGCGGAGGAGCGCATGACTCCCTGTTGCCTCTGAGAGGGGAGAAACAAACTTAACACTCTCTCTTCCCTGTGAAAGTATTAGATTTCTGTAATCCCGTTATCCCACGAGTCAGTTTAACGCTGGTGTGAAGTCACTCTGAAAGCTTAAGTAGCGGCCGGACGCCTGAACACGAACCGACGTTACGTAAAATATCGCATTAAGATGTTTTTGCTAAGAATCTGTCAGACGTAAACACTGAGGCTGCTTCTGTTTGTGCAGAGAAATGTCACACATGCACGATATTTACTGTATCCACTTGAGAGTCTGTATGTGTACATTATATATAACAGGGTGACAGTAAAAGTGCTTGAATGTAAATCGACCACGTGTGTGTTTAACAAACCTCTCTGTTGGAGCGCAGCGCTGATCAGGCTCTGGACCGCTTCGCCATGAAGCGCTTCTATGAAGACAAAGTGCTTCCTGTGGGACAGCCGTCTCAGAAAAGGTCAGTCTCGTCTTTTCCGTGAACTTTAAATTCATTTATGCAGCTTCAAATGTTTTAAGTCAAGTATTCACTCTCGTGTTGTCTGGTTCGCTCTCCGCCCACTCCTCAAAATAATCTTCTGCCCCGGAGCTGCTGAATGCTTCGCTGTGCAGAGTTCCCACGGATCCTTAAAAAAGACTTGAAAAATGTGTGAATTTGATGGAAAAAATCGGAGCATTAAACCGTTTTTGAGAGTTCACATAAACAGACGAGGGCCGTTTAAAGGGCATGCTTTAAAAAGATTTTGTGCAAGATTAGAAATTGAAGATTTTTTTGTTGTATTTTTGTACTTTTTACTGCATTTCCTCTGTGTTTATACGTCTCTGTCTCTTTTTAATCGTTGTGTGTTAGCTTCTGTAAAGTCTGTGAGTTCTAGTTCATAAAATTCTCGTTGTGGTTACAATTATTAACCTTGATCCGTGTCTCAAACTATGCCTTCAAGGGAATTAAACTGGGAAAGGCCTTGAATTTAGCTGTTTAACAAGGTGTGTGAGCCCTGACATGTTTACCAGCTAGTCACCAGCTTCTTTAATAAAACCGGCAGCCTGCTGCAGTAATCAGTGAGCATCAGACTGCACAACACGGTTTCAAAGAGCTGCGTGCAGAGTGATGATGGTGAATTTCAGAGTGTTTGTTTCTACTTTTGCATTTCACACAACAGTTTATAATCATTGAGATACAAATGAAAGATTAGTGCAGCTTTAAAGTGTTTAATTGAGTTCATAACGAGAACAAGGTGCACGGTTCGCTCATTCTGCACGTTAAGAACATTCAGTGCTGTTACTTGAAGTCAAAGCAAAGGTCGTGTCTCTGTGTTGTGATGAACACAGGATTATAACGTTAAACTTTTGTTGTAAAAGATGAGGACTGATGATACAGCTGCTCACGTCCTCCTCTCCGCCCTCCTCCCTCCCTCCCTCAGGTATGTGGAGTACTTCAGCGGCCTGCTCTCCGGACACATCAAGATCAACAACAAGCCGCTGTTCCTGCACCACGTCATCATGCACGGCATCCCCAACTTCGAGTCCAAAGGAGGTGAGCGACGCGCAGAGATACGCACTCGCGCGCGAACCGTTTTCACGCGGATCTAACGACCTTCTTGTGTTCCAGGTTGTCGTCCTTTTCTCAAGATCTACCAGGCCATGCAGCCCGTGTACACATCTGGGATCTAGTAAGTCTTAAAACATACTCGCACTCAAATGCTTTTACAAGATTCCGGGGATAGCGGGCTCACAATGGCTCAATAATAAAACCCCTGATTTTCCTTTATAGCCTCTCCATTAACTCCCCCTGCCCCCAAATATACACATACATCATCCCTCTCGCCAGTTTACACTCTGCCTGCCTCGCATTATTGTATTTAGCTAGCCTCCCCAGCTGCAGGCTCTCCTTTCCCTTTACTTTTTAGATCCCGCAATCACTTCTGGTATTATTTGTGACCGGAGAGCCAATTAAACGGGCAGACAGGCATCTGTGTGGACGCCTGCAGCGTTTTTCTGCCACAGGACCCCGCTGGTTCCCAGGGCCAGACAGGAAATAATGGATTCTAGGCTTTTTATTCTGTTGTTGTTTTGGGGGGGGAGGGCTGTACTGAAGTCGGATGGGCGCGGCTGCGGAGAAACAGGATACATTTACAGCCACATTTGAAAGTGTTTTAGTTTAATGTGACTCGAATACGAACAGTTAAAATCTTGTTCCTCTCTGGAAAACCTTTGTGCAAACAACGTTTCTGCCTTAAGTGCAAAATTCACTCTCCTTTTCGCTCTATTTTGGTCTCCAGCGTCTCCTCGGGAGCTATTTAGCTGCAGAATGCTCCGTAGTGTTCACCAGCATGTCGCTAACTCTGTGCGTCTAGTGTTTGGCGCCGGGAGAGTGAAAATACAGCGGGATTAGCGGAGCTTCTTTGCTTGAAAGCAGCTTCCTGCTGCAGCTAAAAACGAGGTTAATGAGAGTCTTTTCCTCCAGTTTTAGCTGCAGAGCTGTAACAAAGTCACTGCTGTAAACACTAACGCCTGCTGCTGTTTCTACTCTACGTCTGTTCTTACAAAAGTGTCAACGCTATAAACACGTTTACAGCCGACGCAGTAACTAAGTGCGAAACGGTCTCCCCGAATCATATTCCTCCCCACTTCTTCTCACATGATCCCCATTAGCACTCTCCGCTCTTTGATCCCACTCTCCCGGCTACACAATCATGTAGACACTAATACCCGAACTCATCCGAGCGCCGCACCGTGGTTTACGCTCTGTGATGGCCGCTGTTGGAGCAGATAAGGGATCGTTAGTTGACGATGCGGATCATGTGAGCAACATCAAAAAAAAGAGACCCGATGTGATGGGCTGGACTGTGATCAGTTTCACAGCTTTAACACTGAAGTCGAGGCTTGTTGTCTGACTTGTTGCTGTTTTCTCTTTTGCAGTAATGTTCAAGGTGACAGCCAGACGAGCATCTGCATCACCATCGAACCTGGACTTCTTCTGAAGGGGGACATTCTGGTAAGAAAGGCACAAAAGACAAATCAAAATCTTAAGTCCTGTCCAGACCCGCTGTTTGCATCCGTCCATAGCGATCCGATCATAAGTGGACAGGTCTGAATATGTGAGTTCACAACATTCTTACACAAACAGAAGCAAATTAATATTTAACTTGTGCCGAATTTACAAGAAGGCCCAAATAATCGAGACTTTGTTGTTGACGGCGCTTCACAAAGTCTATAAAGTTTCTCCTAACTCAACATTTAGCAAATTGTGCAGTTTTTCTAAGGGAGTCTGGTTGACTTTTGTCACAGCGAACTCTAAGAGGCCTTTATCAGTTACTGTTTGGTACAATTTGACTTGATTTATGTCAATAAAATGTCGTCTTCTTTCATAAATGTACGGTAAATGATAAAGTTAGTTGAAACAGTGTGTTTAGTCAGTTGCTAAATGTTGGCTAATACAAGCGATGTGAGACAAAGGGACACTTTTTTTTTTACAAGGAAAGAAACTCAATGCATTGAATTTAAAGCCGATTTTACGAGAAGGCCCAACTGATTAAGAATGTTCCGTAGCTGTGTGGAAAAGTTTCATTTCACATTTCATTTCACGCAACAACTCTTAAAATTGTGTGATTTGTAAAGGGAGTCTGGGGATGTTGCTCAGTGGTCTCGTTCACAAACATCTGCTGCTAACGCTGTCGGGTTTAGAGAGTCCAAACACATAATTTGCATTAGAGTGAACTACATGTACTTAGAGCTGTCAGGACCTTTAATACCAGGTCTCAACAGAGCCTCTGTGTAACGTCTCAGCTGTTTGTATCTCTGTAAGGAAACAATGTGGAAACACTGCTGGAGAACATTTTTCCCTTATTTTACTGGGTTAACTGGTGTGAAGCCAACAGCAAGACAGAGTTTATTGTCTTACTTTTTTTTCCAGCGGGCTCTCTCTGCCAGAGGGAAAGAAAAATAAATGGATGTGAAATGAGAAAAAGTACAGAGGATGCACAGGTTTTTATTGTTTATTAGTAATGAGGGAATCCTGTTGGTTTTTCCAATCGGACATTTCTTGTACGTGTGCTGCGGCAGTTTATAGCGTCCAATCGGAGTAGAAACAGGGCCGTAAAACGTGGGGGGAAGACAGTTGGACCGGGTCCTGCTCCTCAGTTTATGGACCCTCATTAGCACACAATAACGTTTGCTGGAAAGCATGACGTCAAAACGGCCGCGCACTTCCTCTCCAGCGGCGTTTGGGATACACACGGTGCTGTTTTAACATGACATAATCCTCTTACAAATGGATGGTTTTAGTTCCGTGTGAGAGAGTTTTTTTTTTATATATATAATCATTCCCGTTCTATTTGAAGAAAGGTCTCATTAAAGTAGCACCTGTGGCTTATTTTGCATGTCGTTGGAGCAGAAGAAGTGCACACGTCAGCAAAGTTTCTGCTCCTGCTGTCACTCCGGGCCAGAACGTTACCCGTGAGATGTCCTCGGGGCTCGTAATGTCAGCGTGGAGAATTTCAAAGGAGCACTTACTGATCTGTTTTGGCTCCTCAGAGCCGAGCTCATATCTCATCCTTTATTTAAGACGGACTAATGGATTCTGCTGGATGCATCATCTGACCGAGCCGCAGCTGCTGATGCTCGTTATTATTCAAATAACGCAGAGGATGTGAGCTGTGGCCGTGTGGCCGAATGGGAGAGACATTAGTCAGAATGTGGTGTGCTCCTGCATTAACAACGCCGCTGGTGTGTTTGTACAGCCGGGACTGAGTCGTGAATGTTGTGACTGCCAGAAAAATTCTAATTACTGGACGGTTAGATGAAAAAGGGATAATCACAGAGGAAAATCTTAACAAACATCATTTTAATTCTTCAGGTTTTGGCCGTATTTTCTTCTTTTATTGGCCAGCTTTTAGCCTCTTTAATTCCAAGTTCAGTTTAAGTAATCAAACCTTTTGGAGGAAAAGCTCAACATTTTGGGAAATATGCTATTAGAGGAACCACTCACTGTACTTTAAGTATGAAGCTACTGACAGGAAATGCTTAAACGTAGCCAAGCGTAATCATGAGAAACATCCGGAATCAGCTCGCCGACCTCCCACCAACATTAAAACATCCCCAAAACTTTAGAATCAAACAAACAGAATCAGCACGCTGTCATGTTGTTCCATAATATTGGAGAGAAGGCTGACATCTGTACAGCTGATAGAAACCTCTCCAAATCACACCAACACGACCGAAATGGATAAATAGCGCTATAGATGAGGATTCTGTGGTGAACTGTCCCTTTAAGTGACTTTTTGCAAAAAAAATTTTTATGGACAAAAACTGCAAAAGTTTATTAGCGAGCTTTAAAGATGCCTCCGACTAGTTTTTCACCTTCTTTTCGGTCTTTATGCTAAGCTAAGCTAAGCTAAGCTAAGCTAAGCGAACTGTTTTCTTCCTGCATACAGACGTGAGAGTGGCACCAAAGAGAGGTCTTGTGTTTTTACGGCCTGTGCGTGGAAAAACAAATGTGTTGAGGCTTTAGAAGGAAACACGTGAGCTTCAAATGAATGTTTTCCTTCGCCTGTTTTTCTTCTATTTTTTTGTTCTGGCTCACCAGAACTGTTTTGCTGAAGCTGGACCCCCTCAGTGGCCCAGAGAGCCGCACTAAGCCACAGGATATTCTACTTCGCCTTCGTCTCATCCGCCATTCTTTATGTGCTTGTTTTGGATTTGGGGGACCTCATATGTTCTGGTCTTGTTTGGCCACACAGGAGAAAACAGTCCCACCTTCATCAAAATCATCTTTTGAATTTATTTCTCAGTTTTATTTATTATTTACAGCCACGGTTTGTGAGGCGTTCAGGGTCGAGGCTAAATATTCCTCCGGTACCTGTAAATGTGAGGTCCTCGTTAAAAAAACGAACAGGTCCAGGCTGCCTGTCAAGGAAACAGCAGGAGGGAGGCAGAAGATTTTCCTGTGTGGAGTTTTAGTGTCGCTCTTAAACAGTTTGGATAATAATGCTTGTGGAGAGGCCAAACGTTACGAGGGACGTATGTGTCTAAAGGTCTGGGAGTCAGTGGAAAGACAGAAGAAGCGCTGAATCGAGCTGGTGCGTCTCCAGCTCTTTTCATGTTGCGTTCACTTGATATGTATCTTGAGTTTATCAGCGTTGAAGCCGTATTCAGCTCAACTATGGAGGCGTTTCAATTTTGCATTTGATTTCTTTTCTGAAAATCTTTTCATTGCACTTCCGGAGCTAAAAAATGATCAGACTGACCTGTTGAGTTCTGTCGGCTCTGCGTGGTTGAAAAGCTGCTACTGTTCAGTTTTGTTTGACTTTCCTCTGATTGTTTTTTTCTTTTTTTTTCACTCCACAGCTCAAGTGCTACCACAAGCGCTACCGCAGCCCGTGCCGCGACGTGATATTCAGGGTGCAGTTCCACACCTGCGCCGTTCACGACCTCGGGATCGTGTTCGGGAAGGACGAGCTCGACGAGACGTTCAAAGGTGAGAAAAAGGAAAGATCTGACCGTCGTTGTAACGTGTGTGCATACACGCTCGGACACTTTGTGTAGTAGTGAGTAACCAACCGTGTCCTGGCGTTTTTTTATTTCCTGTGTGCAGACGAAAGGTTTCCAGAATATGGAAAGGTGGAGTTTATTTTCTCCTTCGGACCTGAGAAGATACATGGTAAGAATCAATGTGTCTAATATTTTACCTGCATGCTTAATTTTTTATGGTGGATTTGCCTGTAATTTACATGATGTTGTGGGAATGTAGACCAGATATGTTGGAGGGGAAAGAGACATTTTTGGCTACATTTTTGAACAGGGATGATAGCAAGAAGACCAACACAATTCCCTGATCATTAGAATAACGTTTGTGACCTTAATCGACCTAGATTGGTGTAAATCTGTGCGAACAGGACGGTAAGAGACACATCGTCCAGAGCAGCTACAGCACGAGTTCACAGGATGTGTCTGATTCAAAGACATTCACATTTTCTGCTCTGTCTTCTCGTACCTCTGGTCAAGGTGTGGACCACCTGGAGAACGGGCCGAGCGTCTCCGTCGACTACAACACGCAGGACTCTCTGATCCGCTGGGACTCCTACGAGAACTTCAACCAGGCTTGCGAGGACACGACAGACGGTAAGTCGAGGAGGACACGCGCTGCCGGAGTAACATCTGAGTAATTGGTTATGAAGAGTGATTGGTTTGTGACTTTCTGACCTTGTTGCTCATGCAGTACAATTTAGAATAATCACATACAACACAGAGAAGGTGAAACTCCCTCCGCCCTCCTCCCTGTGCGCTGTGAAGTTAACAGGGTTGTTAATTACACCGACTCCTCACAGCTCATTACGGCCACTTTAGGATGTCATGTAACCGTTCGGGACTCATTACCACTGGATTACTTTAACTGTGAGTCCGCCTCACCTGCACAATGTCTTTTATTATCTCTCTGTGTCAGTGATTTGGTCCTGAAATGTGTTTTTAGAGAACTTTTTAAAAGGTTAAAGGTCCCTTTTAATGAATGTTATGTAAACTCGGCATGTGACGGTGGAAATGCATTTGTAGCGTGTCTGAGAGGAAGTCAGGAGTCTATTTTAGTTTCTGCCTTTTCTTTGTCGATCTCACACACACACACACACACACACACACACACACACACACACACACACACACACACACACACACACACACACAGAGAGCCTGTAACCGAGCTGACCTCTTGAACAAGGCTGGTTTTGTCTTTGTGCGTGACACAGAGGACACATTCAGCCGCTTCCTAATGGAGTTTAAAGACTTTTTCACACTTTCATCTCGTTAAAACTCCCACGCGACGGGGTCAAACTCAAGTCACGTTTAAGTTCAAGCCGGGGCGAGAACGCTTTACGAGGAAAGTCACTAATACGTTTACTCAAGTACTATTTGTAGCACTTTTTTTTACTCCACTACAATTATCTGATCATTTTAGTTACTTGCAGAATCAACAAAATACATCATTATGGGTTTTCATAGATCAAAATAAAACTTTATTTATCCTCAGAGAAATGAACAAGCTGCCCAGCGATATGTGGAGTCATCAGAAGTGAGTTCCACCTCCACCAGCTGCATCATTAGTGATAAGATCTTTAAAAAAACCAACATAATCAGCTCGTGTATGGATACTGAGGTTGTTTTGATCTTACAGTATTGTTTGATTATTTAGTTGTTCCCACACTGTAATCATATCAACGCTGCAATAAAATGTTAATAACAAGTACAGAGTAGATAAAAAAAACAGCTAATTTGTGATTTGGCCGTTACAACTATCAAAAATCAACTCATATCATCATGGTGAGGTTGTCCAAGCCGTCCGAGATGTAAACAGTAAATCATGTTTTGAAAGGGAGGAGAAGCTCCGATACCGCTGAATTCATTTGTGGTGGAACTGCGACCGCGGAGCAGCCGGAGGCCCAGTGGGAGCGCGGCGCAGCGCGAGACATTCCTGGGTCCGGCCACAGGCATGGACGGAGCCTTCCTGTTGAGGGAGCGGTGGTCACTCTGTGACCAAAGTGCTACTTTCTCTGCCACCCAAAAAAGGAAGCAGCGCTACGCCCTGAGTGATAGCAGCGGGCCTGGTGTTTTGTCCCGCGAGGGTCGTGATGGTCAGCTTGTTTTTAAAAATCCCTGGAATAACTCCACTCCTGTCTGCTGCACGGGAAAAAACCCTCGCATTACATAACAGGAAAGGGGAAGGATTGTCATCTTGTAAATGCATGCAGGCGTCCCAGGTCCAAGTGTAGATGATTATTAATGGATACAGTGATAAAATGATCCAGCGTTGATTTTGCAGTGTGTAATATCAGCCCCTGCAGAGACCAGGCTTCAGTGGTTTTGCCTCTACTTGACTGGATGGAACAAACACAACTGTCAGTCTGCAGGACGTCTGTATCGGAATTTAGTGTTTGAAGAAGTCTTCAGATGCTTTATATAGATTTCACTTTCATAAAATCTCCCTCAGACGTAGGCTGACTGTTGATGTACTCACACTTGCAGCCTGGCATCATTTCTACCTGCGTTCAAATCTCCATTATTGATTATAAATTAATTAATAAACTTGTGTTTTTGTGTTGTTGGTGGTCGTCTTTGCAACGGCAGCACAGACAATAATACCACTCGTCCATCTTTACAGCACCACTATGAGAAAAATTGTAATTTGCTTGATTTTGCGCCCTCGACCCCAAAAAATAAGTGTTATGAAGTGGAAGTTTAATGTAGCAGAAAATGGGAATAGTAAAGAAAGTCCCTCAAAGTTGAAGCTACTGAGTAAATGTAGTTAGATTCTACCAATGTTAATCTGTCTGTGATCTCGTCAACTGGCAACAACAACACCGGCACACGGAGATAAAACAACCAGCCATTAAAGGACGATTATTAAAATAATGTGACTTTTTAGAGGAGGTTTAACATCCCTGATTCCCCCCCGGAGTGTTTTTATTAGAGTCCCAGACAGCCAAAGGTCAGAGGTCACTTGGCTACCTTCTATCACTGCTCATAAAGTGTCCACCACACACTCGGCGGCAGCTTGAAATAGTCCTCGCTAAAATAGAATAGGTGTAAGTCTCGACTCATTCTGCTTCAGTGGAGGTGTGTGTGTTAGTGTGTGTCTGTGTGTGTTAGTGTGTGTTAGTGTGTGTCTGTGTGTGTTAGTGTGTGTCTGTGTGTGTTAGTGTGTTTACCTCATCCTGTCTTCTCTCGTCTGACGGTGACGCTGTGGTCCGGGGCTGAATTTCACTTTAATTGGGTCACACCGACACATTTGCAGCTCCGGCCTCAAACACATGATAAACTCAAGCGAGCGTAAAAAAACACAAAAATGCACACAAACACACACACACACACACACACACACGCAATCATCGACTCTTATTCAGCTCCTTCAGACTCCGAGTGCTCGATGAGACTTCAGTCGCGTCCTGTAAGCGGCCTTTTGTGCCGTGACTTTATTCAGTGACACGCGCTGCATTTTAAATGGGCTCCGCTCGCAAATAGCATCTAAAGTAACAGTTAAAAATGGCTCCCTCTCACAGGCACAAAAGGGACGGGGTTTCCAGGAAACTGGAGTGTTTCCACTGTCATTTGGCTTCTCACTTGTTTAGTGCTGAAAGGCAGTTAGCTCCTCTGACAGAGAGCCTGTCAGAGCCCGGGAGGATGTATATCTTCACAAGTGTTAGTTAGAAACAAAAAGGATGGTTGTTGTTGTCGGGTTCGCAGTTTGTCCGGATCGCAGCTGCTTTTGTGAGGAAAGCGCGAGGCTACTTACGACAAGTTTTATGCCCTCTTTGCTTATCGAGGCATTGCATAAAGCCTTTAAATTATAGGGCCAGTGTTTTGTTGGGTTCACCATTGGGTAACTTCTGTCCGTGTGGTTGTTGGTTTCCAAAGATTGATGTCGACTTTCATTGTGTTTATTCTGTAAAAACAGCTACAGCTGCTTGCGGGCGAGTTTCAGCGCAGGGATTTTTGTCGTGCCTGCACCTTGCACAAACACGCGAGAATGTCCAGAACATCAGAAATCACCACAATGTCTCCACAAGCAACACGATTGTAATTATCAAAGGAAGGGCAGCACATCTGCGGTGATCAAATCCATAGTTGTTAAACAAGTCGGTTTATCACAAGGATGCTCTTGCTACCCTCTCTGATTTACATCCCCAATATAGAGCATTCAAGGAGATGAAATACAATCCAAGAAGTTCAGTTTGAAGGTGCATCAGATGCAAAAATATATTTCAAATGATTCTAAAACAGCAGCAAGAATCCTCTGATTCCCCTCGACGGTGTGATTTCATGCTAAACTACGTCATTCTCTTCGCACAGTGATAAAACAGGAATCTGGACTCGTGTGTTTTATTGCAGTTCTTTGCCAGATGATGTTGATGACCCGCTGCGTATTCTTCCTCGCTGTGCTGTGCCGATGTATCGGTGTCAGCGATCTGAATTAAGAGGCTGCGGTTCGTTATCGTCGCGCCAAAAGCAGCTCAACTGAGGACGTGACCGACAATCAGCGAGGACATTAGTCGTCAACACGTCGAGTTAATCACCGTCACGTTCAGTTCTGTGCACGTGAATGCAGCATGAGTCCTGCAGTGTTGTGACAGTGAGGGGCGGATCGTGTTTCTGTCCTCGGTGGATATGCGAGAGTCGTTTTCTTGGATGTTCTGTTGTTGTTTACCATTCGGTCCCAGTGATTGGTTCAGCTGGCCAAGCCGCCGCATTTCTGGCATATCGGGACGAGAGATTAGAGACAAAAACAAACTGAGACATAAATAAAAGAAAATTGTGGAGAGCAAAGACAGACGATTTGAGGGGACAGAGGAAAAAATATGAGAAAGAGATATTTTTAACATTTAATCAGAGGAAAGGGGCGGCTTATTCTTCACTGATGATTCTTTTCAGCATTAGTTTCTGTTTTTATTGTTTCAGGTCAATCAAATACATCAAGTATTAGATTTTGTTGGGGACATTTTAAAGGATATAGAGTTTATATTTCACACGGCTATATTAGGGATAAACTTTGCTGCCTTTTTTCGACTGAGCCACTTTATTAAGATGCAGCTATAGAAAAAAACACAACTACAGTGAAATTTAACCAATCTGGGAGTCAGTGTCAGTGTTTGGGCATTTTTTTAAACTCATTTCCTTTCTGGTTCTGAACAGAGTTCTTGTCATCTGGTCCAAACTTTGGCCGTGTTGAATCTGTCACAGTCTCAAACTGCCACTATCTCTCCTCTGAGGAGTCGGAGGAGTTAAAGCCGACTCCTCCGCTCGACTGTGAAGCTCTTTTGTGCGCACATTCACAGGAGGAGGAGTGACAGAGAATGTCAGTGTGGGTTTGTGCACGCTGCAGCGCAGACAGACCGACAGCTTCTAACAGTTACATGTTGAGTTAGCATCCAGCATTTCTTCGATTCCCCCCCTTTTTTTTCCAAGCTGTTGAAGAGCTCAGTCGTCAACCTGTGTCCAGTTTGTCGTCTGCTCTTTGTAACGACCGGAGGGGGAAAAGTGGTCACAAATTCAAGCAGCTGACGTCTTTCACAACATGTGAGTAGCATGCTCGGCAAACCGGACACTTGATTTTCTGCTTTATCTCAAAATGCACTGAATTACTTATTGACATCAGGTTGTCTATTATCCAAACACTTGGCCACATTGTGTTGCACAACCCTTTTTTTTACTGTTTCAACCACACTGACATAGAAAGTTATTCTTTGAAGTTTAATCTTTTACAAATGCTTTTATCAAATCCTGATGAGACATGGAGGCACATGTGGCAGTCTGCTTTTATTGGCTTAAAGGATCATTTAAATGTATTACATCTTAGCTCTATTTTTGTAGTTTTGGCCAGTGATTCTATCAGAAACGAGAGCATTACTATTTAGTACTTGTTAAGTTATTTGCAGAGATCTGGGAATGTAGCAACAAGTCTTAATAGCGTGCAGGTTTTAAATAAACAGAAAATTAGCCGACTTATTTGGAAGAAAAAACTAATGCGAGCGTACAAATGATTACCCAAACATCCATCAGGGTTTGCAGACTAACTTCCTGGTTCAACTGTGGTCAACTTTAAATGATCCCAGATCTCAGCTATGTTTCATGATAGTAAGTCTCCAAATGTAATAAATCAGTAGATATATCATTAAACTGTAAATGAAAGGCCTTGAAGTGTTTTGAGCTGTGTGAAGAGAAGTTTTCAGCCACTGTGGCAAGTTTAAAAAACAACACGACCAAAGTGTCCTTGATTTCTCTACGTAAGCTCATTTTCTGAAGCCATTAAGTTACTGTTTATCGGAGGTCCGATAAGCATTTTCCTGTGTTGAGAAGTGGCAGCCCAGATGTGTGTGTGTGTGTGTGTGTGTTGTTCTGCACACTCGGTCCAGGAGGTCAGTGCTTCGTCTTTGATCCCAGACGCATTAGTCACAGGGAGATGTCCCCGCAGCCTCGACTCATCCGACAGAAGGGATGAGCTGACCGTGCCTGCCCTGTTGGGCACGGACGTCTCGTTGCTGCATTCTTAAGAATCCGAGGTTCAAATGAGTCAAGACAAATTCAAGTCTGTGTTTGTGTTGCCTGCTGAGCGACGGACAGAGGTGGAGTCAGAGGGGGACTTATATAATCTTGGTGGAGATGGAAGTTGATGCAACAGGATGATTTCACTGCTGAGACCGTCTCGTCCCAACGGATGACTGGGATTCAAATGGTCCAAGAGTAGTGCAAGAAGCAGGTGAGCAGTAAATTACTGCAGACAGCAGTGATATATAACCATTACTAATTCAAAATGAATGCACTGTTGTAGAGATGTCCCTAAATTTGGCGTATCACAGCCGTCAATACTAAATAATTCCTTAGTAGTTAATAATTCTTCAGGAATTTGGTGTTGCGTCACCTCTGGGTCGCCTGGTTCATCAGCTGCTCTCAACTCACAATAATGATTGAAAAACTGATTTTAAAGGTTAATTTTATTAAGAAAGTTGATTTCTGAGTCTCATTCCTAACTTGTCTAATACTGACACTTTAGGATGGCGACCGACTGACCTACAATCCCAAAGCTTCAGTATTTGTCATGTGGAACTTCGACACAAAGTGGAACTTAAAGTTCGCAACTCAAAAACCCTCCTTATGTCTTTATTTATCCTGATAAAATCCAATCGTTCTCAAATTAGTACATGCATTCAAACTATATGGGCGATCAGATAAAAGCCCCAGCTTTCCATCAGCTACCTTCAGATCAATTGTCAATTTGTTCTTGACCTTGAGGTTAGCAGTCACACAGGATTAGCTCCAATGGTAATAATAATCTAACGTTTGGATTATGTGCAGAGTCGCGTTCTCGATCTGGAGTCAGTAACTTGATCACGGGTCGTTCATCAGGAGGAGACAGGAAAGCGTTAACTTCTATCCCTCATTTGATGGTTGGGTTCTCTGTTGATCCATTCTGTAGAGGATGTTATTGTACCGCTTCTGTTCCAGATGAGTTTTTTCATGATCGGATGAGAAACAGATTAACTTTAACATGTCTGTGTGAATTGATTTGAGTGTGAACATCAGGCTCTGGACGGCAGCTGTCCACCTCACGTGACATCTGCTGACCTGAAAGATTCTGGCATCCGACACTTCTCGGCCGACTCTGACAACCGCTCCCGTTGATGCTAAAAGCCAAGTTGCTCCATAGGAATGTTTCCCATCGTACCGTAGACATGGTCAGGCTGTGGCGCTGCTCCAAGACGATGCGGAGTTGAACCGTCTGGTCTTTTGTGTTGGCAACAGGCTTTCCGTATCAATCCCTCAGTCTGGTCTGAGGCTTTGGGACGGATTAGGCTGCTTTGACTCCAAACTTCGCTCAGCTCCCATTGCATAACAGCCAAGACAGAACAAAATAAAGGCCCTCTAGGAAGAACTGCAATGACACAAAGAGACAACAAGTGCCTTGTGTTGTGGAGTGTCCCCATTTGGACCCTGGCTGAGGGGGCGCAGAGGGTTTCTGCTAGGCGACAGCAACTCGAATATGATAGCAACTTCTCAGACAGAGGTTTTCTAGCTTTGGATGTACAGTAACAGAATCTAACAGTCATTCGAATACTTGTATTTTCATACTAGGTCTTTGCAGACATTGCTAATCCCGGGGAAGAGAGTGCTAATTATCTGTCATCCATGGTGTGTAGGAATGAATGAGCCGTCTGTTGCCTCCTCGCAGATGCAGCTTCGCTCCAGCTGTTGGCCAGACATTCTTTCTCTCTCCCCGTCTTTCTTTTTCTCCGGCCATCTTTACACAGCTGATCTGGCTAAAAATGCCACCGCAGAGCCAGGACACAATTAATCACGATCACTTTCCACAAGCTTTTCTCACAAGATCTGCTTTCACTCGCCTTTGATCCATTGATGTCAGTGCACTATCTGAGGGGGAGACCGTTAGAAATCACTTTATCTCGGTCAACAGTAAACCATCACTTGTGGATGACACAGTACTTAACAGGGACATTTATAAGTAAATGGTAAATTCAAGTCTTAACTGTTGACAGCACTTGGCTGCCACTCTTTCTAGCTGACAGTCGAACATTAATACGCACCTTTCTCACAGGATGGGATGCCTGAAAAGCTTACACGTTGTAAAAAGGCTTGTCATAGGCACTTGTCCTGCAGCTAGTCGTCCTCACCCTTTTCCTGTTAAATGTTTTTGCTTCATAAACTCTAGGAATCGTGCAAAAGTAAGAACGGCAAGACCAAGAGTTTGCACTTTCTTTATTAGGCACCACTGTCTTGTTACGGGAGTGTTATTGGCCTGGAGAATCCGTCTGCACGGGTCAGTTAGCTTACTAAAAAGACCCCTCCCGAGCCAAGGGGGTGGAAGGACACGGGAGATGGACTTCACAGGCAGAAAGAGACTAATTTTTCAGCATGAACTCAAGCGCTTTCATTTTGGCCCCATTGGGAACACTGGCCTCTCCTCCCATGTTATTATCTTTCTTTTTAAAGAGAGTTCTATTCATGCACCAGCCTTTTTCCTGGTCTTTGTCGTAACACTGTGTTCTTTGCTGCACAAGATTCACTGCTTGAAAAGGTTGTGTTATACTGGCCATTGTACTGCCAGTAACATCAAGGAACAGATACTGGCCAAGTCCATTTTTCTTCATCGGTTGGTTTAGGGTTGCAGATGGTGGCAAGCGGTCAAACCGCTGTCTGGATTCAGGCCCTGGTGGTGGTGCCTCAGGTTTGTACCAACCAACGGGAAGGTGGAGAGCAGGTGTTGCATCATGGCCATCCCAACTGGGGATTGGATGTGAAGATTGTTGTACCATCCTGTTCTTTCTTTCCTATCCTTGCTGATCGGTACTAGGAGCTGGCTGGTGACAGAATGACTGATCGAGCAGAAGTCATTAAAAACATATTTTTCTCCAGCTGATCGAGGCTTCCAAGAAATGCTTTTTACCACAAAATCTTGGACCACCATAAAGGCGTGGACCACCAATGCCTCACATCTTGTTCTTGTATCATAAAATGCTTAAAAATACCACCTATGAACTGCGTTTACGCCTTCATGCTCTGCTCTCAAACTCTTTTTGAAAAGTGAAGAGTAAAAACAATGATTTGCGACACTGGAAAATTCTACATCCCAACAATCACAAAGTTTTGGTCGCCTGAAGGCACAAGAATCACATAAATCCAGCTTTCATATCAGGAAGTGTCTGATCAGGCAAGGCCAGCTTGTGTCTGAAGCACTAACCGGGATGTTGATCAGAACAGGACCTGACGAGAGCTGCTTCGAGGAGGATCTGCATAAACTATCAAGGCTCCTGGCAAAATGAAGTGGCTCTGTCTCTGTAGTCTCTCCAGACTAAATTTAGCAAGAGTTAGCCCATCAAAGCTTCTCCTCACCTCTCGAACGAGATAGTTACAGCCAGCTCATCAGACGCTCTCCTCATTTGGCCCTCAAGATTTTCCCTACGCAACCCCGCTGCTAACGACCGCTAATGACTTTTCCTGAGACTCGACCTCATCCAGAGTGAAACATAACGCTCTGCATGGATGAACTGTCTGGCTGATATATAGCACATGGTGTCTGTGTTGGTCGTGTCCGTGCTTTGTGTTTGTTTTCAGTAATAGTTGTGTTAAAAATAGTCACTACTTATGATCAAATACTGGTGTCAGGTTACCGCTTGTGTTGCAGAGCACTTCCGAATACTGAGGCCTCAATTTACTTGGATATTGTAGGATTATAGGATTGTTATTTAACAAAAAATGTAGTTGTGTTCAACTTCGAGGCACATTTGTGAATTTCAGTGATGGCAAGTTTAAAAGGGGCAAAGAGCATCCATGTAAACATCAGTGAGTATTTTCACCTTGTTGGGAATCGGCCTCCATTACCTCGTCCTTTGTTTCCCACGTCCTGGCGAGTTTGCACTCACACATCGATTCAGCAGTCTGTCATGTATATTTAATGAGCTGCAGGGCAAGTGTTCATTAAGCCGGAGCGAGTTCCTGTACTTACATTTGACTAAGCATTTCGTGGCTGTGGATGTTGGCAACAACTGAACTGTACTTAAACGTACCGTATATCCTGGTGTGCTTTTGCAGTAATGCACCGAGAAGACCCATCGATAGCATTTAGCTTATTACTTTGTACTGTACAACCCCGATTCCATACAAGTTGGGATGCTATGAAAGCGAGCGTCACCCTACTTTGTCTTTTTCATACCCATCATGATACCATCACCTGCTACCAATGAGCCTGTTTACCTGTGGGATATTCCAAACTGGTGTTTTGAAACGTGTTGTGGTAATAAAAGTATATATAAGAATAAGAATAACAGTATATATAAAAATCAATGAGGCTGATGAGGTAACATATTAAAGACACAGCCTTTGTACCGTTTCCAGTTGAGAATATGTCAGAAAATAAACAGCAAATCGTCACATTCTGTATTATGTTTAACACAGCGTCCAAAATATATATTATATACTATATATAGATATAGATTGGTATTGCACAATGAGTAAGCCGCTAAGAAAACGTAAGTGTTTTATTTATTTTTATCAGGTATCAGGCTCATGAGCTCCCCGCTGACTATTTAAATTCATTAGTCTCGTCCGATCTTTACAAGTCTAATTAATCCACCTCAGAAGATTTAATAGCCTCTTGTGTGTAGATCATTTACAAAGCCACAGTATTACTTTAATAGCTGTCGTTGAGCCCTCTCATACAGTAAAGGCCCGCTTTGTTGCCAAATCAATAGTTCAGCCATTAACTTTAACCAAATATGGCGCTGGGCTATACTTACATACTGTTAGAGTATCAGGCACCGTTTTAATTCTCTCGGGCTTCTTGAATGTAAATACACTTTATTCTTGTCGGGGCTATTAGTGTTTCAGCAGTCGAGGCCTGAGGGGACATTCTTAGAAAATGTTTCATCATTGCTTTTTATTAATGTCACACTTGTGGCCGGTAGACACGGACCCCCAACTGTTTTGGACCGCCCACACACACACAGAGACACAAGCACGGAGTTTCACATGGTGTTTGTCCATGTAAGCTGGAGGGGAAACATGCTATTTCCGCTGTTAAGGGGGATCTATTGCCACAGAGGTCAGAGCTCAGAGTTTAGAGATCAAGAGGTCACAGAGTTGCACCATCTGGCCGACAGGACCTCAAAATATCTGGAGGTGTTTACCGTCTGAAACACGGACTGACGCTCGATTTTTATCTGAAGTGTGAGTCAAGTCGGTTTTATTTAGATCGCGCCAACTGGGTCGTGACGTTTTTTTTAATCGGAGCTCGTCTAGATCATACTCTTTAATTAATTTACAGAGACCTAACTTTCACAGATGATGGCAGAATCTCTGCTCCAAACGGAGCAGAGATTCTCTCCATTTGGCGAAGAGTTGTTTCTGTTAAATTCTTCAAGATGTGTGATTTAAGTTATGAGATATGATAACCTTGTTTTTGCATCTCTAAGCAATGTCTATACTTGACTTTGGGGGTATTGCAGTTTGGGATGCAAACACATGAGTTTTATGTGTAGCGATGACCAACCAACAGCTGCGTGTTTGGCTTCGTTTGTTAACACACTTTTCACTCCAGGAAATAATAAGTGTTGCCTCATCTGCCAATGTTGTGATCTCAACCTCCAAAACGCTACATTTTCTATTTTGGTTCCTGGCTATCACTCAACTTGCACTTGTGCTGGCAATGTATGAAGGAAAATCAGTCAGGTGCCGTCTGTTTAGGCTGATTTCAGATGAATAGATCGCAGGTGTGAAAGCTGCAAATGGGATTCTCAAAACCTGCTCGTGCAAAGTTATAAAACTCACGCACAGCATCATAAATGATCTTAAGATTAAGTTCAAGTGTAAATCTACGAACGTGTTTGAGAATAGGCCCCAACATGCGACTGTGTGGGCTTGCATCGGTGTGAGCGAACATTGCCTCATACTGCATTTTACAATCATGATCTGCTTGGTTTGTTTTAACTCATGTGTGTCTGCTTCTGCTTTCTAAAGTAAACCTTAAGTGATTTTTGCCTCTCTCTAACGACGAGAGGATTTAGTGACGAAACCAGTCGCTCATTCCAGACCGGTTAGACGTGGTTCACTCTCCCCCCTGCTGTTGTATAATTAGTTAGCTCTCTGAGGTCAGGATCGCAGACATTCCCCTCTGACTAATGTGCTTGGGATCACAGAGCAAGTATTCACCTCCTGGGGAGTATGTACAAACACAAAGTGTAAGATATCACACGTACATATGCCGCTTCTTATCACATGAAGGAACGCCGTCGAAGGTTATTTGTAGAGGCTTACGCTTGCTCATTTCAGCTGAATGAAAGCAGCCGCAGACATAGCAGCACACACAGGAGCAGTCACAACAAAAATAGTCCGCTTGCCGTAAAAAGTCTCCCGAGCGTGAAGTGACGGATTAGATCTCCTGTCACACAAACGGGGATCCTGTGGCTTTTCTCATCAGTCACGTCACCTCTAAAGTGAAGACAGGAGTTAGTTGGAAAGGGCTGACTAAATCGGGCTTACGTTTGATGTGGGAGCGGGATCATAGCACATCGTCATCATCATCGCCATCATCACCATCACTGATAGAATAGAGTGAGAGGGCAGCGGAAGGATGTGAGGGCACAAAGAGAAGAGTTGGTGTGATGATCTGTGAGTCAAATGAGGTAACAGTATCACAGTGCAGTCCACAACCATGCAGCTTCCATTCAGTCTGAGTAAAATCAGAACGTTCTGTGGAGGCAAGAGTCACGTGTTTGTTCTTATCAGGCAGAATGACGACTGTGCTTGTTGTCAATTGTCCTGGATTGTTCCTTGCAATAGTAAAGTGGCTGTCCTGCATGCTAATGTGTACAGATGGCGAGGTGATACGAACGCGACTGCGGACTGAAGAGCTTTGTGGGAAAAAAGTTTGTGTTTTGTGTGTTGCGTCCCAGTGAACACCTACTGTGCATCATTTGCACCTGACTTCATCATTTCAAATCAAATCAATTATCCGTGCCGTGAACAACATCCTCTGTCTTTAGACCTTCAGAAGGAGCCCCGTCTATATTCTGTACAAATCAGATCAGCAGCCAGTCGATGTATTCTTCATATTCTATTTTTTACCCTCTAAGCGTTTCTCTGTTTTCTCCATCTGCCTGCAGCAGGGTGGAGTTTTCTCCCTGCTTCCTAGCTCGGAGCTTGCTCGTTAAATGACTGTTGTTGGCCGAAGTTACTCTTTCCATTACATGAGTGTTTTCGACACCAGTGGGATTGAGGAGGGGCATCTGAGTGTATGCGTGCATGGAAAGGGCTTATTTCTATATATTCTATATTTTTCACCTATAGCGTCGACTTGTTTTATATCCTGGGATAATTTACAGACAGAATTACTGGAATACGTTTTATTTTGATAGAACAAAAGCCTTTTTAACGTCATAATAGAGGCTAATAAAAGTGTATCTCAAGGAAGTAGGTGTGGGTGATGCGGGAATCTAAAGGGACTGATGTCATTCTATCAAACTCTTCTCACTGGAGTTCACTGGCCCCGGCATCCCCCCTCCTCCCTCATGCACCGTCAAACAGGCTGTTGTGATAGACCTCCCACATACGCACACACAGCAGGGGCAGCCTTTAGACTAGTGCAAGCCACTGAGCAGCCAGCAACAGCAGTATCTGTCCTGAACCGGCCAGACAGCTAGTCAGGACAGGGAGGAGGACAAGGAACGGTAGCCAAAACCAACTCCTCTAACTGCTGCTGTAATCCCTCATGTCCCACCGGGGGCTCCTCTGCAGGGCTTTTCCCGGCCTAGATTGGGACTGTACCGTCGTCCACTGCTCACACAGGTAGGGGAGCCGCCTCCTGTGGAGGTGTTTCTGCTTTTTTGACAAGGCTTTGGCTTACTTTGAGGTGACTTGTTAAAGTGTTGTAGCTCAGCTGGGCTGTGTGACTGATCATCCTAATTGCGTGACATTTGGCTGCGGGGCAGGTGATTATAAAGGAGCTGAAATGGAGAGAGTCAGGGGAGCTCTTCTTTCACGACTTATGTCTATGTTTATCAGCATGACTGAGGCATTAAACGTGTGTGTGCGCATGTGGACGGCGGTGCATGCACCTAACTTGATACTTAAGCAGTTTCATGAGCTATATAAATGTGTTATGATGACTTGATTTGGACCTCCTGTCTTGGAAGATACTTTTTCAGAGTAGACAACATGGACTTTAGTGGATGATTTATATTGAAAAGTACCAAACATCTGAGCATTTGCATCAGAGTTGTTCTGTATTGGCTTTGGCAGGTATTCATTATGGTAATTTTTATACTACCTTGAGTGTTGATGTACTGTGTTAACTAAACCACAAGTGCGAACATGTCAAAATGGCATCCGATACTAACAAGCTAACTCCTTCACGCCAACGACCAATGTACCAATCAAAGCAACTCACAAATGGATTAGTAGTAGAACAACATGTGCTGTGATTTTCTGTGACCAACCGCCACCAGAGTTGTTTCCACCAGCCGCCTGCTACAGTGCGCCATTCCCCTGGCAAGTTGCCCCGGGGCCAGCCAAGGAGACCTTGCAGTACCCAGCCTGTGTACGCCCACTGAGCTCCATTACAGAGCCCCGTATTCACCAACGGCGAGATGGAGATATCTATAAGTTACAGAGACACAGACAGCTCCTTTGTGCGGCTCCCCTCCCAGCTGTAGAATCAGATTTGGTTATCGGAACATGCCTCATCATGGGTTACGAGGTTTCTTGGGAACTTAAATGGACAGTGGAAGAAGACTTATCTAACGTGGTATTGTTTTCCTATTTGCCCCCCTGAAGCACGCGTGACCACACAGATTGTTACTCAATGGTGCAGAGGATGTGAGGTAGTTCTTATCACGCTTTTTAAGAACAGATCGCTTTAATCGCATGTGTTGGCTTTATGAGAGAATGCAGGAGGAAGGAAAAGAGCTTGATGTAAGCTGGCGTGTGTGTGTTTCAACCTTTTCAGTGTGACTCTCAGTGTGTTGAGCTTTTGTTTTGCTTTGGGTTTCGGAAGCCAAGAAAAGCCTCCAGGCCTTCCTCACTCTGTGAGGCTGATTTTCCAGTGATGACTAAACTTTTCTGATTGGGGCACCCTACTTCCTCTTCTCTGGACTTGGGTGTGGCTGTTTGTAAATGTGTATGTGCAAGGGGCGTGTATTTTAGCGCTCAGCGAACACAGTTTACATTGCAGCTTTCCGTCAGAGTTTATGAGTTAATACATTGGTAGAAATGTCTGTGATTTCCATCCATCCAACTGGTTTCTACATCAAGTTATCCTCCTCACAGTTGTTGGGATCATCAGCACGTAAAATCAACAACTGATCAATCTTCCGTTATGCCAGTACCCCTCAGGTGGCACAGATTATGTCATCTGGCTTGAGAAAGCGCAAAGCAGGCTCCTGTTATTTCATCGCTTTTTCCACAGCGCATGCCACAGCCTCTGCTCATTTCCTGAAGCTGGTAGAAAAGGGGGACGTGAGCCAGTGTTTTATTTAAGTGCAGCTGTTTTGACCATGCCCACATAATCTCCTGGTACCCCAACTTCTCTCAGTGATAGTTCCACACGCTTACTTGATGAATACTGTTTGTTTATATTTAAAGGATTACGCGTTTTGATCTGCAATTGCCAGAGAGCTATGACTTTAAAGATACTTGAGTGTTTCTAATGAGCCTCTGCCTTCATCTGTTTGTTTCAGAAGTCATCCATACTGAAGGACCCCTGGACGGAAGCCTCTACGCCAAGGTTCGCAAAAAGGAGTCCGTTGAGGGAACAGTCACGGCGAACGGCCTCCCTCCCACTGCTGTTGAACATGCCCTCCCTGTGGTCGATCATGCCTTGTCAGTGAGCAGTGACTCAGGAAACTCTACTGCCTCCATCAAAACTGACCGGACTGATGACGCAGCAGCAGCCCCTCCGGCTTCCACAGTGAGCCAGACGCACGTTCCTGCAGGTGAGGAGCTACCCTCGGTTCATCACCAAGCCCCACCTGTACAACAGCCAATCAGTCCCCAGGAGAAACAGGAGCTGGAGCAGCTTCTGAGTGGATTGGAGGGTCCCATGCATCGACAGGGCTACCTGTCCACCCCGGCCTCTGCTGTTGGAGGCATGCTTCACTTGGTGCCCGCACAGGTCCATGTCAATGGGCACAGTAGCATTGACCGCGAGACAGACATTTTAGATGATGAGCTGCCAACCAGTCAAGAGGGCAACAGTGTGGACAGTTTGGGGACGTTCTCCTCCACAGAGGGTCGGGCTACACCAGCTGATATTTACTACCAGTCTGAGTCAATTATCAATGGCCAGGACCATGTGCCGTATCTGGAGCGCAGCGTCCCAGAAAAGCCTCTGGAATCCGCCCAGCTACAGGTTGGCGTACCGAACAAACCTGTCACATTGTCCCAAAGTGATTCAGCCCCATCCTCGGGTAATTACATGGCAACGCAGAATGGCAATTTGTACCGCTCTCACTCGTTTGGTGCAGAGCCAAACTCTCTGCCACAAGCTCCCGCGCGCACCACCAGTAGCAGGGATGCCGTCCAGCGTGGTCTCAACGTTTGGCAGCAGTTTGGTGTCCCCGAGGAGCCAGTAACTGAAGGCCTCACTTTCAGTCCACCTCCCTCTGTCGCAGTGATTCCCAGTCACCACAGCCTCCCACAGTTTCCTCATCGCCACAGCGCCTCCCAGCAAGAAATTGAGCAATCTATTGAAACCCTCAATCTTCTCATGTTGGACCTGGAACCAGGCCGTTCGCTGGTGCCAAAGTCCCAAAGTGCTCCACCGCGGGAAAACAGTGTCGTAGTGACCACCCAGCCGTCCTTCTCCCAGGGCCAAACCAGGCCCTCCTACCAGGCAGACACCGCCATTCATACCCACTTTTCTGGCCCCAAGTCCAGCCTGGCCGGCCAGTCGTCGCCACCTCAGATGTCACCCGGGAAACCTATTACGCCAGAGCCTACTGCTGTCCAGGGATCTCTGAGTCACACATCTGGAATGGCGGGAACTGGTCCTTTCCCCTCTGTAGCTGGTCACATCCAGGTGAAGCCCATCAACACATACCCACCAAGCGCATTGTCGCACTTTGCAGAGGCCTCTGAGCCCCAGGGAAGCCCGAGTGCCGCCTCAGCATCACCCCAGCCAAGAGAAAGTGAGCCAGATGAAGTCTTCAACGTTGAAGGTCTGGTGGCCCAAAGAGTGGCAGGTAAGATCTAACATTATTTCATCCTGATAATTAGACCTTCGTGGTTGTAGACTTCAACTCTAGCTTCTTCCAAGAAGCACCCAAACTTTTGGCTCATTATTTCCACAAACAATCCTTTATCCAGGCGAGAATATTTGCTTTTTTACCACATATTATTCACTGAACCAGTTGTGCCATATCTTTGTTTTCACTGCAGAACATTTACAGAACTGTAATGTTGATCCAATCAGCCGTGCACTGTACGCACACATACTCATGGAAATCACTGTTCTGCCCTTATCTCATTTCCTGACCGTCACCTCATCACTCAGGCTCAAACAGGAAGTGTTCTCTTCAGTCCAGCAGGTTGACTGTCCCTAGATAAGCACATCAGACATCCTGCAGAGCAGCAAGAAAGTCAACAAAAGGCAGTGTGATAGCCGAGCCCAGTGCCAGAAAAAGGTTTTCTAGAATCAGCAATACGGTTCCATTAACTTTACTGCCATTTAAATGTAGTTAGCGGTTCACTTTACGTAACACTAAATGCTAGTTTCACACCATTAGAGTTGGAAATGTAGTGTGCTGTTTGTGTGAGGTCAACAAGACCCATGTTGGATATGCTTTCTGCCTCTTTCTTCATAGAAATCATCCTTGTTTTTATGACTTGTGTGGAGACAGCGAAGACAACACTGTTTCATTTATGGTTTAGGTTTGATGTCCAGGCTTTCAGCATCTTTTAAATATGTGGAAAATATCAGTTACCCTCTCGTTTCTTGTTCTCTGTCATAGGCGGAACCTCATCTCTCTTGTTTTTCCTTTCCTAGCTTTGTCATCATCATTCTTCTTTTCTCTCATCATCCATCTGTTTACCCAGAATACTCGGCTCGTGTCCAAAGTGTCATCCCCAGCATGACCTCTTCTCAGTCTGAGCACCGCCGTTCTCACTCCCTCTCGGGTTGGTTCTTCCATCCTGTCTGAAGGAACACTTAAAAGAAAAAGGGACCTCTCCTCTTTTCCAAGTGTTCCTTCAATCGAAGTTCAAGTCTGTATCTGCCGTGTCTTTGAGTGTGGTGGGCTTTTGTTTGCATTTAACCATTTCTCTCTTTTTCCTTCTTGTTATCTTCCTCTTCTCCCTCTTCTTTCATAAGTAACACATTTCTCTATGTCATCATGGGATTTGCAGAGCATCCTCAAACTAACCATTGATTCCTTTCTGCATACATACTCACCCTTCGTTCCTGTTTGTTCTGAGTTGCAGTTTTTTCCTACCTCAAGGTTAGGGAATTACCTCAACTGTGGCGCATACAAAAAAAAAAAAAAGAGCCCCGATTGGATAATGTTAAAGTTTCACAAGAACGAGACAGGGGAGGCACAAAGGAGGCTCTGTCCCTTGCCAGGAGAGTGCATGTCACAAGATCCATTTTGCCAAACTCAGGGGACAATACCGAGGCCAGGATACACTGGTCTCATTCAAGTCTGCTTTTTTCACTCGCACTATTTTGAAGATTTACAAAGCCAGACAAAAGACACCAAATCTAGGAGAGAGACCACAGTCCTAGTTGGAAACACCACTAAAGCCGAATGCGTCCGCTGGGAGAGGGAGACCACAATGCAGACAGGATTGTTCTGTTTAGGGTGTCCAGGGGCCAGTCTGGCCTCTTTACCA
This sequence comes from Sparus aurata, assembly GCF_900880675.1. Lineage (NCBI taxonomy): Eukaryota > Metazoa > Chordata > Actinopteri > Spariformes > Sparidae > Sparus > Sparus aurata. Next base: position 30,866,014 of record NC_044195.1, on the reverse strand, counting down.
CAGAATGTAATTTCCTTTTTTAGTGATGCAACGCAACGTCAAAGTGAAGTGTTGCAAAGTAGATCTTGGATTGTGGAGCTGGAATTAAGTCACAGCTGAAGTCACCGTGACGTTCATATCCTACAAGTAGCACTCGCATAAACTTAATACAATAATTTGCAAAACAAACTTTTCTTGACAGTTTAACAAATTTCCAAGTCGATGTAGTAACATCTTTTATACAGGTCAGGGTGAAGTGTTTCCCGAGCATTCACAACTTTCCCCTTCCTTTGTTGCTCCTCTCCCAACTTGTTTGAAACGTGCTGCTGCCAGCAAATTAAAAATAACCATATATTTACAAAAATCAATGAAATTACTGATTGGGTAAAACATTAAATATATTGTATTTGTGCAGTTTTCAATTGATCACTGCACCCGACTGTTTTGGCATCAGGCTGTAAATACATTCCTCCTATTGATCTGAACTGACATTGCCGGGAATGCCTTCCCTTCACTCTTACCTTAGATAACCTCTCACAGTTGCAGGTGTGCACACACACACACACACACACACACACACGGAGACATTCGTTTCCCTCCCTTGAAAAGAAAAATAAGGATCGAGTTTATGTTTTTGAAATCAACCTCATGCGTATGCACACGATGGCTGGATTTTAAATAGCAGAGAAATGTCCTCGAGAATCTCCGGCCATCGCAGCTGGAAGTCATTAGCCGTCGCCGGGGTAACGGCTCAGTGTTTGACAGTGCTCCGCTGTGGAGCGGTGCATCCTGGGTACATCTGGTTCTCAGTTTCCAGGCTCGGCAGTGCGATGGTGGGTGTGCGTCTGTTTGGGGGTGTTGACTACATGCTCTCAAAGCTGTCAGTTCCAAAATTTTTTAACCGACACGCTGCCAACATTTGAGCTATTTGTAGCCGGAGATAAATGAGGCATCCTGACAGATTGACACCTGTTAATCATTGATTTCTTTCTTTAAAAATAAGACATAAAGTAAATTGATTTATTAACTCTAATCGAATGGTGATAATAGAAAATACAGAGACATCTGGAGGGTCACTTAGAGGTAACGAAAAATCAGAGAATATCATTTTTAACACCTCAGATTTTTTTTTACGTATGTGGCAATAGCAGCTACCTCCGTTCTTAACTATTAACATTTTCACAGCTGCTATCACTAATGTTTCCCCACAGATATTTGGCCGGGATTTAGCTCCCCCACTTCAAAGTGAAGCTGAGTTGATGAGATATGACTATTTTCACAATTTCCATAACAGTTTGGCTCGTGGTGTGTTTTTCCGTGTATGGAAAGGTTTGTGGCGTCAAACTGAGAGAAGCCTTCGGTCACATTTTTGAGATCGATATCAGCTTGTGTTTGTTTTCATTTTTTTCTGTGAGACCATTCCACCATCTCTCATGCAGGTGTCAGAGAAGAGCTCTAAAATAGATAAACAATAAGACAGCTCCAGGTCCATTAAAACCATCGTTAAAGCAACCGTTTCACTGACGGACGACGAAAGTAGCACTTTCGCAGGATAAAACTGCCTTAGCAACAAACAACACCACGGAATTTATTATTCCAAATCTGTCCCCTTGTTTCTTAAACCTATTGTACTTCTCCTTCTTCTGCCCGTTAACCTTCATCTTGTTCCAGAGTTGCCCGGCAGCCAGCGATAGTCTTTCACATTTGGCTTTGCCGCTTTGGCCAGTGTTCATGCTTTCCTACCTCTACCCGCCAGTCATTGGCATCGCATATTAGCTTAAAGCTCTTAACTGAAAATCCTGTTTGTTTTATGCTGGTAGCTTTCTCTCTCTCTCTCTCTCTCTCTCCCCCACTCTCTGTCTCCCTCTCTCTCTCTCCCTCTGACTCTTTCAGTTCAAACCAGATTAACTGAAATGAAATGAGCTTACTGGCTGCTTTGAGCTTCAGCCAGATCTGCCCACACTGACGCATTTGATAACCACCAGTTTGCACCAGTGTATCAGATCATCTTGATCAATTGTGTGAGAGAACATTTTCTCCCAGGCATTAGAAAAAAAACACGCTACAAGGGGGTGAGCATCACTTTATAGAACATATTTCCAAGGTCACGTCTTAATTTTCATTCATGGAGACTCTTCAGTTTGATCCGCGGCTTAACCATTCATTAACCTTGTGTGTGCATGTTGAATTGGAAAGTTTTAAGAGCCACGGCCTCCTGAATGCACACGATGGCCTGTGCAGCGAGCTTTCACAGCGGCTGACAACCATTAACCTCTGATGGCGGTGATGGATTTTCACGAGGACAGCGACAGCAGTGATCCCCCATTGCTTAGCGTTAACACTCCCTTGCGTGTCGTCTCAGGTGTCCAGGCCCGGACAGTGTCCTTGGACGATCCTGCAACTCTGCCCCGCCGTCGCAACGTCAGCGAGGGCCAATACCAGAACGGTCCCGATGACGGTCCCTCTCCTGACGTCCCGGTTCGCTCCCCGATCCGCTGTGTCTCTCCGGAGTTTGTCAACGCCATAGCGATGAACCCCGGAGGACGACCTAAGGAGGTAGAACGCGCACATTTTGGAACGTGTTCTGCTTTGCATGTTGATTTTTGTTTTTTCATGTAATTTTTCTGCTTTCCAGAGACACATGCACAGCTACCGCGAGGCCTTCGAGGAGATGGACGGTGGCCCCGTCAGTCCTACACCCACAGTTGGTGGTGAGGCGTTTCCCCAAACCCCTGCCTTCCCAATTTCGCCGCAAACCCCTTACTTCAACCTGTGTAAGTTCCCCATCCGGCTGACAGAGGGCACTGTGGAGCTCAGATGTAGTTACAAATATCAAAATGGTAATGCTTATTTTAGCAATGAGTCTACTTTGAGCAGCAACTTATAAATGTCATTGTTGTTTTTTAAGTGGAACAAAAGAAACCTAAATTAACCTGCGATACAAACTTACTGTAAAGAAGTCTTGGTGTAAGTTCACATCTTGTTCAGTGACTCTTGGCAGTCACTGAAGATTTACTTTATCTTGACTTACAATAATTTCTCTCTTTTTGTACTTCATTTCCTACCACATTCTCCAAGTAATGATAACATATCCTCGCTACTGCCTCATCTCGCTTTCATTCAGATTGTAAATGGGCTGCCTTTTCCAATGTCCAATGGACGAGTGGGAAGTTGCAGCACTCTGGCCTTGTGTTGGCTCATCAAAATGCCTGAGTGGTCACGTCTCGTGAAGACTGAATCCCTCTTTTCTCACAAGAATGTCTGCAGCCATTCAGTAAAAAAATTCAGAATAAGAAAAAAAGGAAAGAGAGACAGAAAAAGGCCCAGTCGGTTTGGCGTAACATCTCCCAACTTTAAGTCTGGCCTGCTACTTGATCACATTTTCATCTCTACGTTCTGTTTAGCCTGTTTTTTTTTTTTTTACTAAAACTGGTCCACAAAGAAAATAAAAAGATCCTGCAAGAAGTCTGTAAAACTGTAATGACAAGATAGACATCCCAAGAGAAATAAACACACCCATCTCCGGTCCTGCCCTCTTCCAACCCCCTCTCCGTCAGCCTCACATACAGTCTCACATATTAGGTAACGCGTCGTTTGCCAGCTCCACCAATTACATCATCCAGTCCTCTTGCCTATCTCCCCCAGGGCACACCCATAAAAGTTAGTCATAAAGAGACAACATATTTTTAACACCCTCTCCACTGCGTGACATCCCTCCCGCCCCTCAAAGTGGGAACATTTTGTACGACGCTGAGCAGCAAACATTCTCTGAGATAAACAAAGAACTTTTGGACAACTTTATTAATAGTTGCATCTGATATGCATGTGACAAAAAAAACACGAGTTCCTTTGTTGTTTGTGTTTTTAATAGAGCTTCATTAGAGCACAAAATTAAGTTAACTGTCATCAGTTAACTGAGATTAGTTTTGCAGTTATTTGCAAAACTTGTCAAAGGTGCATGGTTAGCTGATCGACTGAGTAGTGTGTCTTCAGTGTTCACTTAGCCCGCCCCAAAAGCACACCAGCCACGGTTTAATCTGGGGCGTCGAGGTTGCAAGCACAAAGAATTGATTTGGATTCTTTGGTAAGTGGAGGATGCACGTCTCTCTACCGGAGTTCCACTGTCCCGCCACGTCAGCCAAGTGAACCCCCATCCCGTCCCTCCTCTTCCCGAGTGACCCTTTACCCATCACTTATCACAGTCCTGCACCGCTTTGGCATGAGAGCCACACGAGAGCAGCACCGGCAACAACACACACAACATCTAAACTCACTTTGGTGTACATATTGAAGAAACTGCAAGTCTTTTCCTGATAATATGTATGTAGAAGACAGCAGGGTTTACAGCATGCTACCAGCTGTGTGAGGCTGTATTTAGGCACCGCTCTGTTAGCTGAATGCTAATGACATGGCTCACAGGCTAGGCGTTATCAAGCTAAATGTTTATAAGCCTGTAAGCCTAATATTAGTTGAGCAAACTAACTTTTTATACTTAGTATTAGCAGACACTACAGTTGAGACAATTGTTGAGATAATTCACTCCGGACCATAAATGTTGACCTCACGATGGTGCTCCAGGACAGTCAGAAGATCCCTGTCAGTCCCTGATCTGTACCAAAAACCTGATTTGTTTTTGTAAGTGGTTGGGGAAAAGGTTAGGACCTGACCCACGCAGATGTGTAGAACACAGTACAGGGTTTCTGTTCTAGATTGGGTAATGACTGATCTCCAAAGTCCCAATGATGCATCAAAAGATAGAATCCATTCAGTAGATATTGAGATATTTAGCTGGCTGCGTGGTAACTTTGACCCACTGGTGGCACTAAATTTAAAGTCTGAGAATCACCAAAGTCATTAGGATTAACCCAATGGACACCATCGATATCTCTACCAAATATCATGTCAATCCCAAAGATGTAAAGACATTTTACGCATCCATAGGCCCATACATGTAAAGCACAAAGACCTACAGTCATTGTGAACTTCCAGTGTCTCAGCAGCTGCTGCTCTCTGTGTTGCTGTTGTCATCTGTGTTTGGGTTCCTGTTGCTGCCTTGTATCACCGCAACCAGCACCCTGCTTGCCCTCCCCCGGCAGTTGTTATTACCCATTCATTTACGTCTTGTCCTTTGATAATTGTGTTCGCAAGATGTGTTTTGTTGTTATTATCTTCACCCACATGATTATTTGTGTTTACGCTGGAGGGGAATAAAGGAGTAGTTGGCAGGAAGACTAGAGTTGCGAGACAGATGCATAAAGCGGAGTCACCTTGGATGAAGCACATTCAGTCAGGGTGATTATAGTAATATAAGTCTGAATATGACTAATGCACTCGTGGCAACACACTCTACTCCTATTTCCCTCCGGTGTTAATATAGCCGAGACTGTGTCAAATCACTTCTTCTAACATGGACACTTTTAACTTTATGGGAACGTTTGATTAATCGGAAATCGAAACTACAACTAGAGTCTATAAAATTAAAATAAAATATCGTAGGAGTGGTATTTGTACCATCCTCCTGGTGGTACCGAGTCCAGATTGACGCAGCTCTGCTTTGATGTCACTTGTGTTTGACGCACACGTCATTCTGCTGATGGTAGAATGAGGTGGTGTCACTGCAAGTTTGTCACGTTGTGATTGGTCACATGCATGTTTTGCCCTTCCATCAGAGCATGAACGCACCCCTCTGAACATGTTGCTGTTGTGTGTTTACCTGTGTATTTTCTTGACAGCTGTTTACCTGCGTATTAATACATGGTGAGCAAGACTGAAGGTCAACTTCAAGCCACCATACAGCAGACCATATGGAAATTAAATGATATCATGGCATTTCTTTTGTAAATCTAGTGTAAATGTAGTGGTCCGAACAAAAGATAAATCATGGTTTGACTGTGTCACCAGGTAGCAGCTGTCAAGATGTGTGCACTGTGTGATGCTATATGGTGATAAATGTCCTATTCCCTTCAGGTCGGTCCCCTCCTGGTCTTGCCAAGACTCCACTGTCAGCGCTGGGTTTGAAACCCCACAACCCAGCGGAAATCCTCCTCAACCAGACAGGCTCAGGTTGGTCCTAACACTCACTTCATTTGAATCACAACCTTTGACGATAATGAGGAAAGAACTAAATCCGATGTATTGTTGTTCTTTTGCTATTGTAATGTTTGTTTACATCAGTATTTATTGTAAAACTTGTACTGCTTGTATGATCACCTGAGAAACACAAATTAAGTGGCATTTGAGTTGGATTAATCTTTAAACCCTGACACTTACCAGCACAACAAGCTTGTCAACCTTTAAACTTTCTCAAAATACACTCTCAATAATGGGAACACTAAACCTCTAGTCCTCTTCCTGACATTCCCATCGGTGGCTTCACACAGTCCCTTTTAATACCAGATTGAATGAGTTTGCACAAATCTTTTTTTTACATAATTCTATTTCTCTGGATTATCTCCAACGATGCTCCACAGATGATGAGAGCAGTGAGGGTGAGGAAGGTAAGAGTGCTGCTATAATGCCACGGATGATCATCGACATTCAGGGTGATAACATCCTCCACCTCATTTTGTAGTCCGCCAACATTTCACTTGAATCGTGTGGAAAAACCACTCCCATTTTCATTCGTTGTCCGGACAAGTCATAACCACTCTCACCGCAGCGTGTTTCATATCTCAACATTTTCACAGTTTTATGGGACAAGTACGGTGAAATCAGGAATTATCATTGACGCAGCTGCAAAGCCAGAAGACAGAAAATCTGAAGTAAATGTGAGGCTCATAAGGAACCCTTTATCTCTCACATGCAGGACCAAGAAGCTACGTTGAGTCTGTGGCGAGGTCGGCAGCGACAAGCGGAGATCAGCCCTCGTCACCTCGGAGCCTTAGCCCACCAGAAGAGACGACAGGCCAGCAGAGAAGTACAAGTCCATCCTCCCACACACTGAACCCACCTTTGTCCAGCAGCAGCCCCATCCAGAGCTCACAGGGGTGAGTCAAAAACACAGTGCTCTCTTTAATTTTTGAGTCAAGGCCAGATCTTAGACTAGGCTTCTTCTTTGCAAAGGACCCTGTCAATCCCTCATTTTTGTGTGTACTTAAATGAATGGGAACTTGAAAAGGTAGTTCAGAGGGTTATTAACCTTTTCCATTTCTTTTCCAGTGATCACCCCTTAGCAGAGAGCAGCGTCAGCACTCCGTCCCAGCCCACTACTGATTCAGGCTTCCGCTCCCAGGTTACAGAGAGTGCCTACCCGACTCCAACCCCATCATATCAAGCCCTGAACACCCCCACTTCTTCCTACCTGGATTCCAGCTCTCCGACCTCTTCTTACCTTGGCACTACTACCCCTACACAGTCCTACCTTGGCCCCAACACCCTACAGGGGGCCTACGTGACCTCAGACCCCAGCCCACCCACCTCAGAACCCCGCCAGATAACGCTCAGCCACGGAAGTCCCCGTGCACAGCACCGGACCAACATCCTTGGCCACCCAACCCTTGGCCACCCCACCCACAACTCCATCCTCCAGCAGCGCCCAAGTGCTAATCAGGATGTGTCCATCATCATGGGTCAGCAAACATCACCAGTTAATGGCTTCGAGGTGGGTATGGTAGGCCTGAGTGGCAGTCCAATCCTTGGGCATCGTCCGTCTCAAGGAGCTCAGAGCAGCCCAGTCCTCAGCAGACAGGCCTCATTGGCACAGGGGTCTCAGCGGAGCCCAGTCCTCAGCAGACAGCCATCCCTTGGCCAGCCAATGCAGAGCAGCCCCGTGCTCAGCCGACAGCCATCTGTCACACACCCCCAAGGAAGTCCGGTTTTGGGCCGTCACCCGTCAGTATCGCAGATGTCCCAGAGAAGCCCTAGTTTGGATCGCCACCCCATGCACAGCGGTTACAACACCCCAGATGAGCGACATGGGAACCTGTCACGACAGAGCAGCTCCTCGGGCTACCAGGGACCGCCCACTCCCTCCTTCCCCATCTCGCCTGCAGGATTCCAGGATGGCGGGATGATGGGGATGGGTGTAGGGTTCCGGCAGGGTAGTCCAGCCCCTGGTTTCCAGCCTCAGCTTCCAGAGAAGAGGCGCATGTCGAGCGGCGATAGACCAAATGGAGCACTGTCCTACGGCACACTGAATGGGAAGATAGTGTCCCCAGCGAGTGGAGGAAGCACTCCCAGCTACTTCCACACCCTCTCTGACTTCTCCAGGTTCAATATGCCCGGTAAGGACACATGATGTGAAAACTGTTTGTTGAGTTCTTCTCTTCTTCTCTGTTTGCTTCTTTTTCTCCCTTCCTGAAACGGGCTGAGTCATTCAACAGCAATAGGGTGGCTTAGAGCCCAATGTGTTGGCAGCCACCTCTCTGCTTGTGTTGGGCTTTTAATCCATTTAAAGTACAGCGACCTCAAACATAATGGCAGATATTGCCAGACAGCAAAAAGCTTGGCATACTAAGCTTAATAGTCAGATGTAAACTTCAATCTACAGTACAGCTATGCCGAAGCAATTTCAGGGTGTATCTCATGTGACGTGTACTGTCAAAATGCTGCATTGTAGTACTTTAGCTGGTCAAATACTTCAACAAAACACTGCATACTTTGACTGTACCGACTGATGTCGGGTACATTTTGATGTTGTGTGACATTTTATTTGTTTTTGTTGCAGATGGAAGCCCAGAGAGCAGGCTGAATGTCAAGTTTGTCCAGGACACGTCCAAGTTCTGGTACAAGCCAGAAATTTCCAGGGAGCAAGGTAAGACGCTACAAGACTTTGTGCTTAACTGACCAAGACAGGTATATTAAGGGATTTTCCAACCTACACACTTCTAAACTGGAGCTGGAATATGTGTAGTATGGGACTGTGTGTGCCAACAACAGAGGTAAATGGCTTACCTCACTTGCAAGAAGTGTAAAAGGAGGTTGGGATAAACTTTTCACTGGCCTGGCCAATTATTTAGCACTTTTACGATTATCAGTATCCGTGGATGTGCACTTAGCAGAAAATATGACTTGGTTGCATAATATAGAGAATAGTAACGGACAGTGGAGAAGTAGATTAAGCTGCTGCAGTGGTTTGAAAAGTTTATATCAATGTTCAGGTGCTATTTTTTTTCAATTTGGAACAAGGCCTCCATTGTTTTTGGTGTAGTGGTCCTACGTCGTCATATATCACACAACGTCACCACTTTGGATAAATGCATGTACACATAAACACACACATGCAGACTCCGGTATATACACATCTGTACTTATGTGTTTGGTTGTGAGGTCAGTTTGCTATTGGCTGCCCCATCTGCATCTGCTCATTGCCCGTATTGGATTATATCATGTTAAATACAAGCACATGCTCAACTGCAATGACATCACACACACACAGGGTTTATACTTAGTGTCCTACACTCCCAGAAGAAAAGCCGCACCATGTGTGGAGAATTAGGAACATCTGCATGTGTTGCTCATCTCATCCATCTTCCTTCCTTAAACCATCACATGTGGACAGGCGGAGGCATTGAACTAAATAGTGAAGTAATGGATCTGAAGCGCGTCTCCTTGAACAATGGAGTGCCTCAAACAAAGTGTCATGTTAAAGGTTGTACTTCTAATGAAATACAGACTGACAGCAATTTTTCAAACTAAAGGTTAAGACTTGACTTAATCCTTTTTGTTCTGAGTCATGCTTTAAAGGTTTCGCTTCCTTTTTCTTTAGTTCACCTTGATCCTATAATGAGCCGACTTCCTCTGACCTCCAGCGTCTGATATCCAAATTTAGCCCTAGCAGAATAAAGGGTTTTTCCATTTACCAAGTCCTCTGTGTGCACTGCTGGTTGATATATCAAGTATTTAACGTTTTGTCTGCTGTTTTGTTGTGCTTAAGGTTAATTTAAATTCTAACAGACCTGCCAAGAGACTACAGATGTTCCGTAGCTCTTAGCTAACTGCTACATTTAATGCTAGCGTTGTGAATTAAGTGAATGTCCGCTGTGTTGCAGCTATCGGCCTGCTGAGAGAGAGGGAGCCTGGAGCCTTTGTTATCCGGGACAGTCACTCGTTCAGGGGGGCTTACGGCCTGGCCATGAAGGTGGCCTCGCCTCCACCCACCGTGCATCAGAGCAAGAAAGGTAAAGGTTTTACACATCAATAACAATTTGAAAGCTGTGACTAATACCACAACTATTCCCTTGTGTTTTATCCGCTCTTCTTTCTCCCTATTTTGGTCTTGACTCAGGGTTGATATCTTAATACCAGAGATATGAGGTGATGTCTCCTCGTTAATCAGCTGCGCTGCGCTCACACCTCTCCCGCTCTTTTGTTGCAGGTGACATCACCAACGAGCTGGTGAGGCACTTCCTGATTGAGAGCAGCCCCAAAGGAGTGAAGCTGAAGGGCTGTCCCAACGAGCCTTACTTCGGTGAGTGGGAGCCTGCTGCCCTCACATGTTCGCTGACAGCGCGGAGGAGAAAAAGTCAAAACACGAGCGCTCGCTCCCGCCTGTGTTTCTGTCAAAGACCCGAAATCCTTTCCCAGTTCTGTAACGTCTAATCCGGCTGTAATTATGGTATTGACTGAAGTGATCTAACTCGTGTTCTTCCTACTAATTACGCTGCAGGCTGTATGACGTGTGTCTGTGTTTGTTTGAGTCAAAGCTCCTCTGCCAGATACGAAGCGGGGCACGCTGTAAACTGTTGTCTTGTCTCTCTTTGTTTCTTCTTCCCCTCTCAGTCTTGAACCTATAACTCAGTTCATCACTCTCCTGATGTGCAGCTGCTGTTGTTTATGTTTATTTGATTTTACTAATTCCAAAAGAATCCCGGGGCTTTTTTCAGGCTTAATTTTTCTCACCATTGTGTATCTAACGAGACACATTTAACCAAATCCATCTTTTATAAAAAGATGAGTGAATGGGAGTGACGGGATTAGAACCAGAAGTGTTGGATTTACATTGTATAAAGTCCTTTTATGGATCCAGAGGGAGCTGCATGCAGTTTGATGAATCATCAAAAATGAAAAAAGAGACGTAGCAGACCTCTGTAGCCTGCTTTTCACGTATGCTTGATGGAAGCCGCCCCATGCTACATTAGCCGCTATAACCCTCCCAAACCTCTGTGTGGAATTAAATTATACGATATTTGTGGTTCTGCTGCATCAATTTGGAAATCAATCGTGTTTCCAACAGTGTCTAAAGAGTGCAATGCTTAATCAGTGGATTACTCTGTCGTGACAGTATACGTTTGTTAATCTCTGTCTGCATATGAGTGCAGAAACTTCAGAGAAGATTTTGGTATCTTAAGCGTTCTGGTTTCCGTTTGTATTCCGAGTTGTAGTCGAATAATCCCGTCTGAGCGAGCGTTGGGTGCATGTAAAACAGTCCGTGTTGAGAGCAAAACAAGGGGAACACATAAAAGTTATAAACTGACGACAAGTTAGCTTCTTAAAAACTGTCTTATTTCCTGACTGTGTCTTGTGTCTGTTGGACAGGCTGTCTGTCTGCCCTGGTCTACCAACATGCCATCACACCACTGGCCCTACCCTGCAAACTACTCATCCCGACAACAGGTCAGTGGAATCCAAACCTTTGTGCATTTTAAAGTGATTTTTGATCGCATCATGTTAAACTTTCTACTGAAAAGAAACTCAAAAATCTGTTTCAAGATGAGTTTTATCTTTGACGAGGAATAGAACTAACTTACCATCATACAAAAAATCACAAGGAGCTATTAAGTAATACTTCGTAGTCGCATTTTTATTTATGTCTTATATTTTATCTTTATTACCAGATAATTATGTATATTTTTGTGAAGTGATTTCAGCTAATAGTAAACATGGGATAGGGGCCAGATGTTGGCATGGCACAGAAATAAAAATGAACTATTAACCATAATATTTTCTGTCTGCCTTCACATTTGACAAATATGTAAATATTTGTGTTTGCTAGGTAAGATTTAAAAACATTTACCATAAAGTTTCTTAAGGACGTTTCACAAAGCCTGGAACATATAATTAAGATAGTAAACAACATGTGCTGACATCCAGTGGAGGACATGATGATGACAGTTGACCCTGCTGAAGAACTGAACTTTATACCCAAACGTTTAAACTCGTCTCTCTCTCCTGTTTCACGTAGATCTCATCGAGGAAGTTCCAGAAGTCGCGACGACAAATCCCGCGCCTGACCGGCTGAAACAAGGAGCAGGTAAAACATCTACTCACCGTCACTCAGTCACTCAGACGGCCTTTAGATTCTCGGACATTAATGACAACACAATTAAAAATGGTCCTGAATCATCTTACTGACAACGTGACGTCCTTGTTATCCCAGTGCAGAGGGCCCCTGCTGATTCCCATGGTAAACCCCGTGCACTTTTTTTTATTTGGAAAGCTCCATCTGGAATGTGCATCCTCTCTGTTTGTCGTCTGTCTGTGTATGTTGTAACCTGCGCCAACAAAACCCTGCGTAACCAAATTCATTGAGATGATTTAAGATATTTGTCTGTTAACACGACGGTCCGGCTTCTTGAACGTAACAGGCAGAATGTTTTTTACGTGGAATGATTTGTTTTGGAGACTGTTCGACTCCAGCCAGCTTTTTTTTTTGCTCCAGACGTGCATGGAAATCAATATTTCTGCATGAAAAGATCAAAACAGAAGCTAAAACAAAAACATTTTCAAAAGGATTCTTCTTCTTGCAATTCTCTGCAGTAAATAAATTCCCAGTTACGCTGTCTGTTTGAAAACCTCCACATCTTGATGTAATCTCTTCTGACATTGTGTAATTCGCCTGACTGGGAACATCTGCTGTCTTCCCAGCATGCAACGTGCTCTACATCAACTCGGTGGAGATGGAGTCCCTGACAGGCCCGCAGGCGGTCGCCAAGGCCATATCTGAGACACTGGCTGCTGCTTCTCCTCCTGCTGCCACCGTCGTGCACTTCAAGGTGTCCTCGCAGGGCATCACGCTGACTGACAACCAGAGGAAGTAAGTTCTGGGTACAACCTGTCCGCAGTTTAACAACGTCCTGAGAAGATAAACACTGCGTGACATCAGGAAATTTGAGTTTATCGTCTGAACACGTTTTGTTGTTTTTGACGGGCGAGTGTGAACATGAGCCGACGATACGTAATAAATAATTGCTAGCACAGGTTTAAAGGATCAGGATCATATTTACTACAGTGTTTCAGTCAAGGACCCAGATTTGTTTTATGTAGGGCGACGTCACGAATAACACTTTCAATTCATCCGTACTGAGAGAATATCTGCATTATCTGCACCTGCACACCAACACGGACAGAGTATATCTGAGTAAGACTCGTGTTTGAACTCAGATCTCGTAGCTAAACAGACGACTAAATGAAAAAAAAAAAACAGCTGTCTCCGTTAGCTGAACAACTTCCTGGAAACAAGCTGCTGGTTACACTCAAATATTATATCCACAACAAAATGATGATGTCCCTGAAAGATGAACTAATCATCTGCAACCCTTGTTATTTCCATTCATGTATTTTGGTGTTTCTGTAATTTTAAAATGTTGGTCTGCTGTTTTTTTTTTTTTCAGGCTTTTCTTCCGACGCCACTATCCCAACAACACTGTCACGTTCTGCGATATCGACCCTCAGGACAGAAAGTGAGTACAGACGCATGAAAACGACGACTTAAAGAACCATCAGTGACTCGCTGTAGAGGCAGAACTACTGAGAAGCTTCAACATCCTGTGCATTAAAATCAGAAGAATGTCCAAAGTCTTGTTATTAAAACTCTCTTTCTACTGTTTTATTCATATTAAGGATGTTGTTGACTGTGTGAATCCCGTGTTTCACTCTCAAACCCAAGAAACATACCAGCCGGTCCACTTTACACATATTAATACACATTATCTTCTAATGTTTACAGGTGGAACAAGCCTGAGGGAGGCACAGCCAAGTAAGTAAAAAGAGCCAGGAAGAATCAAAATAGGCTGTTGTGTGTGTGTGTATATATACATATATTTACAGGATTGACACCTTCAGGTTACTTTACGTGTATTTCCTGACTTAAACCTTCCTATACTGAGATAAATGCACACGAACGAAACAAACATGAATTTTCCTCTACAAATACTTCAAATTAAGCAGCAGAAAACTTTTTTTTTTGACATCTGCAACTCGCTTTAAAACCGTACATCACATATCTAATCTGATTAAATGTAGCTGCGCCCCTTATACACATGTAGTCTTGTGAAATACTTTGATAAATTCAGATTTTTTCACCCCAGATAGTAAATATTCTCCTATCTTACAGAAAAAAAAAACCAAATATTTCAAATTCTAGTTAATTAAAAAGCTAACGGCACTCAGACTAACTAGTTTGAGATAATACACTTTGTACTTGACAAATCTAATAATAAATATAATTCCATCGTAGATTCAGGAGCATTTGCCAATAAATCTCCATCTTTGTCTCTTTGTCTCCAGGCTGTTTGGGTTCGTGGCGCGTAAGCAGGGAAGCACAACCGACAACGTCAGCCACCTCTTCGCCGAGCTGGACCCCGACCAGCCCGCCAACGCCATCGTCAGCTTCGTCTTGAAGATGATCGCGGCGCAGAAACGATGAGCGCTGACAGCAAAAAAAAACGCCTGGCGCTTTTTATAAGGCCTTTGGTTATTTCTCTTTCCTTTTTTTAACCACAGACACTTTCTTTCTGATTTTTGGACAATTTAGCATTTGGTTTTTACGCGTCACCTTATTTTTTTCCTGCTCTTTTACTCGTGTGTCTGTGTGTTTATTTTTTGCGAATGAAAGAGACAAAGAATGCGTGGTGTGATCGTGTGTGTGTGTGTGTGTGTGTGTGCTGCTTGCATGCATGTGCTTTTCTTTCTTGGACGGACTCCAGAACGGACCAGAGGAAGTGCAGGATGGGGGGGGGGGCGTGGCTGTGTGTGACAATGGGACGGGAGGGCGAGTCGGACCTCCCGCAGCAGGGTAACACGTGAACGGGACGAGGGAATGACATTGTGTGTGTGCAAATGTTATTTTTTAAAAAAAAGCGTTTCGTTTCATTTTTATTTTTTTAAAAAGAAGAAGTCAAGTCGTGTGATGTAAAAGTGGATTGTAAATCTATCAGGCTTTTTGACTGGTCAACCAAAGATTTTAAAAAAGTAGTCAGGGCGTGTATAGCGTGCCACTGTCGGAGGGTCGGAAGTATTCTTTTTGTAAAACAAATATGGCTGCTTTAATCAAAAATACTGAACTGTTTCTCTCTGTATGTACTGATACTGTAGGTCAACTCTGCGCCGCTGCCGTCCTGCGAGCGATCGTCTTCGGACGTTTCGTCGCAGCCCGGGCGAGGCTCTGTGTAAATATTCTAGGTTGCTTTATGAGTAGGACTGTTCTAGATGACATTTGGTGCCTGACTTTCTTTTTTGTAATGCAGAGCTTTTTAAGAAAAGAAAAAAAAAAAAGAAAAGAAAAGAAGAACATAAAACTCTTCCAGGCTGTCTTAAATATGCAAAAATAGCCAAACTTGGAAAACAGAGAGAGAGAGAGAGGGAGAAAAAAAAAAAAAAAAAAGGTTGCTCCCACAGGTTCCCCGTCTGATGCAGTAGTGTCGCTAACGATGCAACAGATGCGCAGCTAGAGTCTGACAGGTGTTTTTTTTTTTTCTTCTTTTTTTCATCTACGTTATCCACGTGAGCGCAGGAGAGCATCAGTAAGACAGCTAACCGAATCACCGCATCCAAACGGGGATCAGCTTCCCGTCTGCAAACATTCTCCACGTAGCCGCACTAATTCTGCCGATCAGTGAACCGCCTCCAGTTGTGTTTCTGCGAGGACCATCTTTCTTTTTACAGAAAAAGCGTCGTCCAGCTCTTCGGTTTTCTTGAAAAAGTTTCCGTCAGTAGAAAAAAAAGAAGCTCTTTTTCGCGTCAGCCGGCCAAAACTGTTAACACTCACACCCTACCCAAAAGTAAGCTATACATATAAATATACATATATAGATAAATATATATATATATATATATATAAAAAAAACTTCCAAACAGTGACTTAAGATATTTATTTTTTTTTTGCTTTGTTGCTCTGTGTTATCTTGTATACATGTATTATAAAGTATACATCAAGATTACTGAAAGCGAGAAGAAAAGATTGCTTTTTATTTTGGCTAAAGTCAAAAACAGTGCGTTTGACATATATAAAGGTGTAAAGTGTGTGCATTTAAAAAAAAAAAAAAAGTGTATCACTGTTGTTTTTGAATGTTTTGTTTTTCACAGCATTTACTTTACTTTTTTTTTATTTTAACAACCTTGTTTTCTTGGGGAGGCTTCGTTTGTTTTTGTTTTGTTTTTTTTTAAAGAGGGGGAAATATTTTGTATGAAAGATTGTTGTTACTAAAGTCCAAAATTTTGAGTTATCCTATGCCAACACAATTGTTTTTATTAACTTAAAACCTGCCTAGAAAGAAAAAAAGACATTGTCCAAGTTTAGCACTTAAATGTTGAAGTATTATCAGCGCGTCTCCGCGTGGCGTCGGACGTCGACCCGCTTCGCATCGCGTCGCGTAAGGAGGCGGACCGAGCGGCTCCTCGGTCCTGTGCTGGGTCCGGAGCTCGTTCATGGGAAGACCAGTCGGTTCAGTCAGTAGCTGCTGCCCTCGTGTGGCGTAGAGAGATCATTACAAAAGGAACCACTTTTTATTCTAATAACAGTGTTTTAGCTGTGATTATGGCACGTCAAACCGAGTTCACTAATTTGATTTTGATGTTAATTCTTTAAACCTGACGCTCTCGGCTCAGTGGCAGCATGATGTAAACTAATTAAATAATAAGGGTTAGTTTTTCTGGGGGGGGGCTACATCGACTCTAGTGTACTTCTTCAAAAAAAATAGAAAAATACAGCACTTACAGGGCTTTTATATCTGACTAGAATGTTCCATTATTTATTAGCAGGAGCCTGCATGCTCGTTACCTTAACGCTGCTGACTGTAACCTGTACACGGTATCCTCCAGTCTCACTCAGCCCCCGGCCCTTTCCAAGAGAAGACGCCCATAGATAGATAATAATCATCAGGTTTTTTCCTAATTTTTCGCGTGACGACTGTGTCTTGACTCGGCTTACGAGACAGAAGAATCTGTATTTTTTTTTTTTGAGGATGTCCTCGACTTCAAACTGAATGTCAGCCAATTTGTTTGCCAAGACAGAGTCTGGAGCGGCGTCCGCCCGCTGCGACGGATCAGTCTGGACTGTAGAATGTGTGTGAATGAGCTACTATGCCTGTATAGAGCTTTTTGTCATTTTTTTTTTTTTTTGGTTTGCTACCTTGTATGGCTTTTACTATTTCTGATGGAAAAAACACATTAAAAAGCAGTACAAATCAACGCACGCTTGTTTTTCTTTGTGTCACCGCAAACTCTACACGAGGAAAAAAACGGCGCTGAATGAGTTTGATTTACGAGGGGAAAATAAGAAAAGACTTCGCTGATGCTATCGTACTGACCTTTATCTCACCAAAATTCAATTTGGATCCTTTTTCCATCAGTCACGTCTCATATTTTTGTTAACGATGACTGAGAAACTGTAGGGGGGAAGGACGTGGACTTTGTTGCATGTCGAGAAAAAGACTGAGAACATCTGCTTCGGGGAAATCTAGAGGTTGGTTAAGAAAAGTTGAGCCCATCTGTGTAAAAATATACAGGTCGGCCTTGATTTTACAGACCTACAGGACATCAGCCGCTTCCTAACAGACACTGGCATCACCAGAAAAGACAAAAAAAACAAAAGACGAAATCTGTTTTTTTCGCCCTCCCAACAAGAACCTCTCGAGAACCGCGAGAGCTCTCAGAAAGGTGGAAATTGTTATTGTGTCACAAAAAAGTCTTTTCCGACCAGAACCGCTCTGTTTTTCATGACCACAACCTTCCAGTTGTGATTACCTAAACGACTCCAAACCTTTTGACCACAGCGATGGCAGATCAGGAGACAGTCGCATGAATCATTTTTGTTATGGTTTTTTGCCGCTTCGTGTTTTGGAAGGTTAACGACAAACAACCTGTTTTTTCGTTCAGTTCGGAGGAGTCGACCTCCGATGTTGACTGAACAAACCCCGCGCTGTGTGACTCACTCTTTCTTCTTTAGACACAAACATGTCATTTAGGTACTGAAACCTCATGAGGGCATCGATGAAAACACCATAATTTACTTTTTTCATAGATTTCATTATCATAAAAACATTGAAAACATTGTTTGGAACAACGACATCAGACTCCAGGAGGACGACACACGTCTGTTAGTGCCATACTCGGTGGATTATAGTAGAATAACAACGTCCAGCTTCGACTACTTGGGGTTGGTTGTTCGTGCAATCTCATGACATCACGGCATTAAGTCTATAAAAGTTTGAAATTGTTATAATAAAATTTTATGGACAGCAATTTTCTGTACCCTCACCAGCTTCATAAAATGAGGAGAAAAAAAAAATGCAGACGTTTTAAAATGAGCAGGCTGCAGGAATGTGACACTATTAAAGTGTTCTCTAAACGTTGTCATTCATTTTGTTTCGGTGACGTAATGAGGTTGCTTTTTCTCTCTCCGGTCCTGAGAACTTTAGAGGAGCCATAAAACGAAAGGACGTAAAACAAAAAACAAAAAAAAAAGAAAGAAAGAAAAAGCATGAGAATGTTTAAGAGTGATGTTGTTGTAAAGACGCTCTGGTTTATCTCAGAAAAAAGGAGCGAGACTGAAACTGCATCTGCATGTCTTGTGAATGTGATGCCGTGAGGAAATGCAAATAAAAAAATGTAATGAACATTTCAGGAGTAAAAAAAAACACAATTCATTACAATTAATTGTTTTTTTAGTGAGCTGACAGCTCCTGGATTAATCGTTGCGGCTCTGGACGGTTGCTAGCAAACAACAAAATGCTCATCGTTAGCAGGTGTTGCTAATTAGCACTGAAGGGAAGAGTGGAGGGATCGCCAGCGTTGGTTTACTTCATTGTGGCAGCCCACCCAAAAAAAACTAAACATGTCGGCCTCATGGTGGCGCCACAGAAGAAGCCATTCGGTCTCCTCAGGGGAACATGGATGTCTGTGGGTTTACATGTACAACATTCAATGGCTAATCTGTCCAAGAGTTACATTAATAGACATTATTCATATCCCTGCTTAGTGCCGCGACTGTACAGACGAGTAACGACACCGAAAGTGACTCATCTTTAAGTCTAAGTAATAATTTGTCAGTTTGACGTTACACAGGAGCATCTTGCTGTTGGTTCCCATGGAAAAGGGAACTAAAAATACCGCGCTGGAAACTATGGCAAAATGTAATGTTGAATCACACACACACACACACACAACAAGAGAACACA
Source organism: Sparus aurata (assembly GCF_900880675.1). Classification (NCBI taxonomy): domain Eukaryota; kingdom Metazoa; phylum Chordata; class Actinopteri; order Spariformes; family Sparidae; genus Sparus; species Sparus aurata. The sequence goes on along the minus strand of NC_044195.1, from coordinate 30,846,701 downwards.
GAACTGAGGTATTTAGGGAACAATGGTGTTGCTCGGTGAGGCCGGTAGTATTTTAAGGAGATAATGAGAGACGTGGAGGTTTGTCTAACACAATTGTTTTACGAATAAACAAACCTCGTTTTCCAAGTCGAAGCCTGTAATGTGGCAGATGTGCAGCAATCAAAGCTGGAACCTCCGTGAAGAGCCACACAACCGACCTCCGGAGTTCTTAAGCCTCTGGCAGACTGGAGGTGGTGGCGGGTGTCGCACTCAATCACAATCATGGCAAGATTTTTCCCTTTTCTAATTACAGAGACACTTTGTGTTTCATTCCTCGCTGACCCCGTCATGCAACCTGTCCGAACACATTTATAGATGCACGGGTAAAAAGAACAGACGCTGGATGAGCCGTGTGCGCGTGAGTCACGGATGTAAAGATGCGACGCTGTTAATTGCACAGCCGCTCTTCGGTTTCTAAAAACTTAACACACCTTTGCAACGACTTGTTGTTCATCCGCCTGAGAACGAGGAGGGATGAGAGGGAGCAGTTTTATCAGACGCTTCCCCGAATCCTACAGCTGTTACAGACTGACGGCCTTCTGCCCGTACGGATTCTCCTGTCTGTTCATGTAAATCTTGTCTTCTGTATGTATGCACCATTATTCACTCTCCAGTGAGCAGCAGAGGCCGGCCACCTGTCGCTGTAATGAACTGGGACGTGTTCAATGATGTATACATGTCGTTAATTATCATAAATCAATATTCGTGGCTGCAGTGGTTTTAAAAATAACACATTTCAGGCATCGCGCGAATTCAGATTATTGGAAGAAGGTGAAGATGGCTGCAGTTTATGTGCTCTTCAGTTTGCTGCATTAAAGTGGTGTGTTGTAGAAGTCAGTGTGTGATAATATGTTCGACCACTTGATGACAGTGTTTCCTTTTCAGACAAAGCACATTCAACGAGGCGCTCTGCCATAAATCAGCTGACATCTTTCCAACTTAGTTTACATCTGAGGTGAACTTTAGATCTGTGATCTGACTGTGTTGTGTTATCTGTACGACGTCTTTCTTTGGTTTTTAACTCTTAACACAGAATACAGATTGTATTATTGTCCTATAGATCAGGTATGGAGAAGAAGTTGTGTATAATAAACTAAATGTACTCTCACCACAAAAGAGCACAAGCTTTAGTTCTTGGGGAGCTGAGAAATGCTTCCTGATGAGGATTACAGTCTCTTCATCCGCCTCACACGATGGAACAGAGACGCAACTCTGGAAATGTTAACTTGTTCTCCACAGGGGCTCCAGATGACAATATCAGGGGGAATTACTGCCGATTTATTCGGGGATTGAGATGGTGGATGAAAGGAATGAGCCTTTTAATCTGTTTGCTTCACTAGTCTCTCCTCTACACTGCGTCTTTCTTGACACATTCTTCATTTTTCGGAGTCAGCTCACAGCTAAATTCTGCACAATTGTGGACTAATTAGCTGCAAACCCTTCACAACCAAGCGATACCACTTTGGAGTATGCACATGTAAGGTTTGTCTTCTGGCTTTGGACCAATCCCTGCTTGGCTTTTGCTTTTATCTTAGCTTAGGTTTGGTTGTTTTACAGCCAGAAGACTAACATTACCTAAGTGTGGACAGGTGAGGTTAGCCTGGCAGCTCTACTTTTCTATCTAATGGGATGTCTGACATTGGTTACCGAAATATTGGCACGAGGTTGCAATAACTGCTTTGCATGAATCAATGAGGATCACCAAACTCTCTAAAAGTATTCTGAGTATGAACAGAACTTTCTCTTTGTCAGATTTGTCGGCGTCAAAGATGGCTACAGCGAGCTAGAGAGACAGGTTGATACGTAGAGTATTTCATGTCTAAAATCAATAAATTGGCTAAGCTATAATGTTGTTTTTGTTTAGTTTCAGGTCTGTCAGACACTGACTGTGGTTAAGTGATGGGACCCAACTTTCAGCCTCTGCAGCTCAAACCTCCCACCCTGCAAGACTTCTGTGGTAGTACAGCAGTAGAGAACCAAAGTCACGCCCCATTCTCCAAGTCACCAAAGTCGCAGTTTGTCGTAATTGAAGTCAAATACCATCTAGTTTTGTGTTGAAGTGCTCAACAAACTACATCATCTCGATCGACTCACGTCACCGACACCAACGTTGCCGCCACCTCGGCTCAGAGAAGGTGCTAAACAGATGAAAATCACAATAAATCTGCATTTACTGACAACTGCAGGTATGTGAAAGGTCAGATGATTTATTGTTGGGTCGCGTTCTTAGGACGTTGAATACTGGCAATTCTAGTTGGCGGCTGGCCGGACCCGCCAACTCAAAAGTGGCAGTATTTAAGTGCCTGACTCAATGATCAACCATCGTCCTCCAGAATCACTTTTTGGTCTGTAAAAAACTACAGATGAAGATGCTTTTTGAACAATAGCCCTCCAAGTCAGCCAGAGAATTCATGTTTCATAAACACACAGCTGATTCTGCTTTTTTAGCAGATCGTGGTGTCTCTTTTAACTCTTTTCCACTGGTCAATAATCCCATTATACTCAGGCTTTTGCGTACAGTGGGAACGGGTGAACTCGACAATACACCTGGGTCAACTGTTGTTCTGATCGCTTGGCTTGGCTCAGCTCTGATCCAAACCGTGGACCTATTACTACCTGGTAAACACACTAAATTTTACCGCGGACATGTTATCAACATGAGGTGATGGTGCATTAATAAGGAAGGAATTTGGGATGCAGATGATTGTTGTTGTCTCTTCCATTACAACTGTTTCTGGCCATTCGTAACGTACAACGTGACGGGCTGCCTTGTGGAAACGGGGTCAATCAGCGATTTGTAGCGGGTTAACTAGCATTAAAACAACCTGTGCAGACCTGCTAACGTTGGTGGAAGAGTCGCATCGTTCTTTTTCTTTTTATTATATTCTATTTATCTATTTCCTGCAAAGAACTTAACTCTTACCTCATTTGATGTTTTAAAGTACGTATGTAGGAAAAGATTACTCCCTGACGAGGAAGGAATATCTGAAAATCAACATTTAGTTGGACTGAAGCAACAGGTGTCTGGTTTCCTACAGAAGCTCGATGCCCTTTGTCACACATGGAAACATGTCACCATTTGGAGCGAGAAGAGCGTCAAGGCCTCCTGCCTCCAATTAGATACACAGAGAAGTCAGTTTACACTTTGCCAGATGGAGTGTAAACCTCCACAGCAGAAAGCAAATGTATATACTGTACTGTACTCATCCTTCTCACATATATCATACAGTATATTATGAAACACAAATGCTGGCAAATGGTCTGCAAGCAGATTCTGGCCTGTCAATAAATGACATGCTGTGTCTGGCGCGAGTCCATAAAATGTATGACTGAGCTCACAAAAAGAGATGATAAAACCATACAAAAGAGAAATGTGTGTGTGTGTGTGTGCAGCATGTTCTAATTTTTTAAGTACACCTTTGTGTACTCGATGTTTCTGGCAGCTCCAACTCACCGGAGGGTGTAAGGAACTAACAAAAGTGTGATTTAAATACAGTATGTATCCTGTGTGTTCCCGTGCATACACAAATCGTATAGATGTGTGTGTTTTCTGGAGTCACGAGCGAGCGTCCATCCTGTGACCGGTACGTGTGACTCACTCTTATTCCAAATGTTTCCATCTTGGCGCCTCAAAGGCAAAAACCATCAGAGTGCTGTCACCATCTGGACAGTAAAGGCCCTCCTGGGCTGCCCGCCTCATGTCCCTGACTCAAAAGACTTCAACTAAAAATACAACTTCCAGGATGTTATTGCAAAAAAGCACCAATACATGACTGGCCTGGATTTTTCTGCTCCTGGCGCTTGATGTTTCTGTCTCCTGTCCATAAATAACGAAGGTGAAATTGCTCTCTCACACACACACATCGCACAGTAGTAATAATGTTGTCACGCCGTCTAATAGGCATGCAATGGCTTTGATGAAAGACAGTTCCTGGAGAATGAAGTCAATTTGGGGTTTTTTACGAGGCAGAGTTTTAAAGCAGCGCTGGTCTATATTTAATATTAACCAAATGACTATGTGTAACGTGAATGCAGTCGCTTGTAGTGACAAACCCACAGAGGTTTAACGTCAACTCTGCATTCCCTTCCCTCACTTTTCTGTTATTTTAGCTCTTGCTTTTTGGTTTTGCAGTCCGCAACTTTGCTCTTAACCGTGTTTCCAGCTGCAGCAGGGCGCTGTTCTGACAAACCCACCGCACACTTGCATGCCCAGCGCTGAACAGCACACACACGGGGTTAGCAACAAGCAAACGAAGGCAGTCAAATACCTACAGAGAGATATTTCCTTCTGGAAATGGTAGAAAAAAAAGGAGAGTGAATATTAGTTTTACATCGATCAGGTGAAGAGAAACACAACTTCAAATGAGCAGGGTTGGGACGATTGCGTCGACAATGACTGACTGTCATCGACAACTGAACCCAGACCATCGCATCACTGGGATTTGGAAAGTCGGCCCACCAGGGAGCACAAACAAGAAGAGTCCGTGGGTCAGAGACTTGACACGGCGGCCACGGAGTTCAAACTATATATGTATGATGGCTTTATCTGAGTACCCCGTGTAATCTGAATACTTTCACGTGTTGCTTGGTAAACCACTACCTCGGTATAGTTGGTTCCGGTCACCGGGTACATGTCGAGCACATGCCAGTAAAAATAGCTCCGGAGGGACAGGGCAAAGGTCAGGCTGAGCAGCACTCCACAGAATCGGGCTGGGAGAGACGGACCGTCCCTCATCTGTCCAAATGAGGACAGAAACGAGCAGAGGGAAGAAAAAGCCTGCTGATGGCTCCTGTTGCATCATGGAGCCGACCCACCTGTTGCAGGGTTGCTTCATTTTCACGTCTGAATCTCTACAGGTGAAATTAAAGACGTGCCACTATATGACGACAGAAAAGGGACCTTTGGGAAGACAACGTCAGGTTGTTGGATGTTTGCTCTTCATCTTGTTGGGATCAAACTTCTTGGACATTTTTATGGTTTCCTGGCTCTAAAAGAACCAACTTGAGCAGAGTATAGCAAAGTGTCACAGCCAGTGTCGTATTTCAGTAGTTCAGGCTTTGCAGTGGCAATGGGGTGCACATTTTTCTTTTGTGTATCTGCACAAAATATGTTTTCATGTAGAATAAAACTCACAATTGGTCGGAGCCAGCTTTCTGAGACAGGTTTTCAGTAAAACCACGGATATGCTTCAACTTAAAATCTGTTTTATGTTGCAACTTTAGGTTCAATTTCATCTTTACGTTATGACAACAATGCTTGTTGGTTTTAGGTATAAAAACCACTTGATTAGGGTGAGGAGGAGATCCTGTTTTGACTTGAAATAACTGGTTCTGTCGTCACAAACCTGTCCGGAAAATATCCCAACTCTTCATTGAAAACATCCAGTGGTGTGACGCTTACAAATGTCAAAATGCCACCTCTTGACATAAAAGTTAGCTCATAAACGTGTAATCTGAACAAGTTTGACACATATATTACAACAATTTGAACATATCCGTGGTTTGCAAAAACATTAAACTTCTGGTGACCAAGTCTGGACAAGGCGAGAATCCTTGAAGCAAGGCCCTGAGTTTTGCATCATGAGTACAGTACTGTATGGCAATGTTTCATCGTACTTTGAGAACATTTTCACTCGGCTTCTTTGTGGTAAACTGCCTTAAAAACTTGGTGGTACATCTTCAGTTATTATCCTGAAACACAAGAAATAGGAACGACAAAACCAAAGCAACTGTTAGCAGGAAAAAAATCCTCTTATGCAACGCTGGAAACTGTTTGTATTTAGGAGGGACTGGGCCGTCCTCCTCCTCCTCCTGATGGGTTTTATGGCAGCACTGATGGCTCCAGTGAAGAAAGACAGCAGGCAGAGATGGATGTGACACCGTAACATGAGCCAGCACTTGTCCCAAGCTGTTGTGAATGTATGCTGTGGTCTTTAACAGAATGACGCAGTGCAGTGCCTCCAGATATATGGGCATTCCAACACACTTCAGCACACAGGTGTCAAAAATGACATTTTGCGGAAAATCTGTGCAATGTGTCACTTTGAACCCTGTCACGCTTTGTGTACAGATTCCCTAAAAGCTCCTCAGTCGACCATCACCAATCCAGGAGCCCCAATTCCTCCCCTCACCCCACTCCCCCCCCCCCCCCCGGCCAATCAACACGTCCCAGAGCCCTGTAACAGATGGCTGCAGGGGTCACCAGGGGTTAGCTGGGGGTGGGGAGGGGGTTGGCTAAGGTTAGGCCGGGGCACAGGGGTGTTTGGGATTGTTGTGACATGGCCTGACTGCCTGTCAGTATGCAGGTGGATGAGTAGCATGTGGCCATGTGGCCCGCGAGCCCCTCCTCCCACCTTGTACTCTCCCAAAGTCAGGGCTTTGATTGCAGGTCAAGAAGCCCGGGATGGAGGGATTCAGTGGTCATCCCGGACCATCCCCCCAAAAATCTCCGTGTTGGGCTTACTCAGCACCCCCTCGCACCTGCTCTGGAAAAGTGCAGCGTTAAGCCGTGGAGGGGGTGGAATGGCCAAAGCAAACACAGGGCACAAGGAGGGACTGATGAACCTGGGCTGCATGGAACCATGATTAATCTGTGCTTATTAACCCTGAAGACCTTTGACCTTTGTAGTTTATTGACGGTGTGTCCCAACCTGTTTATTGGACTTTTACTGAATTATTCATTGTTAAAATGTGCCAACAAACGTGGTGCCTGTCTTTGATTAGAGCACGACTGAAGTTAAGATTTGGCGTCGCTCGCAGCCTGGCCTTAAACACCACTTTGAACCAGACTTAAAAAGACAGCTTTGGGATTAATTGACGTGAAATTAAGTGTAGACATTATAAAAAAATGACTTTTTCCTCCAGTGTCACAGTCGCGGACCCCTGGAGGAATAAGCTGTTGCATTGTTGTAGCTAATAGAGATCCTTATAAACCAAACTAAAGCAGTTTGACATTTTTGGCTTTCGGTGAAATGTCTTCACAAATATTGGACGGACTGAAGTGAAAACTGGTCCAGATATTCATGATTCTCAAAAAGTGAACCCTACAACTCCTACCCTGATCTTTTATCTTCACCACCGTGTTTACGTCATACGTTTTTTTATTGCTTGGATGGTTAGATTTTTCATTATGCAGATATCCAGGGTGCCTCGATATGAAAAACTTGCCACCAGAAGGCCGGGAAGCTTTCAAATATCCTTTGAATCCCGTTGCCAAATTTTGTGCCAATCCATGTAGTAGCTGTTGAAATATTTCATTGTTCCTACAGCATGAACCCTAATGACTTTTGGCGATCCCGTTTTTTCCTCCAGCACAACCATGAGGTTGACATTTGTGGTTTTGAGTGAAATTCCTCAAGCACTTTTGGATGGATTGCCGTGACATTTGCTGTCTCCCTCAGGATAAACTATAATAACTTTGGTGATCCCTCAACCTTTCATCCAGGACCTGCATCTGGTCTGAATTTCTTTTTGTTCGATACTTTAGTTGATGACAAACTAACGGCACAACTGACATTCCCATCAGCCTCAGCTGTACTTTGTATTTTAAGGCTAGTTAGCATAGTGTTCGCATGTAAAATGTGTGATTTGTATCTCGGACCCGAGGAAGACTAGCCGACAGTTTTAGTCTCAATGAAATATGCATTTCTGTGGCTCAGAACAAATGTTCCCTAAGGTGAGAGTGCAAACAAATTGTTGCATGTAACAAGTTAAAAAAATCCAACGTGCTAGCCAAGGATTTGCAGTGTGATAATTAGCAGCATAGAAGACAGCCACAAATATCTCATATGTCCTGTTTGGACGGAGCAACAGCACTGCTGGATGGCCTATTTCTCTCTCGTCCAGACAAATCAGCTGTGGTGGATGATCATATCCGGTATCTGCACAGCAGAAGGGAGGCAAATCACAGAAGAGGAGAAGACAAAGCTAGCGGGGAGGGTGCAGGACATCACAGATTAAAGCACTTTTCACCCCCGGATGGCTGATAAACGTCTACGAGAAGCATTTGTGTGCATCGTGTTACAGTAGAGCTGCTCGGGCGCCAACAGTAGAATGCGTCAGATGAACTCTGCAGGCTTCCAGCTGGGAATGTTTGATATATGTCCATCAAAACGATTAAACATGTGCTTAAAATGCCTTCTTCTGTTGAACCACACCTCTTCTTATCTCTAAATGTATCACTTCTTCCTGAAACTTTTCATAACCAGGGAGCTATATTATAGTTTGCCAGGAGAAAGTGGTGTGCAGTGTCAAACAAATCACTTTACAGATGAGGACAGATACTGACTACTTATCATGTGTCCATCATTTATCAGTCTCCAGAAGGTGTGTCCAGGCCTGTAACTGTGCCATTTCTCATTCTCAAAAGATTAGAAGTTTGTTGTGGCGATGCCAAAAACATCCTACGCTCGCAACGATCTAAATTCCTCAATTACAGTCAGAGGTATGGAGAAGAAAATATAAAAAGAGGTGAAAAGCGAAGGAACAGGAGATGGGCAGATTGGTTTCATACGTGGAAGGCAAACACTGAACCTCTCGTCTTGCCTACAAAGCGTCTAGACTCTGCTCGCCGCCCCGGTCCAGAACCCGAGCGTGAACTCGTGGTCCAGCCCTACCTGCCCTGTGCAGCCACTCAGCCCTCCCCCTCCCGCCTGTCCATCACGCCTGAAAACATACCAACGCCCCTTTCCTATGCTCCCAAATCCCAAAATGCTTATTACTGCGCTCAAAGTGATCAAAGGTTTTCATGGCCACATTCTTTCCAGTGTCTGGCCACGCCGGGAGCAGGGCAGGCGGCTGATACTCGGTCCAACCTTGGGGAACTTCCTGACTCGACGGTGATGTCTGGGTTGCAAGCTGCCCAACTCCCGACTGAATACAACACATGTACGGGTACGCGTACACTACTTAGACACATACACCCTCATCATGGTATGTTAGTTATTTATGTCCGGGACATCCTGAGGACCCTGGTTCTATAGAGGAAGGGCAGCGCAGGCCCTCGGGGGCTCCGTGGCTCTTCTGGACCACCGCTGTGTCCCTGAGGATAGACTGCTTAAATAAACAGGCGATCCAGCAAGAAATGAAAACAATGAAAACCAACGGTGACTGACACGACATCAGCTCATATGTGTGTGTGTGTGTGTGTGTGTGTCTGTGCGTGCTTGCGAGCGTGTTTGCTCACATATGTACGTCACTGATATCTCTGGGAAAGTGTTCTCCCTCGCTCAGGCCGGATCTTCGCTGGCAGATGCATTTGCCTGGTGGGACTGTGGGGATGTGTGCGTCTTTGTGGAAAGGGGCGGGCTGTAATTGTGGCAACTGTAAACAGTCGCTGGTATTGAGTTCTTCCTTCTTCCCTCTCTCTCTCGCAGTCCACTTCCCGCGTTTGTTGCGTGCCAGCGCATGTGTCCGTCCGTGTCTGTCACCGCCTGTGAGTAATGTCCAGATCTCCTGCGTAGCAACCTCGCATGCACAGAAGGCCGCCTGTGACGCGAGGCGTGACTTCAGTCTATCTGTTTGGATCACATCTGGATCGAGGGTCAAGACAAGCCAGTCTCCAAGCTAACGCCAGCAAATACGTTATCTAATAACTTTCTGAGGTTCCGTCAGGTTGTGTGTCACGAATTCACATCAACAGTCGACACTCAGGAGGCGGCGCGAAGCAAGAGTGGTCCAACATCTGGCCTCAAAGTGTGAAGGGTAACAGATATCAGAGCTGCGTCGCTTAGATTCACGCCATGACCGCACATGAAATGAAACTGGAGGATATTGAGAAGAAATGTCATTCGGAAAGATTTATTCTGTTACGTAACGCAAGAAAAACCAATACATTGCTGTTATATCCTATAGCTGCTTGCGACACCTGTTCTTGTGACAGCTCCTATCACGAGCCAGATGAGGAAGGAGTCCGCCACTCGCAGTGGAAGCTGGCGTCATTGTCACGTTTGCACTTGTGCTGTGAAAGAGGAGACCCTGACATGAACCCAAACCACTCGCTGGCTCGGCTTCTGGCTCCCACCGCAGTAAAACAACAACTGATCCTCTGAGTGTTTCATTAAGTTAACAAGCGCCGTGTCTTTCTGTTCTCTACTCTTTCTCCACACTTTCAAAATCCAGAGATTTTCCTTAAAAAAAAAAAAAAAAAGGGAAAATCAGACAAAACCCCACACGGAGTATTGAATGACCAAAAAGCGTTAGCGGGGCGGCTACATAGCACCCGGCACCGTCCAAATGTGACGCAAACGCTCATGTTCTGAGTTAACACTGCGGCCGACAGCTGACTTATTTCTTTCCAGAATTGCATTCATACAACAAAGAGTCAGCCCCCAAACAAAAACACAATAAAGACTGTGAATTAAGAGGTCTTCTGAGCTGAAAGCATACGTAAGAAGAATGATCACAGTGTTTGACTGGTGAAGGTGAGACTACAACACAGGACAGCACTCCAGGAACATGCACAGTCAGTAGTTGTGCTACAGCGTCTGGACTGAAATACACACTTACTTTGTGTTTTAATATAAATACATGCTCTTTTGAAATTGATCATATCAGTGCAGAATGACAAATCAGTCGTGCAGGCTGATTGACAGATAAAGTCCCTCCTTTAGGCCACCTGTACCAAAGTCCGACCTTCCCATTGGAGCCAATAAACACAGTAAACGAGCCATTCCTTCCTCATCACCAGTGATGTGCACAAGGGGGGGCCCAATTGTTAAAAAATGCGCACTAAAGTGCCCTCCTGAGAGCCAAAACTCGCGCTAAAGTGCCCTCCTGAGAGCCAAAAAAGCATGCCAAAGTGCCCTCTTGGTTGGCGAAACACACTAAACTGCCCCCTTGGCTGGTTAAAACATGATAAACTGCCCTCTTGGGAGCCAAAACACGCGCTAAAGTGCCCTCTTGGGAGCCAAAACGCGTGCTAAAGTGCCCTCTTGGGAGCCAAAACACGCGCTAAAGTGCCCTCTTGGGAGCCAAAACGTGCGCTAAAGTGTCCTCTTGGGAGCCAAAACGTGCGCTAAAGTGTCCTCTTGGGAGCCAAAACGCGCGCTAAAGTGCCCTCCTGAGAGCCAAAACGCGCGCTAAAGTGCCCTCCTGAGAGCCAAAAAAGCGTGCCAAAGTGCCCTCTTGGTTGGCAAAACATACTAAACTGCCCCCTTGGCTGGTTAAAAACATGATAAAGTGCCCTCTTGGGAGCCAAAACGTGTGCTAAAGTGCCCTCTTGGGAGCCAAAACACGCGCTAAAGTGCCCTCTTGGGAGCCAAAACACGCGCTAAAGTGTCCTCTTGGGAGCCAAAACGTGCGCTAAAGTGTCCTCTTGGGAGCCAAAACGCATGCTAAAGTGCCCTATTTGGAGCCAAAACGCATGCTAAAGTGTCCTCTTGGGAGCCAAAACGCGCGCTAAAGTGCCCTTCTTTTCGCCCCTGCCCTGAACAACTGACAGGAAGTTAGCATCGTATCTGTAACTGCAGCAGACAGAAAAGCATCCATGGATCTATGGATCTGGCTCAGGACGACTTTAGACCGCCTTGTAGACTGTACCTGGTTTTACCTATATTGTGTTATTTTCTATACATGAAATCAAAGACGGTATGATGTGATTTTAGCAGCAGTAGGTTGTCATACAATAAGACACATGAATTAAACTCAGATATTGGAAAAAAACTACCATCTGGGTTGTGTCTTCATGGTATTCAACTTTAAGACTTGTAGCGCTGCAGAACAATATCTTTCAGGGTGGGTCCCTGTTGGGCCGATGGTTTGACCTTTTTCTTCGCTGACTCCACTGTCTAAAAAAGATGTAGCCGGACTCAAAAGGAGTTTTTGTTATTTTAAACGCTTGTTTAAAAAATATCATTGTATCTTGTACCAAGAAATGTCGCAACGCACCAAAAAAGACAAGGACGAGGAGGACGAGGAGGACTGCTTGGACGCAAACTGGGTCGGGAACAATTTAGTTTACAAATTCTTCTTCTTCTTTAGAAAAAAAACAGTGCTGCAGAAGATTTGCAGCATCACAATAAGACCGTCAGTTTGGGCTGAGATGGGAAAGTTAACAAAGTGCAGGGAATAACATCATTTCATGTGGTCGTCTTCTTAAATGGTTATGACACAGTAGAACAGAACAAGTGCCACCAACTGTTGATCTTGATTCAACAAACTCTGTTTTTTTTGGCAGATTTTGCAAATTTGGTTAACTTTGCAACACTTTTGAAGCCTGATTTATGTGTTTTGGTGACAAACAGTGAACAGAAATGGAAAACCCCAACAGGGTGTCTTGAAAAGTTGTGTCTACTCGTTTACATGGAAAGTGTTTTGTCTGCTGGGCGAGCGGTTGGACTGGTAGCGAGGGACGAGCCGGCAGAGGGCTAATCAACCCACTGTTGTCCACACAGAGGTCACCACGGAGAGCCCCACCTGCTCTCTGACCTTGACCCCTGCGTCAAATCACCCTCAGCTGTGTGTGTGTGTGTGTGTGTGTGAGTGTGTGTCTGACAACGGTGCTGCTACACAACCCCGAGGGGCTTTAAGGGCAGGTTGGGTTCTGCAGGGGGGGAAGCTGCTGGGGAGATTGAGGGGACCAGAGGTGGCCGACCTTTGACCTCTCTCCATTTCTGTGGACTCAGTGTCACAACCACAGCTGCAGCATCCAGCAGGTGTGGCGACTCATTTTCAGCTCAGAGCTGCAAGTCTGCGGGCTGCGGAGGCGTTGAGTGCCGGGGCACGAGGAATTTTGAGGCTCTATTTGCTCCAAAATGAATATAAGACTACAAGGATTAGAAGGAAAATGTACCTGTTGTGCATCACACACAGAATACAAACTTGTTATGCTTATCATTTAAAAAATATCTGTGTCCAATGTTGCATCAACTTTTTTTTCTGTGGTACAGAATATTGACATTTTTGAAGGTATTTTACCAAAGTTAGAAATTCCAGTTTTGTTGCAACAGCACAGGTGATTCTAATGAGTCTTAAAGTAACATTTCAAGTCAAATAAACTGTATTATACAGAGGACACGCTCACCAATAAAGGCAACCTATGCATTGAAGATACGATTTCCCTGCCGTGGAGTCCAAACTGACATTTATACTTCACGGCATCCGAGCACAACATGTGGCTCCAATAGTGGATAGGCCCAATTTGTACGACTAAGTATGCCTATCAACCGCTAAACAAGATCGGAAAACAAACCCGAGTTACACACATGCACACACTATACACCACATACGAGGGGAGGAAGAAGAAGAAGAAAAAAAAAAAAAAGAAAGATAGAAAATAGATTTTAAACTTCAGCAGGAATTTAAATCGTGAACAGATTTGGTTTCGAGTCTGTGAGAATGACCCAATAACTGGAATCGTGTCCAGGAAATACAGCGTCACCACAACACCCATAATTAAAAGAATTGCTCATATTGATGCATGCACTGAAGCATCCATTCTGAGTGCTCTACTGGCAGCTGGTGGGGGCAGTCCGCCCTCATGGAGGTCTTGTGGGGGCTAGAAGGAAACCTCTCCAAACATTGAATAGTGTGTGTTTGTGTGCGTGCGTGCCTCGAGCCTTCCGAGATCCGCGCCGCGTGCCAATATACATACTTTTTACATGGACAAGTGGCCCACACATACAGGGGTGTAAACGTTCCTCTGCCAGGCAGTGTGCGTTCATGTATGGCAGATGGGCGCGCTGTGTGCCAGGCCTTTGCCAGGGGGGGCCGCGCCGCACCGGAGCTGCAGCCGGGCTCCGGGCGACGGGCCTCGCAGCACAGCAGCCTGGCAGGCGGCGCTGGCTCTTGGCTGACCTCTGCCTCCACCAGGCCGCCCTCACTCACTCACCTCATTAGCTTGACAGGAGCGACCAAACAAATTGAGGGCACCATACAGCTCACAGCACTTCCATGGGAACATTTTTTTTTTTTTTTTTTTTTTGTAAAACCCGCCCCCCTCCCCCTCATCCCCCCCCCCCCCCCCCTCCTTCTTTCTTTTAGTCATTTCGGTGTATGCGCCGTACACAAACACACACCCACGTGTAAACACTGACTTCTACTTAAGAGGGTGTCGGAGTTTGTGTTTGAACAAACACACGGACAGGAGGACGCGTGCGGGCTTGTGCACGTTTCTCCACGCGTACACACACACACACACACACACGCGCTGCAGGCGAGCGGACGCATTTGACCGCATCCAGGTTTGTAGATTGAGGCCAGGTACGGCATGAGATCATCACGCCGCACGTGAACCCGCTAAACAAAATCAACCTTTTCACGCAAAGCCTCCTCTTGTTTATGTTAACGCAAACTGTTGTAGCTGCGAGCGCGGTTCTCCGCCCTGCCCCCTCTGACAGACTTTTAAACGAGGGAAACGACCCGTAAAGGAACGACGACGCCGTCCAATGAGCTCTTATTTTATCCTTTTTGCCGTGTCAGCAGCGTCCCCAGATGAAGAAGAGAATATACCCCGGAGGCGCAGATGAAGACATGTTTGACACATGAAATAATGGCAGCAAGGGGCACTGACCAAATAAAAAGAGATCTACGGTGTTGGTTCTCGTGTGCCTCGGGGATTCCAAACAATGGTGTGATTTATTGCACGTAACACCCTTTTGAACCTGCTTTATGAATTGTGTTCCCATTGTGCAATTGTGCGGATTGCACACACACACTCGGCTTTGAGATCACAGCGCAATCCAACATGCCCTCATGCACACGGTATGCTGTGTGAGCGGTTTGTCAAACACACATTTGGGGTTCGTATTCATGTTGTTTTATGGCGACTGAGGACAAATATTGGCTGATTTGATCTGATGAGAGACACGCCTTCTGTTCAGCGGAGGTTTGTCTGCGGTGTGGGCTACAACACAACACACACACACACACACACACACACACACACAGCCATCTCGCATTGCAAGTTGACAACAATTTAATATACTCCACTATCTTTCACTGAGTCATTTGCAGTTTGTTTGTGATTAAACTTTGGATTTACAGCTTTGTAATCATCCTTCTATAATGCAATTAGTTTAGCCTGCTGCTTGCTTGATCTCTGAAATTAAAACTCTCTCCATGAAGTGCCATCGGTGAAGAAGTCAGGTAACACTTTAACACAACAGGAAAATCCAAAGTGCTCGCTGTCACAGCTCTTTATTGTTCAGTACTCGAGGCACATGGAGACTCTTCCCCACCGCAACTGTACCGCAAACGTGGAGAAAGTTTTAAACCCGAAATATCAGGCCATCAAGCAACAGGCCAGGCAGTGGGCGGCGTTTAAAAACTGGGAGCTGGAGGTGAAATAAGTCACAGGTGGCGTTAAAGAGGTGTTAAAGAGATGGCAGCCAGGAGGGAGACAGAAAGATGGATGTGCTCTGGTGCTTCACAGCCAAGAGGGAGCAGAGCTCGACCCAGCATAACTCGCCACCTTCTGTCGTTCGGATTACACAGATGAAATATTTGCGGCGTCATTTCATCAAACCTCGCATTCTTTTTCTCAGAATCTACACGTAAACGTGTGCTCAGGGCGGCTTTTTAGCAAATTGCTTTGGATTTAAATGCACGTTAACTTCACGGTTGATTCTCACAACTGTCAGCAACTGCACTGAAAACCGCCGCAGTCAGCCGTTCACCAGGGTCAAAAGGTGGCGACTTAAAGTGTGATGTCGGTCACGGCGGTTTGATAAGCCAATCGTGGCCGCACTGTGGGGAGTATTTTCTGTTTCTCCTTCGTTTAAAAATGGCTAACTGCTCGAGATCAGTGCAGCCCAAAGCGAAGGCCCGTGGAGAAAATTTGGCCCGTCATAAGGTTCAAATCGACCCATGAGATGTAAAGGTGCAATATGTAAGTTTTTAATCGGAAACATTCAAATATATCAACTGAAGGTAGCATGCTAACTAGCTAGCTCTGACCCGTCCTGGTCCAAAGCTCCTGGTAAGCACCTACGCTTCAGAGCTCACAGTCCCGACAGCTAGCTCTATTGCTGTCTGAGCTAACTGGCTAATGGTAGCTACTGTTAGCAACACTGAGCGCTAACTCTGGTGGGATGCCGCCCCCTCTTTAATGTAATCATGAATTCCACAGGTGGCAATTTCTTAAATATTGCATCTTCAAATAATTGTGATGAAAATCACTCTGATTCTAATTTGCTGCTTGTCTGTGTTTTACATCATTGTAAAATGAATATATTTGGGTTTGGCACTGCAGTATGTGTGCCTGTCCTGGTGTTGTTTAAATCTGAGCTTCTGGTTGTTTGAAACTGCAGTTGATTATTTGACAAGGCTCCATTAGTCAACTCCTGCTGGGGGATTAACTTTAGATGGGATCTGTAAATGTGGGAATGATGCATTGAAGGCGAGGGAAGCTGCAGGTTGAGCGTTCTGGTGTTTGGTCTTCGCTGTGTGTTAATGTGTGCTGGAGCACTTTGTGTGTAGAGTGTTGTGTACAGAGAGTCGGTGGGTCACAGACAAGGGTCAAAGAAAGCTACAAACGTAGTTCGTTAGAGAGGCAGAGGCAGTGAAATGAACACTGCTGATGATTGGTTGATAGGCAAAAAAAAGATGCTTTCTGTTAAGTAAAAATGTCTTTCTTTGCGTCTTTCTGCCATCTGTGAATTGTGTCTTTGCGTTAAATACTTTCTTCTGAATGTGTCCACAGCACAGCCCTGAAAAAAGAGGAGGAGGAAGAGGAGGAGGAGAAGGGACACAAAAGACGGAGAGAGATAAATGAGCGGATCTGTGTAATACAGCTGATTAGCATGTAGACATCACCTCATATGTTCAGTATTCATGTGAAGAGAGGAGCCCACCTACCAGAGACCATATCAGCCTGCATGTGAGTCAGATGCAGGCATTATTAAGGGGAACACAGGAAGACATCTTTTACTGAAAACAGACCGAACATCCCACACAGGCTCTCTGCAAACTGTGACCACCGTGAACACATGATACATGGGGCTTTTCCACATACACGTGTGCTGGCTCGGTTTGACTCGGAACATCGGCCCAGAGCGGTATATGGACCTCGCGCCTCCACTACATCAGCGATATCAACTTGAAGGTGACGCGCTCGTCTTGTTTCTGTTACTAAGTTTTGATTATGAAGCAGCAAAACACGCATCTGCAGCCTGAAACAGCTGAAAGGGAACATGACGCAACGGTAGAATAAATCAGATCTGGCTAAAAACGTATGCTAAGACAAGGGTCTTGCTATGGCGATACAAGCCGGGTTAAAGAGGTCGGAACAAGTTGGCTTCGGTTAGGAGACGCCACTGCACCCGGCTCGCGCGCCGGCTTCAGTCCCACTCTGGAGACGGTCCATTTGGGACGCACCTCAGCACATCTCGGCACACTTAAGCCATTAACGGCAATGGAAAATTGTCAGTGCGGATGGAAAACAACATGCACGTCTGTCTTCGTGCAAATCAGACATGTTTCTCAAATCATTCCCTCAAGACCACCTGCGTGCCACGTCAACTGTGATCAGAATCAGTTTGTATGTCGACACCAACAACAGCATCGTCAGCCAGCGGTTGCCCGTGCCAACGACGTGGGCATCGGTTGGTAGGTAACGGTGACGAGGAAGCCTGAGAAACAGAAATCCATCATCTTGCCCTCCGAACAAAAGCACCGCCATGCATCCAGTCTTTCAGTCACTCCCTCTGGGTTTGACGTCTTCGTCTCGCGTCAAGTTGCAAACGATAAAAATCTCTTTGAAATCCAATTCTAGCAGCAACGGCGCCTGAGCCGAGACACATCTGCTGACAACTGATTGGAACTGCATTTCAAAACTACCTCTGAATGTGGTTTGGATCCGTCTGGAAAAATGTTATTTTATCTCCTTTTTTTTTTTTGCTGTCTTGACTTACTAACATCAATCTGGATGCCGTGTGGATTTGCCAAACGCTGACTCGATCTGGCAGTTCGAACGAGGCGTTTGATTCTTTGAGCCCGTGTTACACTTCGAGCGACCGTCCCGCGCGTCCTCGTTCCATCCGCCTCTCGTGGTCGGTGTTGACAGGGACCAATCAGGCTTGTGTAACACACGGCCATGTAAACACACACTGTGTGTTTTTAGGCCTGCTGATGCTGCTGACGTTGATCCCCTCTAAATCATTTCAATGCATGCGATGGGCGTTCTACTGCAGCCTCAATCGTGGCACATAAATGTATTTTTAGCCTGCGGTCTCGCTAGCTCCGCACAGCCTGTGCTCCTGACCATCTTCTTGATAAAAAGACATGAAATATGATGTGTCCTTAATGCGAACCATACTCTCTGGGCATGCAGAAGTACGGTTCCCTTCCAGCCCCATGAGCCTCCTGCACGCTCTATTCTTAAAGAGTAAAAACATCTTCCCATTTCAAAACGAGCGGGCTCATCTGTTGGTGCCTTGAAAACATGGATCGCCAGTGAACTTCCCCGAGTGAAGCTAGGGTTCAATCGTCAGGCCACAGAGTATTTATTAAGCCACATCTGGCATTGTCATTACGGAGCCGAAGCACTGGCGAACAGCGACGGGAAGGGAATGTGATTGAGTGGTGCAGAGAGCACGCGGGGGAATAGAGAGGAGCAGGGAGACAAAATGGAGGGAAAGATAAATTCAGAGGATCCTGTTTTCGTGTCGGGGCGCCATGTTAGTGCAGCGCGTGAGAATGACTAATAACAACTCATTCTTCATTCTCATTACCGCTGTGATTCTTCTTTTCGTTGCCTCTCGCAGGTTCAGACTGTGTCTCATTTGGCACGTTGTTCCTCGATGGTTCTTGTCTTTCAACGAAAACTGGAACCTTCTGCCGCGGCATGAATACACGGCAAGGACGTGAAAAACATTTCCACTTCTTAAGACATCTGTTCGTAACGTACATCAACATTGAGGAACAGCATTTAAAGCCTTTAGCCGGAGCCAACGCAGCACCCGAAACAGCCGAGAAGCAACGGCGTTCACAGCTGCAGAGGTCAGAAATTCAAGCCACCAAACACGGACAATGAAATCTACCCGTGGAATCTGTTTTCACCGAGCGACTATCAGCCTCTTTCTCCGCGTCGCTCACTCGTTCTCTATCTGTCTGTCCATGTGTGTTTGTGTTTGCATGTGTGTGTGTGTGTGCCCTGTATTTTCCCTGTTGCCTGGAACCACATGAAAGGTGGACACAAGAAGTTCAGCATCCTGTGCTGGGTGAGGTCCAAGGACTCACTGAGCATATGAAAGGAACTGAAGAGGAAAAGACTAAGTGAACTACAGAGGTTGAGAGACATTAATTCCTAGACAAAGCCAGAGGTTTGGGAAAAGACGCTCACAAACCGGAAGAGTCTTTGGAAAGTACCCCGAGAAGCGCGGCCATCAGATAACGCGGCGAAATTAACCGGACAACAAAGCAGAAAAAGGCAACTGTGAAGCTGAGATTCAGATCTGCTGTGTGGTGGGTTTGTGTTTCTGGCTTTTATTCTTTTATATTTTTTTTTTAAAAAAACATGCAAGACTAATGATTGAAAAAATACTCACACATGAGTACTTTTTCCAGTCGCTGGTGTTCGCACCGCAGGGATCCGAGCAGGAGCTTTCATCTTCGCATGTGTCCAGCAGTAATGTTTCTTCGCTGCCCCCTGATTGCGTTGATGTGGTTAGGTGCAGTCGAGTGTTGTTGCCAGCCTCTTATGTGAGGTCAACCGGGCTACGTTAGAGCGGCGTTCAAAGTATGTAACGGCGGTCCGCACGCATGTGACCCGGCCACGCTCTTTATGTTGTGTTAGCTTCGTGGCGGGGGGGGGGTGAGTTCTTGGCTTTGCCTCGCTACACCTATAGAAACCGTTAGAAGCTGAAGAATGTATGACGTAGATTGGAGAATGAGTTCTATACATGCTGCTCCTCAAACCGTTGACTTTGACTTATGTCATGGCGCCGATACAAAAGGTCTAGGCTCGCTCTTGATGGCCGAGCAGCTCCATAAAGTGGCTCTCTGTAGGAGAGTGGTCAGGCCTGTTAAACAGAACCGCTTTCACCTTTTCAAACTAACACCAAAGTTTCTTTTACATCTGCAGTAATCCAGATTTCCCATCTTCCCCATTATTTGCATGTTTGCTTGATCCAAACAAAAGTATAAAAACAACAACTTTGCTGGGAAAAGTACCGTATTGACCCGAATATAGGACGACCCTGATTATAAGACGACCCCTCTTTTCAAGACTAATCTTCAGAAAAAGACTCTCTTGGAAGTGGCCACTTAGAGGACCACGATAAGCTTTTCTCTTACTGTTAGCGTTTTCACGGTCTTTTTGGACCCGCCATCTTCGGACGTTACACTCCGTAACTCCATATTTCTTGGCTGGCTGACAGTTGTTTGTCGCCTCCGCTTCATTGATCACCATTATCTTAAAATTAGCATCATAGCTCCACCTCAGATGTTTGTTAACTTGCCCCACTTTTGATCCACTTTGCTCTGTACAATCACCGCGTCTCTCCATTTTTCATCTCCTGTCACTTCTTCTCCGCTGTGATTGACAGATGAGACTGAGACAAACCATGCCGAGTTGATCGGCGTTTCCATTACAGGTTGAAATAGCCGAGTTGCATCAGAGATCGACCAGGTTGGGAGTCGGATCATGGTGCACCACCAACTGAGAGTTGGCTTTTACCGACAGCAGCACCAGTAGAACACATACATGATGCAGATGCCGATGCAAGTTATGTTGGAAAGACGTTGTATGCGGGGCGATCGCTAATTAGGAACACTTTCCTGAAACATTGACCAACAGCTGACATCTCTGCTAAGTCTTCAACCATAATGATATGTAGCTAGCTATCAAAATCATTGCATAGTGCAAAAGTGAACAGTACCAAGAGAGGTGCATCATCAGTTAAAGCCACACCTTCAACAGGTAGCTCTGCCATAACAGAGAAATAAAACCCTGCCACTCTGGGCTGATGAACGGAGTCAAGCTGGTTCTTCAGAAAGTTATTGCTCACACACAGCAAACAGTCGGACACACATCCCCCTTGTAAAACCACAACTTTTAAACATGTCTGATTTTGTGCTGATTAAACCCACAACAAGATCCACCATGTTAATTTGTGAGCTACAGGACAGATTGTGTTACGTTTGGACGGAGCCAGTCAAACTATTTCACCATGTTTCTTGTCTTTGTGCTAAGCTGAGCTAACAGGCTGCTGGCTGAAACTTCATGCACTTATATTCTCATCTAACTCTCAACAGGAAAGCGGCTATTCCTTGACAGAAAATGTGTCTTTTGTACATCTGTCATTATTGCAATATAATATTCTATAAACTTGTGTATTATTGTCATAGTTTAGACCACCACAGTTTAGTTTTTGTCACCACTGTCCGAGTAAACAGCAGCCTCAGTTGGCTTCGTAACGTTTCAGGCTTTACCAAATTAATACATAAACAACAGCCAAGCGCTGAGTTATCACTCAAATAATTCACGTCTTCTCAGCGAGGCTGCGGCGTCTGTGTTGACCCTTAGAGATGGGATCTTGTTTGCACAAACTGATGAGTCACCCAGACAATTAAATGAACCACACAGAAGTTGTTGTTGTCAAAAGAACCAGTTAAAGACAATAGTGACTCCGGTGCCAATGGGTGTATTATCCAAAACTACAACAGTAACCCACGTTGTGAAATGTTGGAATGTTTGTGTTGTGTTCTAGAAAACCTTGATAAGCAACATTATGCAAAAGCAGCTGTTGAATATCCAGCAGCTCGCTGTTTGTTGGGAACTCGTACAGCGGCAATATAATATATTCACCCCCTCGGATGTTTTCCCCTTTTATTGCTTTTCTAAACGGTTATCCTGGAGGACAAACCTGATTCAGTCTGCAAGACTAATACAACCTGGGAAAAGATTTATTTTCCGGCAAGATAATGACCCGAAGCAAACGGCGAAAGCTACACAGATGTTTTAAAGACAACAAAGGTGAATGTGATGGTGGAAGAGTGGCCGAGTCAAAGCCCGAACCTCGATCCAGTAGAGGACTTGGACTTGGAAAAGGGTTGTTCTCACCTGATCCCCGTTCAACCTGACAGAACCTGAGCAGGTTTGCAAAGAAGAACGGAGAAATATTGCAGAGTCCAGATGAGAAAAGCCTGATTGAGACCCGTCCTCACCGGCTCAGTGCACCAAACGTGACTTAAAGGGGGTAAATACTTCTAGAATCACTTATTTCACATTCTATATTTTTAATTAATTGACATTACTTTGTAGAATTCTGCTTTCACTTGCACACAAATGAGTTTTATTTTGTAATTTTTTTTGTTTTGTATGTTTTTTGCATATTGTCCATTTACAAAAGCAATAAAAGCTGAAAACATCCGAGGAGGTGACTTCTCCCTACAGGCAGTGTGTACATGTGTCTGAAAGAACGGCAGCTCGTAAGAACAAAAGCTTAAGGCGCCATTTCCAAAAACCTCACTGAATCCTCGAAAATAACTTTGAAAGATCTTAAGACTCATTAAACACTCATTTCCTTTTCCCAGCAATCATCACATTTCTCTTTTTTTCCCCCCTAACGTGGAAGTTTTATGGTAAAATAAAACTCTTTAATTACACAAAATATGGGCTGAGGTAATTGAAATATTCCAATTTCATGTTGCCACGGGATGTTTTTCCTGCTTCGGACTCGTGTTATGTAAACACGAGACCGAATCGGAAATGTACTTTTGAATTAGTAATGCACCAATTACTGCAGTTTTTTTTATCCTCCGGCAGTTTGTGGTTTTTATCAAAGTGTACCTTTACCTTTCACACGAAGCGACCGATGCCAAAAAAACACTGACATATGAGCGAGGTCGTGAGATAGCATCGGATCGAAATGCAAATGACCATAATTACTTGTGTGTGTACAGCGAGAACTGCTCGGAGGAGTTCTGCTCCAGTGTGGTCAAGCGGTGGTCAGACAAACACAACAATGACGCCAGTGCAAACAACCACGGAGAAAATCAAGTTACTGAAGTGAAATACAACTTAATCTCTGCAACGTTTCCCCTTCAAATACATAACTGATATCCGACTGTGAACAACTGCACTTACAAAATGCTGCGGAACAGAAAAACCCGGGGTGATAAAAATCTGATGTGACTTTATGTGAAACAGACGGGAAAAGACAGGAAACAGAAGAGAGAGTTTTCTGGGAATCACGGTACATTTTCCATTCCACGGGATGTAATAATGGAAAACAAAGTGTATTTGGGTTTGGAAAAAAAAACAAAACAACAACACGGGGAGACAGCGCAGGTCCAACAAATAAGCCTCCTAATAATTATTTCAATGTTTGCCTTCATGACGGCATCAGATGTGAGTAAGAGCCATTGTTTCTGTCGCGGGGAAATGTTTTCCTTGTGAAGATTGGACTTCGCCTGGCTGTGATTCCTCTGTAGATGCAACCGGCTAGAAAACCTAACCTGACGTCACCTCTGGAGTTTTTTTTTTTTATTGTTTTGACATTTCTTTACTTTGGAAAAAGTGAAGCTTCTATTGTGATCCGGTCACGGAGGGCTGAACATCGGCACTGCCCTGACACACACCCGCTGATTCCTCATCCCGAGCACGGAGCCAGGGACAGATCACCGATAGTGGTTGATCCTTCGCACAGTTGGAACATGCAAATATATCAGAATCCGATGATGTGATGGGGAAAGGTATTCAGAGAGTCTCAAGATTTAATTGCATCAAGCTGGAGCCAGAGGAGGCTGTTGTAATTGTCCTGTGAGTTAATGTGTAAGATAATGTCATGGGTTTGTTTTGAGTGGGGATGGACCTCCTCCCACAGTAATAACACTAACAAGTGTTATCTAATTAATCCGCACATGTTTATTCTTTACTTCGATTGCCAAATAAAATTAGATGAATTACTCATGAACAACTAGTTTGAAACTGTTCAACTGTAAGAAAGCAGCGACACGGAAATCGGTGCAAGAAATCAGAAGAGCGCAGACATGCCGGTGTCCGGGTGGCATAATGTTCACTGTGTTCATGCAAACGCTTACTGATTCAAACTAAACACTAATTAGATGGTACTGGAGGTATTAACTCAGAAACCAAATGGTAAATAGTTTCACGGAGCCCTTTTCTAGCCAACCGACCACTCGTAGCACCTGAGAACACATTCGTAGCCTGAAGACAGAAGCTGGCAGTGAAGGTGCTGATCTCCTCATCATCATCTTCTCTGCAATGTCTCTGAGCACACCCATACATCGACACACACACACACACACACACACACACACACACACACACTCAGGGTCTGCATCCTCTGAAGGACTCGGCCTTTGCGGTCTTTGAAGGCGAGTCCTTCAGAGAGACCTTGTTGACCTCGTCAGCCGTTGTTAAATGTGACGGTCTAGCCTTTGGAGCATTTCCTGGTTGCGTCACCAGATGTTTTACCCTTACGTCACGATTACTGCTGCCCAGGCCCGTGAAAGTGACGATCCACACCACGCGATGTCGCCATTTTCTCTCTTTCTTTCTTCTTTTTCCGGCACGCAAAGAATCTTGGGATATGTGAGGTCACGAAGGATCGTAGCGGTGCATCCTCCAAAAACAGGGAAAAGAAGGAGCATTCTTCGCGCAACGTTGTGACGTAATTGGCCTTTAAATGCTCCTCCGAAGGATGCGGACCCTGAATTGAGACACAGCATGTTACGACCTCTCCCTTTATGCCCGCCGTGATGCAGCTGATCACTTCCTGCAGGAGCTGGCAGTCAGGGAGGGTCGTTAGGCCGAGGTGCTGACGCCTGGCTCGGCCTCTACCAGGTTATAAATGCCAGCTTGGTCTCATTGTCTCTCTCTCTCTCTCCTGGGCTCCACATCATTACAGGTTCTGGTTCTGGTTCTGGGTTCGTCTTGGTGTTTTCTTTGGCATTCAACAGCTGCACACACACACACACACGCCTCACTTATCCACACACACTGCCTTCACCACTGATGCATCATGCTTTTTTAACCCACCTTGACAAAAACATACCGTCCTTTGAGAGATTTGTGTCCTGTACGTGTCACAAGTTCAAACCGTGGCTGCCGTCTAAGAAGTGTCACTCTCACCGTCACATGTAGAAAAACACGATCAGGAATGGAACCGAATGATGAACTACTTCTGCACTTGTTCAGCAGTTAGTGGGTCAGCAGTTTCCCTTCGTCGTTACATACGTGCGAGAGCATGTCGAACATTTTCTAGGAGAGCCACACGTTTCATGTGTTCATTTCAACGAGTGTAATGCGTGTTTTGGCAAGCGGGGGAGACTTTGAACAATCACGTCACTGACACAAAACAAAGTCTTAAAACCATAAAGGCTCTGTACGGGGCTTTCATGCTCGCCTTCCGTCAGCCTTACACTAACACTGCGGCCCGCTCGTATGCTGGTACCTTCATTCAACACGACAATCTAAATATACTCAGGCGATATTTACACAAGCCTTATCTGCCAGACTGTCTTATAGCGCTGATTACACTGCAGTTTGGGGCTTTGAGTCGTCTGCACTCACGTTTCTCTTGAGTCTACAAACATGTTTCCATACAAATGTGGCAGACGCCGAGCACTGTGAGCTCAGGTGTAGCTTTAGTCTTGCACAGCTGGATACACCCGACATACCTGGACGGACACGTAAAAAACCAAGTGCCTTTTCTGTTAAAAACCGAAGAAGGGAACACAGGGGGAGCGTGCACGGTATTGTTCCCAGAATCACTCGGCCGGGACGCCTGAACGAAACCCTCCCCGTCCTCTCCGGCAGGTTTTCAGGGTGAAGCCGAGGCAGGGCCGAAGACAGGCAGTGTGAGTTTAAAGCTGCTGACAGAAAGTTGGCCCAACAGGACGCTCCTCTGCAGGAGTCACACAGTCCTGATCTGAGGATATCCCACCGCCTCAGCTTAACAAGCTGTGGCCCGCCAGCGGACCGTGTCTGCGTTTGAGGATAGAGATGGTCTCTGAGAATCCATCTCGAGGCCGAGATCAGAGGGATAATCTAAATAATGACTCCAGCAACGTCAGCGCCGATGTCCAATAAACGTGTCATTGCCGCACATGTTAAATAAACAGTTTGCTGAAGCGATTAGACCAAAGATTTTGTTCATTTGTCTTCGGATTAATCAGTGAAACAACCACTATTCTTAACCGTGAACTCATTTAAACATTTCTGGATCATCTCAAACTTCTGAACTGTGAGAGCTTGCGACAAAGAAGTGAAAAGCAAAGGCGAGCCCCGTATCTGAAAATCAAAGCAGACAGTCCTCAGTTTTTATTAACACCGGGGCAAAAAGTTAACGTTAATGCGAGGCAATTGAAACGGGGCCTGCTTAAGCCCCCTTTGGTGGTATTTGGCAGAAAAAGAGAAATTCATTTAGTTCTTGGCAGAAGCTGTGAAGGGGTGTTAACCTTTTTGGCACAGAAATCAAAAATAGACGCACATCATAATGAGAAAATGATTAGATTATAAAAACTGTTGGTCTGTGTAAAAATGCTGAGACACACCAAGAGCTCTTTGCTGAGTTTTATTACCTCGAGGGTTTTTTTTTTTTGCACTTCTCACACAGATGTTTTGCCTGGTGTAATGCTTCTGCTTTAAATATGTCACAGGATTACCAACACATGGCACATCACACAGCATGTAGCGAGTGAGGAGGATTTATTGATTTAATCTGATGCGATCGCAGCGTTGTCACTTGAAGAAATGGGAAACATTACGATATTGTAACCCGTCTTTGATGGTTTTTTGGCCTGGAAGTGTTTTGAAAAGCTGCCGACTACATCATCACACACTTCTGTTAAATACGCTACACATTGTGATCAGAATCCGCTTGGACGAGCCAAATCTGGAGGTGATCCGACTCCCATTGCGATTGAGTCCCGGCCAGGTGTAAATGAAATCCATGCGGCAGGAACGCGTTTCACAAAAGAAGACGAGCCAAGGAAGTTAAAAGGTTTCCTGACGCCGCCTCGCCTGTTATCTAAAAAAGGGCGCCGAGCAAAAGCTTCGAGTTCTATTATTAGCTGGCGAGCCGGTCTTCTGTAATTAAAAAAATATTCAAAGATGAATAAATAATCGTGGAATTGAAATCACAAACACGTTGATTGATTCCAGGTGCGAGCAAACACACGGAGCGGCTGTTAAAATCCAGTTAATGTATCTCAATAAAGATCACATGTTGATACCAGATATTCATTTGGTCCAAAGTCATTAGCAACTGCCTGAGTTATCTGGGCCAGGAAAGACATGTTGAAACTCTTTTTATCATCTCACAACTCTAAGACTTTAATTTTACGCTGTGGTAACACTTTGCTGATGCTCTGGTTAGGCTAGCGGCACAAAAACCACGGTTAGGTTTCAAGAAAAGGTCGTGTTTGCATATCCGTGATTTGCAGAAATGGAGGAAAAACACTGACAGATTCTTCAATTCTTTATAAATACGAGCTGTTTTCTCCAAGAGATGAGTCCCTGCAAGGGTGACATGCAAGGAAAATAAATGAAATGTTCTCTTGCTGCTGTTATTACCATTCCAACAACAAAGCATTAGGATTGAAGAGGCTCATACTGCTGGCGGACGGATTCCCACGCACTGAACTCAGATCTGTTCCGTCTTATTCGATATTAAAGGATTTGTTTTTCATTCCTCTTTTGTCGTCCATTTATTGTTTAACCGACTGCAAATCTCTCAGACACTTTGACCTCGGTTCGGTCCGCGAGGACGCGGCAGTCGACAGTGATTCCGTATTTTCACAGAACTGAGCTCGTCATATCGCTGTGCTTTGCGGTAGACCCCGCTGATGTCATCCAGTTGTCTCCTCGGCTTCTTGCATCAGAGCCAAGTGACGCTCCCATGTTCCTCCGCTGCTGCGTGTTGGTCTGGTTGTGGCCTGTGTGAACACACCAGTGATTTGTGGTCATGAGGATACTTTTGTACTGTAAACATTCCAGCTTTCTGCTGCTGCTGCTGCTGCTGCTGCTTCCCATTTAAAGGCATCCGTCTGTCTGTCTGTTTGGCTGGATGTCCACTGGAAATGCAGGTCTGTACTGGAGCTTTGCAGCTTCTTCTCAAGAAAAGGATTTGGGACTTGGGGTTAATTGTAAACTTTGAGCTCACAGGAAGTGGTTAAATGAGACTTCAAGATCAATTGTGAGAAATTGAGATTGTTTGAGACAGTCTTTGGAGATCTCGCTTGTTTCTTGGCTGAATATCTGGACATGTCGGGGACAGGTTTTTCAACAATGAGGTTACAATGATCATAGACTAGCGTGTGATGATGTGACACCTGTGTGTCAGTGAGTGCGTCTACTGCTCAACCACAATCACAGACAGCACGGACACATCTCACAGATTATCAGTGTGTTTTCTTTCCACATTTGCTTACGGCACGTGGAGAAAAATAGAACAGATGCAGGAACAACTGTTTTGCAAGATTGTGAGCCTCCAGATTTTGAGAGGGCGGAAGAGAGAAGCTTGTGAGAAGTGCCGGTACACCAGAAGAAGTCACGGTACTAATGTCTCTCTCTGGACTTTAAAGGGATATTCCAGTGTAAGAGTAATCCATGATCTAACACACAATGAAACTGTGTTAGACTCCCCCTCGAGAGATCAAGTTTGCAGAGCGCTAGCTCACGTAGCTTTAGCGTCCTCAGAAACGACCGCACGACAACAATACACTGCAGTAAATGGATCCAAATATAAACCGCCACCAAAAGCCACAAATAATGCTCAGAACAGCACCAAACTTCAGCAACAGTACAAATAGGGTCTCAGCACATAGTCCGGGGCATCTAACCTCCGCTAGCTGAGCTGGATTTCTATTGTGAAGCTAAAAACAGACTTCCGGGTCGGGGAAGTCCCGACGCGACGATTACCGAGTGCGGTTAGAAATGCTCAATTCCGTTCTTTTCCCTGTCCGCTCTCGATAATAACTGTTCTAAACTGGCAGGTAAGACACATATGAACTTTGATTGCTTTTCCATGGAGTCATAATCATACATTTTCATCCATGAGCCGCTGAGCATTATTTGTGGCTTTTTGATGGCGGGTTCTTGTTGGAGGCGTATACTGCAGTGTATTGTTGTCGTGCTGTCTTTTTCTGAGGATGCTAAAACTCCGTAAATTAGCGGTCTGCTAACTTGATTTCCCGAGAGGGAGTCTAACACAGTTTCACGGTGTGTTAGACCATGGATTAAATTTACACCGGAATATCCCTTAATGGACAATAAAGAAAATGCATTTCTGTGGAGTTTAACGCCTCCTGTCTCATCTGCAAGAAGAGAGTTGCTATCATTTAAGAATACAGCCTGAAGCAGCATTATGCTCGGGAAAGGGGAGGAGAAAAATAAAGTGAGATCGAGGGCTAATGCTGCCATCTGGGAGCCCTTGTGTCTGCGCTGCCACGTGTATTGTCACCGGTGAACATCCCTATCGCTCAGCCTCGGGCATGCAGCTGCTGGTTATCTTCTCCGAACCTGCCGGAGACCGAACGATAGAACAATACTTCGGTGTTGCATCACCGTAGCTGAACTTGGTGGCTGCGGCGTGTAAACCACAGGGGAGGTGAACACGAGTACAAACTACAGCACGCGGGCCACAAACACAACTCTGGAAGCAGAGGTAGGTATTATACATTGTCTCTGAGGCGAGCATATGGGCTATATTAGTCCCAAAAAAACAGGTATTTCAATTTCAATGTAGACCAACATTCAAGAGCGTAAACATACATAACCTCCCACACACACACACACACACACACACACACACACATCTAAAACAAATGGCTCATTTACACAAAGTCCTAAAAGGTACGCTTTCACCGTCTCTCATGCAAAGTAGCCATGTGAATTAAAATGGAGTTGGCATGGCCGCTGCCTTCTTACGAGAAAGTCAACAAACTCTAGAGCTCTGGTTTAAATCTCGGTGCTGGCAGGGCACTCAGTCGCCTCCTCCTCCTCCTCCTCCTCCTCCACCCAGACTGCATGTTCACTGCTCGCCTCATGAAGTTTGGTCATGGCGCTTGTTTTCTTAGTGCTCCAAACCTCCACTGGTACTGGCACATTCAGAGACTTGTGCTAGTGTTATCCCCTCCCCTCCCCTGTCCTCCTCTAACTCCATCTGTTTTGCCAGAGGTGTCTTTCTTCATTAAGAGCGAATGCCCTCAGAGACGGTAACGCAGACAAGCCGGCCTCTCCCACCTCCTGTGAACCCCTCGCTGCACGTTAGGATACGGGACTTGTGTCTGTTGACTGTCTCTCTGCCAATCTACAATGTGGCTGGCTGCGCAGCGGTGAGCGGTGTGGCGGACCACGCCTGTGTAGCCTGATTTACACTCCTTTCTTCCTGGGCAGCCACTAGACAGCAGCCAGCTCCTGCAGGGACCAACGGCGGCTTCAGCTAAGGGGCCAAGCCCGGGGCCCATTTGGTTTTGGTTTCCTTTCGCCTGCCACTGTGCCACACCTAGCATGAGTTGGGCTAAATGAGACCAGTGTGTAGATTCAGAGATTGGGCTTAAACTGAAACCAATAAAAGGCGAGGCTGTGCGAGCCGGCTGTGCAGCCACTCGCAGGTCATATGTCTGTCTGTCTGTCAATTTATTCACGTTCTGCCCGACCCGCCCTGTCTCTAACTCATTTATGCATAAATTCTTTGTGCGTGCTATCGCAGTGAAGCATTGAGTCAGGGGCTGTGGTTCGTGGGCGGACGCTTGCATTCATTCCTTTTCTCCCGTTTTACCTCCACTATAGGCAGAAACATGTGCACGGCTGACATTCCTTCCAGTGTACCTCCGCTCTTCCATCGCAGAGGTCCCCGAGTGGAGAGAACTGTCTGCAGACTCTCTCCACATGTGGTACAAATGTCCCCGCGAGGCTGCATTTGTAAAAACAACGTCACAGCGATATTGCTGCTTATATATGAAGAGGATAACGATGAGTTTGACGAGATAAAGACAGTGCAAAGGGCTCAACTGCATGATGAGTGTACACCTCAACACAGTCAAAGATGATGACATAAGTGTATGTTACATATAACATAAATCTATGATAGGTCATGTATACACTGTTGATTCAAAATCAATTGAGTTTTAATTTTGATCATTGCCGTCAGAAGCAGGATTGAAGATTCACCTAGTATCAGTTTTTACTCCTGTGTGCACAGAGACGATCGACTGACTGGTAACTAAAGAAGGATCGTTTGCGAACGAATCAGTTTGAAGGAACGACTCTAACGCGAACGAACAGACCTGATTCCACGTTTCACTTCTCTCTCGTTCTTTCGTTCTCACAGACGAGTTGCTGTGTTATTCACTGTTTAGTTAACAGATTTTAGCCAATGAGAAACTGGAAAGCATAGCAACCGTTTCCATCAAGAAAAAATCATTTCATTTCGTTCGTAGCTCATCGTTCTAGTTCACTCAGTCAGTCACGCTTGGCTTACCTTCAATACATGTCAATTTAATGTCAAGGTGAATAAACACATTATCCACTGTTGTGTTGTCTAAATGTACACATCATCATGAAGTTGCAGCTTCATGTATCTCCTTTGAACTACAGTGTTTTGTTGACCGTTAGTACCGGAAACGCGACTGAATGAACGGACGATAAGAACGATTCTTTCTGCCAAACTGACCGGTGGGAACTGAATCTCGACATCAAACGATGAAATCCACCTCTGCTGGTAACAGAGTTAACACCATCAGACATGTCAGGTTTTATATTGATTTGTTTGAGAAAAGGTTTATTTGGAACAAATTTGGAAAACCAAATGTTGTAACAAACTGAATTTCTGTCTTTTTTTGTTTAATGTTGAACTCTGGAATTTTGCCTCACCTTACACCAGAATAAAGTTGAGCTGTTGTTGTAAAATACCTCCATGTATTTAGAAAAAAAAATGTATTGACAGCCCTTGACAATCCCATGATCTTTAGATCTTTATAAATCCTTTGAGACAGTCAAACAATTGCAAAATCAAAAATTTAGCCCAAGGTGAACATTTTTGAAATTGCTTAACAGTCCAAAACCTGAAGATCTTAAATTTACAGCAAATTCTCATAATCGAGAAGGTGGAACCAGCAACATTCCCTGATTTTGTTTCAGCTTTAAATTCATTGGGTCATTTGATTTAAATGTGCACAGAGTTAAAGCTGAAAGTCGAGATCATAATTATGTGATATGGGAACTCGGCTGGGGTGGAATCAAGGTATGACAGTCTGTCAACTTACTGAGAAGTCTCTCGGGTTTGATTTGAAATTGATAAAGTCCAAAAAGAGATACTCCTCTTTCTATTGAACTGATACAGAGATGCTGTATTTAGGTTCGTCTCTATCAGTGACACATGGCAACTTCCATTAGTGGTTCGGCCTCTTGGCCTTTGTAAAACTGGGCTCACGATTTGCTTTATGAAAGATCACGATATCAGGACTCATTTAAGTTTGCCAATTTCGTATTAGACGCTGCAGCATTGTAGGCTAGACAATGTAATTCATGCTACAATGCCTTCTATCACCAGCAGCTCACATTTTACATGTTTTTATGTACGCAAACACCAACAGATACCTCAGTGAGATGTCAGGAGGGCGTGAGGATATGAAAAAAACAGATTCCGCCCAAGATCATTCAGAGTGTGCGGAGGAAGCAAGAACAATGTCGGCCGCAATCTCTTCCACTCATCAGGTCGATGACTGAAGTGAAAGACGTGCCATGCGAAGGTTTAAAAAGATAAATCCTGCCATTGTAACAGCAACAGCTGGAGACGGTACGAGTCCTATTAGGTCTGCCTTCTGGCATCGTAGAGAGTCTACGTTTCAAGAGGGATGAGTTTCATTATGCGCTCTAAGAACCGCTTGATGTTTCGTAAGCCCTACGGCTGAGAATCACACACCCAATAATAATCCCTTCCAACTCTCTCAGTTAGCATGTTGACTCTTCCTGCTGATTGATGCCATCAACCGGTTCACTCCTGCTGACGTTCCCTCAGTGTTTTGATGCCACATCATCAAACTGATTAAATCAAATCTATGAGTCTGATGACCCGTCACGTGGACGGTTCTCCAACTTTAATTCAAAACAGATTAGCTGAAACTATAAACACGAACGTAAAACACTAAGTTGGCACTTGTCTGGAGACGGTGACCCATTTCTTTCAAGCTCAAAAATGCTCAACAACACTTGTGAGTGTTTGTTTAAAGCACACACACTGATTTCTGTCAGAGCACACTGAGCAGCGAACAGGCTGACAGACGGTTGAAGCTGCCCCAAACTTTTTTTTTTTTCCAAGAAGTGCGCTCGTTTTGGCTCAAGATGGTCCCGCAAGGTGGAGGAGACGCAGTAATCACTGTGTGATCGGTGAGCCGAGGGGATAATCCTCAGAGGGAGGCGCTCGCCGGTGACAGTGGGAATGCATTAGTCTGTGTGGAGGCCCACGTATGTCGCTGTCAGTCAAGAAGAGAGTAAAGAAAGTCAAGAGAATGGCTCGAGGTCATTTAGATTCAATCAATTTAAAAGCGTTATGCAAGCTGTGACCTCCCGCTGAGTCGATCCCTGCAAGACCCCTCGTTAAAATGCGTTGACTTTACAGCAGAAACAAACATGTTTACATGGTGCAAATACAGTTTTCTTCCTCTATATCTAATTTCCCCACTCATGAACACTGAACTGTAACTATAGCTCACTAGTTTAAAGCGAAACTCTCGCCAAAAAGCAACCGAGGCTTTATTTGGGATTGAATATGAGTCAAACCTTCGTGTAAAAGCATAATTACGACGAAAGAGGCACTTTTAAGATTTACCGTAGTTTCGGTTTTGGGCACGTTAATTTTGAGCGGGAGTGCTCGGGGCGTGATACGCTAGCATCAAAATCGCTATTTTTAGATGACGGCGACGCGCAGGAGGTGCAGCAGTTAACGTGAGTAGTTCAAAAACCTTCTTTTTCGTAAACTCTGTGTACACAAACAATGTTCCCAATGCTCTTGTTCATGTGTAGAGACCCTGGTGATGCTACAAGCAAAGTTTCATGTTGTGTCGAACCTTCTTAGTGTTCTAAAAATAGCGATTTTGATGCTAGCGTGTCGTGCCCCATGCACTCTCGTTCAAAATTAACGTGCCCAAAACCGAAACTACGGTAAATCTTAAAAGTGCCTCTTTCGTCGTAATTATGCTTTTACACGAAGGTTTGACTCATATTCAATCCCACAGAAAGCCTCGGTTGCTTTTTGGCGAGAGTTTCGCTTTAAGGCTTAAAGTTCGGAGCAGACAGTCGAGGGTAGAGCCAAGAGCCTCTGGAGGAATAATCACCTCGCCTCGAGAAGAACACAGAGTTTCTGTTTTAAAATTTGGGGATTATAAAGTGGATTTATCTCTCTTATTCGACTGCTGAATGGAGGAAAAATGTGCTTTACGTCAAAAGAAAAGACACAGAGGGGATCAGACAAGAAACCTGCAGCCAAACTCGCAAAAATAACTCAAACAAACACAAAAGATCTCGCAAACAAACTCACGTGAATAACGAAAGCTGCATTTCTTCCTGCTTTTCTAGCCTGTTAGCTTTAGCCGGCTTGGAAGCTTTCAGCTCGACGAGCCCGTTTCAGTTTCCAGGTTTCGCCCGGCTCGTCTCGGCTCTTTCCGCGCTCCACCTCTTCGCCCCGTTTGTGATTCAGGAACTGCCAAGACGGTGATTTCGAGCTTCGTCCTGGTTCAACAGAAAACAAAAACAAACATAAAGTAGTTTTTCACATGCTGAATTTCGTGTGGGAGGAGGGCGAGAGGGAAGTGTTGACAGTAATGATTCATTAGCAACACACAGTAAACCTGATGTGTGGTTTAATGTGGGCAGAAGGTGTGTTTTATGTATGTTTTTCTGTGCGTGGCCGGGTGCAGGAGTACGTCATGCTTGTTTGCGCTCGCTCTATGTTTTCTCCACGCTGACCTATATTTTTTTATTATGTGTTGATCTTGAGCGTCCGCGTGTTTTTCTTAATTTGTGCACGCGTGTTAACGTTGGATCATTTCGGACGCATGTGCACAACAAAATGAAGGCGTTGTCGGATTTGTTTGGTGCGTGTGTGTGTCCGCCGCCGCAGTGTGTGTGCGTGCGTCGCCGTCAGATCCTCCTGTGCACCTCGAGGAAGAGTGAGTGGAGCAGTGACATGACCGCTTTCAGTGGGATTGTGAGTTAATCTGCAGTCTGACAGCTCCTGTCATCTCCTAGCTGTCATGACAATGGTTACATCGAACGCAGAGATCCCCGCTGCTCCGGAGTGGAACTGTTTACCGGCTGTGTACATGTTTGCCGACGTGAATGATTTTGGGCGGATTAACCTCCGAGACTTGGGCGGATTAACTCCAGGGAAAAATACAGTCACCGGTTTGCACAACACTGGGAATTGTTATTAAGACGAGGTGAAGGGTCGTATCGGCGCGGAGAGCTGCTTCAAGAGATGACCCTCACACACACACTGAGTGCTTAACCATCACAGAGTAACTTCAAGGGAGTTACTTAAGAGATCTGTTCATTCTGTAGCTAGATTCCCCTGAAATATAGGAACACGATGGCTGAGAATTATGAGTGAACACTGCATACAGAAACAAAGATCTGTCCTCAGTGTGGACGCATTTAGAGCGAGAAACAGAATGATAACTGTTAAAATGTCCACTGCCACTTGGAAACAATGTCGATTGGTGTTTCAGTGTATGAGGCAAATCTCTTCTGACTTTTTCTGTTCAGCTGACACGACGTCTCCTCCCTTCAAACACTGATTTGGACGTCGTTTACCGCTCAAAGCACTCGGGTCAGCTCTGCTTCCAACATTTTACGTGTGAAATTTGAGTTACGCAAGTTGACATGGTTTCTATAAGTTCTGGATGACGGCCATAGATATTTCTTGTGAGTCTGGATTTGAATGCATTTTTTCTATACGTGTAGAAAGAGTGTTGAAGCTAAAATGGGTCCACAACTCATCAACGGAGTCGTCTGAATATGGACACAACACTGGACCCACAATCAGGCTGTTCTCGTTGAGTGATACTAATTAAACTACTAACTTAAAAGAATCTAATGGAAGAACGGAGTCTGAAATGAACAAATGGAATCAAAAGCAAAGGTGTGTAGGGGTTAAAGTTGGAGACATATCTTCAACACCACAGTCAGAAGTAGCTGTCAGCACGTTGCAGATAACACAAACATCTTTTCCACTCCAGCACTTGTTGTTTGCCGTCGTGGTATCTTGTCGTCTAGATTGCCTGTTATCTGCCTCAGCTGTTTTTTTTGCTGCTTAAAGCGCTTGTTAGTCATCGATGTAATTGTCCTATGATGCGCAAATTTACGTTTCTTCACTTTCATTTCATTTATTTTGCAGAAAAACTTTCAAACATCCCCTTTAAATACTCGGCCTGTAACAGCAAGTAAAGTGATGTCTGATTGAAAAACTATCTTGCGCAGATCTATACGTTTTCTGATATTAATCTGCGCGTTTATTCACCGGGATATCACAGTGACCATCTATCAAACCGGGTCAATTTACTTTCATATTTAAAGAAGCGATTCATCTTCGTGTTGAACACATTCCGACATCCAAATCAAGTTCTCCTGCCCGTCTCTCCTGAGAGTTGAAGTCACGAATGAAATCAATATTTAATGAGTTGTTGTCGGAGGCGAGCTGTCCTCGTGTTTCTTACACCTAGCTTATTATAAACTGAGGAATAAGTGCCACCTGGAGCCGTAGACAGCGGATTCGATGCCATTTGCTTGAGTCAGCAAAAGCCGGGTCTATTAAAAGCTCCTGCTCAGTGACCCTTTGTGAAGTCAAAGCCTTGGCAGCCTGCCCGACACACAAAACATAGAAGGGAAAGTACTTGTCTTAAGGAGGAAAGCACAACACAGAAGGTATGTTGTGCTTGAGTGCCATGCCACTGGAACAGAGGAGTTTGATTCTAAAAATACCTGCCTCCCACCGCACTCGCACTCCCCAACACGCAAGAGCCTTTTTGCACTGGAAGACCTAACAGCTTGATGGCAATTACTGCAAAATTGCCCTTATTTTCTCGAAGTCTTCATAATTTCCAGTCAACTTGCGATTCGTCTGTTCGTGTGCGTTTGCATCAAGTGAGCCGGCGGAGGAAATGGGGGTAACGCCCTGCCGCTATTTAAAGCCAGAACCATTCCAGGTAGGTCCCGAAAGCTTTGCTTACTCGACCGTGCCAAACATTTACCAAAAGTCTCTGCCTGACACCTGTGACCAAGTCATGCGAAAGCAATTAGTGGAAACCAAACACAGACATTTCACGTGTAATTGCGGCCACCCAAACCCATCAGTTACACAGGACTAAGCTGTAAAACCATTACAAGGCGATTAAAAATCACTCAGAGTAAATGCAGTTTCTTTTTTTTTTTTTACTTAACATACATTAGCGAGCCGCGGGAGCCGACACCAGAGCGCCGGCATGTGTGAGCTCGGCGCTCACAGACCACATGGCTGAGGCTCGTACGGATACATGTCAGCTCCGTAACGTACCGTATTTCAGAATCGTCACATCTCACATTGTCCCTTCGAGCAGGCAGTGAAATGGATGCGTGTGACAGCGGTTTGACCCCGTCCAGGTGGCTTGAATTTGGAGGAGAATCTATTTATAGGCCGGTTAAATACGAGCCAGGTGTTGTCAAAAAGCCCAGTAAAGCTGGCCCGCTCTCTGGTGTCATGAGCAGCATACTTGGAATACACAAACAAGACGTGCACGGCCGAGTTGACTGGGAGAAACAGAACTTGCACGAAGAGCGTCGGGAAGATATTCTGATCTGAAGTCGTGAAATCGGAATCAGAAAATGTGGATTCAGGGTAAAAATCAGTGTAAGAAGAAGCAAGTGTTTGAAATGTAAAATATCAATCAGAACATGTAATATTTCAGCAGGGGTGGGAGCATTTATTCATATGGCAGTAAATAATTTGACTTCCTTGTCAACAGGTGGACCCAGAAGTTAACACCAAAGTGACTTTGAAAGGTGAATTTATTGATCACAAGAAGGTCGAGTGCAGGCCGGTGGCTCCAATGGTGGTGCAGGTGGAGGAGCTGGTCCACAGGAAGGATCCAGTCACCATGGAAGAGGAGGAAGGCTGGATTAAATTTAATTTACACACATTTAATATACACAGATTTTAGTGAGTCATCGTTGTGTTTGTACCTTTTTAACATTTTACCTCCAGAACTGTTCTGTGTCCTGGCAGTTCTGGCTTCGTGCCTGTAGTGTGGGATTTCTGTCAGTCGCCAGGCAACCAGAGGATGGTCGTCATTTTTACAGTTTGCACAAATTAAGTTAATTGATGACATTTAGACTCAGGTTAAACATTTGTCGACTTTGGGATGAGAGTGGACTCGATCTGAGCAGCCCACAAAAAAAAAAAGAAATGTGTTGAATTATTCCTTTGGGCCTTTTATATAAATAGATAATCGATGTTCTTTTCAGGAAATCATATTTAAAGAATGGGGAGAATGTGCAGCCAGTAACAGATATGATCATCGACACATTACTTCCATTACATTTGACTTCACTGCCTAGCTAACGTCTACCGCTGAGGCATAACTGTACATTACATTTCCTTATGAGAGGGGAGAGCGTCATGCTAATGAGAAACCAGCTTCTCATTAAAGCAGACCATATGGCGCTCGCTGATGACAGACGACATATTTAGTGGAATAAAAGGTCGTTACATCCACGAAAACACATCAACTCACACTCGCATGGAGCTTTTTGCAGTCAGTCGAGGCTAATAAAGATATCCTGGATTATGGACACAAGCTTTTCTACGTCGTTTCAAAATAACATCCTCGTAACAAAGTGTTCACGTGTAGAACACAACGAGAAGTGTTGTACTATGTGTTCCTTTCTGTGGTTTAAAAATGTCCACACACTGAGAGAAGGCATCAAAAGCTGCATTCTAGTCTGAAAGGTGGATTTTCAAATCAAATGTATTATTATTCCAGGTGAAAGCAGCCAAGTTCAAGCTTCGGCAGACGTACTCCAAACAGACTTAGAGAACTGGCTACCTTTGATCTGAGGAAATAAAGGCAATGGTTTGCTGACCGCAGATGCCATCTAGTTGGCCGTCCTCTGGCTACAATCTTTCACAACTCTTTACGGCTGCCAACCCGCAGGGCTCTGCCTACTTCCATCCTCCACTCCATCACTTTAAATCTGATCCTTTGAGTCTTGATTCAAAACACGGATCGGTCAGTAGTCTGGGTTTTTGGTCCACCACAATCAAACACAATCCCTCTCCTGCTGGTGTTTTGCCCCAGTGGTAGACAGGAACAGGAAAATGTCAAAAAATGAAATTCGAAAAAAAAAAAAAAAAAAAAAAGACGCGGATGTTCACTCCAAGACCACTTATGAAGATTTTCTGTTCAGTTTCCTGAAGAACAGACCCCGGAGCTGGAAGTTGGTGCACATGCAACATTCTCTTTGTTGTTTTCTTTGACAAACCACATGTCTGATCCCCATCCACGACGGCCAAGAATCCATTCCATGCTTTCACAGTGCTGCTATTCTTGTTTTTCT
Organism: Sparus aurata; assembly: GCF_900880675.1. Classification (NCBI taxonomy): domain Eukaryota; kingdom Metazoa; phylum Chordata; class Actinopteri; order Spariformes; family Sparidae; genus Sparus; species Sparus aurata. The sequence goes on along the minus strand of NC_044195.1, from coordinate 30,807,163 downwards.
AGGTTAGATATCTATTTAAAATTCTTGGGAATGTCCCGTACTGACAAACTATGTTAAGATGAGGGACGGAGATTTTGGAAAGCAGCAGAACGTTGGAAGTCTGTCAGTACTTCTTGATAGTTCACAAAGTCACAGCCTTCTTTTTAGACCTGAAAACACCAAGAAGAGCAGTCAAGAGCTCTGGACTCACAATAATACCACAATTTAACACACCGCTCTCGATGCATATATAAATCTGAACTGTGTTAGAACAACGCCGCTAACTCGCTGACAACAATGTGAAGCATACAGTCGCATTAAAGGGATATTCTGGTGTAAGTTTAATCCATGGTCTAAATCATCGTGAAACTGTGTTAGACTCCCTCTCGAGAGATCAAGTTAGCAGACCGCTAATTTACGGAGTTTTATCAACCTCAGAAACGACCGCACGACAACAATACACTGCAGTAAATGGATCCAAATATAAACCGCCACCAAAAAGCCACAAATAATGTTCAGAACAGCACCAAACTTCAGCAACAGTACAAATAGGGTCTCAGCACATAGTCCGGGGCATCTAACCTCCGCTAGCTTAGCTGGATTTCTACTGAAAAGCTGACTAAATTTACCACTCTTCTGCAGCAGCTTCCTGTTGACGGGAAGTCCCGACGAGTCGATTACCGAGTGTAGTAGAGTTCCGCGGCTCATGGATGAAAATGTATGATTATGACTCCATGGAAAAGCAATCAAAGTTCATATGTGTCTTACCTGCCAGTTTATAACAGTTATTATCGAGAGCGGACAGGGAAAAGAACGGAATTGAGCATTTCTAACCGCACTCGGTAATCATCGCGTCGGGACTTCCCCGACCCGGAAGCTGATGGAGGAGAGTTAAAATCTGTTTTTAGCTTCACAATAGAAATCCAGCTAAGCTAGCGGAGGTTAGATGCCCCGGACTATGTGCTGAGACCCTATTTGTACTGTTGCTGAAGTTTGGTGCTGTTCTGAGCATTATTTGTGGCTTTTTGGTGGCGGTTTATATTTGGATCCATTTACTGCAGTGTATTGTTGTAGTGCGGTCATTTCTGAGGTTGATAAAACTCCGTAAATTAGCGGTCTGCTAACTTGATCTCTCGAGAGGGAGTCTAACACAGTTTCATGGTGATTTAGACCATGGATTAAATTTACACCGGAATATCCCTTTAAGTTCTTGTTGACTAAGAATAATAAACAGCTGGATTACTTCAAACGCAAGCTGTGCACACAAACTCGTTCAATGTGAAGCAGAGAACAGCTCACACATATCTCACGTTACGCTCGTTTTTGATCTAAAATACTACAGCATAATCAAGGGGTGCATGTTTTGGATTTTAGCAGTCAATACTTATAAGACGACCAATAATTTCACTTTTTATTTTGAAAAGAAGTTCATAACCTTTTAGTTTATGTGCAGCTGAGGGTTAGAAAGGCAAAGATCTGGAGAACAAAGACAGATTATTTAAAGGATAAGGTCTCCCAAACCTGAAACAAACAGCCGACCCATGCCGATGGAAAATTTCGGGGGGAACTTTTTGTAGTCCGCCAAACATTTCTGGAGCTTCACATCAAAACAATCAAAACAGTGTTACAGCATTCTCCTAAACAACCGAAGTAGATGGGGAAAGCAACTGGAAATAAACAGGTCATCTGGTGTAATCCACGCCTCTGAAAGCCCCAAAATCCCAAATAGATTTGAAGTCATGACATTTGCACTCTTTTGAAAGCCAAAATTCTTCACTTTTTGTTCTTTTCGCTCCTAATTTCTGTTTTTAAAGTCTCCATCGACTTCAGTTGTCGAGGAAAATAATCAACACCGTTTTGCTGTGATGCTCCAGACCTGTTTTGTGGATCCTGTTTTGAGGTAAATGTATCCGTTAATGTTCTCTAATAATAATACGATTTGTTGTGCTCCTCTCAGAACCCCTTTTGAACATCCTCATATAATTCATGATCTTTCAAGTATCATGCATGTTGTGTTTTTTGTGAGAGTTTATGTCCTGGAATGAAATCCTACACACACCGAGCCCGGACCTTATACAGAATAGGAAACTATAATGTGCGTACATTCCGTGCTGCCATGTGGTGTTTAATCTGCTGTTGAAACGCGTGCTATTGCATCCATCAACACACATATTCATCAGCTCTGTTTATACGTTTGGGTGGTGTGAGCAGCCGTCGAGGAAATGGGGAAGAATTCTGTTCGTTTAGCGGCGTTCGGTGCCCCAGTCAGCTCTGATTTCCATGGTTTGGCCGCAGCAGGTTCAGCTCCACCAGGTTCAGCTCCACTGCGTTTAAGGCGTGCTGGTCTTACGTCTGTGGCATCTGCTGAGGAATGTGATGAATGCTGTCTGTGCCATTCTGACAGCGCTATACTTGCATGATTTACACCCAGACGATCTGCTCCACCCTGATGCTTGGGACTGAGGCCGAGGTTTATACTTAGATTTTTAAAATGTTTTCAAGCGCCGGCCAATTCCTACTATACAACACGCCGTTTCAGACATAAAGACCTTTCTTTGACAAGCCCTAAAACACTGAACAAGTAACAATTTATGTAAGAAGTTAAAATATATTCAGCTACAGGACTGTAAACCTGTGCTGGAGCTCACGACCACAAGGCATATTTGTAGATGAGTGATGTGCACCCCTTTTCACATGAGAAGTCAACCATGCGACTGCTATTACAGGTGCACCACATACACAAGTTTCCAAGCCAAGCTATGTATGCAATGTATACGGCTGACAGGAGGAACAGACATACATCATGATACGAGCTCACGTTATCTGATGGAAACATCTCGCTGCAGTTCAAGCCTCAGTGAACCTGCGAGGTGTTGCAGCAGCACCTCTCGTGCCGTGAACTCTTCCTTTCTTATACACTTGGCTATTTCCACGTACGTTTTCTGTTTATGTATATTTGGAAAACACCTGCCTGTATTTAGAACGTTTTTACAGCTGCGCTATCAGATCTGTGAGGTGATAAACCCGCACCAATCAACATCAGACAGTCGGTAAACACTTTAACAGTAGTATTAGTTCAATACAAGCCCTTTTAAATAGAAAAGGCGGCACATTTGCAGCAAGGTAAAGGCTACAATGTGCCGCCATGTCTTTCTAAAACGGAGGTGTAATATTCCTCTTTTTCCAAAAGCCGCCACTTGGCCACCTCTGGGGTAGGCGTAAACATGTGACGTGATGTGAAGCAAAAAGTTTGGCTGTGAACAGTGACAATGAATTTGTCTTCAAAATAAGAGCTTTACATTGCACCCCATTGGAGTTTAGAACTGCGATCTTAGCGGGGGGCTTTTAATTTGAAAGTAGCGATTGTTCGTAGCTTGCCGCTACAACAACAAGCGGACAACGAAGACGCTAGCATCTCCTGGATCTCAGCGGCTGTCCAGTTGCTCATCTTGATGTCCGTGGATGTAAGTGATAGACTGACTGCTGTGATCAGCTGTTTCCTGGTTTTAAAACTCCCCGGCTGTGGGGCGCACAACAGTGCAGGTCATCGACACCTCCGCCCATCCCACGCAGTTGCCGGCACATTGACGTCTCGGATTTAGATAGCAATGGACGCTGAAATAAGTGTTCCCTCCGAGGCTGCAAATTGGCGGATCAAAACAGACCCCCAATTTACCGACTTCTGTCTAAATCTGTGGACCTAGCTGAAAAAAAAGATGGCCAAATTGGCGGCTTATTGCCCAGTATAAAAAAACGACTGCAGTCATTGATCGTTGAGCAGCTGAAACAAATGAGTTATTATGGATCACACTTTCTTTCTTGCAAGACCCTTTATACACTGTTTCTGATTGGGTCAAGCTTAGGTTGCATTCCCAATGTTGACTCAAACTGGTAACCCACAGTGGAGTGTGCTGATGTCTGTTTTTCTTCTTTAACGGAGGTGTATGAGCTGTAGTTACCCCAGCAAACAAACAGACCTCTTCACTCTCTTCTTCTGTTGCTCCTCTCTCTGTCACTCACCCTCGGAGCAGCTCTCGTTGCCAGAGTGTCTCTGGCCCAGACAGAGCAGACAGGACTAACGAGCCCAGAGACATTGCAGCAGCGACAGTGGAAGAGGTCGGTGTGTTTACCAGGTAAACTACAGCTCACAATCCACTAATTCAGTTAAAGCCATTTGCCGTTTGTTTCATAAACCAACCCCAAGTAAAACACAGACCAAACCTATCAACACCAGACAACAGACTGCACATTCTTTCATCATATTACATATTTTTGATGTACATATTTTCTTGTTGTGCAGCAGACTACCAGGCCATGAAAATCTCAGTCACATTTATTCAGTTTTGTCAACAGGAAAAAGCATCCGCCGCCATTCTCTCCCTCTGCTGTTGATAAAGGTGATGGTTGCATTTTGCATCAATAAACTTTTACTGGTTCCAGGTGATCGGCCCATCAGTAATGTCAGAGCCTGCTAACAATCACATCATTTTTTGGAGTAATTAGTGATGTATCATGTGCTCTCTTTTGTGATTCAAAGCAGTGCAAGCTTGTCCACTCTGGAAGAATTTCTGCCGGGTTTTTTATTCGTCCACATCACACAAACAGACACTCTTCTGTTTTAATCAATACAGCTTTAATTACAGGCTCTATATCACAGTTCATCATGGACGTAGCAGTGATATTGTGGCACGAGCTTACCAAATCTAAGTAACCGCAAATCTCATCCATGCCCCCCACATCAAGGCCACTTTGTTTAATATATAACGACGCTAATTAGGTTTGATGCTACTTTAATTGCCGTTACTTTAGACAGAAACAGGCTATCATCAGAGATCTGCAGATCTAAGGCACTGTAACTTTCCACTGCCATGTCAGCAACTTTCAACATATGACCCTGTGTTAAAAAGGTCACGACTTAATCCATCTGAATGAACCGTGCCCCCGGAGTATTTCTGGTTTAGAATTCCAATCCAATAAATTAGCCCACAAAAGAAGCTGTTGTAAGGAAATGAGCTGTGGAGGAAAACTGACGTCCACTCAGTAATGAGAAGTTTATGGACTCTGCAGAACGTTATGCATGACTTGGATTTTATAATTAAAACAGGCAGGAAAAGAATAGTGTCAAAAGCAATATAAAGCTGAACTGAGCTGTTATGAGCTTTTGACATGCAAGCATGACGCAAACGTACATGACTGACTGTAGTTAATTAAGAAACCATGACACGGCTGGTTGTCACAGAATTGAGCTTATTGAGTTTGTGGAATGCACTTTAAAGACGAACCACAGTAAACTCGACTCGGCTCAGGACAATCGTTCGATCTGCTCACATGCAAATGAATCCACAGCCGGGTCCAGAATAGGCGTTCATGTCACCAAACGATTCAGCAGTCATCTCCGAGAGTCAGGCGGTGGTGGAACAAGTACTCGGATCTTTTACTTAACAGCTTGTACACACCTGTGGATTGACAGGTGCATAGGAGAGGACCAAGGAATAGATCAGAATAGAATAGAATAAATATTGGATAAAATAGGTGAGGTGAACATCGTGCGTGAGTTTGTTTCTGACTTAAGAGAAAGTAGAAATACTACATCGCAAAGATACTCTATTATAAGCTTCAAACAGTGATGAAAATGATTCTGATAATCAGAAAACTGTTGAAATCCAATACAAGTCAAACCCTCCAACTTATACGGTACTTGTACTGCCAGAAAAGTAGTTTTTATTTTATATCAAATGACTTTTCCTTTACCAGATTAATCTTTTTCATCTTTACTTTGACTCAAGTATCAAGACTTCTGGGTACTTTTTCCCAACACTGGTATGTTGCATACAGTAGTCCACACAGACAACAACATTTACATGTTGCACATCATCCCGTACATGTCACATATAACACAAGCATTAAGATGTGTTTGTGACTTTGTGTTCGTGTTGGTCTTTGCCAGGTGCTCCCAGTGATTCACCCTCCACACAGACACGACTGGGAAATATGAAACGATACCCGCAATTATAGCGTCTTTCCTTTAACGGAGCTCCAGTGTGATTTGTTGCCGTTTCCCTTCACCCACACATGGATTTCTGACGAGAGCGGTGACCAATATATTTACGATTGTTCAGTGTAATATCTAGCTCCCCGGTGGAGTGTTTACAAAAGGCAGGAAATTACATGAGTTTGGAGCTTGTGTGAGTTCCCACGCAGAGTGGGTGGCAGTCACAACAGGAAAGATGTCCAATGGGAACCCCGGAGCTCCCAGGTTCATCAATGTGTCCGTCTTTATCCGAACTAACTGCAGGTAAATTCCCTCTTTCACTACACGAGCACGACTTTTTGTTTCATGTTCAAAGGGAAAAACGTCTGGCTCTGATTCCGGCTATTGTAAAACAAAAGGTCTGGTTATGATTGGGCTAAAAGGGTTTTTGTCAGACTTAGATGATTCACTTCTGTATAAACTGAGAATCGCCCGCGTATTTCATCATTATTATTATTCCTTAGAGAATTGGAGCCGCACAGCCCTTAGTAATTTGTCTTTATTGGGAAAATCCATCGCAATCTCATTTTGGGATCCTTTAAGGCGAACCCGTGATTTAGAAGAAGAAGAAGAAGGTTTCCTCTGGACAACATGACAAATTAATGACGCGTCTGCAGTTACTTTCATCTCCATTGGCAGTGCTGTGAATATTTCATCCACTTGGGCAAGTCCTTGGAATACACTGGCAGGCCTAACTTATAGGACACTCTGCCTCTTTTTCAGTCAGTTCTGGTTGGCATCCACTACAGACAGCTTGGCCAGGGGCTCGAGGAGCCAGTCCAAAAGGCCCCTGCCATGTTTACTGTACTGCACAAGCCTCGGCACGGCACAACATGGGTGGCCCTCGCTACGCAGTCGCCTTCAGTCTCAGTGAAAATGCGGCAGTATTATGGAAACACCGCACCCGTCTGGCTCAGGTTTTTTTACCCAGCACATAACAAGTCAGTCCTTCTCTCCTGCACGTGAACTATATGGCTCAGTGGGAGTCTGCTCATGGCCCTATACATGGATGTTGATGGAGCATAATGGAGAAAAGGCAAGAGTTTCTCTGGTCTTGTAATGTCACTATAAAGTAAGGAACCTCTGTCTGTCTGTCTGTCTGTCAGTTAATCCTGAGACCTGTTCAGCTGATCTTCCTCACACTTTGCAGGTTTGTTGCTGGGGAGCCGACGAAGTGCAGCGTCGAATTTGGTGCAATTTAGACACAAAATTCGATATCAATACATTTTACATAAACAGTGAACAGCACAGTCACTAGAATGATATTAGCAGTTAAAGTGAAACTCTCGCCAGAAAGCAGCCGAGGCTTTATTTGTTATGGAAAATAAGTCAAACCTTCGTGTAAAAGAATAATTACGACGAAAGAGGCACTTTTAAGATTTACCGTAGTTTCGTTTTCGGGCAAGCACATTTTCAATGGGAGTGCAGGGGCACTTTTACGCTAGCATCAAAATATCTATTTCTAAGACGGCTCGACACAACATGAAAAAGAAGGTTTTTGGACAACTCATGTTAGCAGTAGCATCTCCGGCGCGCCGCTGTCATGGCAGACAAAAAGTGTCGATCCCCAAGTGCGACTTAACAGGATGGCTTGAGGAGCGGTCCACCATTACTCTCCTACCTGATCGACACTTTTTGTCTGCCATGACGGTGCCACGCCGGAGATGCTACTGCTAACGTGAGTAGTTCAAAAACGTTCTTTTTAATAAACTCTGTGTACAAAAACAATGTTTTCAATGCTCGTGTTCATGTGTAGAGACCCTGGTGATACTACGAGCAAAGTTTCATGTTGTGTCGAGACTTCTTACTGTTTTAAAAATAGCGATTTTGATGCTATCGTACCAGCGGATTACGCACTCCATTGAAAATTAGCTTGCCTGAAAACGAAACTACGGTAAATCTTTAAAGTGCCTCTTTTGTCGTAATTATGCTTTTACACTAAGGTTTGACTCATATTCAGTCACAAATAAAGCCTTGGTTGCTTTCTGGCAAGAGTGTCACTTTAATGTTTCTACAAACCCGATGCGTCTAAAGTTGACATTTGTACCAAACATGGCGCACCACATTGCATGCTTATTAGCTGACACATCAGGAGGTGGAGGTGTTTGTGAGGACACCTGGGGACGTTTCTGATCACATATTCTGCAACAAAACTGGGTGTTTTTTCAGGAGACCTATGGACATGTTCAGCCGTTTTTCTTAAACTTAACCAACTAAATCCAAAAAGCCATTTTTCTTGGGAAATCGGATCGTCTCCATCTGTAATCATGGCGACCAAAACAGGTATTTTAAGCCAAACCATGATGTTTTTGTAACCCTAACCAAGGTGGTTTTTATGTCTAAACTTAAGCAGAGCATAAACATAACATTGTGACAGGAGAGAAAAAGAAAAAAAACCGCTTAAACAAATGTAAAGGTGCAACATAAAGAAACGTTTTTGTGTTTCTTTACGTGATTTTGCAGAAATGCACTTGAGATAACATCAACTGGGTCATCGCGGTTCTGCAGACTGAAGCTGGACTCACATGTGACCTTTCTCAAGTGGTCTCATGGGGAAGCAGATGTAAACAAACTGGAGATTAGTGTGGTGCAACAATGTGCTGCAGTGACCCACTGAAGTTGGAATAAACCAAAGCAGAAGGTGAAACAAGTCTGGATGAGTGGGGAGACAGAGTTAAGACAGGTTTCCTGCTCTTCAGCCAAAACCGGAGGTGAGTTTGAAGTTTTTTGTCAACAGTAGAATGTTAGCTAACGTAGCCTTTAAGGCTAGTATAATCACTGTGACCCGGCAGCACCATCAGCTGCTCAGTGATGCCCGGCTCACAATGTACTGATGTATTCTTCCACATTTTAAATAAAAGATCAAACATTTTACCGAGGAGCTTCTGAGTCTTTGAGCAGTTCAAGAGGCTTAAAGATCCAATTCGTAAGACGATTTTTACATTTCCAACTCGTCAAAGACTGGTGTGGTGTTTTGGGTTGGTTGGTTGGGCTGGCATCCAGTCCAAAGCATCAGTACTTGATGAGTTGGGAATTAAACTCAAACATCAACTTTACATCACCAGATAATCTGTTTTAAACAGCATGTTTTGAATGGGCACCGCACTAATGTTTCTAAATTAAAGCAAATAAACTGAATCAGAAGCGAGCTGTGTTATAAATATGGATGAGTGATGAAAACCCGAAGAATCTCTGCAGTTCAAGACTTCACATCATGAACGGCAATCGTCGGTCGGCGACCTCACACAGGAGGGTTGTTATCCGAGACCGCGACTCATCAACCTTACGCGAAGGTCAGACACCCAAGAAGTGCCAATTATTGTGTAACTGTTCCTCAGTTAAAGATGCTTGCCCTTTAGTGGCCTTAACAGCACCTCAACAAAACAATGTGTCCCATAGTCTTTGCTCGGTGTTCCTATCACCATGCATTTTGCATGTGTGCCCAAGGAAGTGTTTGCATTATAAATGTGACATGCTAGCCTACAATGACGCACAGCGTAGCATATGGTCCGCCTGCAGTCTGAATAGCGCTGCCGCATTCAACACGGACCTCAGACTTCAGTCGAGGCGTCTCTGCTCATGACTGGTAGTCTCTGATGAACTCGGTGAACCGCAGAGGTTGGACTTTCTTTCAGCTCAGGTGATTTAAAAGCTTTTTTTTATTCGTTAGCATCAATCTAGTTTAGTGAGAGCGCCGCATGTTGCACGACACGAGAGGTTTTTCCGAGCTCGCCCAGAGAGCCCATGTGTGATATCTCAGCGGGATGAATCGTTTAATTTCACTGCTATTTAATTTCACTGTTACAACACTTGGCTTTAAAAAACGACAGATAAAATAAAACACACACACACACACACACGCTCAGTCACAGGCACAGTTTTTTATCCGGATGGCCTGCACCATTAACCATCCGCCAGCCAGGATGACTCACAGGCGTTTCATTTGTTTTAAGTGTCCGCCACAGATCCAAAGTCTCTCTCCCGAAAAAAAAAAAAGAAAAATCCGACCAACTGCTGAGCTGCTCCCTCATCCGCTCTGCCCCTGTTTTTACAAGGGCTCAAAAAACGTCCACCGACTTCGCACCCATCCTGTGACGGGTTCACGGGTCGGCGTAATTCACCGCGTGCGTTCAGACGCTGCTCGTTCAATTTTCCTCTCCCCCCTCTCGTGCGCTTCTCTGTGTGGCACTTGCCGTTACTGCCATTTTCCAAGATAACAACTGTCAAACAAGACTAATTATGTTGGGAGGGGGGAGGGTGTCCACATGCCGGTGGAGAGAAAAAGCACGACCGATGTGATTAATGGTACAGTAATGGAAAAGTAAGTTCCTACAGCGCCAAAAATGTTTAATGAATTGGAACTGAGCAAGACGGGGAAAGTGAGGTGGGAGCGCCGAGAGAGAGAGAGCGAGAGAGAGAGAGAGAGAGAAAACTGGGAAAACAAAGTGAGGATGAAAGATGAGTTTTCAGGAGATGAAACAAAGAGGAGCGAGAAGAGGAGTGAAAGACAGCAGCAAGAATAGAAATGAGGAGAAGAGGAGCTGTCGGGGAGGGTTTTCAGTAACTGTATTTCACATTGTAATCCCCAGTAATGAGGTGGAGTTACCCTCGTGCACACATTCAGGGAAGTGGCCGGGTTGCCTCCTGCTACACTGACCGTAACGTTTCGTGCTGCCTTCCCCTCGTCCACCTCTGCACATCCTCTGTGCTCCCCCACACTCTGCGTGGATATCAACAGCGTACCGTATCTTCAACTTTTGACCCGGCTCGGTCCTGCACATTCCGTTGATCGTTCATATTCGTATCAGAAGAAACACAACCTCCACCCAGATGCTCCGCGCGCCCCAGCTGTGATGCGTCAAACGTTGCCCTCTCATTTAATGTGTTGACTGGCTGCATCTGTCGAGGTGTCTGCGTGAAGAGGGAGAAATGAATAAAAAAATGGCTAATCCCTCCTTTAGAGAAGAATATTTCTTCAGAACAAAAGGGGAAAGAGCGGCTACACAAATCAGCTGGACGTAGATCGTCTGGTGGGGACGAGGTTATTGATTCCCACGGTGTTCAAAGCTTCAAGGACAGGGGGAAAAAAAACCAAAATACAACAACTCCCGAGCAGGAATCAAGACGGTCACGGGCTGCATATTTGCATTACGCTGAAATTACAGTCATTATAAAGCATATTGAATAATATTGACTCTCTGTCATGTGGTCACGTTGAAGGCTAAACAGATGCGAGCCTGGAAAGTTTGGAAAATAGCTGTGCTTACATCAGCAGCACTGGGGAGTGATGTTGGCTAACAAGCTACTCCCAGGCACAGTTTGTTTACACAGACGACACCCAGATCAGAGTCTCTCCTTCTCATTACATGAAATATGCAGCGGGGGAAAATGTCATGAGTTGTATTCAATCTGCTGAGTGTGACAAGGCAACAAAGATCGGCGTGACAGAGAGGAGCGAGGATGAACTCCGGCGTGAGGCGATGTCACCGACGTTCACCTCGGCGTGGGTGCTCACCGCTACACGTGAGGGAAACGCTAAAGCCTGTGATAAAATTTTTTATTGACAGTTAGTGTAATAACACAGGTACCAGAGTCAGATGCACGACTGTTCCTGCACCAGCTGCAGTGGTTTCTGCAGCTTCCCTCTTCCAGGACAGATCCCTGAGACTTTGGGCCTCGTTCAGAGCGAGATGTGAAAAAAGGAAAGCTTTTTCCTTCAGGGCTGAAGAGACAGCCGTTTAACAGAGCCATCCCGAGTCACGGTCAATTTTTATAGTGATTATAACAGTTGTTTGTTTTATGTCAGTGTCATATTTGGTCATGTAAAGTGATTCTGAGGTGTTTTTCCATCCACAGCGACTGCGTTCAGCGTTTCTGTCCACAGTCTGTCAGCAGCAGCGCTGAAAGGACAGCGGCCAACCAAACGGCCTTCAGCAGGCTGACTGACGGCAGAATGAACTCAATAGTTTTTGTGTCAGCTCCGCGGGGAGAAATTAACAGTGTTTGTGTTTATTGATTCACTGATTTTTATTTCCTCGCCCGGAGAGGCGAGGAACAGTCTGTTGAACAGACATTTGTGAAGTGGGATATGTGAGGGATTTATCAAAAACTCACTGGGTCATGGAGGTGACTTGAAAAGCTTAATGTCTGTAAATGTATCCAAAATATGCTACAGTGTCTCTGATGCAACATGTAATCTGCAAAGTAACTAGTAACTTATGTTATTGAAAAACAGATAAAAAGCACACTATTTGCCTCAGATACGTAGCTGAGTGGACGTATAAGCAGAAAAATTAAAATTCTTACATAAAGTACCAATACTTCAAAATGTAACGTAAGTATAGTACTTTAGTAGATGTACTTAGTTACTTTCCATCATTGCAAAATCAGACTTAAAGCCGCCATGATCTCCATACGTGAGCCCGCTTCATCCGCTTATGAAGGGTAGCGGTCTGATTGTTTGAGACTTGCTATTTGTCTTAGTTTGGGCTGATTTTCCCTCGTGTTGCAGGGGATTCAGATCACCTGTGCACAGGTGGGAGACTGACCCCTGATTGAGGAGTGGAAGCAGCCAATTCTTCACGGTGTGTTGACACCCTTTTTTGTAAAGGCTTAAGGCACACCGGTGGCTCTCATCCTCATTCTGAATCTGAATTGAGAACCTCCTTCCCCTCAGATTGCCAGCCGGTCTGCTGAGGGCCCTGTTGAGTTTTCTTGGCTGCCTACATCATTTGCAGTTATGCTTCTGTGCTGGTCTGCAGCCGGTACCGCCACAGCGTGATATGGTTTAATCCTCTGGAAAACACTTGTAGTGGGAATGTTGAAACACAGCAATGCTTATTACAGTTTTCCAGACAGTTAACATTTCCAGAGATGATGCATTAAAATATACGTGTGACTGTCACTATCACTGCCGCTAATAAGCTTTTCCACAGCCACTGATTATCTTCTTATAATTAGCCGAGAGCAGACTATGACATGCGTTGCACCAAGTATTGAAAAAACGTCCTAATTGCCTTTTTTAATTAGCACGCTGGGATCCAATCACAATGTGGGAAAAATCAAAAACCACCTGTGATCACAATTCATCATCCAGATAACAGATTCAGGTACACATGTTTTTACGCTCAATCTGAGACTTCTTCATGTTTTATCGCTTGCTAATCCTGGCTTAAAGGCTCTACAACAAAAACACTGATGATGACATTGATTTACCGACACGAGACACCGTCGATACTCTCGCTGCTCACTTATTAACTCCCAGAGATCTCAGAACATGACAGCAGCCAACTGTCAGGCCATAAAGAAGAAGATGACATCATCCTGAAGGCCAGCTCCGGAGCCCCGGCTCCATCCACCTGCAATTAAACGACTTAACTTAATTAAAAAACCCAGATAAATCTGATCTGGAGCCAGCTATTCTGCACATCCATCACTCATTTCTTAAATCAGGTTGATGATGCAGATATTAACAGGAGATCCAGAGGGAGTGAACGGGGATAAGGATCCAGCTCTAACAGGACAGAGGCTGACTGAGTAGGAATGTGACGTTTTTATAAGGGGACCATCTATTATTTTTATAGTGTCATTAATAAAGTGTCTGGAAAGGGTTTTTAAGAGGGAGCACCTAGACAAGGATTTCACTCAGAGACAGCTGAATATAAAGGCGCTGTGGCTGGACTCCAGCTCATTCTCTCCCAGAGGAGGCTGGAACGCAAACAAAACATCAAGCTGGTCACATTTTAAAGGTTCTAGTTGACCCTTTGATTTTCTTTCTTTTTTTTTTTTTTTTTTTAAATGCCAATAACAAAATGTATTAAAGTCATAAATCATTAATCAGTTGAGAGGACACTCTCCTCCTCCTCTGTGATCTCATGGAGGACAAAAAACGTGCTTATTGTTTCTTTACGTAGCCTAAACGTTAGTCAGTGCAGACAGAAAGGGAAAGTTGAGCATTTTTTTTAGGAAATATACGTATTTGCCGTCTTTCTGAGAGAGAGATGAGGTGACTAATGATAACTCTGTCCTGTCTATATAGTAAATATAGAGATGGGCAGGTGGTGGCTGTTGGTTAGCTTAGCATAAGGTGTATTTGGAGGAAACAGTTATCCTAGCTCTAGCCAAAAAATGTAAGAAATACCTAAATAGCATTATTATAACTGTGGGTTAACTAATCGTGGATGATGTAGGTACTGTAACATGCGTAAAAGTGATTGTGTTAGAGGCTTAAAGAAAAATGTTACAAGTAAGAGGAAAAAAAGTTTTCTTAATCCAAATTCTGCAGGAGTTTGATAGTGTACCACTAGAGGGAGCTTACATACGTACCGCAGTTTAATAATAGTGGATTTAATCATCACTGCTGTCGCTGTTTAAGCATCTTGTCCACTAATGATTAACTCAAATGATGATGGCAAACCCAGAATGTTCCGTCAAAGTAAATACCAAAATCAGGTCATCAAGGAAAAAGAACAAACGTTTGAATTTTGACGTTTGCTTCTATGTTTATGTAAGAAAAGGAGATTTTCGAGTTTCATTTGGGATTGTAGAACGGGTCGGCCGACATCCAAGTGTCAGTTTTATCTTACAAATAAGACCTCAAGAACACTGGCGGGTTTAAAATCACTGCGTTTAGGCACACGGTTACACCACAGTGTATCTAAGGAGTTTGAAGCAACAATAGAAAAGATAACTTTTAAGGGTCAAGGCCTCCTTCAAGGTCCCACTAGAATTGTCCTGCATATCAAGCACGAGTTTAAAAGAGGTGAGTTACAAAGTCATTGTACTATTCTTTGTTTTTGTTGGATATTTAAAAAGGTTCAGATCCTGATGAACGATCGACCAAAGCCTGACCTGTCCGTCGTTTCCCAGTCTGGGATTGGAACCAGGCTGCGTGAGAAAGTATCGAGCACCTGTTGATAACAAATGGAATCTCACCTCCAACAGGGTTCTGGCTTCGACATTTTGGCCGTCCAACCTTTCATCAGTTCCTGGGAGGGCTTCTTTATCATGAGCCGAATTCCAGTCAGTGTTTCTGAAAAATGTTTCTTTTTTTTTTTTCCATTGATGGGGCAAGTTTTTCTCTTGGCTTAGTTAATTGGCGTAACAACCGGGATATTTTAGCTTGAAACACGCCAGGGTTTAACATAAGACTTGGGAATCCTAAATAAATCCCAACATTACTGTTTTTCTGACTCTTGCAGTCTCATGTGAAGCGCTGTCTCACAGCGACTTGGAAGCGACTTGGATACTTCATTTTTCAAATCTTGTTGTCAGTCTGGCTTCAGACCGGTCGAGCTTTTCCAAGTTTGAGAGCACTGGAAACAGTTCACTGGGAGAAACACTCCCCAGGAAAGCATGCTTTTGACATTATGTACTGTCCTACAGCTGACCAACATTTGAAGGGATAGCCCTGGCAAAAAAACACAAATCTCACATGTTTTAGAAAACGCACAAAACGCTTCATTCTACACTTCAACTGGTTTGTTTTTTCCCTCTTATTTTTGCATGCCGTGCCCTCTGGCATGACTGGCTTCGTCTAAAAGAAAGCAGAGACCTTGGATGGGTTTCAAGTCTCAAAGGACGTCACTTTTGTGTTTTAAGTAGAGCTTTCTGTCTGGGGTAAGCCATCTATTGCTCATGCTATACTGCACAATATATATCCTCCCTCATTTTCTCCCCTCGCTGTCCCTTCTCTCTATAATCACAGAGCGATGTTTTGACTGGCCAAATCCCTAGAATTTCTCCCGAGGTTAGTGCACAGTCAATCATAAGGGCTTTGGCCGATCTTTTAAAAGAACCTCCAGATTATGTTACCTCCACCCAACAGGCAGCTCCATTGATCCTGTCGTGCTCTTTGTGGACGTTCATGTACACTTCACTTCCCATGCCCTCCCTCTCTGTTATGCCACGCTCTCTTCTCAGTGACATATTTAGGTTGGTAATTAAGCCAAAGATCAAAGCTCTTCTGCTTTCTTTTTTTAGTGGTGTGAGAAGGTAAGGAGTCAACCGCTGTTGCAAGGGAGTCTTAAAAGCGGGAGCTGGCAGACGAAGGTATAACAGAGAGAAAATCAAAAGAGGGGGTTATGTTCCTGAAGGCAAGATAGTCGATAGAGGGAAAAGAGGTAGGCGCACCGAGCGCTTTATTCTGCGCTGGAAACATGTAATCATTTGAAAGAGGATAAGGTTGAAGTGAAGACATTAGTGGAGCCACACCTTATCAAAACAGAGTACCTAATTGAGACACTGGTGCCTAAACAAACTTTCCACAGATGAAAAGAAAATGGCCTGTAAAAACAATCCCTCAATGCAGTCGACTGTTGGACCGTGTGGCTGTAAAGTGGGACTCTGTGTTCACCTGTCAGGCCGGTGAACACCCGCGGATGTACAGTACAAAAACATTACTCGATGTTTCCAACAATGTGAGCTATGCAGCGTTCGTTTTCCCCCTCAGCTTCAGACGGATCTGCACTGAGAAATGATGTACCGACTGTTAGAATCAACGTTTTAATGATGTGGTTTCACACGTTTGCCTGTTTGGTGAACCTGACAAAGCTTTTAATGACAAGAGGTGTATTGATCTATTGTTCTGGAGCGATATGTTGATTTAATGATCGGATGCAAAGTGAATATACATATCATCGTCTGTAGCTTACACCTTTATCTCCTGGCACGAGAACAGAGCATCTCAAGTTAGAAATCTGCTAACTGCTGATCTGTTTAAACAATGCTAAGCTATAAAATAAATTAATGCAGACTGAAATTCAATCCTGATGTTCTGACGGGAGATTCAGTGCCTCAAACCAGCAGTGAGTAAATATAAATAAAGTACAAATAAATAATACAAATGGCAAAGTCTTAATGTGCTAACTGCTAGGCTTATCTAAAATGCCAAAGGCTAAAGCTAATGTTCACTGTCAAAATTAAAACATCTCCTTGATAGTTGAGTAGCAATATGTGAGAATTTTGGTTGAAAACATTCATAGCTTCACTAAAAACAAGGGAATTTGATGGAATAACAGTTGTAGGATGCTAACCAGCTAGCATGGGCCCGTCCAAGTCCAAAGCTCCTGTGCTAGCAGAGTAAACACCAACACTTTATCAGTGCTCCCAGCTGCTAGTCAGGACTGCTGGCTGCACGGCTAACTGTGCTAACTAGCTAACAGCAGCTACAGGTAGCAAAAGTTAGGGGCATCATTTCACCATAGTAAAATTTTGTATAAATTCAAAAGGTGGTCAATTCACACACACTGCACCTTTTTTTAACATTGAGCTGTATTTATTTGTATTTATTTTTTTCACTTTTGTTAAATGTTCTCGTTGTGAAATCATGATTTATTGCCTGCCGCTCTGCTGGTCCGAGTCTTCGCACGGGGTATTCGCCTGGAGGACCTGGAAATTTCCAACCTTGTTAAGAGTCCGTGGGAGCTGCGATCCTGAGAAGTCACCAGTCCATCATCAGTGTCGCACCTAACCCAAACACAGCGTTTACAAGAGGGACAGAGGAGAAAGACTCAACGCGCCAGAGCTTGACTGCTGTAAATATTATTGGGGAAATGTTTGCCGTGGGCAAGGAATAGATAAGCAATAAAACCACAATGTATCGGAATGGAAATCAGCACGGAGCCACTTCAGCGTTGCACGGACTGTAATTTATGACTTTCTACTTGGAGAGATTTGAACTTGGCATCCGTCAGCGCTCTCACAGTCTCCCTCTGAGAAACCCACAGAGCATCCAGCACGCAAGTGTACAAACAATCACTCCCTAATACTCAGAGTAACTTCAGCCTGGATTGGGTTTCAACAGAACCAGGAGATTCTTGGAGATAAGAGAGCAAGAGAAAATAAAATATTCACCAAGACTTCTGAGTAACAGTCGTATCATGTCTGTTTTAACTGCTTCCAACCTCTTTTATCAAGCACGCCCTAAACATCAACTTCAGTTAATGAGGGACTGTGTTGTGACACCATTGATATTCAAAGATTTATTGAATTCAAGCATTTTGGGCATCTGACTTGGTGACAAATTAACTTCTGAATGACAGATGCGAAATTTAATTTATAAATTGCGTCACAATATTGGCTTTTTCTTCAAAAAATGAATCCCACTTTCTCTTTTTCTGTAAGAAGAGGGCAGCTGAAGTAATTTTTCTTGCAATTTTGGATTATGGGGACATAACTTACGAACATGCTGCTTCTTCCAAGGCTCCTAGATTCAGTCCACCAATCAGCCCCGAGATTTATTACCGCTGACAGCTACAATACTCTTCACATCATCCACTACGATAAGGTCGGTTGAACTTCTCTGTCTGAGAGAAATTCACTGGTATCTGTTTATCTTTAAAGCCCTGATTGGAAAATTACCATCATATATTTCATGTTTCATTGGAGCCCTGCTCAGTTTTTAACTGGCTCCAGCGACTGGCTGGTTCTTCAAGTGCCTCGTGCCAGGACTGATCCTGGAAAGGCTGCTTTTAGTTTTAGTGCTGCGGTGGAATCTCTTGCAACATGAATATAAAAACTGAATTCTCTTGTAGCTAACTGTCCACTATCAGCTTGTATCTGTTTAAACTGACACTGTCGTTGGTTTTTCTCTATTTTAATCTGGTTTCTTTTATGTTTATTTGCGTTGTCTCTATTCATGCCTCCTTCAAGTTGATTCCTTGAGTCTTGGATAGGTTTGAGTCGACAAGAAGAGAAGGAGTAAATAGTATATCTATATATAATGTATAATATCGCAACCGCTATCTGATGGACCGCCATGACATTCCTCAGAGGATACATGATTTCATGGACTGCTTCTCCAGTGAAACAACACAACATCGTCTATCAAGAGGACAGTGGGACTTAAGGGTTGGATGGGTTACCACGCAAATTGGTCCAGACATTCGTAATGTTTGTGGAGTGTTGCGGTCTTGAGGTGCTTTCAGACAGTCGAGAGATTGCCGCCCGTCAACATATGTATATATTTACCAAATCACCACGATGTCATGCTAACAGCATCAGTCACTGTTGGATAGACAACTGGTGGTTGCTTTGAACTTGAGATGTGTGATGTCATCCTACTGGGATCATTAGCAGTGGTAAGAGTAGCATTGAAAGATATATTCTCAAACATGGTGTTAGAGGCTTCGATATCTCATCGCTGGTCAGACTAACGGCTGGATTTGGGCGAACTTGAGCTGTCATTTTCTTTAGTCTGTGGTCCAACAGGTTAATAAAGTCAACATCCTGATGTTAGTGAGAGCACACAAACCAAAACTAAGACCAACAGGGATGGAAGTGAAACAAATACCAATAATGACTCCCTGCCACCTCTCTTCATCGACTTCTCTGTTCTCTACTGGTGTCATTCAGGAAACTCCCATAAAGGTAAAGTCGGTTCTCTGCTGTGGTTTCGAGGGTTGAAATGTTCACACAGCGAGCCAGGCAAGCTGAAAAAGGGGGCTAGGGTTCATTCATAAATGCTTAATGCAGCAGCAGATGACGTTGCCCCAGCGTTGCCATCAATATCTGCAGAAGGGCTGTGTTGTGTTTACTTTGGAGACGACGCTGTGTTAGACTTTAATGATGGGCAATCAAATCCAGTCATTTCATGACCTTCATGGACATTTCGCTCTAAAATTGCTTCCGAAGAGCCCGGAGGTCTTCTCTCCTGAGTAAACTTGTACTTGTCGTGAAGGTGCTGAGTGCCAGTGTGCGTCCATATAGTTGAACCCTACACTCTAAATATGCTGTCAAGGTTTAAAGATGTCCCTTTTTTTGTCCCACATTTCTTCTGGAAACTGGCTAACCTCTTAAACTTGCCCTTAATCCTCTCTGCGTGTACAACACCTTGTGTTATTTGGCTTCGGTTCGAAGGCCTTCCACTTGTGCAGCTTTGTCAGTCACCATGAATGTGCGGTTTGTGTGTGTGTGTGTGTGTGTGTGTGTGTGTGTTTCTAAATGCCACCTCACTGGGCAAAATGGCACTTTATTATCCAGACAGAAGAACTTTAGCCTCTTACTGTGCCGACCATGGAAAAACGCCATCTTCAGCTGAATCACTTCTTATAAACGTCCCCTTCAGTTTAATCACTCCGCAGCTGGTTGAAGCCGCCGGTTGTGCCAGTTTTCCTTCCTGTAGTTATGAAGACAGCCTGTCCTCTCTCATTACGAGAAGTGTTAAAGTCTCAGAACGACCCAGAGCAACCTGCGAATCTCGGTCTTTCGAGGTAACAAACAATGAAAATAAGGAGAAAAACATTTTTTCTCGGTGAGTCATAAACAGAATCTAAGTGAGCCGGCGACACGAAGCAGAGTAATGCGCCCGGACCGCGTCAGAAAAGGTTTATATACATTTTCAAACTTGCACTGAACCATCAAAATCTGCAGCAGAGTATCACTCTCTCACTGTGTGTGTGTGCCTCGTATCAAAAGATCATTATTCTATTTCGCAGCGTGGCCAGTAAAGTATTCTCCTCCGTGCCTTTGATCACCCATACTGTATCTGCTTTGATCACTTTGCCAATGGAGGACGATAACATGCAATAAAACCGTAATATATAAAACACAAAACAGACTAGAAGAGATGGCTCTGCTGTGTCGGATTTATGTGATTTCGCTGAGAATTTGATATATGTACTTTCAAGTCGCAGCTCCTAAAACTGAAGATGAATGTCAGGGTTCCATTTTCACATTATCTAATACTCTAAACATTGAACCTAAATGATTAACATTAATCTGAAAGCTGATAAAGTTAGAGGGCCTAAATGTTCAGCCTGTCTCTGCTCTGTTATTAATCTTTACAGTCTTACTGCCAGTCATGGGATATTCCAGCACTCCCTCTAAAGCTTTGACAACGATCTGAAGATCAAAAAGAGAAATTTCCTGATATTTAATTTGCCTGCAGCTTTGAAGTCTCGGGGCTTCGGCCTCTATGAATAATCCATATACGGCCGATTGAAGGCTGCCAAGGCCGTAAAGCTATCATAACAAAGCACCGAGTTATCTCTGATGAGCTCTGTGAGGCGAGACCAGAAGGCCGGCTTCTCCACATCCGAACGAGGGGAAGAGGCGGAGGAATGACGCATGTGATGGGTCAGAACTCGCAACTGGTAACCAGTGTTGTGGCGCCCAAACAGCGAGCCACAGCGGGAGGTAGATGTCTGTTTTCTTAAGCCAGCCTCGGCTCAGACAATGGTGCAGCCTCACTGTTTGTCACATCATGGCAACACCCGCCACTTCTGCTCTGAAGGCTGCAGGCTGCCAGCAGAGGCTGCCAGGCCCGCTCATAGACTTCAGAGGAGAAAAGGACCAAGTGAGGTCGTGTGGTGGAGTTGTGGTCGTTCATCTGGTTTGGCAATACGAGCGTGTGATCATCAGACTGCCACTTTTTGTATGAAAAGCCAAGGCGGAGACAAAAGGTTAAAGACACAGAAAAGGTTACACCCCTGCTCACTTAACTAATTACAACTATTTATTTTATCCGTCTTTAATTCTAACCGTGGTCCTGACTCGGATACAACTTTTGTAAAAAGGATAGCCAACATCTGTCCTGAGCCTGGTAGGTAATCTGACTTTTGTGCTACCTCCAAAAATATGTCCTGTACACACATCCAAGCAAAGGTTTGCGAACAGAGGGTGCAGCTGCTTCCAATTTTTCTATGAATGAAGTCTGGAAAAACACAACTGATCAATAGGCTGTAATAGGAAAGGCACACCCGTACTGCAGACAGTACATACAGTCTGTCAACATCTGCCAAGGGTGTGGTGGCCGGTCTTTACATCCCCCTCTCTCCCTCTATTCACTCACTCTCTGTCGATTGCATTCATGAGATGTTTAATAATATTGTATGAAAGACATGAAAGATGTCAAACGGCATTACTCAAGTGCACGATAATCATCGCCTCTTTGCTTGAAGTTCAGAGTATACCTTGAGGGTTTAGAGAGTTCTGCCAACCGGGTCCACCCACACTGCAAGAGATCTTTTCTTGAAGGAGCGCTGCAACGCACAAGGATATGGACATCACATTTAGACACTTTTCCCAATTGCAGGTGTCTAATTTTCAATCAATATTCTGTCTCCCTTTTCCAAAGAGACCACTACTGTACAGCACTCAGGTCATGAGGCAGCTACAATGAGCTCCTGAAGCGAAGAAGCTGTTCGAAGGTTGTTAAAAAACATTAACATGAACAAGTACTTCATAGCCAAAACACAAACTCTCCCTTCAAGACTTATCTAAATCCCCATTGGTTCGTCAGTTATGCTTTGGAAAGGCTAACATCTGCAAACACACTGGATTTATGACTGGAGGAAATAGTTTTGAACAATTTGCAATCAGATTTTGGCTTGTAGTGATGGTCATGGTTGTACTTCACTGAGAGTGTGACTCCAGAATAACATGACACCTGACTTGACTTCAGTCCGCTGATGATCATTGTAGAAATGTTGTGGTGTTATAGTGGTATATTGAATAAATAATTTGAGTTCAGAGAAGATATACTGAAGTTATATTCTAATATGGAAGGCTTGCTATTGCCACCGATCCCACTGTGGATCAACAGCACCACCCCGAAATAACAAAGAGGGAAAAGTCTCGATGGAAAGCTGCAACCTGCGAGGCAAAGGTCACAAGACCAGTGGGCACCGCCAAAGATGTCAGCATGCTAGTTTTTTGGTAGCCTTGCTAGCTTGTCAACCAGTACTGTGGTAGACGATCATATCAGAACCAGTCTTGGGAAAATGAGGCAATTAATTCTGCCATTTATCTATTCTTTCATGAATTAAAAAACAAGATTTGACTGACCAGTCACAAGCTAATGTCCATCTCAAAGCTCCTGTTTGTAAGATAGTTGATTTTTGAGTAACCCAACTCAGGGTGGCCAACCTGACGTGGGGGAAAACCCAAATTATCAGCGTCACTATCTTATTAACAGTAGCTTTAAGTATGACTCAATATCCACTGTTAACACCACATTTAAGGTTGCTGTGTGCCAGTGGAAGGTAAACCTACAGTTGTGTCAGTGCGCATGCGTAGCTAGCTAATAGCTTCAGTGTTTTACGTGTGTCATTCCTATTATTACACTGCAGAGTTGCAGATTGTGGGCTGTAAAGAAGGCTACAAAATGACGATAGAGTCAATACATTTAAAGGTATGTGTACAGTTGGACTTGTTGACATGCTTAACAAGCAAACAGGTTTTATCGTAATTCTTGCTAACTCTACACAGTAGTGTAACAAGTAATGTAATGAGTTACTCTTAAAAGCAAAGTTACCCAACACTTATTTTGAACTGATCTCTTCCCACTAAAATCTATTCTACCATGGAAAGAAAAAAATCATAAAACAGTTTTGTCAGTCCAGTCATTGTGGTCTGTCAGTTAATATTGTAACAGCTAGCACATCCAAGAGTGGTCAGCCAACAGTGCACATGCTAATGGATTAGCTTGCCTGTAGCGGTCACAGCGGTCCATCGAGGTTGTTCCACACACCAGCTGCTACTTGCCAAGTAGGACATCGCACAGGACTAAAGACCCAGACATCTTTCTCAGGAGCCTCCAGAACAAACCTGGGCTGAATCACAAGTAACTGTTCTACTTAAATTTGCAAGATCGGAAGCAGGCAGGGAAACGTGACACATTTAGAGCATGTTGAGGCCGACGTCTGTGAATCTTTTCTCCCCTTATACGGTCAAAACGCAGTTTAATTTAATGCAGTCTTAAGAACTAACAGACACAACTGTTGTGGTTGGTGTTGGGACAGAATCAAGCTGCGATGCGAGTTTAATACTACAAGTCATTCATCCAGCGAGTCATCCAAAAGTCAACTCACTCATGTCCTAACATTAGCCCTTTAACATTCCATCTACAGCACCGCAAATAAATATGAAAAAATCCTGACAAAGTAGTTTAAAACCTTACACATTAGCACGACTTTTCCATGGAGACGAGCGCGGGGTGTGTGCTGTTCTTTTCTAAGTCGGACAGCTGTATTCGGAGACCGAGCTGAGCATAAGGTACGGCACGGAAACTATTAATTGGACGCGAGTAGGAGGCAAGAACACAAGACCAGGAATGGATGTCGGTGTGACCTTTGGACAATTTAGGTTTTCTCACTGCAGGCCTTCGCTTTTTTGTTTTTTTTACATTACACTGTACTTTACCTCGGACTGTAGGGACGGACAGAGTGAAACAGTCTTGAGTTGAGAATGCAAAGTAAGCTTGACTTTGATTTATTGTGAGACGATCAAGGAGCAGAAGAGTTTATCAAGTATTTCCTTTTGTACTTCCCACGTAGCTGAACTATTTCCTCGGCAAACGTTCCTCATTTGAAAACTATTAGAGACAGGACAATGAACCTTGTCTTGATGAAGGCAGTGAAACATCTGGGAGAAAAGAGAATGTAACACAGAAGGGATGAATTTTCCCCAAAAAACAAATCTTAAATTTGGGTTTACAAATCTGGGTTTAAACGTCTAAATGGGTGTCAAAGATCAATAAGTGACAAAATCATAGATAATTAGCACTCAAATCAGAAGGTCTCTGCACTAATTGTAGTACTTTAATGTCTTTTAGCTTGTTTTGGTTTTATGGCCACAAAAAACTGACAGTTTCTGTGTTTCTAGCCTCGACATGCAGCTAATTCAGGAAAAAGAAAAGCTCTGACGATCTCTGTATGCTAGTAGGCCTACCAAACAGCAGACAGCCATGATTAGCAACTAGCTAGTAAACAGAGGGCAATGAGTAAACAGAGCCATTCATTTTGGAGAGGGAGAGAAGATCATGGAAATCAAAATATGGCTAAAAGTTGCTCCATGTCTGCTGGATGAATCAGCAGATCTGTGCTTGTAGCAGCAACTTAACCATGATTGAATATGTTTCTCAGTGTTGTGTCAAAAAAGGTTTAGTGAAGATTTATAGAAGTAACCTTGAGCCAAACTGTGGATCAAATGACTATCTTTTAGCGTAATATGAAAGGGTTGCTATTGCTACCGATCCCACCGTGAATCAACAATGAAACAAACATGGAGGACAGGCTTGATGGATCGCTACAGCCAGCAAGGTCATGTAACCGACGGACACCGCCAGAGTTGTCAGTAAGCTATTTCTTTTATAGCCTCGCTAGCTTGTCAACCAATACTGTGGAAGAAGGGAAACAGTGAAGAAGACAGACACTGTAATAGCATGTCAGCGTGGTGTTTGCAGCTTGTTCCATTGCCCTCACAAGTCTGACGTCTTAATTTATTAGCCGTATTAGCAATCCTTTGAGGGCTGTGGACCAGGCCACCTGAGTTATGAGCGTTCACTCACTCTCCTTTTTAGCGCTGTATTGTTTCTCAACAAACTCCTAAAAAAAGATGGCTGGGCTTTTAGATGCTAGATGATGGACCTGCTACGTGATAATTGTCCATGTGGTCCTTGGCAGTCAGCTTCCAGGAGATTTCATCACAGCTTGTTTGCTGAAAACACAGATCTGCGGCTAAAAAACGGGGTTTCCAAAACATGAAGCTGACATAATGTTGAGCAGGCTTTTTAATTTTTTTATTTGGATGTTCTTCATATAAAAATATTGATAGATGGCACCAACTTTTGAATGAAGAGCCAATATGTGTGTGTCCAATCCATTCTGTTGCTACACAGTCCAATTTATTAAGGGCAATTCATCATGGTGGGGAAAGACTTTATGTTATTCTTGTCCACAACATGCAATCTGCAATTTTTATGAGAGCGAGTTGAAGCCATATTAAGGAACATTGTGTGTTCCCTGTAATGGAATTTACTGGGTAAGAAAAGCCACGGGGGGCCCACCCACAAGCTCCACTATTTGTTCTGGGGCTGTGGAGAGATATGAAGCAGTGATGTTGGAAGAATTGTGGAGCCCACCTATGGGCTGACAGTGGGAGACCAGCCAGGCCTTTTAAGGTCTGCCCAAGATCCTCTTGGCTCTGTTCAGATCTCGCACACATGGTCAGACACACATGCCCATGTGCGAGCGATTGCAGACAAAAAGACATGGACGTACGCACAATCACTTCACACGCTGCACGTCACCGGAGAGATGCTGTGCCTACAACATGAGGTCACATGTTTAATGGCGGTTGAGCTACGCCCGTCCCCTCCCTAACCCCGTGTTTGACAATTCCACTCAGTAAAATAATATCGCCAATGATGATACTGGTGTTGATTAACGGGAGGTAGGGTGGAGGGTAAGAGGAGGGAAGCTGGTCATTTTAATGCCTTCCTTCCAAATGGAGTCTTGGCTGTGTGTGTGTGTGTGTGGGAGGGGGGTGTGATTGTCACCTTTTCCTTTTGACTAGAGTCCATCTTCCTTCCCACAGCTGGACGCGCAAAGGCCTTCCCATCAGCCAGCAGCTGGGCTTGTCAGCCAATCAGGCACCTGCATGATTACCAACAGCTGGAAAAGTAAAAAGCACAGGGCGGAGGGGGTCTGGGGGGGTGGTGGTGGTGGTGGTGCTGCAGAGGCTTGGGGTGGTGGTGAGGGAATGAGGCCAAAGGCAGTTGAGGAAGGAAGGAAGAGAAGGAGGGAGGCAGCATGGACCGAAAGTTTGCAATGAAATAACAGGGAGGAGGAAAAAAAATATAAATGAGGAAAACAGTGCAGCCTGGTCTCGAGGATACATGTTGGCAATGTGTCTGAAAACCACGGGTACGTTACATTTCTCACGTCTCATTAAAAACATCTAAAATATTTTGGCATATCACAGCCAGAGACCACTGTTCGAGACAGTGTTTCAGCATTTTCTGAGCCTGAAACCACTGGATATTGCTAATCAGGACATATTTTTTAATCAGACGGGATGGTTTACACCAAGAAACAAGGTATGTTTTGCTGCCACGCGAGAGACCACTGTTCAAGATTGTGTT
Source organism: Sparus aurata (assembly GCF_900880675.1). NCBI lineage: Eukaryota > Metazoa > Chordata > Actinopteri > Spariformes > Sparidae > Sparus > Sparus aurata. The sequence goes on along the minus strand of NC_044195.1, from coordinate 30,780,290 downwards.
TCAACATTTTCCAAACGTGAAACCACTGGATATTGCTAATCAGGACATATTGTTTAATCAGACGGGATGGTTTGCACCAAAAAACAAGGTATGTTTTGCTGCCACGCGAGAGACCACTGTTCAAGATTGTGTTTCAACATTTTCCAAACGTGAAACCACTGGATATTGCTGATCAGGACACGTTTTCAGCCGGGTTACAACAACAGCAGATATGTTTAATGAGATGGGATGATTTGCACCAAAAAACAAGGTATGTTCTGCTGCCACGCGAGAGACCATTGTTCGAGACGGAATATTTCCAAGCGTGAAACCACTGAATAGGGCAACTTCCAGCTGTGTGTGGCGACAGAACCACATATTTTAGACGAGACGTTGCAGTAGTTTGCAGCAGAAAACCAGGTATTCAGCCAAGCCAGAGACCAGTGTTCAAGACAGCATTTCAACATTTCCCAGCATGAAACCACTGGATGTTGTTCACAAGCAATCAGGACATTTTCCTGCTGTGTTAGTGGCAACAAAACGAGACATGTTCGACGAGATGTTGGGATAATATGCAGCAGAAATCCAGGTATTTTTAGCCAGCAGCAGAGCGAGAGACCGCCGTCGGAGTCGTCTTTAAAAAACATGAAACCACTACATATGTTTAATAACGTGGCAGGACAGTTTCCAGCTGTGTTAGTGGCAACACACCCAGATATATTTGACAAGATGTTGTTTATAATTTGCAGGGTTTTTTTTTTTTTTTGATGAACATTTATTCTCGTCAACACAGAAGTAAAGTCTGGAAATTGTGGTGCTTTTTTTTTTTTTTTAACACACATCTTTTCTCAATGAGTCATTTTCCTAATCCCTTCCTGACAGCACATTTTAAAAGCCTCTGATTGGCCCCTTAGTGGACACAGTATCCCTTTACATTGACCTTCACAAACATCACATTGTATCACTGCAGATGTCCTTTATTGCCTTGTTGTGGGATAATTATGTGAGGTCACACGTTGAAGGGTGAGGACCCCTCAATATGAAACACATGCATCTGCCTTTTGGGTGTCATTAGTGTTTGCCGGAGTTAATAAATTGGTGACACCGACTTGGGCTCTGCTCACGGACATTCAGACGTTCTGTCCCAGCTGAAAACCGTCAGATTTCTTTCCTGATTGTATATGAGTCATGTATGCCTTTTTATGACTGTCAATGGCTCAAGGGGGTGAACTTTATTTGAGAGGGAGTAATGGTGTTCTTCATTCATTGCCTGGGTGAACTGGAAATATAAAACGGCTGAACTCTGAGTAGCCCGAGGAAGCTAATTGCTTCTGCCATACTCGAATGTTTCTCCTCCTCGGTTCCCCTCTCGTTCGAGATCGATCTGAGGCTCAGGGTTTTTTCCCCCGTGACCCCTAGCAAATTGTGTTTCCTCGCAGTGCTCGACAAACACAGCGCGCTCGCTGCGCTTTCAAGTCCTCGGCCGTAACGTAGTGGGTGTTTTTAATGACACTTCTTTCAGTTGTCAGACTAAGGGCAGCGCTCTCACCTCTCAGTGGCTTTCTGAGCCGCCTCGGTTTGATTGCGCTTCCTCCGCTCAGCTCTGAAATCCACTGCGGTTAAGAGGACATTCATCACTCTTGCCTCAGTCGCTTCAAAGTTTTCCGAGAGGAAAAGAGAACATCTATAGCGGAGTCAAAGAACATTACAGGGACTTTGTGAAAAATCATTCTGAAAAATTCCCAACTCTCTTTTTTTTTTCTTTTCCTGCTGCCTACAAAAACCCTTTTAATGAAGATTAATTCTACCTCGTTCTGTCCGTCTGTGTACGAGAGGTGTGACACAGAGCTACTGTGTTCATACCAGAAGAAGGTGGGGAATCAATACTGTGTGAGTTTATGTTTGGTTGAAGTCTCCTTCCATTTCTACAGCTGCTCACATAATATACAGACTGATAATATATTTTAATTATGTGCCTCAATTAATCAAATAATAAACACGTTATTTCTGCCAGAACAGAGAAGGATAGTCATAACAGCTGTGTAACTATTTCTTGTCGGGGAAAGAAAACATTGGAAACAGAATGGGACAACTCCACCATGTTGCATAAGTTTTATAAAAACTGGCAGGTTGTGTGGGAGCGGGATGAAAGTGAAGCTGGTCGAAAGAGTCGGTGAAATAAATAAAGTTTCGAAAAGAATGTGAAGGCTTTCTCGCCCGTGGTGTATTCTCTTTAAAATGGGCCTTTAGTATTTTTTAAAGTGGAAAACGGAGATTGTTTTTAGCCTGTAAGTATATATTCTGTTAAATCTGCATCATTAAAAGTGATTCACACTCTTCCTTAATTACTAGATTGCTTTGAAAAAGTCTCAATCTGATGATTATGACTCAATCTCAGGAATTGGAGGCAACCAATGGTGACGTGAGTCTGTATAAAAACATGCGCCGCCGTTCAATTTTGTGTACTTGCAATATGTCGATGCTTCCCATTAAATGCACAGTATGTAATGTCTGCCACCGAGAGTCCGCTAAGTCAAAACAAACCACCGTTGCAAGTTAATGTGTCGCTGCATGTTTAGTCTGACTCTCTCCCGGGAAGCAAATGAAACGCACCTTTAAAAAAAGATTTATATATTTCATGATATCAGAAAAAAGAGTAGATTCTGCTCCACTGTTTCTTGTCTGTGTGTTTCCATTCCACTCCTTTAGGAACCCGTCCGACATCTGTGTCGAATTGTCTAAATCTACTTTTTACAGAAAATGCATGGCTGCAGAAATCCCAGATCTATCGTTTAATCTGCACAATTACATAAACTGCAGCATCTCTGATCTACGTGCACATGTAGTGCAGGTGTGTGGAACAACGAGCCACAGAAACGCAGACAATAAAACAGTGACACTTCCTGTCATCGTTCCACTGAAGTCGAGGCGCTGGAAGGAGGGAGTGGGGGGGGGGTAAACCTTTCAAGCCGAGGCGTTGTTCGCAGCATAGGGGCGAGATGAAAGCCGGAGGAGGAGGAGGAAGAAGACACGGCGGCAGGACAGCGGCCGGCTTTTCCTGTATCAATCTAATCTGGATGTAAACACAGCTGCTGTCAGGGAGCTCATGCATGGCCCATAAAGCAGCTGGCTGCGTGGGATGAACTTTGACCCAGCGATGAATTCCTGCAGTCGGGTATAGCATGTCATTTCTAAAGGACAGTCTCCGTCCGCGAGGCATCACTGGTGTCTGCTGAGCCTCTCCCTCTTTCTCTCCTCAGCCCACACTCACATGGCGCACAAACATGCCTGTATACGCTCCGTCCCTTCCTCTTCTTTCGCACATACGAGCCACCGAGTGAAATATTCATATTCTTTCAGTCCCCTCAGCATGCCACCTAAATCGGACCATCTGGCCTTGGAGCATATAGCATGCTGCTGAGTGAACAAAGCAAGGCCATTACTGTAGGAGAGGAGAGGAAGGAGAGAGAGACATGGTGGAAAAAGATGGGGAAAAGTAGGGCTATGCAATTTTAAAGACAGTCCCGACACTGCTCAGCGTTTTTTTTTTTTTATCATGGAGGCTGCCCACGGGTGAATGCCTCGAATCAGGTAACCGCGACGGCTTTTTTGGGGATGACATCATCCCTTTTTCGTGAAAAGTCTGACTCACAGGCTCACAAGACACTCAAGCGTGGCATAATGTGCGTTTTAACGGAGATAAGGCAGCAGAATGACTCAGAGAAGACGGCGCGGGAAGCAACAATAAACACGAGGTAGATAAGGACGAGGTAGTTAGAGGAAGGAAGGGTGGAAAGTGTTTGCGAAAGGTGTAATAATAAAAAGTGTAAGAGAGGGAATGTGGAAGAGGAAAGATGAAAGGATGGTCAGCAGGTTTTCCCACGACGCTTCAACTTTTTAAAACCCGAGAAAGACAACTATGAGGGCAGCTCACAGCCGGATCCGGTATATCAAAACACGGCGAGGACGGCGTAACATCCAAAACAAATCCAGCACACACAATCCCACTGCAAGAGATGAAGAGGAGAAGAAAAAGGGGGGAGAGGAGGAGAGCAGGATGGACGGTAACCACCAGTAAGTCCCTCAGAAGTTTCGTAAATGTTTTCTTTTTTGGGGTTATTGTGTCTTTTTGGCTACCGCTCCACTTGTCCTGTTGTTTCTTATTGTTTGTGAAGAGTGATGCTGAGCAAACGCCAGAGTCTAATCTGAAAACACAGATGTTTGACAGGAAATCAAATAAATGTGGCCACTCCGTGCCTACCTTCCCAGAACTGCGGGTTTATCTTGTGTTGAATTCGCGAAAAAAAAAGAACAAGGCGGCGCTGGTGAACGGCACATGATCACTGCGAATAAATAAATAGCTAATTAGTTTAACTCGGCCAGGAACGGAAAAATCCCCCCCGATCCCCAGAAGGCCCGAGCACGCAGTCTCGCCGGAGACTGCCTTTCGCCTTTTGATTGATTATGGAAAATAATAATATGAATAATTTCTATGCTCACCGATGGAAAAGCAAAGTGTTTTGCAAGGTAATGGAAGCGGGCCGTGCCTCCACTCCCGTGTAAGTGCATCTGAGATGCGTGCTACGGGCTGAGAGGTCTGGACGGACGCGGCGTCCTCAGGGTGGATTTGCTGATGCTTTCAGGAGGAGGTTTGGTTTTGGGAGGGACAAGAAACTGTCCAACAATCAACTCTCCACACTGATTCTTTTATTTGCTATCACCCACAAAAACCCTCTTAAGTTTCCATTTCAAGGCATGTGAAGCATTTATTGTCCAAGAGGCGAGTGCATGCTGTAGGTGCTGGGCTGGGAACTTCACTTTAAACTCATCCATGCCACAAAAAGCAAAGTGAATCTAATTTTCTTTTGGGTTGCAGAGGTTCGTATCTTTTTACAAATGGACTTTCTTGTGTTTGTCACGCTGGTCGATCTTACCTGAGAACCCAAATGAAAACCACAAGTCCAAAAAAGTTTGTGAAAATCCATTTTTATTCTGAATTTGATGGCAGCAAGATCATGTTTGGATCTGAAAGCATCCTCGGAAGGCTCGGTTGTTCACAAGCAAGGATGGATCGGGGTTCAACGCTCGTGTGAAACACATGATCGTATAAAAAGGATATTACTACATTAGCTCAGGAACACCTCGTAAAGACTGTTGTCAGGGTCGTATTTCTGTCGACACGGGAGCCAGAGGCTGAGAGAGAAACCTGAGCTGAATCCAAATTGTTGGATTTAACTGATATCCAAACAAATCTCCGCAAGGTCGTGAATTCAGAGGTTGGCCCAAATTCACTTGTGCTCTTGGCAAACACTCACAGTGGTATCGCGGCAAAAACAACCTGAGAGCTGGCCATGTTTTTTTTGTTTTTTTTTATTCACTTACAATTCAACTGGCTTTTATTTACAAGTCCGCAGAGAAAAGGGAGAAATGTGGACGAACCAATCAAGTTCAAACACAGGAGGAAACTCTTAACTGACTGAGGACTCATTCAAGTGTAACTGTAAGTGTGAAGTTAAAAACTGAATAAACTCATAGATCCTTGATCATGTCTGCATATAACAACACAATGACATTTAGTTTGGCAGCAATCCTTCATACTGAAGTGCTTAAAGTGAAACTCTCGCCAAAAAGCAACCGAGGCTTTATTTGTGATTGAATATGAGTCAAACCTTCGTGTAAAAGCATAATTACGACGAAAGAGGCACTTTTAAGATTTACCGTATTTTCGTTTTCGGGTCAAGCTAATTTTTGCTACGAGCACTTTTACGCTAGCATCAAAATCGCTATTTTTAAAACAGTAAGAAGTCTCGACACAACATGAAACTTTGCTCGTAGTATCACCAGGGTCTCTACACATGAACACGAGCATTGAGAACATTGTTTGTGTACACAGAGTTTACTAAAAAGAAGGTTTTTGGACAACTCACGTTAGCAGTAGCATCTCCGGCGCCGCCGTCATGGCAGACAAAAAGTGTCGATCCCTGAGTGCGACCTAACAGGAAGGAGGTCCACCATTACTCTCCTTCCTGTTAGGTCGCAAGTTTCATGTTGTGTCGAGCCTTCTTAGTGTTTTAAAAATAGCGATTTTGATGCTAGCGTAAAAGTGCCCGTAGCACTCCATTGAAAATTAGCTTGCCCCAAAACAAAACTACGGTAAATCTTAAAAGTGCCTCTTTCGTCGTAATTATGCTTTTACACGAAGGTTTGACTCATATTCAATCACAAATAAAGCCTCGGTTGCTTTCTGGTGAGAGTTTCACTTAAAAAAAATTCAGAAGAAATGAATAGGAAATAAATAAATTTAATAAATAAATAACTGTGTGTCTTGCGACGTAAACGTTATTAGATATATCGTCCATGTTTGTTTGTGATAGAAAAACAAGACCCAATCTGACTCCTTCACCAAACTTTAATGATTTATTCAGTTCTAGTTGAGCTCCAGTCACGAGAAGACGGGATCACTTTCCCAAGAAAAGGACAGGATGGACGACGAGCGGGTCAAAGCCGACAGTAAAGTTTGACGAGGGACGAAATTCATACCGGGCCGTGCAGTTTAACCCCGGAGCGACCTCTCCATACCTCCGGCCTCTCACCAGATGAACAACACTAATTCAGAGCTAAGATTACTCCTGGTTAAGAAAGATACCAACACACACATCAACCCTGTGCTGAAACACAATACCAATCGCTCATTTCATTTTACTAGCTGACAGAAAATGGGGGCAATGAGGGCTTGAATGACTTAAGCCTCAGTGGAGCTGAGATCAGGGCTCTGCATCGCTTCATCCCCGTCATGACTGTAAATTACTCTGCTCCCACATTAAGGTTTGTTTTTTGTGTGTAATTGCTCATCAGGAGAGGTGGGAATAAACGTGGAGTCGGCTGAAAGCGAAGGCAGAACGTGGTCCTGAGAGCACGGCAGCGTGTGGTTTGTGGTAACCGAGGAGGGAGATTATCTGTTTGTGCCAGCTCCACATTTCCCAAACGTAAAGTTTTGGGTGTCGGGTTACCAGACAAGGTGAGAAGGGGTTCTGTAATTCAACTCCTGCGGACACGCTGCACTTATTTGAAGTAACCCACACCACTCACTTTTAATCCTCCTCGGTTTAAGATTGTAATAAACGGGCTCGCCTTGCACCACTTTAGTCAATCAAGTTTACTGCTGTGAAGGTTCACGATGACGCTAATGAAAGAGGAATAATGTGGTCGGCAGCAAATGGCTCAGAAACCGAGCGGGTACACGTCTGTAAATTCTAAGAAACACGCAAAAACATGTTATTCAGAGAAAGTATTGCAAAGTATATGAAAACATGGAGCGGGAACTGAAAAAGGAACTTGGTGTTTTGGTGCCAGCCGGCCCTCCATTCAGGGCTTGTGGATGTCAGGACTCAGGAAACAGGCAGGAAACATCGCCGCGGACTCATCACACCCTCCAAACAACTTCTCCCATCTGGTACGACGCACTGGAGGCCAAAACAAGCAGACACAAGAAACTGCTTTTTTTTTCCAGCGGGCCATCATGCTGGTGATCACTTAAATTAGTCATACAAGTGTCAACACCAGCACCACGAGCACCAAAACATCCACTTACTTTAATTATGGATGTTTTTATAGTTTAATACGCTCTGTTTTTCACATGTAGGCCTGCGTATCATCCATCTCTGCACAATATAATCCTGCACACTGCATATAACATGATGCATAGACACCCACTTGTTGTATATTCATCACAGATGCTTTTTTTTGTTCAGCACACATTGTTTGCTGTTGGGTTTGGTTTCTTTTAATTGGCAGCTTTACCATTTTTCGTTTGTTTTTTTACCCCAAAAGCTGAGTCGGCCTACGTAACGTGAAGTTGTAATGAATGTTATCATAGAGTAGAGATGGAGCCTGAATGTGGTTTAGTTGTTCCTTATTAGTGTTTGATTAGTTAAAGTAAGTTAGCAACACATGCTAGTAGTTTGCTAATGATTAGCTAAAGTTAGCATATCAACTGGAAGCAGCGGGGGAAAGCAATCATGGCTGTCTTAAGGTCATTAATAGGCAGTGATGTGCACAAGGGCGGGGCCGGGGAGGCGGTGGCCCCCCTCGTGGCCCAATTGTTGAAAAACGCGCGCTAAAGTGCCCTCTTGGTTGGCAAAACACACTAAACTGCCCCCTTGGCTGGCTAGAACATGATAAACTGCCCTCTTGGGTTGCACAAACACGTGCTAAAGTGCCCTTATTTTCGCCCCCGCCCTTCAAAAAGTCTGTGCACGCCACTGTTAATAAGAATACAATTAAAACTGACAACAAATACTGTGTGCACTCTTTAGCTTTAGAGCTGCTAGAAGGCCTATTTTTTTGGGGGGGAATAAAAAATTACACATTTTGGAAGGAGACAGGCTTCTTTTTCATCATACTTTCCTGAGCATTCAAGACTTTTTCTTGCTTGAGCCTTGTTTGTTTTTAACCCCTGCTTTCCGGTTTTATGCTTAAACTGAGCCACCCATCCAGCTTCACTCGTCTCATCAAACAATTAGCAAAGAAGTGAAAACATATTTGGGGAAAAAAAATACATTCTGTGCTTCCTAAATCACAGAAGGAGAGATAAACAAATCAAAGTCAAGCTCAGCTCAGTTGTATGAGTTTGTTCACGTTCTGTCTCTCCAAGTCCTGTGATTTGTTCGATATTGTACCAGTGCACATCCACAAAATGTAGTTTCAACCCCACATAAATATTGTATTTTGTTTTGGTCTGAACTCTTGATGTTCTTTTCGTAAATATGCTGTCTGTTATGTTCTTCAAAAATCAGTGTAGGTTATATATGATCAACAGCAAAGTGAAGGAGTTTACTTGAGAATGTTTTAGTAGCCAAAGAAGCAAACCAGTCAAGTAAATTTAATACATGATAAAAAAAACACAAAGAAGATATTTGTGGCTCACGGAAAAAAAACAAAAAGCACACCTGAGTCGTCACAATGTGTCCAAAGCACACACAGCACACAGTTGTGACCACTGTGGCTCTTACCAGCGAGAACCTTCCACTTCAGAGCTCCCATTTCAAAATGTTCCAGTTCAAGTGGGTCTGGATGAAATATATAACAGCGCTAATGCCCAAAACCACAATCCATTCCCCCCAAGTGAAAGCTCTCACTGGAGTGCGGGTTATGCAGTGAGCGTGCTTAATTTCTGATTTATTCATCTTGGGAACATTCTGTACACAGTGTTGCAGGAAGATAAAGCTTCATAATGAGGATTTTTTTTTTTGCTTGCTGGATAGAAAAATATTCTTAACCGTGTCTCTCAGCTGTAGAAACAGTTTAAATTTAGTCTCGGGCCGGACGGTGAGACATGGCACTGCTTCTCGCTCTCCTGTGTCATTTCTCATGTTATGATGAGTGGCGCTGAAAAACGTTACCGACAGCCAGCGGTTGAGACAGCAATAAAGTGTTTGATTCTGCAAAACGTGCCCTCTGAGGGAACTGTGGGTGAGCACATGGAGTGAACCGGATCAGAACCAGTGTGACTGGCCTTTTTTTTTAAGGGGAGTAAACAGACAGCTAGAGAGCGTTATCCAGGAGAGACGATGACCCACGTCTGACACATGATGCGTCATAAGAAAATAATAAATTATGTATAAGGAGTGGTAGCGCTGTGCATTCATAATCTACTTAGGCAAACCTGTGCAATAACTTAATCCACCACTTAAATGCAATGATTTAATTTAACTGCTTATGTCATTTATCCACAGTATAACAACACAATGCCATATACAGTCCTACATATTTATCTTTATTTATATATATTCATCCTCTATACAGCTCTCTACATTTCTTATTATTTTTTTAATTTTTTTTATTAATTTAATTTTTTTCCGTGAATTTTATTTTATCTTTTATTCTTATCTCTACTTTATATATTATAAAAATATAGTTAAGAGTTGATTGTTTACTGTTTATTTATTGTCTACTTCCATATTTAGCTAAGAGTTTATTGTTTTACTGTCTATTGTTTACTTTCTATATTTAGCTTTATACCTCTTTTCTACCTGTAAGCTGCTGGAAATCCAATTTCCTTGCGGGAGTCATCCCAAAAGGATTAATAAAGAGAAGTCGAAGTCGAAGTCGATCTTTCAATATGAACTTTCCATCATAAACTAATTTAATAGAGTAATATTAGTAATAATAATGCTAAAACAAAGAAGTACCTTGTTGAGCTCTGCTGTATTAACATCATACAGCGAGCACTTAAAAATATTTTAGACATTAAGTTCTTAATCTTCCAAAAAATAAACATGCAGAGGAGGTTGGATTCTTTCTTTGCCCTGGATAGTGTCTGCAGGTGTTACCTTACAGCAGCCTATATGTAACCTGGGAGGCAAAACTGAGGGCAAAACTGTTTTTTAAAGCTACTTTACACTCACTGCAGCTCATTCAGCTTATAACTAGTACATGAGAATAAATGAAGGCAGCTAGATTTCTGTTGTGTCTTCTTTTAGCAACGTTAGAGAGAGATCTGAGCAAGAAAAACTAAAAGCAAACCTAGTAATTGCCAGGATCCAGAGGCGGGAGTGCTGTACAGTGTCCACGGCACCCTCTTAATAATAATTATCTTGTTACCGTCAGAGCGATTCCCCATGTAAGTTAAAAGCAGCGTAGCATGTGTAGTTTATGACTTGTAGAGGCACCGATGCAATAAACAAATAACGGTAACAAGCAAAGGAAACCCCGTCCCTGATTTTAGGCACGTTTTTATCCAGTCGGCGTTTAAAAATCCCTCGGCTGCGCTGCGTGTTTTCAGTTGTATTGCCAGCTTGACCTCCAGCTAATGACGGCCGTGTCTCGCTGACATGCCGCTGACCTCACGGTGGGAGAGGATGCAGACGAGCCAAGGAAGAAGAGGAAACGGAGCCGCCGCCCACTCTCAGGCTTCCACTGAGCCGTCCAAGCTCTGCCATTCAACCTCGGAACAACTCCGTCTGCATGTTTAGTTTTCTGGGTTAAAGGTCGAGCTGAGCTTTTCAAGCATTTTTCTGCGGCTCCGTTAAAGCCATGGAACCGTGTAATAAAACGTCTCGGGATGATTAAAACGAGATCAGAAAAGAAAATATATTAGCTTCAAAGGTCATGTGATGGAAATCCTCCCCAGCAATTTATTTCGTTTTCTTCACCAGGGAATGCAGAAATGCCACCGCATGCAGATTTACAGCAGATGACAGTCAAGTTATCTAAACCATATAAAATGAAAACAAAAGCAAACATTCTCAATATTTTAAACTGCTGAGTAAATTGCTACCATAAATCACAGAGAGGATGGCCAAAACTATGAAAATAAGGCTGTAAAAATGAATTTATTGAGCAATAAATCTGGTTTTAGATCATTTTTGGTTGTACGATTTTTTGTTTAAGGACTGTCAGTGTTGGACCGGAGCAAAAGAGGCGAGCGACGCCAGAATGGTAGTCGTAATGTTACCAATTTAAAACTTTAATTGTGTGCTTTGGATGTCGAAACAAAGAAACCTTCACTTTGTGTTGCACTCGGGGTGAAAAGACCTTGAGAACCTTTCTGTAAACTTGACACACGGGCTGTGTGATGTCTACTATTGTGGATAAAACACTCGCTGCTCGCCGGTTTGCCCTCCAAAATACACTTGACTCGTCTCCAGGAGATGGTGGGATACTATTCCCCCCGGACCTTTGATGAAAATTGATCTTGGCACATGTTTGAAAGACTCACAACAGAGGTACGTCATTTACACACATGCTCACTTTCTGTCTGTGAGAACATGCTCCGCACTGTCCATGTGAACTCTGTAATAGGCCTGGGAACAAATGAGGCGTCTGCCCAAGCTGCGGTCGCTCCTAAGCAACCGTATCAAAGTAAACTGAAACACACTGGCACTTAGTTACCAACCAAGCATGTGAACTTTTTAAAACCTTTACTCCGTGGAGAAAGCTCCTTCCTCCGACTCATAATGTGAATATGAACGTTCACACGCAGGACAACAACGGCCGACAGATGGCAACAAAATTAGGCGGTTCGGGGTTAATTACCACAATAACATTAGATTTTGAGAGAGAGGGGAGTGCTGTGTAGCGAGTGAAGACAAGCCTCTTTCAGTTCCTGAGTCTCAGATGAGAACGTTTATATATCTGTCACTTAAACATGACGCTGTAAGTTTTCCCCACAGCTTGATTTTACTCTGATTTCAAATGAAAATATTTGCTGTTGTGCCACGAGTCGGCTCAGAGGATTGGTACCACTCACATGTCTGTACGAGAAATATGAAGCTAGCAGCTGATTAGCTTAGCTTAGCTTAGCATAAAGACTGGGAACAAGGGGGGAAATTGCTAACCTGGCTCCAAAGGGAACGCTGACTAGCACCTCTTCACTCCCCCAATTTCGATTGAATGTATTGTTTTTTAGTATCTGTACTGAAACAACACATTGTGCTGTTCTAATGTCTTGTTGTCATCACTCCGAGGTTGCCAGGCAACCGGTGGATACCACAGGAAGTCGCTAGCTCAGGGTTTGAAATATGGTGCGTTCCATTTACCTCGAAGGCTGGAAGTCAGCGCTGGGAATGACGTGACACCAGACTTGACCGTGTTCCAGTGCAAGTCCGAATACCAGTTCTAGGCAGGGTTTGGATTTGTTAGCAAAACCAATTTATAGCGATGCTTTGCGTGGTATTCTGCATGTGAAAACATTGAAGTTGCAGCCATCTTGGGTTTTAGAGGTCGGGGTTGGTGAGGTGCCCCCAAGTTTCCGACCTAAGGGGGCGTTCCGGTTGAGAACTGGGAACTCGGAAACACTACGAGTTCCAGTACGTACTTTCCTGTAAAACAACAAATCACTGTTTTCGCAAGTATTCAACAAACAAGACATAATTCGAGTACAAGTGAGTGAGCTTATTATTTTAACTTTGGACAGACCAATGCTAGCTGTTTCCAGTCTTTATGCTAAGCTATACTAGCCTCCTGGCTCGAGCTTCAGATTCATAGCACAGCTCAATCTTCACATCTCTCTGCAAGAAAGGAAATAATCTGTTTTTTCTAGGCTGTGAAAGACTTCTGTGCCTATATGGCGTGAAATCCAACTCAATTTGAAACCAGAGACTTTGAATGACGATGTATGAAATGCAAAGATTAAGATTAAGTCTGCATGTTTCTGCAAGAAAAGAATAAATCGTGAAGATTTGCTGCAGAGTGAATGCGTAGACAGTAAAACCAGAATAACAGGTGCGAACTCATGACTTGTTTATAGCGTTGAGGAGTGAATGAAAAGAAGGTGTGAAAGGTGGAGAGAACTTGACTCTTGACGAATTCTCCATTTAATGTTCTCTCTGAGGGGGAGAACATTACTCACTCTCTCTTTCCCACCCAAGTGTTCCAGGCTGATCCGGACCGATACTGTTTTTTTGGGAGAGAACTTGATCTCATTGGGAGTTCCTCTGTTTTGCCAGGGGGCTTAATGGTTTCACCGTTTTAGATTAGTTCTATTTGTGGTGTCAGCTTTGACAAATTACACTCAGGACTTTTCCGATGTCAAATATCACCCCACTGCTAACCGGCACGTCCGGAATCCCCGACAGTGCACGCCCCTCGCTTTGTTCCCCGCCCTGTCGCAGCATCTCGCTAAATAATTTGGCACCCGCTCAAAGAAATGCATGGATTAAGTGCGCGAGGAGAGGTAACGCACACTGTCGCTGGCTCGCAGCGTTAGCTCTCCAGCGCAGGGAGAGGAAGTCGCGGCCTCACAGAATCCAGCCAGAAAGTTCAAAGTTGAAGCACAAACAGTTCTCGTCTTCCCTGCAGGAGCTGTGGTCTCGTCCAGCTGGGCTGCTGTGTTTGAGGGCTGGGTGCATCCAGCAGACAAAAGAGCACTCCCTTCAAAACTTCTCTGGGGGGAACGGCGGATGACTTGGCTAGGTGTGTAACCCATCACACACCCTGCTGACAGGCCAGTCAGTTCCAGCTCCACTGCTGCTCGTCACACAGATGCTCTGTGTGCGTGTGTGTGTGTGTGTGAGGAGAGCTTGTTGCTTCTGCTTATCAACACAGTGAGACTTTATGAATCATATCCAGGACAAGCACAGAGCAAGAAGGGTGTTGCACTGACACTGATGTGAACAGAAATGCTTCTGTCGGACAGTATGAAGCTCATCAGTGTTTCGGAAGTTACACATTAAACTCAGGCCTTCGTGAACCTGTTTTGTACTGTAGGTGGTTTTGCAGCATCTATTATAATGTATACAAAATGCTTCCAGCTGCCATGGAGAAACGTTACCGTCAATATAGCTGGCCACCTCACTAATAAGTACTTCTACAAGATCATGTGGCTCTGTAGCTGCTAAATGCTCCTAAATGTTCCCTGGCTGGTTGCTATCTTTGTCTGTTTCTTTCTGCTGTTTGGAAGCATACAGTCGGCTTAGTTTCAGAGACTTTTTACCAAAATCAGCTTCTTGCTGCAACCAGGAATGACACCGTCGACAGCGGTGAGGGTGAGAAGAACAATTAGCTGAAGAGAAACTGCAGAACTTGGCGATGAGTCGGTGATTTCAGCCCGACAAGCGACTTCTATCACAGCCAAGAAGTCACGTGATCCGCCGTTACCTTAAAAACGAAGCAGCTATAAAGAAAAATGACTGCAGCTTTAACGTCCTCAGCCTGTATTGGCTGTCACGGTTCGGTCTTATATATATATACAAATGTTAGGAGTTAAATGAGGAGCAGAAATATTTCAGTAACATGGCTCTGTATGTGATAACGTGCGTTGAGTCACACCTATAAAAGGGGAAATGTATTGTTTCAGGTTTATTTCCGCATTAAGTGTAACCATAGCTAGGTTTCGGGTCTTTTACTGCACGCAGTATTGTTTTTTTTTTTCTCATCTGTCAGGCAAACAAATACTTCTCCAACAAAAACACCCTGACACAAATTGTGGTGTTCCTTTTCTTCGTTTACGAGCAGATGTGAGTGAATTGAATAATCACGAGCTGGAACCAACAGCATCTGTGCATGTGTGTCAGGGTGGCCTCTGTGTTCGCTTAGTTTTCTGTTGTAGAGGTGGTGGAAGCGAGGCCCACCGGGTCACCGGTTCCACCCGTCTGCAGAGGATAAAAGGAGCTGACTCAGCGCGGCAGCAGCGAGCGGTGAAAGACGAGATAACCATTTCATTTTGTCCAACGTGTTCCATTCTGTTGGTTTGATGAATTCCCCTTACACCAAGCATGCTTTTCCTTGAAAGTGCCAAACCACTTTAGCCACACGAGATATTCCAATCAAAACTACACCAAAGCTTCAACAACCAACTCAACTCTGACACAGTAACACGACCAAAGCACAGATATGTGTATTTTACATGACCAAGCTTCTTTTCACTAATATTGTGTTTCACGTTTTGGTGCACTTAACTGTAATTTGAAAAAAAAAAAAAAAACTTTTCCAGAAAAGGAAGAGAAAAGAAAAAAAACCAAAAGTAATCTTCTCTGTGGTGAATCATTTGAGAGTGGGGCACAGCTAAGAGGGAGGTACACCTTAGCATCATCATAAATGTTCTGTTAGACTTCACAAGACCGAGCAAATGTCTTATTGTTTCAATGATGACAGGCGTCTGAAAGGACACAGCGAGACAAAGTCACGCTCCCTCTGGTGAACCTCTTGGGACCTGACTTTGGAAAAAAACTCTTTAAGTTCTAGTTTAAAGTTTTTTTTCACAGTTTCTCGTGAACAAAGTGAAATGTCATCTAGTTTGGTGTTAAACCGCTCACCAACACCAACATGGCCCCCACCTCGGCACAGACAAGGTGCTACAGAAGAAGGAAATCGCAATAAATCTGCTCATATTGACGACTGCAGTTCTGTGAAAGGAGAGTTGGTCAGTTCCGTGAGCTGCTAACACACAGGAGCAGCTCTCCAATGTTTAAGTTACGGTGAGCGTTCAACGAGACAAAATCATTAACAAGACTGTTTAGTCTTTATAAGTACGTATCTTGTGTCTCAACGTATCTCAACATGTCTGATATTTCATAACTTTTAGGACAAACTGAGACTTTTTGATTTGGAACATTATCTTTTAAATGGACAAACATCATATGTGTAGTAGACTCTCTTCATTCAGTACCATACAAAGTCTTTTCTGAAATAACGTCCCGTGGAGCAAACCTGAAGAGGTGTGACTTCAGCTCTCGATGTTAAAAAACAAAACAATGAAACAGTTATTTCTTGATTCATTAACTCCACAATAACACGTGCAACCACAAAAAAAAATCCGCCTCAACCCATGAATCTGCTCTTACAGTCATCCCCCCCTTTTAAGTTTCCACAGTTATGAAACTGAAAACAAGACGGGACTTTGTGAAGCTCCGCACCGGCCCCACTCTACACGCTCTGTTATCACGGCATGTTCAAATGCTCCGAATGGAAACCTGCGCTTGCCTTATTAATTACCAGGAATGCACTCTCCGGGTGCCCCTCCAAGACCTGAGTGCTGAAAACTATGCCATCAAGAAGCCACAAGGCATGCGAGCTGTTTGTTCTCCCTGTCCAACCAGTGTGCCTGTGCTCCAGTTTCAGAGGAAGAGCCAAACTATCTGTGCTCAAAAGGGGAAGGGGATGTGTAAAAAAAAAAAAAAACAGGAGGAGAAAAGGGTGGAGGAAAAGCCGTCTCTTCTGGGAAACGCTTTTTGAACTCCGGAGCACTGGTACAGTATTGTAGTCACGCCGCCGTAGCTCATGGCATAAGCGGAATTTGGACATGCACACGGGAACACACGAGCACATGCACACATTACTGTACGAGGGCACCGAGGGCGGGCCGTGTTACGGTTTGATTCAAGAGAGGAAAGTTACTGATGGCACGGCAGCTG
The DNA here is from genome assembly GCF_900880675.1 of Sparus aurata. Lineage (NCBI taxonomy): Eukaryota > Metazoa > Chordata > Actinopteri > Spariformes > Sparidae > Sparus > Sparus aurata. Next base: position 30,763,458 of record NC_044195.1, on the reverse strand, counting down.
TCCAATCACAGAGAAGAACAGTAACAGGAGGCTGATTAATCTGTGTAACTGAGCTGCTCGTAAATAAAGAGGCGTACCGAAGGCAGCGGGTTTCAAATGAAGGCCGGTCGAGTGTTGATATTTGTTTATGTCGATGACATATTTATGACGGGAGAGGGCAATTATACGCCACAAGAATGGCTGAAGATCAGGCTTGTGCAAGAAGGAATCAAACAGAGGTAACCCTGGAGGCTGACTTCCATTAATGCCCTCTGGTCGTGTTATCTAACAGCCTCTCCCGCCGACCTTTGCTCCACCCAGATCTCACTTTGCTGTGAGCTTGTGAAAGTTTAAAGGCTTGATGATTTTTCTGACACTGTGTTTTCTGCTTAATGTTTAACACGTCTATTATATTGTTAAATAAAAGAACTGAATTCTTGCCAGATCAGGTGTTAACCTGGAAATCATTTACCAGTGCTTTTAGCTGACATCATCAGCTCACAGGATGGTAAGTCCTTAAAGACAGCCCCAGTCTGCTGAATGCAGCAGCTGGTCAGAGGCCCTGTGCTTCTAAGTTCAGCACTTTTAGAGGCATTTCTTAAAGTCCACCTCAAACGTAGTGTGGACAGTCTTCAGGGAGGAGGTTCAACATCTGACTCGGCTGATGAACCTCAACACAACAAAACCAAAGGAGGTGATAATAGACTTCCGGACGAAAAGGCCCTTTGAACACTCTGTCCTCTGCATATGGTTGGAGTAGAACGGGTGGAGAGTCTACACCTCACCTGGTCTACCGACATCGCCCACCAGGTGAGGAAGGCCCAGTGAAGGCTTTACCTCCTTCCCCTCCCACAACAACTGCTGGTAGACTTCTACCGCGCCACCATCGAGAAGACCAACCACCGAGCGTGTTCTTGGGATCACGCTACCACCCATGAGCGCCATGTAAACTTATCGACTGCATAAGAAAGCAGTTGTATTATACAAAACACAACCCACGCTGGACACTCCCTGTTCCCTCCCCTCCACTCTTTAAAAAGGAGAACAATCATTTAAAAAACCTGCTTTTAAATAAGCAGCAGAGGCAAACACGGCCTCTAGCACAATCTTGATGCCTTGATGTGAGTTTTAGTCGGTTTAGAAGTTGATTGTAGCTGGCAGAGTTCAATCAGAGCAGAGCAGAGCAGGGATTGGCCAATCTCAGAGGATGTTTAGCTGAGTCAGGCTTTAGGGCCACGCAGGAGTCCTGTTCTGGACCAAGACCCAGGTGTTGGCTATTATTCCCCATCTGGACAACATAACCCAGGTCCCCTGGGCCCAGCAAGGGGTTGGGGCAGACCAAACCAGAGCATGCAGTGCCCAAATTACTTTTACGATGTAACATCTTGTCCCTCCTCGTGTCGCCATGAAACTACTCACGCTTCAAAGAATTCCTCCCATCTCCTCTCTGATCAGATGTCTTCACTTTTATTCCCCGTGAGCTGTCGTGACGTCAAACTACGGAGTCACTTCAACCATTCGCAAGATGGAATTTAACATTCACTTGCATTTACTTTGGCAAATGTTTGTAATATCCATAAGAAAAATAAGTAAATGAGCAGCTTCTCTCAGGATTGATTTCTTGTGTCTGTCATGTTTATGTCCAACACAAGCATGAACTCCACTTCTGAGTTATGAAGCACCACAGTTTAGTTACAACTCCACATTTTAAAGATGTAATTTCATGGAAACTTGTCCTAAATATAGAACCAGACAAACTCAAGGAACAGACAGACCTACATAAACACACTCTGATGTCAATCCTCCCTTTTGTTCCCGGGGTTTTACAAGGTATGTACGCACTTTCACACCCCCGCCATTCAAATAGGTGCCATTCTGTTAACACACACTCATGCACACCTTTTTCTTGGTGATTACCTTCGGGGGTTATTATGGCAGTCTAGACAGGGAGAAGACGGGGACTCTTGGGAATGCTCATTGTAGGGCACAAGATTCAGGTGTCAACAGCAGCTTAGCCCAGAAGCTCGGAGGGTAATTAGGAGCTACGCTTTCTTAATTTGCCGAATTACTCAATGTCATTTGAACACACACGTAGCCACAAACATGACGGCGAAAACGCAATGTTCCAAAACAGAAGCGTGAAAGAAACGTCTTTCCAAGGCTTACTTCTAGGAATGTGTGACATCAGAGCAAAGCGAACACTGATGTGTGCAGCAGAGTGGAGATACAGAAGTGTTTATGTACACTGTACGTGTTATTATTGCTGTAAATGAACACCACACTGCTCTCTCTAATGAGAAATGTAGTACACTATTAAATTAAACTGTACTTTTTGGACTCCAGCCTGAAATTACTGAGCTGTTTGTTTTCTGAAACCATCAGCCCTGACATTTCACATTTTTATTTTACTCTAAATATGTTAAATTTGTACATTTAATACATATCATATTGACATTTTTACAATGGGTTCGAGCTGGGGTTTCAACATTTCAGCTGAGAAAACGTCCCACCATGCTATTGAAATGCAGCTATATACTAATAGTGGGACACTTGATGCTTAACTGAACATGTTGGTAAGAAATATAAAATTGTACCGTACCAGCTGGAGAGATAAAGATATGTGATAAAGATATGTGATATCACTTTTGTTTACAGTACAGGTCTGTTGTGATTTGTCGCAAATGAAACTCTGAGAAATAAGGGTCAAACAGGTAGGACATAAAGGTGGTTTTCACTTTACTTTGTAGGAAAGTTTTGTTGCAGTGTTTTGGAAAATAGCTTCTCAGGAGGTCTAATAAGAAGCTAACAGGTAGGAAATAAAGATGGTTTTCTTTTGTCGTACAGTTTTGTTGTAATATGCTGCAAACTAACCTCTAAAAATGTCCTCTTAGTGTCTTAAAGGTAGCAAATGGACGATTTTCATTTTATTTTGTGCTACAGTGTTTAAATGTGTTGATAATTCATCTCTAAGTAACTCTAATAAGGGTCTAACAGGGATAAACGAAATATAAAGATGGTCTTCACTCTTTTCTGTGGTGCAGGTTTATTGTGATCTGTTGCAATTTAACCTCTAAGAAAGTCAAATAGGCAGCAAACTGTGGAAAATGAAATTGCAAAGTCCTGGGTCCAGTATTACTGGGATCGAATGGTGACATGATGTTAAATAATGTGATTTGATGTCTGTTATGGGAGCAGCTCATCTAGGCTACGAGACAGTACGGTGTTATCTGACCTTATTTCACGGTGCAGTTTAATTCTAATAAGCAACAAATTACCCTGTAAAAAAAAGCGCAAATATGTCAAATAAAGCCAAGATAAATGCATCATCCACTGATGGCTGTGTTTTTGTCTCGCTATTAATAATATGGCATCACATCTATCTAATTACAGCTTGTGTTGTCTAATTACACCATCGTTAGTCTATGTTCTGGTGTCTAATTAGAGTATTAAATGGATAAAACAGCATCTAATTAATATATTTTGGATCTAATATGATATTGTATTTGATATCTAATTGCATGATATTGCAAAATAGTGCCTTATATTGTACAAATGTCTCTTATTCGGTTTCTAATAAGACTATAATTTGGTATAATAACCTCTAAGTATTGTATTGTGTGGCATTATATGCTCTTTCTAATTACAGTCCGACTTAGGTGTATGGTTTATGATTAAAGTATATCCGTGTGTGTTTGCTGTCTAATAGAGAACATATTATTTCTAGTTTTTGTGTAATTTGACATAAAGTTTTTCATGTTGCATACTCCACAATAAAGTGTGAGCTCGGTTTTTACTTTGTAAAGAGGGAGTTTGTAATGCCCCCACATTTGTTATTTATAAAGGTTCAGGTATTTTAGGATTTGGCATACGAGTCATGTTATTGTCAGCTTGTAAAAAAACTTCAAATATAAACACAAACTTGCAAATTAATTAAACTTAACTTCAGCAGACCTCCAGCTGCTGAAAGCTGATCCACACATTCTTCTATTTTTTTTCTAAGACATGTATTTTTCTAATTAAATCTGTCACTGTGCTGACTTTTAATTAAACTACAGACTTGAGAAGTGTCTGTTATGCAACACAACGACATTGTCATCGCTTATAAAAACTCTTTGACGGACGCTTATGAAAAGAAAAAAAAAAGTTGCTCGTTTAAAAGGCATTTCTTATTAAAAACATGTCCCTGTCTGGACACACTGCTGTTTTTCTGAAGCTCTTCTTGAAATTATATATACAGAAACCAGCTTTTATGTATGCAACACCTTGTTAAATTCCTCCAGAATCAGAGTCCTTTGAAAACAGACGTCGTATTACTCAGCATCTCATTTATCGGAGCAGAACGGTTTGAACTACAAGCTCAATTAGGATGAGGCCATGTGTTTAATTGACAAGCTCCGAGCCAGAAAACCGGCTGACTAATTGACGCAGCCGAGCCTAAATTTGTAGGTTCTGACCTAGTAAACCCTGAAGAAAAACACACAATTAAGCACAAACACAGCCACGGCCAAACCATTAACAAGTCAAATAATACATTACATGTTGTGGCCTCGCTATGACTGGTTTGCAGTAGATATATTTAGGACTTGCTGAACCCAAAAACTATGCATATACACTTTGACAAAGTTATGGCTGCTTTTGAAGCAGTGAGGACTTTAAGTGGGTTGTGTAACATTTAAGGTTAAGTAGTGGAAGGAAACACGCGCTGCCAAAACAGTCAGACGTTTCTCATGCGAGATCGTTGCTCATGTTATTCCTACAGCATTCGTAAGAGAATCAAGGAAAGAAACCTTAAACCTTGTTTGACTGGATGTGAACTAAGAGGACATTTGTAATTACTGCTCCGATGGGAGAGAGTCATCACAGAGGAAGAGAGGATTACTTGCACTGACACATACAAATCTGGGAACTATGCGGTTTTGACCACAGCGCTGTACTGTTAGTCACTGGGTAGATTAATATGAGTTCCAGTGCCTTGCTCAATGGCGATGCATGGGCAGATGTGTACGTAGCGAAGGGTGTGACTAAGAGAGGATAAGAGAAACCTTAAAGTTAAGTTTCACATAGAGCAGCTTAAATCATTTCATTTTGAGTATTTGGAGTTGGTTGTCACATGGAGATTCGATTGTGATTGCGGTCAACCTCAACATAATTTGTACTGCGTGGTCTTTAAGAATATAAAAAGCTGAATGCTAATGGGCCTAACTAGCTGCTGCCAGTTATAACAACCAAACAGACCAAAATAAATTCAGTGTAATGGAATCACAACTATCAGTGGATTCAAATCTGTTAAACATTTCGTAAATCTTGGTGAACTTTGACACAACAAATTTGTGCTATTAATCAGTGACGAAGGGTTACGATTGGAGGGAGCCATCACATGACATCATCCAATTTTATATTACTGCTCCGCTCTTTGAGTATAAACTGCTTTACCATGAGGTGTGGTTTCCAGTCAGTCGACAAGAGTTGATAAATACGTTTCTGCTCACTTAAAGCCATACTGGGGCTAGCTAGTGACAACTGTAGGAGCTCTTTCAGCAACATCTAGGCCTATTTTTGTAACATACGTGCTGTTTTTTGGTCTGACTCGGCCTTTTAGCTTTCAGAAGTGTTATTTAGCTGAATTAATGACTACATAATTGCTTACATACACAGATACAACAAGGGTAACTAAAGCTGCTATGAGTAAGACTAGACACTGTGACCAATGGAGCTGTTCTTCTGCTAGTCCAATGTGCAGTCCATTGGTACTTTTGGCCACGCCAAGTCAAACCACGGCACACTGATTTGCTTTTCCATCACCAGTTTAATTGGCCGACATAAGCCGAGCCATGTCCAAATGGACTTTCTCTGGAATGGGGCCAAAGTGTGCCATCCCACGTCCAAGCAGGCTGCGGTGACATCTCATGACTCCGACCAACCAACCCTTGACGACCCTCTTAAACAGGGCTGTGTTGCCATACTCAACTCGTATTTATGCGACTCGAGAGAAGGCCTATGACTCGATAGTAACCCTGTTGTAATGGAAATGCAAATCCCAGCCTGTGGAAAAGCCCCAAATGTCTGTCTGTAAGTATCTCTGCGTATAGGTACACCAAGACTGTAGCCCACTCACTTGGTCTTACCAATCTCAGCTGATGTTTTCAAGGAAACACTCCCATTTCATCTTCAAGTAAAACCTTTGTCATTTTTTGGGTTTGTTCAGAGTTTTCGAGTGCAGAAATAACCCACGTTGACTACATATAGAAACTGCAAATAAAAAAAACACAAAATCTTTCTGTTTCAATCTGTCTTAAGATAAAAAAAGTAGTGTCTGAGTAGCATTCTTTTCATGCAATGATACATCCACTGGCTTTTCTTAAAAACGATCGCACCACTCCAGGAAACCACACACCATGCCATACAAGTTTTCTCTGGCAGGTTTCAGCACAGAAAGTTATCTTTAGCCCATGTTGTTGAAATGAAACACAACATGTACTTGAGCAAGTTCCCCTCAAATCACCTAAACTCAGTATTCTGGTTTTTCTTGTTGATTTTATCGGAACATTTTTGGGCACTCGGTGTGAAGCACGGTTCAATATTCCAGTACAGAAGAAGGCAAAGTGTAAACACAAGTACGGGTGCCATGAAATGAGTCAGAGGCTATTTTCAGTCTATGAATGGAGGGAGATAGGAAGTGAGAAATACTGAGAGGAATGTGATTGGTTTAACTTGCACTTCAAAGGCAATATGGAACACTTGAATATGTTGGTAGAATCATTATTATTGCAATTTACTATAAATACAGCGCTCTGGGTGGTTTTGGCAGTCTTTAAGGAAATACTACCCCAGCTGACCTCTCAGAGTTTTAAGAGTGTTTGTATTAATATTTCCTTTAACGGAAAAGTCTGAAGGAAGATTTGCTTCCAGTTTTTCATTTGTCTTAACTGTAAATCACGAGTGGAATCAAATGGAATTTGATCAAAAGATTGTTATTTCACTCTTTTCTGCAGTTATTATCGATGGTTATTATTAATCTTGTTTACTTCTAGTGTTCAGGGTAACCTCCAAACAGCAGAGGAGATCCCAACGTCATGAAAATATAAACTGGTGTCACTAACCAAGTAGGTTTAGTACCTGAACCTAAGCAAGCAAGTTTGCTGCTTTAGGCAACCAAACTGTGATTGAAAACTGTAAAATAATGTTTAGAAACCCTGAAAATAAGAAGTCAGATCAATCTAAAAGTAATAAGTCAATGTTTTAGCTTCAGGCTGGACAATAACCCTGCTGTGTGAAAGTACTGTGTTTGACCCAAAACTCCACCACAACCTCGTCCCTAATGTTCTTCCAAGTGCCAAATCTACACTCACAGTCGGTCGCTCACAATTAGCATCCAATCAAAAGGACGCAACAAAGCAATTAGTACTAGTTAGTCACAGCATAGTAAGACAGGGTTACAGGCATAACACTGTTGTGCAAAAAATAAATAATTATGACATTTTTTTGTACATGCAATGCGTTTTTTTTTTGTGTGGAGCCGGTGGGTAGGCATGACGGGGCCCCAAAAGTTGTGGAGTCTTCAAATTACCTGTAGGTGTGAATGTGAGTGTGAATGCATCTTCTGTCTGTGTGTCTATTCATGCTGTGATCAAAGGCAGATACAGCAAAGATACATGGACAGGTGGTGCTAACAGTTTGGTTGAGTAGTGACTCGCAGGAGGGTTGGTTGATAAACTTCTTTGGCAGATAACATGCTGCCAGCCTGGAGGATGCTAGAAATAGACAGTCAGCTGAATAAATATCAGGTAGCGTGCTAACTATCAGCTGATCTGCGACTCTGGGAGAAATTTTTCCTCATTTCATTTGCACAAATTTGACTGATGTGACGTCTGTTAGCCTCACATAAAGAGCCAATAGTACCGACTGCACAAACGTTAGCTTTAAGCTAACAGATGGACTGACTGTCTGTGTTAGTGTGTGTGTGTGTGTGTGTGTGTTATTTCCCTCCTGACTCTCTCTCTTTTTTCTCTCTTCTCTTTATGAGGCAGATTCATAAAGCCCCGGGACGCTGCTGCTTTGATTTTACAGAACTAATAAAACCATGCCTTGTATTTGTGTACGCTCACAATTGGAAATCAGATGTTTTACCAGTTGGTCCCTCTGCTCCAGTAAACTGTATATCTCCTGCATCTCTTTCATATGGCACAGTTAACCTTCCTGCCTGCAAGAAAGGAGAAACCCCGAGGAGATATGCCTTCAGTGTTGTCCACGCATCATTACACACATCAGTTTTGTTGGAAACAATCACTGAACCACTGCCACATGTGGGCTTGAGTGCTTAAAACACTCTAGTGTAATACATTTTCCAGCTTGCAGGATTCATAAAGAGACGACCATCATATAGGCATAAAAGGATTTGAATGGTTTCACAGAGGTCTCCTCTCTGCAGGGGTCTCCACGACACAAAGAGATGAACACAGCCTCAAAGACAGGCTCTTAAACTTTACTTTTTATCCTGGGACCCAAAAATGAAATTTATTGTGTCCCAAGGATCCATGATTATAGATGTTTAAATTATCTAGGCCTACCATTATATTCTACAGTACATCGTCTCCCTTTAAATGTACTTGTTTGAGAATTGTACATGACCAGTTATTGACCTAAGAGTATGCTGACTCAAATGGTTATGCAGTTAGAGTGGAGTTGGCGTGAGTGTATCAGCAGTGAAAAAGTGATAAGCGTCAGGTTATAATGTCCGTGCTGTGCACCTGCATGAATATGATTAGACGTTACCAGTCAGCTGGAAACCAAACCGCTAAAGATTGAGCCGGTAATCATGAGCCATGTATGAAACAGCTGATGCTGATCAACTAATGATGCCGGTACAGCTTCAGTGCTCTGTTACACAAACGCTAAATGCTGAAGTGATGTTACATTTTGGAACAATCCAGATCTTTTCGACCACTCGTTGGTATAAATGAAGAAAAAAGTTGGAGGTTATTAGAGTCATTTTCTTTTTCTTTTTTGGCTTGGAGCAGTCAAGACTCCTGCACTTCAGTCGTCATTGACTTCTCCTATCAATGAGTCAAAAAGTCAATGAAACTAGGCAGCTGTATCATATTTTTGACCAACTGTCTAAAATACAACCGGTCAAGGGTCAACTTATGTAGGCAGGACCAAGCTGGCAGTAGGTGAAATAGTCCTTGAAAGGCCTGAAAACATGTTTACGGTGTAGATCGCCCACTAGGCAGGCAAACAAGGGGGTAACTGCAAACTGTTGACATTTAGTTGTGAATATGTATGTGCATGCATGTTCACTTGCACATGAAGTAAGATCTTGTTTGTGTAGATGCAGGTAAATATCTGTAAACATCTTGAACACATATTTCACGTTAAGTTATGTATATGCATGCTTGTATATTATTTGCATTTGTATGGTAGTTGACCCTGTTGATATGTGCAACATACCATGAATTTATTTATGTTTAATTATTTCAAAGGTATATGTATGTGTATGCATACATGCTCTTTCTGTCAACATAAATTGTTTACAAATAACCTGTGATCTGATTGGATGATATCCTCAGTTTCAGCTGGAGATTCTTGCAGTAACGACGAGACTGCTTTCCTGCAGCGATAGCCAAAGTATTTCCTTTTCTGAATACTGAATGATTATTTAAACAAATATGTTCAACAACAACTCAAGTTAGGCCCAAAAACTCTGAATAGCCTACGAAGATACATGGTGATGTCACTTATTACTCCACTGTGTTAAAACTACAGATAGACAAAAATCCACAGTTTTGACTAGAATGGGCTCTCCCCTTGATACATGAGCTGGATCAACACTGAGTGTTGCTTGATTTGTTTCTACCTTGCTCACACATGCTACGTTAAATTATATTGGTGAGATGTCCAATAGTCTTGCTGATGGCTCTCCAAAAGATCTGTCTCCCTTTAAAACCCATAATTCCCATCAGTCATGCTCTGACAAAGCCCATATAAAAACATTTGCATATGCATTGTGACAAGTCTTTTGTTTTGGCTTAAGAAATATACTTCTGTGCCTGAATATTACTCAAACTGACAATGCACCGTAATCATTCACTTTACCAGGTCATGAGGTGAGTTTGATGAAGATTAATAAGCACATGATTGACACGAAGATAAAAACGTGGAGGTAGTCCAACACAAATGTACCAGCGCGAGGAGGAGCCGCTCTGGCATTTTGAACTTCTGCAAAGTTATAAAAATAAATCATGTCAGGATATCATGTCAGGACCCACCCATCAACACTTTGGGTTGGGACCGGTAGTGTCAGAAACAATAGTGTTAAACGTGGGAGTACCTGTGCACTGTTGACCCGGAGTGTTCTCTCACTGGACCTCAGGGAAATATCACTTTACCAGCACAGAGATGAGCCGTGCTCCATGTGTTGTCTGCAGGAATCATAACTGTGACAGAGAAACTGTTTCTCTGTTTGAAAATCATCTCCAGAAATACAAGATCATTTGATGTGTTTTTTAGATAACAAAGGCCAAAAAGACAAACTTAAGCGAGAGAGTGCCCTGTAGTCCACAAACGTTTGACAGAGTTTTGGATGTAACAATAACCCACATGAAACTGACGGCAATCAAACTGTGTTATTGAACTTGAGACGTGCAGTAGATTATATTTCTGACTTCAATTTTCCGAGCGAATCGATTAACATGTAACAGTTTGAGCCGAGCCTTCGAGGTCCCTCCAAACTCTTTAATGGTTTTCCTCTCTGCCTTTTCACTTTGTTTTGACCTTGAAGCGATGAAACGTCAAATAGTTCAGATCACTACCACATCGGTCTTGTTCTGAGAAAAGAGCCTTCGATGAGTGATTCATTTGTTCGGAAATCTTTGAGGAATAAAGTCAGAAGCGTACACGCACACACACAAGTAAAACAGCACACACGTGTACGCTCCAGTAGGTCAGCGCAGCTATCGTCATCTGATAATGGAAGTTCCAGCCCTCAAGTAAAGGCTTCCATCTGTGGTGACCAGAGACAATATTATGATTAATTAATAACAAGATTGATTGAGCCAAATGTTCCCCACGAGGGCTGTTCTTACATCCAGCAAAGAGATCCCATGGTACCTTTCCCAAGAAAGCACTGTACAAGATTGGATGACAGATGCAAGTTGAGGAAAATGGCCGCGGCTCAGACAGCTGTCAAGAAGCATCAGCGAATATTATTTTGAATGTTTTCTAAACAACTGTCACAGAAATGCTAAGTAAGAGCATGAGTGCACATGGTGAAGATCAGCAAAGTCACGGGAGCCTCGGCTGCAGACTGGAGTCGAGGTAAAAAAGCTGTAATGAACTGTAATGAATGTGATGCAGTTATTTTTTTCTTTTCTTAACTAAATGCAACAGAATTATTCATACACTCGATGGGGAGCTCTTTTCTGTTGTGGAAACGTTCTGCAGGATATGTGACTGACACTAGGCCCACGTTGCAGGGAGCAGAAACCAACCCAAGCTGGCTGCTTTCCCTGCCTGGTTTGGCATGATGAAGAGTTGGCTGCAGAAATGTGTGTGTGTGTGTGTGTGTGTATGTGTGTGTGTGTGTGTGTGTGTGTGTGTGTGTGTGTGTGTGTCATTCCAGTATGAAGGAAAATCTAGTGGAAAAAAACCCTTAAGTTTCAAAAAGAATGAATCAATGGGGTTTGAGATTAAGCAGCAGAACTTTTATATACCTGAGAGTCATGAGGTGTGTGTGTACATCTGCCAAGCGAGAGACCACTGTTCAAGACGATGTTTCAACATCTGTAAGCATTTTACCGAATTAACATTGCTCTCTGACCAGCTAGGGCACGTTCCAAAATACAAGTACACATATAAAGAAAAGACCGTCATACTCAGGAATATGAATTTTGACAAATTTACTCATCAACACCTTTTCTTTATATGGGACCATTTACAAGAATGAAACCACTGGACATTTTACAGTTCTGCTGAGCAAGAGACCACCAGCGGAGGCACTGCTTTAACATTTCTTAGCATGAAACCATTCTGCATTTTGGCTGTCTGCTAAGTGAGAGGCCATCATTTGAGCCAACGTTTCAAAATTTGTAAGCGTGACACCACTTTCCATTTTAGACGTTTACAAATGTTGAAACAGCTTAATGGCAAAGTGGAACCACTGGGCACTGTATATGTTGCCAATATATGTATATGTTTATATGTATATGTCAAGCGAGAGATCACCATTCAACACAACATTTGTAAGCATGAAACCACTGGACATTTTACAGTTCTGCTGAGCAAGAGACCACCAGCAGAGGCACTGCTTTAACATTTCTAAGCATGAAACAATTCAACATTTTGGCTGTCTGCTAAGTGAGAGGCCACCATTTGAGCCAACGTTTCAAAATTTGTAAGCGTGACACCACTTTCCATTTTAGACGTTTGCCATCATGTTTGAGATGCTGTTTCAACATTTGTAAAGTGGAACCACTGGGTATTGTATATGTTGCCAATATATGTATATGTTTATATGTATATGTCAAGTGAGAGATCACCATTCAACACAACGTTTCAACATTTGTAAGCGTGAAACCAGTGGACATTTTACATGTCTTCAGCGAGGAGCCACTGTTCAAGATGACGCCTCATCATTTGTAATAATGAGCATTTTGTTGCAACAAAAAATGTTCAGTGGTTTCATGCTAGACATGTTTGACGGCACGTTGGGATGGTTCCAGCTATGTTGGCAGCAATAAAACCTGATATTTCTGTCTAGACATCTGGACATTTTCCAGCTGCGTGGGAGGCAACAAAATGGGAAATTATTCATTGAGACTTTTTTGGACAATTTTCAGCTGTGTTTGTGGCAACAGAACCATATCTGATGCCAAAATATGATCTCTTCCTCAACATAACCAAGTAGGGCTAGTGCCTAAACCTCAACAGACCATATGCTTAGAGTTATCACAACATAAAATTCAAAACAGAACTGAAAGACGTGTAAAGTTGCAGCATAATGAAATGTATATTGCCAACATCAAACATACAGTTTAAATCTATCTGTGGTTTGCAGTATTGTACATCAACAGTTATTCTGTCGATTGAGCTGATAACAGAGAGATTTACAACAATATTTAAATGAACATCTGGATACATGTAATCTTGTGTGACCTTGGATTTGATGCAAGCTGAGCCTCAGTCAGAACCCGCTCTGACCCGATGTCAACACGGGATAATTGAGCTGCTCACCATTGTTTTGTAAAATAACGTGGTTGAGGTCCATCCACCGAAACATTGAGAATAAAACTGCAAATCAAATCACTAGTACCGATTACAGTATTTGAGGCTTTGCTGTAATGTTCTGGATGTTTGTTAAGTTGAAAATATATTGTTTCAGATATTATTAAGTGCAACTACAATAAATACAGGGTCAGTTTTCATAGAGCTCCACATCTTGAAAGTGGGTTTTACTTGGATACAGTAAAGTCACTCAGGGGATCTGAAGGTCTTTGTGTGTGTATACGCTTTCATGGACTTTCTTAAGCCAACAGCTAAAGTAATCCTTTGATTTTGCGTGATCATGGTTTGTGGCTCTCTGGCCAGCGGAGCGCTTGAATAAGCGGTATTGTATTTATGTATCGGAGACTTTTAAAGCAAACACTTGATACTCAAATTCCTTTCAGGGCTTCTCTCAAATATACATGGCATATAAAGGAATTGGCCCAGAGTATTGAAAACAAGCTCATTTCAAGTAAAGAGAAGTGGACTCATTCCTGACAGCACTGAATATTAAACACAGAGGGTTTCCTGGAGTGCAGCGATGACTCATAATGTAGTCTGAGGTAGAAATGACCAGTCATATAAGACCCTGTTTCACACGCCGTAAATCAGTTTTATCCGGGCCGACTTCAAATATTTCATGAGATGTTTTTCACCCCTGCAACATAAGCCTGATTGTACCAAACACATAAATTACTGATCTAAGGTGGCTTTAAAAGCCATAAGCTCGCCTCAGTGCCAACGGCATCACAGGCCAGACTTTTAATGCACTTCAGACACAGGCCAACACACTCAAACGCCATATAAACACAACCTCTTGTAATTGGGAACGTCTCAGAGCTTACGTTGGCGTATTTTCTGTCTGTCATACTCAGACAGTGTTACCAAACGGTGGTCGTTCATGTTGGGGTCTGCATTTTCTTACACATGATCAGTCCTAAGTGTAACATATAGCGTATGCCCACAAAACAATGTGATCAAGTGTCTGTGGGTACTAAAAAAAGTTTAAAGGGGCAAAATGTAACAATTTACCTTGTAAAAAAAAAAAAAAAACTAAAATGATCAACAAAAACTGAAGAAATATCATTTGATGTAATGTCAAATACAACAATGTATTGTGTTACAGGGACATCTACTGAAGTTAGCATGCTAACCGACTAGCTCTGGCAGTTGGTGACAACACCAACACTCTCCCATTGCTTCGAGCTCCCAGGCCAGGCATACTCGAGTCAGCTGAAAGGACCGCTAGCTACATGGCAAAATGAGCTAAATGCTAATTACTCTTTAATGTCATTGGCTAGTTACACTGGTGATATGCTGCCCCTGTATTTGTTTGATTTGCTTCAATCAAACCAGAGGTGAATGTGGAGAGAAAAAACAAGACTGTTGGTGAGTTTTATTTTGTTGATTCAAAGTTTGAATGAAGCGTGTTTACGATGAGTTAATGAGGCAGTTAAACTTGTCTTAGTTTGGTAAAGGTAAGAAACTGGAATTTACATAGTGTACAGGTGCGTTTTTCTGTTCATTCATTCATCAGGAGCATCAACGAGGAACAGAACCAATCGGACCCACTGAGCACCAACAACATTTACTCCCCCAACTCTGGTAAAGGACCTCTGGACGAGTAGTATGAACTTGTTGAAACCCTAAGTTATAAACCAGTTATCTTCTGTGTGTTGATGGGGAAGTACATTTCTATTCTCACTGTCTTCATATAATATAAAGCACATGCTCCGCTGCCGCCCAAGTCAAGGGGAAAACACGTCTATCCGTTCCCTCTCTGCGTCAGTCTGCCCGTTTCACAGCTTTCCATCCTAGATTTATTAAGCCGTAAACACAGGTCAAGTCGACTTTCAGCACATCAAAGTCTCGTCCTTCTGCTGCCAAGTTGGACTGAGGTGGCCTTTGCAAGGCTGCAGAGGCACCAGCTCCGATCCTGAGAGAGGAAGTGGGGCTGAATTCGACTCTATAAATGTAATCACGTACATTGGCTCTCTCCGTGGGATAGTTTGGCATCGCAGGTGGGTTGTGTTGCCGAGGGATGAGGTTTCCATTCGTCAATTTCACCAGAACAGATCTTCTGGGACTGTCCAGACTCCTGTTTCTCATTCAAGAGTGCATTTGGTTGATAGGGTTTTAAAAACTCTGTGTGTGTTCATGCTGTTTTTTTTTTTTTTCTGGGCGAGGCTTGTTGCCAGAGCGTGTACTGTATATTGTTTGGCTCAGAGGAGCAGAAGCGCCATTCAAGCAAACAACTCTTACTGCTGACTATCTCTGAGCTAAAAGCCTTGGCTGTAGTTGGCCATCTAATCAATCATAACATAAAAGTCCTCCACATGTCCCTATATGACCTTACCATCTTGTGAATGAACTGTAACACTGATGTGAGTTGATTCCTGCAAATTTCACTCTAATTTCATAGCAAAATGGGAAAAACCACAACGGCAATTCAGAGATTAGTCAGATAAATCTCGCCTAGAAGAATTTGGTGACCAGATTTTGGAATCAGTGTTGAATTTTGAGAACAAACAAATGTTTGTTGGGTGGATGATTCTGTGAAATCCAAAGAGAAACAGTAACAGTTGACTTCTCTGAGCCAAAATCCTCTGCTTGACCTATTCATCTACCAAAACCTACTCCCTTTATAGACCTGGAGAAACAATATTTATGATGTTGTAGGGACAACACCAAGACTGCAATATCAGGTAAACTGTTTGTTAAGTCATTGACCCAGTAACTAACCTCTTCTAGCGAAATTTTTAGATTGATGGCCATGAAATTGGGTCTGGGCAGAGGATCTCTCACCAACATAAAGTCAAAGTCCTTCCTCGTTTCTCCTCATCTGCTACCAGAATTGGCGACAAATTTGGAACAGACATTCATGATTCCAGGACATTCATATTTTTCCCCTCTGGCCCCGCAATGACGTTTACTTTTAGTGCCAATTAGCAAATATGTGTGCAGATGTGAGCATTTAGCTCAAAGCACTGTGTCCAAGTAAAGACACACTCGGAGTTGTGGTCTTGTTGAGATATCCTGCTGATTAACAGACAAACAAAAACAGAAAAAACAAAGCAATACATATATTTTTGTTGGCGAGGTAACAATACAGATTTTGCTTTCATTAGCCACATTTGTCTGTTGATGAAACCCAACACCACTGCCTGCGAATTTCCTTTTCAATCATTACCATATTGACCAGGAAACTGTTGAGATGCTACAAAGCCACACTGAAGGCATGCAGCCTCAGCTCAGCGTGATTCCCAGTTATAGCCAAGTCACAAAGTGTCAAACACAGAAGGAAGGAACCACATTCAGGATTTTTTTTGTGTGTTTTCACCATGTTTTACCACCAAGCTGACACCAAACCTCAGTCAAACAGCGAGACTACGTGACCGTCACATCTCCTCTGCTGCGGATATCTGTGACCTTTAAAAGTATGTTTCTGCTGAGTGAGATCTAGAACAAAATGAAGGATGAAAATGATGAAATCAAAAGACTGTGAGGGGAAAAAATCAGTCCAAGTAATGTTTGTATCACAGTTCCTTCTATATCAAGTTTGAAAGATGCAGAATACAGTGTGGCTTCTTTTTTGTGATTTCCTAGAAGACAAAACCTTCATATTTCATGACTGACATTTTTGTGCCGAGCATGAGTTTTATGCGTCATTGTGCGGGATCGATAAATGCCTGCGTACACATGACTACCACCGCTCGGATGTCCGAGTGTAAAGGCAGGTGGGATCCAGATGACAGCTCAAAGGTGAATAATGAGTGCTTTTCCTTTAAGCTCTAAGACTCTTTATCAGAGAGAGAAAGAAAGGGATGATAATCTCGAAATAAAGCACTTCAGAAATCCTCTTTTCATCTCCATGATGTAACATCGACCCGGAGCGTGGCCTGCAGTTCTCATCCTTAATGGATTGAGATAATGGCTGGACAAATTGTTCCCAGGCACTGTCTTCCCTCTGCCCCACTGAGTTCAGGGATCCGGGGAGTAAAATAATCCGATTTTTCCTTCCTTTATCTCCCAGACTCCAGAGAAGAAGAGAGGGGGCTTTGACATGCCGTGTCTACTTGTCACGACCCCTTTTGTGTACCCTCCGCCCATCTGTGGACCCGGCTTTAGACGCCATCCCTTTTCCAAGGGCTCACTGTCACGGCCTCAAATAAACCTGCTGGAAGTGCCAGCCCTGTTTTCCATTTTCCTGTCGTTCTTTTTTCCTCTTTCTTTCTTTCACTGTGTTTATCAGACTCTGGCCTCTCCCAAAATGAGGAGTCTCTCATGGTGAAGTGGTAGAGTTCATGCTGAGGTCCGTGGAAATTCACCAGGTCTCTTACAAACTGTTGTGGTGAGAAAAAGCTTGAGTCTGATCACCGGGATGTGAGCCACGCCAGGCTCCCCTGTGTCAGGAATGAGTATACAATGCGCAATAAGCACTTCTGCTGCGTGCTAAGTTGGTCCGGTCATGACATCCTTAAGCCGAGGGCCGTGCCAGCTCTCCTGTTACAAAGACAAATTGTGCATGCGGAATTTCCTGGAGAGGCTCCGAAAACGCTCCCCGAGTCTTACAGCCAGGCTCTCTGCGGGGACTTGCACTTGAGAGATTTAGTGCCATAATTTAGTCCTTGCCCTCATCTCAGCCCTTGGGAAATCCTATCAAACGCTGTCTAAGCCACCTGATTAGCACAGCGACAGGTTTCCACCTGGACCGATGTTGGGACAGCTTCAAGGGATGACGGCGGTTGCAGGAATCTCTTACGATAAGACGGAGCCCCACCCTGGCAACCAGGAGTCAAAACAGAGTGAGACAAGTTGAAAGGAATTCTGGTCTCAGCTGTTTTCTCTGCTTTAACTAGCAACAGGTGAATCTGAGTAATCAGTTCATGGTGTGTGCACCGCAGCGCTGCCTGTCACATCATCCATCACGGCAGCAAAGATGGAAACGTCATAGCTCACATTTTACTGGGACACAGGCCTCTGCTAATTCAAAGATTGACTGTCTTGTAATACACTTATCCTAATCTGTGTTCCATGACATGCATGTGAAGCCTCACAGATGTAAATAGCAGGATCTGGGAATAAAAGCCCAGGACATAAAGCAAGAACTTGGATCGCGTCCATTCCCTCCGCATGTCAGTATAGAACACACATGAACTGTTCCACCATCATTCACCCATATTTGTGTTTTCTTATGACTTGTTTGTTACGGCTTTTGGAGTCCTTAACTTTCCCCAAACATCCCGTGATATATCATGAATGTAATAACAAAGAAATGCAGTAAAACGGTGAACCCCAGAGAGCCGATGGAAAGTTACGTGCAACATGCTGAAGAGTTGTTTTAATCCTGAGTTACTGTACGTAGGGTCGGAAAAGCTCCCTGATGCCCACTGGTTCCAAAACCAGTTGCAGCTTCATAGGTTCAATTTTCAGTCCAGTTGTTTGAGACTTTTTTCTTTGTTCGTGCTGATTTTCCCTCATGACTAGTTGCAGGGGATTCAGATCACCTGTGCACAGGTGGAGAGACTCTTGATTGAGGAGTGGAAGCAGTTTGGGGCGTTTCCCTCTCAGCCAATCACAGTGCGATGATGCCCTTTTTTTGTGAAGGCTTAAAGGAGGTGGAGAATATCACACAGGTGACTCTCAGCCTCAGTCAGAATCTGTCCCTGGTGCATTGAAAACCTCACTCCCCTTTGATTTCCAGCGAGAAACTCTGGTCTGTTTAAGCCCTCATGTTTTCTTGGCTGATCACAACTTTGAGTGAGGAAACTGTGTTTATTTTTGAACCCCTTAAAAACCCCTACACACCTTCAGTTCACTTTTTTATTTCCCCTGGGGATTATAGGAGGCATTTGTTTATTGGACATTTCCCCTAGATGTCCATGTTTTTTGTTTATATTTGTATGTAGGTTGGGCTGGCCTGTAAGCAATTAACTGCCAGAACTGCCACAATAAAAAAAATAAATAAATCTGACATGAACATGGCTGGAAAATGTTCTGAAGTCTTCGAATATTGAAACTTAGTCTTGAACTTTGGTCACCGGCTTGAAAAGCCTTCTTGCCTGTAACTCCATCACCATCATCTCCAATTCTCAGCAGTAAAAGTCAGGTCATAAACACATAACATGAACAGGAAATGACTAACTTTACAGAAACAGCCACTGACACGTACAAATATGAACGCTTACTGCCAACATTTCATTCTGGCGACTGGGCTGTTACTGTAAATCACTTTCCCTGCACAGGTTTCTGTTGTTAAAAACAAATCAATCCAACAAACCCTGATATGGTTAGCTGTTACACTACGTTTGGTTAAAATAATTTGAGTTTTCGTGTGATAAACAGACCGTCTCAGGTGGAGCACAACACTTCGAAATATGATGGTCTGCAGACAAACCCTGGCCGAGTGGAAGGGAAGGGTTTTCCAAACGAAATTCAATGACATGCAACATGACGCATCACACACAATGCCTCACTGCTTGAACTGTGATGTATCCCTCCGGTCCCCAGAATGAACTTACTCATACTGTAGACTCGGTGCGTCAGGGGGGAATCAAAGTAAATGACCCGTGGATAAAGTACATCACGTCATCTCTGCAGCCGCAGCCCACCAATCTTACATTCCAGGAACGGAAATCATTTTTCAGAGAACTCCACCAGATATTGCTCAAATGGTCAGCATATTTAAATTCATTTGATTTAATTGTACCTGCGGCCTGTGGATGCCTAATCCGACAAACATCTATTGCCTTTTTAGAGAAGCCTTGAGCTACAGACCGTGTTTGGCAAATGAATGTGATGGTGAATCCCTAACACAAGGCGAGTTCTGTTCACAGAGATTAATGCACACGTTCACTCTCCATCCAGTTCTGCATCATTCATCCCAACTGGCCACGGTCCCCTGATCAAACAGTGGAGCTCATATATTTCAGGGCGTCATGGGCTGGCTGCCTCTCCTACATGCTGGTATGAGCTATTCCTCCCCCGTCTGATACTGTGGGTGGTCCTTATCTCACTGATTCGCGACCAAGACCCTTTGTAATTTCAGACCTATTGAGCCTCATGTGTCGCCGCTTCACTGTCTTAAACTTTTGCCTTCAATCGTTTCTTGCTTTTTTTTTTGTTTTTATCTCTGGCCCTGTAAAGCTCAAAGATTAAATGTAGAATAATGTTTTGTATGGTTTATGACGTTTCATGTGCGTTCTACACTATTCAGCCACTCCTGCTGATCCTGCAAGATGCTCACTGCCATGACGGTGGTCTGCGCCATGGCATCTTGGATTACCGACTCTTAACCTGCAGACAGACGTTTGTCTGGCTCCAGATCTGCCGGTGCGACGAACAGGAACGTAAAGGCCTTCACACACCAGGGACGTGAGGAATAAATGTCACGAATGCCTGAATTATTGCCTGCGAATGTGTTGCAATATTACAATTTGCAACATCGCTTTATTTTCACATTAGAATGAGACCAAGAAGGACCGAATGGAGTCAACAGCTCCTTGTTGGCGGAGGTTACTGAACCCCAAATTATTTTGATGATTCGAAGTCCTTTGTAATGTAATACAAGACGAATCTAAATGTTGACAGGTCCGCCATTGTCAGGATTTGTGATGTGAAGTCCTTTTCCCACAACATGATTGTTTGATGCCATCATTTGCGAACGGTCAGAAAAAGGACCTGAACCGGAAAGACACGTCGATCATCCGTTGTCAGCTGCATCGCTGGGGACAACGAGGACGTCGGAATCTGGAGGACAGATCTGTCACCAACTACCTGTAACTTTATCATCATTACCACAGAGCGAGCTGGTAACTGAGTTATACAAGCTGCTGACTGTCAACAACCAACACAATCACCAGAATAAATGTTGGCAACGTACGTTTCTGCAAAACACGTTGACATGTTGAGACTTGACATTTCTTTTAGATTAAACTTTTTTTTTAATTTCACGTTGTGACAATGCTGTGCTTATGGCCTAGTTAGGTTTAGGCACAAAAAACCACATGGTAACTCTTAGGAAAATGTAATGTTTTGGTTAAAAAATGCTTGTTTTGGTCCCCACAAACATGGCAGAAGGTGTTTCCTCCAAAGATATCCAGTGGTTTCTTGTCTATAACTCTACAAGCATCCCCTCCACCTCTGAATGAGACAGTCAGGTCATAAACATAATGTGAAAGGAACATGACATGTTTTGGAGAAATGTCAGTAACTATCTAACGACACTCCAGATGCTGTCAGACGTATGTGAGTGCTCCCCAAACTACATACATTTTGGCTCCTTGTGATCATATAAGTGAGCTCCGCAGGACATCCACGAGGCTCCAGGCCTTCAACTCATAGAGAGAACATTACTCCTCAAACTCACAGCCAAAAGAACAAAAGGTCACGTTGAAGTGTCTGAATTTCAGCTTCCAGGAGCTTCTTTCTTTCTGTTCTCGCTGTTTCTCACCGTCATGTGATACCAACACTGGGATAAATCCTCCGCTGCACAGACGGATTTCGTCACTGACAGTACACAATGTACTCCTTAACACATCATTCTCATTCCTCAGCTGGCAGGAACGACTAACACACTCAACCACTGATGTCTCCACCTGCACTGCGCGGCCAGAGCCAAGCTGAAGATTCGAGAGTTTAAGCACTGAGTGGATATTTTGCATATTCTCCAATATTCCTGAAGTGAAGTGAAGTGATGAATGATCTGTTAATTGCCTCAAAAGAAACACAAACATACACCCACTGCTGTCGATATTTGGGAACAAAATGTTCTCAGAAAATCTGTAATTAAGTTCTCTTCATGCGCAGACCGACAGCTGAATGGTTCATGATGTCTGTAGGAAACAGAGGTGAGGCGTGTTGTGGTAGAGAGGGAACACGCTGAACGTATCAGTGACGGATAGTAACGTAATTATAATAATTAAAGTTCATCCAAAGGGAACTTAACGTGTTCGCTTTTGAGAGGGACGTAGGTTGCACTCGAACTCCTCGACAGAGCCGCTGTCATTACACATTTTCATCACCTCCGCAGTGAAAATGTGACGTTCCTGTCTCTAATTATATCCCGTCTCCTGTAATTATGTTTACATTCGACTAATTCGAAAAAAATTTGAGGAAAGAACACCCTGTTTCCTTTATTATTGTGTCTGGGGAGGTTTCAGCACCGGAGTGGAGCTTTGACTGAGGCTTTGTTGGATGATGAGCGCGAGGTTTTCGACCAAAGAGGTTCTTCTCTGCAGGGAGGTGTGTGGGAGAGTTGTGAGGCAAAGGTACTGCGTGAGGTTCGTGCCGCCGTCTGGGAAGTAAGTTATTGCAGTTTGGCCGGCTTATTGGCGCAGTCAGCAGCTGGAGCTGCAACACAGGCTGAGACACACGGCTCACGGAGGATATAAAGGTGCTTTTAGAAGTCGTGGAGCCTGATTGCTGCAGTTTGCTTGAATAAAATGATTTCACTCAGTCAGATCTGAACACACAGACATTACATACGTATTTTCAGATTAAAGATTTAAGATTTCCAAGGGCGTCGTTATCCTTTGTGTTCGTTGTGGATAATCTGCCTGAAAATCATAGAAAAAGATGCTCCTTATAACAGAACTTGCCTTACAATCATCACGTTTCTAGGTTTTCATCTGTATTGAAGAAATCCATCAATAGATACATGTACATTCATTAGTACGCTGCAAACAGGAACTGCTAATGGCTAATCCGGCGTACTTATGTAATCAAATAAAGACAAAAAAAACAGCTAAAGTTATTACATTTTACTTCCTGACAATGTGCCAAAGCTCCCAAATTATGTGAACTGTTACAAACGTTGGAGCGAAACAGTTTCCCAAATTGAAGTAAGACAAAGAGTAATTTCACGTCTGTCCTTCAGCAGCAGGGCCACAATAAAGACAAATATGCCCACAGTCAGTATTGTTTTGCAGGCACCTACTTGATATTTAGTCTAATTCACTGGCTGGACTTTGTTGGTGCCCAGGAGCATCGAGAGAAGTGATCACACAGAATCGTGTTAACAGCAGCAGCAGGTCAGGACTGTAGTGCTGCTCAGGTAGTGAGTCAACATCTCTGTTCCTCCATCTGGTCCGTCCAAACACACCCGTAGAGCCTTTCCACCGCCGTCTCATCTTGGCAGGTGAAGTCTGGGTATGTGGAATATAATCCTATACACATCGTGAAATATACGCTTGGTCACCTTTCCGACACTTTCACACTCTCCACTCCACAAGGACAGCAGCTTGGTCAGTGGCCTTAAGCTTCAGATAGTAGCTCCTTTTTAGATAGAAAAGGCGGCAAGTTTGCAGAAAGGTAAAAGCTGCAATGTGGGCTATTAATTTGAAAGTAGCGACCTTTAGTAGCTCGCCGCTACAACAACGAAGACAGCTACAGAGACCGAGGAGACGCTAGCATCTCCTGGATCTCAGCAGCTGTCCAGTTGCTTATCATGACGTCCGAGGATGAAGTGATGGACTGACTGCTGTGATCAGCTGTTTCCTGGTTATAAAACTCTCAGCTGTGGGTCGCACAACAGTGCAGGTCATCGACACCTCCGCTCATCTCACGTAGTTGCCGGCACCTCGACGGCTCGGATTTACAGGTGGAAATAAGTGTTCCCTCCGAGGCGTCAAATTGGCGGACCAAAACAGACCCCCTTCTGTCTAAATCAGCGGACCTAGCCGCAGAAAAGACGGCCAAATTGGTGGCTTGCTACCCAGTATAAAAACGGCTAATGACACTCCTACCTACTCTCAGAGTTCAGGGGTCAAGTTGGCAACATGCAACGTCCAGTTAGACTTTCAAAATAAAGCTGGGCTGCGTTGATGCGTCTGCATCCCAGTCTGTGCTTACATACACCTGTACAAACCTGCTGATGAGTCATCGTGATGCTCGTCCTGGTGGCACAGCTGGAGAGGTGAGTGTGGCGGCTCGAGTTAGAATCTGATTTGGCATCTTGTGTTTTTTCTGTATCTGCACTCAAAACAACTAATGCAACTGTGCTGCATGTTGAAAATATGTACACAGTGAGGTAAAAAGTACAGTTCAAGCTGTCTGCCGGTTAACTAGATCATCATTTTCTTCTCCCTCTCTGCTGCTGACAGATTTGGGCCTCTCGTGGTCCTCGGTATTAATCCCTCCTAATTTTCCTTTCCACTTACTTGGCACTTATTAGCTTTTTAGCTCTCCTCTTTTCCTAAACACGCCTCCCCTCTTTGGTCGCTTTATATTGTGCTAGGCAGTGTCAGTGTTTTCACTCTCTGCAGTCCTTTCTTTCTGTCTTTCCTTCTATTCCCTTCCTCTTATATTTTTTTCCTCCCCCTTTTTGGCAGCATCACGCAGCAAACCCATCATCCCGGGCAGCTCTCTCCAATCATGACCTGCGATTCGAAATGGATATCCAAACAAAGCACAACCTATCATCTTTACATCGTGGCTAATATGAGTATTTGGAGGGGTGTTTCCAATAACACAGGCACAACTCTGAGTAGCCACACGAGTTCACGGGGAGGTCGGAGAGAGACCGCATGAACGGGGAAGGGAGGGGACGAGCGGGGGAGAGAGGGAGGAAGAAGAAGAAGAAGAAGAGAGGGAACGTTTGAGGCGAGGTGGACAGGAGGACGAGAGCTGCATCTTCAAATCTGGAAGATAATACTGTATGTGCTGCTGAGAGCCAAGGAAACACAGTTCATGGACTCGTGTGTCAATGACCACGCTGTTGCTGTCCTGACGACCTCCAGAGCTGCAGCCAGAAACACTCTGTTATACATTAATAACCTGAAAATGCTTATTATAGTAGGAAGGAGGTGCAATCAGCTCAGAGAGCACGCAGAGGTTTTCTCTGGTGCTAATAAGTGGAGGCTAAAAGGTTGTACAGCTGTACTGAAAGGATAACTTTATATTTGATGTCAGTTTTCATCCTTTACTCATGATTTTGAAAGAGTTGCAGTAACTATTTAACTTGTGTATATACTGACCATGATGTAACACGCTGCAGGATACAATCCACTGTTTTGATTTTGTAGGAAAATATAAAAAATTTGAGCCAGGACTCATCAACATTTATGACATCGACCAACAACTCTTTATCACCCCAGCCACTTTGAATGTCACAACTTTAAACTTTCAAATTGTTTGCAATGTAGACGCAAAAAGTTCTGGTTACCTTTTCCATAGTCCAATTAAAGCATTTAAGAATTTTTCCAGCAGTTTGTATAGCAACACGTATAACTCAACATGATCACTTGACCTCATCAACTCATTTTAAATGTCTCATGTGTCAGAAATGTGTAAACCTGGTATCCTGTACAACCTGGCTGAGCCGATATAAAACAATGTTTCATGAAAGTAATGCAGCAACAATTTCAAGCAGTTTCAAGCACCTTGAAAACACAAGTGATGTCGCATGAAGAGCAAGAAAGTGGTGTTTGTGTCCTGCGTTCAACCGAAAGGCAACGCTGACTTTAAAATTTCAACTTTTAAAGTTTCGTGGCCTAAACCAAATCTAACTGCAGCTGTTTCACGACCTTCACCACGTGGTTATTGTTGGTATGACAGCAAAGGTCACCTGGCTGTTGATCTGCCCTCCACACATGTTAATGACGATGGACCGGTTCTTGCAATGCACGCAGTTTGACCGTATAAAGTCGTGTTCATTTGTGTTTTTAATTTCAGACCGGGCTGCTCTTCACACACGTCGTCGTCGGCCGTGGCGGTAAGTTATCCCCGGACTGAAACATCAGACCGCGTCCTCTAACAATACACACAGGTTGTGATTCAGAGTAAGTGCACTTAACGTTTGTTGCGTGAGAGGGAAGCGGTGACTTCGTGACACGCTTTAACCGACTGCTGATGGCTGCGAAGTCACAGGAGAGACGTGGCATATTACATCAGACTATTAAGTTACCGGAGTCTTTTCAGCGAGAGACAGATTCCGTCTGTCTGCCGCTGCGATGGAGGGTGCCTGTTTGTTTTTGAGAGTGCGTCGCCCCTATGGCTGTCTTCCTCCTCATGCAGGTAGCCCCGAGGGGGAGAGAATGGAGCTCTTTGACAGGGGAGAGGAGGGGGAGGCGGGGGTTTACATTGCAACCACCATCTACTCCCTGTGCCTGGGCTCATTCTGTAATGAAATGGCCTGTGTCATGGAGGCCTTATCCAAACAATGGGCCCATTCAACCTGGAGAGGAGTCTCTGTCAGGACCGGGCTGAATACGATACCTCTGATTCAGGGCTGCAGTCCCTCTTTCTTTCCATCTTACTATTTTTTACTCCGTCTACTGTAGCTGTTAACCATCCTCCCCTTCCTTCTCCGTTTCACTTTGTCCGCCCACAGAAACAAACGCGTAAAAAAAAAAAAAAAAAAAAAAAGTCACACAAAGAGCTCGAGACATAATGTGCTCGTGTGTGTTTTTTTTTAAAAAAAAGATATCGCGTGTCATTGTTTACACGTGGAGGTGAACATCATCCGTGTTTCCACTGTGGCCACGTTGGTTTTTATCTAATGCTGTATTCTGTTTCATGTAATTAAGGGTTCTTGATGCCTCGTTTGTTTTGGGTTCTTCGGCTGCTGAATTGTTATAAGTTGGCCAAAACTGCACATATAATATTCACTTTCAATCTCTTTTTTTTTTTTTTTTTTTTGTAGTTTTTAAACTTGCACCAAAGATCAGCTCCATACCACAATTAGAGAATTTGTACATGACGAAGAGTAAAAGACCCAAACTTTTCATTATTCTGTGCCTCAGAGGGGAGTTGGTGAAAGGATTTGCTCTCATTTATCACTCTGCGTAACTTTTCAGTAGATATATGGACGTCTGTTTCTTCCGACTATTTACACAGATGTTGATTTGATTCTCAGCTGTTGTCTTAAAGGATGAACAACTACAGACCTCCTATTCCCTTGTCATACTTTTGGCGAGATGTAAAAGGAGCTTAAGTGGACCATTAAGAATGATTAACACGCAACCCTCCCTCTAAAAGCTGCATCAAAACAAAATAAGATGTTTTTTACAAATGTTACGTTAAACTGGCAATAGACAGGTTTTGTGCCTCAGCGTATCATCATGAAGTGAATGTTGATCACACGAAGTCATGTGAATGTGTGCAGAATAAAGAAACCACCAGTGTTTACATCGGTTCCTTCGCTGTCGCTGTACAGTTTTGTCTGCTACTGACGATCGATCCATTTCTATTACAGTCTAAATGACGGAACTCAAGTTCTAGTTGTTGTTGTTGTTGTTGTTGTTGTTGTTGTTGTTGTTTCTGAATCTGAGGAAATGGAAGTGACCCATTTTTCTTTGCAACTGTGATGACAACAATACTACTTGAAAACTAGTGGGGGGAAGTTGTATTTCCACTTTAAGAATCTGCAAAGTAACTGGTAACTAAACCGTGTTAATGGACGACGTGGAGGCCTAAGAACGCGTCGGACGGTTGCCTCCGAGAAGTCCATTAACTTCTGTTTATGGACACCTCGAAGGGCATTATCCCGCTTATACCATGGTCACTTGCCAAAGAAAAGAAATTCGGACCATTAATTTACATTTTCATGCGTTTTACAATCAAAATATAAAGTTTTTCACATGCCATAACTTAGTTTCCCTGGTAACGCCTGAGGGTTTGACTAATACCTGGAACAATCATTACTCTCCCGTAAGATTCTTATGCAACGGAGACGTTGTTCACTCCTCCAGTAAATAGGACGGATCATAGATACGACTTGGCAACGGGAGATATTCTAGTCCGCTCAGCCATGAGCCAGCAAGCTAACGCTATGCTAGCAAGATTCAAAGTCAATAACATTGCGTAAGGTTGACAAACAGTAAATATAATTTGACAGTTTGCTAGCTAACATGATTAGCTAGCAAACCAGTCATGTCATTGTCCCCAAATCAATAGCAAGATTTTCACGAACAAATGACCGGCCGTGTGTAACGTTAGTGTGGCCGCAGCCTGAAGCAGAGAGCTGAACAGTGAACAGGATGTGAGATTATTCGCGTATCAGTAAATTTAGAGGGGAATTGTACTTTCTGCAGCTTGTGTGTTACAGTCGCCAGCCTGTGGTGTTCAGAGGATAAGACACGGAAGGACTGACGGACTGCACTCAGTGCTGGGAATAAAATGTTCCGATTTGATAAGCCAGCTAGCCCATTGATTTACAGCGGTGAACAGACAATTTGACTGGAACTACTTAGTAGGTGTCCATATATCAGGGGTTAATGGACACCCTGCAGCCAATCAGAATCGAGTATTCCCCCAGACCATGGTATAAATAGTTATAAACTATATAAAAATATGATATTTTATATTATTTTAAGATAATTATTCAATCATTGTAAATCAGTCCAGTCTTAAAGGGATTCTGACGATTTGATCCATGCCTGAACTGAACACGTCCACAGTCCTGAGATGTCAGCAAATAAGTTAAACCTGCATGGTTGTGCCTTTAGTGTGCAGGTCTTTTAATAATGTGACAGTGATTTTTTTTTTTTCTTTTTAGGCCTGTGACCCTGCAAAGAATAAGTGGTCACAGACGATGGATGGATGTAAATGGGCTAAAATAGATGTATTTATTTTATAAGAAGAATGTCAATTTTCTTTTTTTTGTGAATATACATCTTTGAGGAAACATCACACACATCTGTGGAGGATCAGCACCACCTCAGCTGCTGCTGTCGTCAGCTGCCAGTCACCGGCGCTCCATCATCCAGCTGTAGTCTGGTGGCGAGCTCCAGCAGTCGCAGCGCTGGTGCAACTGTGTGTTTTAGCGTGTTGCGTTGAAACCATAGCATTTTGACAAAAGCTCTAAAAACTCAAAGATTTATAGTTATTTATTTGTTTTACTATTATTATTGCTAGCCCACTGGGTTTAAACATGATGTCATGCTGTTCCTCCTGAGTCAACACATACCAGCTAACTAAAACTTGAGGCACCCTTTCGGTTTTTAAAAACGTATAAATCTACACGGCAATGAAAACAAAAAGACATGGAAGCGTTCACAGTGTTCGCAGCATTCAGCCTGTTGCCTATGCGGGAGGCAGAATGAAGACCTCGAGGCTTCAGTCAGAGCTCACAACGATTACATTCATGACTTTTTTTTAAAAAAAGAAAACCTCAGCCAACACAATCTGCACATCAGACAGAGCATCTGAAGATTGGGTTTCTTCCACAAACACAGTGCAAGTTGTCCTGATGAGAAAAGCAGAAGCTCAAACAAATGTTCCTTAAATTGAATCAGCTGGAGTTTCTGTTTCCTCCATTTGATCCTGGAGACTCCAGTAAAAATATATGAATATGTGCGTTAACCCAAATATATATAGGGTAGTCTCCCTGTGATCTCTCCCTGTGTGTCTGAGGGAGCGAGGGAGAGATTATGGGTGCCGTTTGCCAAGTGGGGCTGCGTTCAAAAAAAAAAAAAAACCCTCAATTACACAGACATGCTGCTGGAGACACTCGGGCTATTTGTTTGGAGAGTTTTATCAGCATGTCAGACGGCCATGAAATGGACTCCTAATTAAATGGCCGCGCTTGACTGTCGCTGCACACCACTTTTTTTTTTTTCCCTCTCTCTCAACAGTTAAGAATAAACAGCCATAAAATCCTGGAGAGACGGGCATCGGAAGCGGTTAATACGCGGCTGGAGGATAAATTTAGTCCGCTCAGACTTGACAAATTGTAGTTTTGTGATTTTTTTTTTTTTTTGCGTCTAATTTTGGGAAATGCTGCGTTCGGAAATAAATCTAAATGAAAAAGGGGGAGACAAAAATCTAGATTATTAACACAGGATACTCACTGTGAGTCAAATCACGGCGGACCGCAGTGTTTTTTGGCTGCATTGCTACATAAAAGACTGCCTTGTGTTGCACGAATAAAACGAGCTCGAGGTAAATCGCTAAAAAACCACTTCCTAATCTCCCCGTCAAGGATACCATTGTATATCTGCTGCAGTTGGTGTAACGCAAAACCTGGATTGCCATGAACATGATAGAGCTGTTTAACAGGGTTAAACACATAGTGCAAAGATACGGCAAGCTGGAACAGCGCAATCTGATCCCAAATTGTACAGAGAAAGGTCAACTGTGCACCTGTCATTATGGAGAAGGCTGCTGCTGGTGGTGGTGGTGGTGGTAGGGTGACCGATGCAACTCCACCTTCCCCCCTCCCCTCCTCTCCTCTCCTCTCCCGCCCCCTCACAACCCATCTCTCAACAGATATTATCTCAGATGACAAACTGAGGTAAACGGGCTCGAGAAAAAATAATGGATTATCTGACGAGCACACAGCACCCTGTGTGTTCCCAAGAGGGCAGCGGTAGCTTTAAAATACATTACAGCGAGGCCCGACGGGAGCGAGAGCAGAAAAGTTACACTCCCTTCACTGTCGAGTGCAATCAGTCTCCGGTATCTGTTCCTGGAAGTGTTTCTGAGCTGCAGCTGCAAGAAAACCAACAAAGACTTATTTGGTGAGGTCATAGATGTGAGTTTAAGAGAGCAGTAATGCTATCATCAAAATAATAAAAGTGGGCTTATAATAGTTTGTAGAGACGTTTGAATCTCTGTTTCTTTAGTGAAGTACTTCCTGTGTCGATGCTGAATAAATGATAAATGATACTAAAAAGGAGATCTGGTCTGGTTCTGGGCTTTTGTTGATGCACAAAAAGACACAGAAAGAAGAAGAAAGCAGAGCACATGCCGTCACCCATATATAAACTGGTAAAAGAAGAACATATGGTGAAAATGTGCGCCTCACACAT
This sequence comes from Sparus aurata, assembly GCF_900880675.1. NCBI lineage: Eukaryota > Metazoa > Chordata > Actinopteri > Spariformes > Sparidae > Sparus > Sparus aurata. The sequence goes on along the minus strand of NC_044195.1, from coordinate 30,732,472 downwards.
ACCTCAGATCTCGACCCAGCTGTGGTTAATATGATAAGGTGGAGGTTTAATAAGGTGAGGGACAGAACCTAATCATAAAAGATTGTTTATGAGGTTTTCAGACAATTTCACAGAGCAATGCTCCACCAACATTTAACTCCTGAGCTACTTCTTTCGATCAATTTTTCAATTTACTTGAATAAACATGGAGGATGTTTTCCTGTTATTTATTTTTTAAGGTTCGTTTGGGTGGAACAGGAAGAACTTTTGATCAACAGGCTGATAAATTACATTTCTACATGCGCATGAGCCAAATTTCACAATGACTGAGAATCATAAAGCTGAACTGTGAACACACACACAGCTTTTCTAACATGTTAGTGCTGTTACTCAACGTGAGACGTTTTCTTAATACGTGGAATATGTTCAGCTCGTGTTGCATCATTATAATTCATTTTGCATGTAAAATTATATGTAATCTCGACGGGTGAAAAATCCTCACCGCCTTCTTTAGGCACCATAAATCATCACTTTTGCAGATGATAGTTGATTTTATATCTCTGAGACTCGAAGGACAGTTTCATGTTTCTGCTCTTTAGGTGGAGGTGTATCTATTTTTGCTGTGGTAGGTTTTAGTCCAATCTTCTGAACCTGTCGGCAATAAAAGTAACCACCTGTCCTCCATGTTACTCTGCATTCAGAGATCGATACTTCTGGCTAGCAGGACGGCGGTGAGCGGAACAAGCTACTGCTAACGTGAGTTGTTAAAAAACCTTCTTTTTAGTAAACTCTGTGTACACAAACAATGTTCTCAATGCTCGTGTTCATGTGTAGAGACCCTGGTGATACTACGAGCAAAGTTTCATGTTGTGTCGAGACTTCTTACTGTTTTTAAAAATAGAGATTTTGAAGCTAGCTTAAAAGCGCCCGTAGCACTCCCATTGAAAATGAGTTTGACCTAAAAACGTAAATACAGTAAATCTTAAAAGGGCCTCTTTCGTCGTAATTATTATTTTATACGAAGGTTTGACTCGTATACATTCACAAAAAAAGCCTAGATTGCATTTTGGCGAGAGTTTCAACTTTGAGACCAGATGATTTAAAGTTGGCAGAGTCTGACAACTTTGGCAAATTTGGCATTAATGCAACTGCTTACGAAAGTTGTAGCATTAAACATTGCACATGGACTTGTGATATCTGCTTCACAAATTCCACATTTTCTCATATGAATGAAAACTTCTGCATAATAAATGTATATTTTAAAATGTAAATAACATCTTTATATGTTCATATGTGATTGCCTTTTTCTCAACATGTGTATTTGAATTTCCACTTGTGCAGGCAGGTAACAAGTTTTTGCTTCTATAGTCTCTTTCTGTCTTTAACAGCATTAACAACTTATACATCAGGCAACACATGAAAATGTTGAATACACCTTTCAGCTGATCCACTCCACTTCCCATACGTAACATTCCTGCAGACATACTGAACCTCATTACCATTTCCCTTCAAATGAATCGTTTCCATCTTAGGTTTATGATGTTGGTGCTGCGTCTTGTCTGGGCAGGTGGGGAACACGTCCGCTCGTTATGCACGATGGAGCACAGAAATTAATTATGATGTGTCATCTCAGAGACAACTGCATGATCGTCGTGTACCTGGTGACATCGCGTCGTGGGAGGTGAAAGGTAAAGGCTTGCCAGAAGTCTGCATCACAGTACAACCTGTGCTGACAGGAAAACGCAGTTCTGGGTCCTTATCTCTGTTATTTCCCAGCATTCTTTGAGCTTTTTCCTCAGGTTTCTGCATCTACCAACACTTTTTTTTATGACACGAATACTTTTGGTTTTGTCTGTAGACGGTTTTTGTTTTGGTTACAACACACACAACCACGTTAGGCAAGAACACGTTATTCCAGCAGTTATGACCGGAGGGAGGAAGACAAATTGACATGCACCCAACAGCTCATTAAGCTTGTCATTTCAATTACAGACAGAACAGCGGAGGATGAGAGATCATGTTCGTACCAGCCATACATTATTATTACCATTACATTACATTTTTAAAAATCCAGTTTAGGGTTAGTGTGGTGTCTTTACTTCTTTATGTTAAAGGTACTAATGTGATCAATGTTATTTAACTACGGTGGCAATGCGTTATTTTTTTTATTTTTTTGCCCTACAGAGTCAATAAGACGGCTTCCTGACTGGTCATGGAAATAATACTAAAATAATATGGAGCTACTGTATGACGAATGTTTCCGACTGGATCTGTTTCCCAGATGTTGTGTTTATATAGTCGATAATACCTAACAGGGAAATAAAGATATGACCCACACGTGACATTCAAAGCAGCTCTATAAACAGTCTCTGTCCCTCGGCAGTATTTTTCCAGTGTAGGAATTTTTCAGACTGAGGCAGGTGCAAAATTCTCAGGTAACTTTTCCAACTAGAAGCCGAACCGTTCTTCTCCAGAGTCATCGTGATGCAAATCTGACGGTGCAATTTTGCAAACGACAAACACTTTGACAAATAAGAATATTTGTTTAAATTCAGCATTAAATCTCTGCACGCTGCAGCGCAGAGCCTGATATGTTTGTGTGTCCCCTGGAGAAGGATTCCAGGTGCACGGAGGTTAAGTTACACTGCAGCTGTCCAGCTGAAAAAACACAGGCGGATACAAATGGCCAGAGAGGGGCTCTTATAGCTGACTATTGTCTCCAAGCTAACCTTCTGTCAAGCCAGTGTAGCGTATGTAGTGTAGTGATGCATAAAGACTACTGTGCACACTAAACTCCCGTCCTCCTGTCTTCACAACTTGTAACTGACGTTCGTTCACATCTGATTACGGTACGATTCGTTGCTTTCACTGCACTAAAAAGTAGAAACATATATAAGAAATCACTGTCACTGGAAATGTGCTGCATCACGTGCAAACTAACAACCAAGATATTCTGCAGAGTGCATATTAGCCGCGGGCCATGGAGGAAAGCTTACTGAAAATTTACTCAATTACAAGTACAGCCGCTGGTTTTAAAATAATACTTAAGAGAAATTTATAAAGCAAGGATATTAGTTAAATTTCTAAGTTTTGATGTTCGATGCGTGATCAGTAGCAGCGTTCAATCTTCAGGGGTTTCATTGGCCTGTTGGTGATCAGAGCACCTTATTGGCTACAAAAATGCAGATGAAAGGTTTAGATATTGATCCAAATTGTACTCAATCATGATTTTAAAAGGTAAATAGGTGGATTAAATGGCGTAATAATCCATACTTAAGTACAAAGAAAAGCATCGTATCGGCAAACTGGATCTCTGTGGTGTACGCTCGCAGTTTAGTGAGGTTTAGACAAAAACACTAAATGGTTAGGGTGAGGAAAACATTGTGGTTTGGGTTAAAATAACTACATTAGTTTCTGTAACTTCAGTTACTGATATACCCACATGGTTTAACCAGAATATCCGACCTTGAAATTCTCCCTATATGGATGTTTGTACTCTTTATACTCCTTCATCTGACTTCCTCCTTTGCGGCCTTAATAATTACTACAGCCACTAGATGCCACCCCCTTACAAAGTGAATCCTACATGGTTGTTTTTCTGATGAGGACAGGCTGATATCTCTGCAGGTGTGGATTCAATGTGCTAATCATTAAAATCCTTGTCAATGAATGCAATGAAACAACATCTTTTTGACTGTTGTCAAGCTAAATGCGACATATTCGTTGTGACGTCTTACCCTCTGCGACCCCTCTGACCCCGGGACTACAAACCGCTGATCTGCTGATCAAACTCAATCCACGGTTTCATTTGAGAGTCGGTGAGCGGTCCTCACTGAGTCATGCATGCATGCGAGCGCACACACGCAACACCCATCGATGCACACTGACTTAAACAGACACACACACACACAAATTCAAACAAGGGAGCTTAAGGGAGATTTGTGATCTTGTAAAAACACATTGAGAGACGAATGGCTCAGACTAGTTGTGCCTGTCAAACAGCACCTGCAGCATGTGGCTTTCATGTTTTGCAGGCAGGAGAGAGACAGAGGGAGAGAGTGGTTGTCAATATTAGACAGGCATAACGAGCGAGGTGGAGTGAATGTTACGCCGGGCTCTCAGGTGGAGCTTATGCATGTCAAAACACTTGCAAGTGGGGTTTCGAAAGTAAGGATGTTTTTCTAAGAACCGTTTCAAAATGTGTGTTTTGTGAATGCAAATTACATCCCTCCAATTCAAGAATACACACATTAACGTAACGATACTGCAGGTGTCGGCCCATTTAACGTCACTGCATTACATTTATTTGACAGAAGTGTAAACTCAGGGTAACGTCCAGTGATGTGGCCCAATTGTTGACAAACGCGCGCTAAAGTGCCCTCCTGGGAGCCAAAATGTGCGCTAAAGTGCCCTCTTGGTTGGCAGAACACACTAGACTGCCCCCTTGGTTGGTTAAAACATGATAAACTGCCCTCTTTGGAGCCAAAACGCGCGCTAAAGTGCCCTCTTTGGAGCCAAAACTCGCGCTAAAGTGCCCTCCTGGGAGCCAAAATGTGCGCTAAAGTGCCCTCTTTGGAGCCAAAACGCACGCTAAAGTGCCCACTTGGGAGCCAAAACGCACACTAAAGTGCCCCTCTTTTTGCCCCTGCCCTTCAAAAAGTCTGTGCACGCCACTGGTAACGTCACAAGCTTGGCTTTACCGCCATCTTGGCTCTTTGGAGCCAGTACTGAGCATATTTGGACGAAGGAGTGGAGTTTACTGAGAACTGGGTAATGCCGCTATAGCAACCACGTCCTTGAACAAACTCTTCTTTTTTTTTTGTCTATTTTACTCAAAATTGCATCATAATTTGCAAATTGGACATCATGTTGAATTGAAGAAGACTTGAAACAAGCGATTGAGATCATAAACTCATCAGGAAACTGTTCAGTGAGGTGATAACTCAAGTGAGAAGCGGGGTCACTTTCTCATAGGCTTCCATGCAATCAGACTTCTCTTTGAAACCAGTTCAGTCAGGCCTTTAGACAGAATGCAGGCTTGGCTCTGTCCGGATTTTTAGACAGCGATACCTCTGCATTCGCATGTTTCATTTGGAAATAATATATTTAAAGTACTAAGAAATACGAAGCGATTAAAGACCAGAGATTAAACCAAATGTCATTATTGCAAAGCATCAGATAACTTAATTGCTACAAAAAAACCCACCTCTAATAGATTCGTACTTGTATCGCGCAGTAATTATCAAACACATCACGTAAAGCCGGTTTGGCACTGACATAATCCAGCCTGTCCCCAGGTGAGAGAGAATCCACTAGCTCAAAGCTGCCTTCGGGACCGACGCCAAGAAAACATCCATCTTTATATAGGACGCCCGGCTCCTGCCTCTTGGCTCGCTCGCTCGCTCTCTCCGTGACTGGCAGCTCTAACAATATGGATCCAGCCAAGTTACCGCCCGAGGCTCACTGTAACTGTAGCCGTGTAGTGATTTGTGCCGTGCCCAACGTACATTAACTCTTCCCTTCTCTTTTTTCCTGCTCGTCTCTCTTGCAGGACTCACACATCCACCACAAACACATGTACTGGTTTCTCTGTTTCCTCGTCTTCCTGCGTATGGCTGGTTAAAGATGTATAAAGTGTACGATTACCAGCTGTTGTGACTGCAGCCGCAACATCACACCTCATAACTGACACACGTGTTTTAGTATTTATTAATCGTGGTGTCTTTTGTCGTATTTCGTAAAGTGTAAGAGCTTGTCCCTGATTTACCTCTGACTCGGATGTTTATTGGCTAACAGAAAATACATAAAGAAAAGCAAATTTGAATGTGCATCCTCTAGTTAAACTGTATTTTCAGTAAAAGAACTGGAAGGCACCTAAATTTTACTTCCAACCGCTCAGGTACTGATAGGTCCGGGTTGGGTATCCATGCTCTCACACACACACTCACACACACACACACACACACACACACACACCCTCGCATGGTAGTCAATCAGCTGCCCTTTGGCTCACGACCAACCTGTCCACAGGATTTTGTGCACATCGATTATAAATCCATTAAATAAAATCTGGTAAATCCATTTATCCACCTTTTTTGTGATGGACTACTCCCATTGCCGTGCCCACAGTAACACACCTTGAGACACACGCACACACACACACACACACACACACACACACACACACACACACACACACACACACACACCTGACAGATTTCAGCCTCCTTTGCCTAGAAAGCTGTGACTTTTGCCCCGAGGCGGAAACTTTTTGTGGACCAACGAACTGACAGAGGGAGCTATAGAGCTGCCGGTCGCGGCTTAAAAAACTTTAGGCCTATAGGATGTCATGATAAGAGACAAAAAGCTGCAGACAATCATCACGGCTTATACTGATTGGTAGCTGAGATGGAGGAAGTATGGATGGAAACGTGACCGGAACGAGCTGAGGCCGAGCTGTCTCGTGGGCTCATCATAACCGCACAGACAGAGGGAGTGAGAACATTCAAAGTTAAACATACATCGCTTGTAGTGATGCTGTTCCTCCCACACAAGGACATCAGCTCCTACTTGGAAGAAGCTTCCATGGTGGATCTTTTTTTTTTCCACCGTGGCACGGAGCCTGCCGCTTCCACGGGGGAAGTAAAAAAATAAGAAAAAGAAGAAGCGATTTGCTCGGAGAATCCAATCTCATTTACTGATAATGTATCTGAAAGGTAATCACATTATTAAGCTAATTATTTGCACAGAACGACGGATTGGTTACACTCCTTGTATTGATTTTACTCAACAAAAGGTGCCTTCAGTCAGCTCCAAAGCCGCAACATCCGCTTCTAATGAGCTGCTCACTGACCGTCCAAAGATTTATAATCCTGCAACACTCAAGTTATCTCACATGTTTCCTTTTCCAAGTTTGTTAACAGATATATTGATGAAAATGCATGATAGCAAATGATGATGGAGAGTCATGACTGCATGTGAGTCTTGTCTGATGTAGAAGAATTTATTGGGCATGTAGACGCAACACAATGCATTCATCCCCTTGATATTGTGGCAACAGTGCAGTTCCTGGAAGCTGCTGCATGACGACGGTCTCCAACTTACAGGCCCCGAGGCAGCAGCTGTCATACCAGCGTATAGTCTGTCATTGCCGAACATCAATTTGACATGGCCATGTGCCTGCAGATGGAATTTTGGATCGTCATAATTTTGCTTCCGTCTTCTATGAGGTGACAAACGGACGGGGGTTTGGATCTTTGTTAGGGGCTTATAAGGGAAATTCAACAAGATTTTAAAAAAAGAGTAAAATCGACCGCAGCTAGGGTTGAAAACCAGGAACTGAGATGCCATTTCTCACCAGGAATCTTCTTTTCTTTTCTTTTTGCCTAAGCAACAATACCTGCGTGTACCCAAGATGTCCAAAGAAGTCCAAATATTTTCTAGAAATGAGAACTTGAGCTCCTAATCCCCCATTATGACATGTTTGCTTCAGATCAGTTTGCTTGGTTGAAGTTACGGTAAAGTATCCATTGCGAGTCGTGAACTCGAGCCAGAACACACACACACACACACACCCACACAAACACACACACACACACACACACACACACACACACACACACACACACACACACACACACACACAGACGAAATCCCGGTCTTGCCTCCAGGTGCACCCAGCGCGCTGCATTCCCTGAAACCCACTGGAAGACAGACCAAACAATGACTGACATGTCTCCACTGTTCGACTGCTCTCGGCTGAGAGCGACACCATTGGAGGATATTAATAGAAATACCTGTGGTTGATGAGTGATGTCCAATCCGCCCCCGCTTATTCTTCGCAGTCATGCACAGCCTCCTCCCGTCTGCCACGGGCACATATCTGCTGAGGAGATACCTGGAGACAGTCGTCAACACAGAGGCTGCTCCTCACTCCTCTCACTCTCGTAATTGTCGATACTCTGGGAAACACAAACGAGGGATGGTTTTTCAGGTGTGTCACTTGGAGGGGGTTTTTGTTATAGTTGTAGGAAATCCATGAACATCCTGACAGCGAGAAGTAAATCAAATGCTTCTGACAAATAGAAGAAAAGAGAGCTCCAGTATCTGTGGCTGGCAGAGGCCCACGCCCGTGCTCTGCCCATGCAGACCAGACTGTTCAACGAGGCTACGCAGGTGTTCAGTTGTGAAAGAATGGCAGCAAACAGACACAGAACACAGAGGAAGGTGTAACGGATAAACGTACGGTGTTGACAGAAGCAGGCAGGGCAACACCAGGTCACAAACGAGACTGGTCCAACGAAATAACAAAACAATATCCAACAGGCAAACCAAGACAGACACGCAGAACCAGGGAGCCACTACAGACCAAATGACTGCAAGTGAGACAAATACACAAGGATAAATTAATTAATGAAACACAGGTGAGGAGAGGAATAAAGGTGGGAAAAAGACAAAGATAGGAAGTGTAGAGCAAAACAAGGCTCATGACAGGGAAACTTTCAAAACGAACAACAAAACTAAAACGCAAAACCATTTATTGACGTATTTATCAGAATTAAAAAGCTTGGACAGCTTCCGTAACGTAGCAAACTAGCCGCTAACACACATCTGGACAGTGTGCGTTAATGTGTTTCGCTCTGTGGCTTTGGAAGGAGGTCTGCATGGTTGGAATATTGTTTTGTATATATGTGCAAAATGCAGTTTCTCCATTCTCACTCTCATGAAACAGCTTTTTCATATCTGTCCAAGTCCCGCTGTGGAGGCGACCTACTGACCCAGAAGTCAGAACCTGACGCAAGAATATCTTCAGTCAAATAAAGACATTCAAAGTCATCTCACGCCATCTAAATCTTCAACTTTCTTATAGGTTATATCTCTGTGGTTCACTACAACAGTCCCGCTGACCACACGTAGGCTTACGTGATCTGGTTGTCGATCGCAAAGTAACCACACCTTCCTCTGGTGAATAGTCGTATATGTGATTTGGAATCTGATAGTTGCGCTTTCCAGACACGCGAGCGCGGAGATAATGTGTTTCTGAGATGGTAAAATAATACAGGCTCATATTTAGAAAGCAGACACGCAGACGATCAGAGCGATCTGACTGCTCCTTGAGAACCGCTGAACTTGATATTGGCTGTGTTTCCCCCAGTGGATCGTAATTGCTGTAAAGGTGTGTGTGTGTGTGTGTGTGTGTGTGTGTGTGTGTGTGTGTCTTGACAAATGTGACAGAGCATACCTGTGGCAGCCAATAGTTGTCACTCTCCTCTATCAGATTTCATAAACATTATGCGCACATAAACAGTCAAACTCTCATGTTTCCTCATTTCGAACATGTAAATATTCTCCATTCATTCTTATCCATCAAAACTGACACGTCTATATATTTTATTTGTTGGATATTAATATATTAATGATTTATAGGGATTAATTAAATGATCTTGGAGCTGCAGGAGAAGCAAGGCATGAGCCGTACTGTATATACTTTATGAATTCTACATATAATTTGTCTTTTAATGATCGTGCATGCCACATAATAAAATATCGAGTATCAAAACTTAACAAAAATATCCGGTCAAACTCTGTACTATAACTGTCAGCTGATCAATGTTCTCTCTCCCTGCAATCATAAATATATGAGATTACTGTGATATATGCGATGTGATACTGCAGATGAAATGTCGGTAAAACGATCACATACAACAGGCCGACTGCATGAATGTCTGATGTAATTAGAGGGACACTTCTGCACATTGGTTCTGATTTCTGGTTGTAATAATGAAACTCATTTTAAAAGCTCTGTGGCAACAAGTCTCGCTAATTTTCTCACTGACAGAAACAATCAGCTGTATGTAATATGAGTTATCCAACTGCAGAGAGGAACGACACAATCATACGTGCACGTGTGCGTCAGTCAGCAGGTTCATTTGATTCTCATGTTAACACTGTTTACACACATTCTTGCTTTTCTTCAGCTTCCGTTTATGATTTCACACTCTGAAGTGAGAGACCGCTGACTAAAAACACAATTCTTTACCTCAACTTTTATAATTACTATCATTCCTTTGAATATTCTTTTAATATACATAATCGCACTCTGTTTTTATCCTTGAGTTGAACGGCTTTACTTCCGACAAGCGCAAACCTACATGCTCAGATTGTAAAACCTTTTCGACAACTGAAATAATTAAAGCAACGTTATAAATAACCAATAAATGATTCAGTTACGTGCTTTTTTCAGTCTGTACATACGCAACATGCCTCCTTTTCATCCTGTCTTTACCTGTTAGACGTCTTTATGACACCAGCAAACATAAATACTCAAAGGAAGCATTAGAAAGCTTCATAAACTACTGAGGAGGAGGAGGATGATGATGATGCGCTGAGATCAGGACGACAATCATCAAAACTGTTGAATCAGGGAGTTACCTGTCATATCTGCATGTTTGCTCCTCTCGGTTCGGTGGCAAAAACTCAACAGCGACCCGGCCACAACTAAAATACAACGACGTTTTTCTCTTGTTCTGGACCAAATTAAGGAGTTGAAGTAATAATACATAATATCTTGCAGTTAGCTGGTCACTTCACAACACTGCGAGACTATTTTAAGTCACCCTGGGTGTCCATATACATGATTTTTACGAGGTTGCTGACTTACAGCCTCTAGATGACCTGACCTCACGCAGTAAATCATTTTTGTGTGTTTGCAAACTAAAGCAAATGCCAGGAATTGTTTGCAGCAGACACTTGATCCAGTACTGAAAACAACCCGCTCATGCAAAAAAAAACCCAAAAAAAAACGACACGCCATCACCTGAAGTTATTGGATTAATTTAAAAAGTGAAGTCGGGGATGATGTTAGGGACGGTGATTTGTAGCTGCGCTCAGCATTAAACCATTACACTATCAGACGATGTTCAGTCCCACCTGTTGTGTCTACATAAAAACACAACGCAGAGTACCTGCCACCATGTAATGAGTTACCTCTCACAGTTGCTTTATTGTGCATCTTTCTGTCTGTCTTGTTTCTCGCTGCCTGCAGATACACTTTGCATATTGGCACGAGCCAGTAATCACTCACCCAAAGGTGAAAACTCATTTTGAGCCCGTAATCCGACACTATTCTTCTCGCTTTTAAGATCTGATAAAGTCCAAAAGCAAAACACGTCGTTATGATTTAATTAAAAAGGTTATGATATTGATGACACTGTAATAAAAATTTGAGCTTATTGACAACACAGAAACTTTGGTGCAGATGCAACACGATGACGCGGAAAGATCCGCTCAACTATCACAGAGAGGAAGATAACGGCTCCCACAAACAGAGCTGTAACAAATCAGGCTGCAGTCGAGGCTTTCTCTAAATGTTTCTCCTTCCACTTAACAGCATTCCTGAGAGAAACATTCCTCATCATCCACATACCTAATGATAACAAATAGCCTATTATTACAGACATATAAAGACACTAATGATCTGTCACGAAGTAGACAGACGTGCAATTAAATTTGCTGCCTGGCATTTTTACTGCAGGCAGAGCAGACAGTGTGGTCGTAGTCCAGCGCTCTGCAGTCTCCTCGGGGGTGCTGCTGTGTTTCCTCTCTCTGAACCGTGTCAGTGGTTGGGCCTCTAAAAAAAGCCGCCGTGCCAGCGAGACTGGTGCGAACCTGGTGCTGATACTGTAATGCTGTAGTCGGTTAACGAGGTCATAATGAATGACGGTTCGAGGATTGATACGAGGGAGTTAGTGAGTCATTAGAAATGAAAGGAAGAAGAGTGATATATGGAGGTTGTGTACAGATTTTATAGTTTCTTTCCAGAGAATGTGTGTCTGGAGGATTTCCAGGAGAAAAACACCAACGCTACTTTGTTTACTCATATCAATTGTGCAAGGCAGCTTACAAATTGAAAAACAGCAAGAGCTAAATGTAGCTTTGAAATGTCAAATACTCAATTTATGGCTGTACTTTATATTAGAAGTGGATCGAATGACTACAAGTAATGTGAACGGGGTCAACCAGGAGTTGAGCAGCTCATCAGTTTGAGTATTTGGGACCAATGTTTTGGTTTTGTGGCTTGTAGCTAGACTCTTAGCAACCAGCATCGAGCTAATTTCAACAAAATATCTTTGATAAACGCACTGTATGCTACCAAAACTATACCACAGTGATGTCTCAGCGCTGGGGAAAGATCGTTATGAACCGTCACTTTACAGCCTCTATAAGCTGACCTCGTGCAGTAAACCATTTTTGTTGTGTTTGCAGCAGACACTTGAACCAGGTCTGAAAACAACCCGGCGGTGTAAATAAAACGACACGCCATCATCTAAAGGTATTGGAATAATTTAAAAAGTGAAGTCGGGGATGATGTTAGGGACGGTGATTTGTAGCTGCGCTCAGCATTAAACCATTACACTATCAGACGATGTTCAGTCCCACCTGTTGTGTCGACATAAAAACACAACGCGGAGTACCTGCCACCATGTAATGAGTTGCCTCTCACAGTTGCTTTATTGCACGTCGTTCTGTCTGTCCTGTCTTTCCCTGCCTGCAGATACACTTTGCATATTGGCACTAGCCAGTAATCACTCACCCAAAGGTGAAAACTCATTTTGAGCTCGTAATCCGATACTATTCTTCTCAAGTCCAAAAGCAAAACACAGTGTTATGACTTGGTGATTGCAACATCGTTCAAGTCCTGGCGTTTGAAGTGGCTGAACCCTGGCAAAAGAGAAGGCTGCTAGCTTGGTAAAGTGAAACTCTCGCCAGAAAGAAACCAAGGCTTTATTTGTGATAGAATTGTCAAACCTTCCTGTAAAAGTATAATTGCAATGAAAGAGGCACTTTAAAGATTTACCGTAGTTTGGTTTTTCGACCTAACAGGAAGGCTTGAGGAGCGGTCCACCATTACTCTCCTGCGTGTTAGGTCACACTCGGGGATCGACACTTTTTGTCTGCCATGACGGCGGCATGCCGGAGATGCTACTGCTAACGTCTGCTAACGTCCAAAAACCACCTTTTTAGTAAACTACGTACACAAACGATGTTCTCAATGCTCGTGTTCATGTGTAGAGACCCTGGTGATACTACGAGCAAAGTTTCATGTTGTGTCTTGCCTTCTTAGTGTTTTAAAAATAGCGAATTTGATGCTAGCGTAGAAGTGCCCGTAGCACTCCATTGAAAATTAAGCTTGCCCGAAAACGAAACTACGGTAAATCTTAAAAGTGCCTCTTTCGTCGCAATTATGCTTTTACACAAAGGTTTGACTCATATTCAATCACAAATAAAGCCTTGGTTGCTTTCTGGAGAGAGTTTCACTTTAAGGTTCGTAACGTTAGCAACCAGGTTAGTGTTAGTGTAATTTGCCATTTTCACGAGTAACATGCTAGTTTAAAGATTGATGACGTTTCAAGTAGCAACAGGGATTTTTGAAAGAGTCACACACAGATAGCAGACAGAAGAGCTGCCCAGTGACAGGCTAATACCAGCAGCCTTCATCCTGTATGTCAGAATACCAACTAGTTTGTGAACTTCTCTCTCTCAGGAGTTGGTGGAGACCAAAACAGAGCTTTAAAGAGAGTGAATATTGGAAAATGATGAAAGTAGTAAGAAATGCTAATGTTGCATCCTACTCAGTTCTTCTTGAGTTAAATTTTACTACTGTTTATACATCTAGGATACACTAATTGTGAAACTACAGGGAGCAGCCTAATCTTAGTTTAGCTATATTTAGCATAAAGTCTTAAAATAGCTAGCTTGACTCTAACTGGAGGCAACAAGGCCAAGAAAGCAAACAAGCAACCTACATTTATTTAAACAACTAGACTTAGCAGATCGATGCAGCCAGGCACGTTTTTGCAAGTCTTTATGCTAAGCTAACTGTCTCCTGAATATAGCTTCATATTTACCATACAGGCATGTGTGGTATCAATCTCCTCATCTAACTCTTGGAAACACAGCCAATAAGTTGCTCCAAAGTTTTCTATTTTTAATGATGAACTATGATTGCAATCTTTCCATAAACTTTCCCAGATTGCAAAAGACAAAACGGCAAATGACAACCAAGGCACACCTCTAGGCAGCTCCACTGGATGTGTACTTACATGTTTGATTATTCACTGCAGATAAAAAGATGTAATTTTTACAGTAAAAGCTGTAGTTACTGAACATTACATGTGACTGTGAATCTGTCAGTGTCAGTGGCTGGCTCAGATCTTCTAGCTTTAGGCCTGACCTACACTTTACCCCGCGCTGCATAACCAGACGAGCTGTCATGTGGCCATTGTTTAGTGGCTTCTTCATGACAGTACCCTATAAAAGCTTGGGTGACACAGAAACTGAATAGCCACAGTGCTTTTCTGACAGCACCAGCCTTTTGTTAGGGTGAGAAAAGTTTAAGATCCCTGAGGACGGAGCCTCTTGGCCGCGGAGTCGCTCCCTCTGTACGTGACAGACACACCGGGCCAAAAGGCCAGTGGAGACAGAGACTGCTGAGAAAGAAAAGGCGAGAGCTGGAACGAGGTGGAGCGATGACAGATTGGGAAATGAGGACATAGAAGAGACGGAGTGGAACTGGATTCTTAAACTTTTTTTTTTTTGCATGTACTCTCTGTGGCATCCAAAAAAAACCTCATTCACATGAACATATGCAGGACACACACACACACACACACACTCCTGGCATTGGTTCATTTGTCTTTTTATTCATCTCAGACTCCCATGTCAAGAGACCCTGTCATGCCCCCAACCTATGAGCACCCACATCTATAATTAGCTTAAGGGCACACCTACTTACCACCCACGTAACGAGAACAAATGATCCGGCGTAATTGCACATTGGACGTGTTCAAACAAAGAACTGCGGGTTGAAAGTTCTTCCTTTCTCATGAGGCGGAGCATTTTCTGTATCCACAGGGAGGCAAAAAGGTTCAAAAGTCAACCCAGCAGACCAACTGGATACACCCCGCCTTGTAGATACCAGAGTAAAACAAAAGGTACTTGTGGCACCAGACGTAAATATGACGAGGTGGGAGCGACGGAGGGTGGAGACGAGTGGAACGATTGACGAGGGAGTCAAAGAGAAGAACGAGGAAATGAAACTGAATGTAAAACATGCGTCAAAATGGAGCGATGCCAAAGATTTAGTGATAATGAAACATAAAACAAATGCTGACGAACCGATGAGGCGCCACATGTGCAGTTCTAATACGATTTAACAGAGATAGAAAATACTTTTTGCCTTTTAATTACTCACATAGAAATTATTTTTTTATATATCTGCATTTACAGACTACACACACACAAAACAAAACAAAACAACAGCTCATCATACTTAAGCAAACATCACTTCAATTAATCTAAAAACAAACAAATTCACAATCTGTTTCTGCAGGTGATTGTGTTTGTGGCGCAACAAAAAGGCAAATCCTCAGCACATACTTATTTTACGACTATTAAAAGCTAAACAAAGCCCGGCATATGAACATATTTTGATTTGTTTGAGTGATTTGGTTGGAATGGAACGATAGCTTTATTATGATCCACATTAACGACCCAAAACAAAAAGACAGGTATTTAGTTTTACAATGTTTTGCCTATCACCGAGCGTCTTTCGGTAACTGTTGCTGTTATGTCTCATCTTTGTTTTTATCGTATTCATTTTATGATCTGGAACATTCCCAGACTTTTGATGGCGTGTCTTTTTCTCCACTGCCCAGATTATTGAGTAATCAAATCCCAGGTTTTTCCTTTGTAGGTAGAATTTAAATTTAACTAGTTTTCCTTCTTACGTTAATTGGGGAAGTTGTTTAGTTTTTAAGATGGCTGATTGTTGAGAGTTATTCCCAACTGATCACACACTGACGCTTTGGGTTGGTGTTAGTGTTTGACTTGTTGGGAAAATACACTGTAAAGATGCTCAAAAGCTTAAAATGAGTCGAGATAAAACGTGAAATGTCCCTTAAAACGGCGGGTAATTTCCACGATGTGCCTTGGGATCATGTTGCATGAACACGTATACACTTTGTAGAAAATGAAGCTTTATATTCGTGACCCATTCTTAAAATCGCACGTCTTCAGTTGAAATGAAACTGGCTTGTGACTGAGTGCAAAAACACAGGGTCGGAAAGTCTGAAGGAGTTGGAGTAACACACTGTTGGTTTTGGTCATCTTACAGATTTAGTAGAAATAGCACAGAATAACAGCGATTTCATCCTTTAATTGACGTGAAACTTGAAAAGCCTCAGATTTACATGATGGCGATAAAAATCTGTGAACCCTCCCTCAGTTTTAAAGGCCAACGCGAGGCCGAGCGCCGTGCACTTACGCTGTAAACCGCTCGGGAGCGGCGAAATGCCACAGAGAGTCCAGATAATGACATTTAAGCCGGGGTCATTATATTCAGGAAGTAACATTACATACGACATCTGCCCCTGGTCACATCATCAAGCCTCTCTGACACATCTGTTACTAATGCTGAGCAAGCATCTGGGAAGCTTTTGATGAAACTGAGAGATTCAGAATAAAACAGCCATCATCTCGGACAGAAATCGCGCTGACGTATCGGAAAAATCTGCACGGTGCCACGGCCGACTGTTAGTTTGCATGCTTAACTTGGATCCATCCCGCTGCAATCTGATTGTGCAACCATATTTGTCATCGGGGGTTCTGGTGCCCCGGAGCCAACGATAACACGGCCAGCGTTTTACATGCGAAGCAATTGGATGGAATTTCTGTGAGTGTGAACGGCTAATGCAAAAAATAAATAAAAAAAGAAAAGCTGCTCCTGGCAATCACAGTCTTCTCCTCTGAAACTGGCCCTGTTGAGTGTGGTTGCTCAGTGACAATCTCTCATCTTGATCAGCATTTATCAAAAGAGGCGAATGAAAGATGGTTGTGTGTGTGTGTGTGTGTGTGTGTGTGTGTGTGTGTGTGTGTGTGTGTGTGACCCGGGTTCACGGGTTGACTACAGTACTGAAGAGCTAAACAACACAGGGACGGGCTCCAGAGAACCAGAGAGGTCAAGTCTTGGCCCCGGAGCGCCCGGGCCTGTTGAAATAACGGCCTCGGATGCAGTAAATATTGACTTTGCTCGGCCAGTGTTTACCTCTGAGGCTTCTCGGAGAAACTACGAGGCAATTCATTTTTTCGATCCGAGCCAATTTCATGTTTTTTTTTTTTTGTTTTTTTTTAAGGAGTGCAACATTATCAGACTCGCGGTGTATTTTAGGGTGTTTGTGTGAAGCGATCCTCCCAACAAAGCTTTAATTGCACTGTCCAGGAGTCACTGCGGACATTGCAAAGACTGCAATCTGCGTGCTGAGGATGTCGAGCGCAGGCAGAGACAGTTTCCATTGTGATTCTCTGTGAGTATAAACCCAGACTTACACAGTGGCTGACGCCTGACCCCCCTCTCTTTTATATAAACTCGATCCAGAACAGATAGCGGGTGGCCTGCCAAAACGCCAGCTCAGCGTTATTATCCTAATGTCTGCTGGCTGTTTCGTCTCACGTGCACTTCTACATACTAATTATTTAACTTTTAAAGGTGGAGCAGCTGTTCCAGTTTGAATCAGACATCAGTTGTCACCATTGCTTTGACAAACACATGATGTCATGCTCGTGCACTTTGGTGACACAGTCTTGCCTTCAGGCACAGACAATGTTTTTTTTTTTTTACGTCACTGGTGTGTATTTAACTTCAAGGACAATAACAGATCCAACAAAGGGAGGTGCCATCGTCATGACAAAGAAAGAGGGAAAATATGTTACTCACCTGTCACCCAGAACAAATACATACCTGGGGATATTATACGCAAGACAGTTCTGAGAAGTGACTCATGACGTTGTTTGTTTGGGTGATTCCATCAGCACATGAAGGCTGCAAAACTGATTTATCGTCGTCATTTGTTTCGTGGGTGTACACTGTGTTGTATTGAGATTTAAATTACACGAGGGGAAAATAATACTTGTTTTCCGCCCAAACTCCTCCTTGAGCATATTTACATGACATGCAGTGTTTTAGTTTGTGTTGTTCATGAGGCTAGCACAAGAACATGGGCTAAAAATAGTTTGGTATTTGGCCGTCCTTTGAAAACGTTCCGGTACGCCTGGTATAAATGCAGTAATCATTTACATCCATCAGAGTGTGAACACACACTTGTCAGCTAGCCAGAAACACAACTCCAAAGAAACCGCTTGCTAGCTGGTTTGCCAAGTTCTCTATATCACTTAATGTCATAGGTTAGCGTTGCTAGTTAGCTGGAGAGCTAACAGGAGAGTGAATACTGGTGACACAACTCCAAATGAACTGCTAACTAGCTTGTTTGCCAAGTAAGCTCTTACATATGACATTTAAGCACCGGGAGCTAGCTTTGGAGCTAAAAGGAGCTAAAATGCTCAACATACACTCAGCTAACAGAAACACAGCTGCTATAGAAACTGCTAGCTGGCGTGTTTGCCAAGTGCACTCTATATTACTTAATATTGTAACGTGTTGGGGAAAGCCCATGGACGTTCAAATCCAAAGTGGGCGTGGTTAGCGTGTTATAGCTAGCTTTCACACTGTGGGTGAAAATAGCGGGTTGCCCAGTTGTGTTGCTGAGTTGCTGGCATGTTATGGTGTGTGTGTGAAATGCTAATAAATAGCATAGCTCCGGAGCTGGAGCTTGTCAACGATAACTCTCTGCCTAATTCTTGCTGTTGCTCGCTACAATATCACAGTTTAGCATTGCTAGCTAGCTGGAAAGCTAACAGGAGAGTGAATGCTGAACTTCTCAGCAAGCCAGAAACCAAATATTGTCATGATCTTGAACAATGCTGTACGCAAATGGACTGTTTATGTCGCTACATGACGCTACATGTTGTCACTGATGCTACCATCTTGTTGACAAAGAGACAACCGGCCCTCCATACACAGTCCAAAAAGTTCTTGTCATACTTTATTACCTGCGTTTGAACGCCAAGAAGCTACTACTCAGATGATAGCAAGCACCGTCATGTATTCCACGTCTGAAAGAGAGATTCTTAGCTATGAACGATTCTTCTTCCTCCCAGCGGAGGTCATACATTATGCTAAGAGATGGAAATTGACGGCTGCAGTATATCATATTGAAATTCCATCAATATAAAGGACTGATTTGCCTCGTCAAGGAGGCCGTGTCACAGCGTGATAAACGAGTACAAAGACTTCATAAATACCCCGGGAGAGAGGCAGAGGCTGGGACAAACGCCCGGGATGCACTTAGAGAAACAGGAAGATTTATGGTCCAGAAAAGGGAGAGAGAGAAGAGAAACGCCAAATGGAGAGACGAGTGAGAAGGAGCACAAGGGGAAGGAAAATGACAGTTTCTGCTTTTGGAGCGGAATTAAATATGAGGAAAAAGTGCTGTGATATAATACACTACGGTACGATAGGATGTGATCCGCTCTCCATTGAGGGACGTCCACACCAAGGACAATTATAATGACGCAAGCATACACACTGATGAACCAAATGTGTTAACAGCTTTTCAGCTCCATCAGCAGCTCAGGAAAACGGATATTGATCAAGTGTTGCTAGTAGTGAAACAAACAGAAAACCAGAATATATGGTTCTAAGAAATTCTTCGAAACACTTGGACACGTTAACAAACATGGACACACTCCAATATTTTGCATGGTGGTTACGTGTATGCCCAACTCTCTATGGCTGTTATGTTTCCTACACTAAATCAAATGGAACTCCACTGCTCTTGTACACAATTACAGGCCTCAGCACCTCGCAGTAAACTAGCCTCTGGGCCACGTTTAGGGCCTCTTACTGAGTCACTTCAGCTTCTCGTGACTTCGTTCTCGCCTTTTTTTTTTAACTCTCTCGCTCAGATCGGCAGAGTACGAGGGGGAGTGGTGAGGAGAGACGGGGGGGGGAAGAGTGTGACAGCAATAAAAGACTTTTGGGGTGAAAATGGGTTTCACATTTACATTTTCGAAAGTGAGTCATAGCTCATTAGACAAATGATATCGAGTGTTTTTTTTTCCTCTTGGAGGTGAAACGGAGAGCGAAGTACCGCTGAGGTGTCTCGTGGCCAAATGCATGTGTGGGTTGGAAGACTTTTTCCAGGAATTGGGTTCTGTGATCCAGTGTGCTGAATACCTTTTTATTGCTCTTGTAGAATAATAATTTAGCCTCTTTAATGGCTTCTGATGCTCTGTTCCCTGGTTTGCTCTCACTTTTCACTTGTCGGCAAATCCTCTTGCAACTCTGACTTCACCTCTCCTGGAATGTCACAGCCCACCCCGCCGCCTCTGTCGCCGTCCTCTCCCTCTCTGCCTCAAACTGGGAGGGATTCCCACACCTGACCTCACATGGCTTCATTTTAGGCACTTTAGTGTGCTCTCTCCTCAGCCGCTCCCCGGCCTCAGCTCCCCTCTGCTCTTGGCAAATCTGCCTCTTTGCCTTTCCAGAAACGGCAGAGAGAGAATCGAAAGAGCTTCACCAGCAGGTTAGAACACATTCAGAAACAACTAGCTTGATGGGGAGCTCAGATAAGGGTAACTGTAGAGGAAAAACACACACCTTAACCTCAGTTATTAGTCAAACCACCATAATCTAATTATTTCTCGCTGTAACATAATTCCATAATCTCTGAAAGATCAGATGAGACAGCGCACTGAGGGAAGAAAACAAGAGTGCACTTGAAATAGGAGATGAGTAAAAAAAAAAAATCAAGGGTAACAGAGAGAGGGCTGTGTTTTGAAACGTTTGAAAGGGTTCAATGAGTTGGCAATTTTTGTGTTTTTCCTCCGGCAGAACAAAATAATTTTCGGGGAAATCGCTGATGCCTTCCAACCCCATTTTTCGTGTGTGTGCTGGAGTCACTGCCACCACAGATATCAAGAACAAATATTTTGATTGGGCCATGAAAACATCCCACATGTGGCTGTATGTAATCAAACAAACGTGGCATCATTTGCATTCACGCGGAGCTGAATTTATGAGCATGGGTTCAAATCCACTAATTTCCCTCAGGCCTGTTGGACGTGTTCCACGCACTTCTATGAATTGAATGGCTCTGGGCTTGATGAGTGTTTAAGCAACTCCAGCAATGCCTGAGTGATAATACACACACACACACACACGCATGCGATGTGTCGTAAGTTGTTACAAACCACACATTTTGATTGCGTTTCATTGTTGTGTCAGTTGAAACTGAACCCGACCTGCTTTGTGGCCGGTAAAGCCAACAAACACTGCAGAGAACAGCTGGCTGAGCGAAGTTTGGCGTCTGATGGAGGACGTGGTGCAAACTTGGTTCAGTGTGGAGAGTTTTGGTCATACAGTTAACAGGACTAAGTCTCTTTATAGTGCTGGGTCCCATTTCAAAGGTGTCCTGTTTTTAGCTTCTATGGCGGCCCCTGTTTGTTTGTGCGATGTACAAAGTGTTGTGCATGTATGACGTATGCAGGCAGTTGAGCCTACAGCGATGATGGATTCATGCTACGCTGATTGATAGCAATGTTCACAAACCAAGAGACATGGAAACACACCAGCAAAGACAGGAAAGGAGTTAACATGGATGTAAAGAATGCAGGATTCAGAGTCACAATATGTCATGTTGTGTTAACTGTTTGTCAGCAGGCTTTATTTTAAAAGTCTAACCAGATGTTGCAAATTACACATAATCATTAAATTGACTGCAGAGCCTTTATTTTAAAAGTCTGATAGAGCTTTTCATATTACACATCATTGCTAACTTGACTTCCTTGTAGGGAAGGCAGCAGATAATGCTGAAGTTACAGTATACATCATAGCATGTATATTCAATACTTGGCAATTTTATCTCAAGCCTAGAATCCTCCAAAATGGTATTCAGGGTAGCCTTAGTAAACATGTTTTAAATATTTTGAGTGAATGACAATCAAATCTCTCTCATCTGTTGCTTATATTCAAACTAACTTGATAAAAACCTTATGGATTATTAAATGGACAGTGTTGTATTGGAGGACTGACCTGACTAACTGTAATCCTTCCCAAAACTACATCCTTAGCCAAGAGGTAATGTATCAAACCAGCAGCCAATATTTGGATGTCTCAGATCTCATAACTGAGCATCCTTCTTAGCAAACACCTTACATCACAGCCCTCTCTATGAGCAGACCTCATCGATTTGCACGGAGAAAGCCCCATCGAGGTTGAGCGGCAAGGCCCTCGGCCCATCTGCCTGTGATTACTGCTCGGGAACAACACTACAACAATGGCCACTTGGGCACGGCAAAAAGCGAGGGGAGAGCCCAGCAATGATCGCACACAACAATTACTGGGGAACCAAATCCCCCAAGTCGGCTGTTTGTAAGAGTAAAACCCAGAGATTTGGCAAGCCGGTGGTTGTGACGCTTCCAATATGCGGCTGAATCCAAGCAGCACACTCCCGCTCAGATCTGCGCCATGTGTGGTGTCATTCTGGGCTCTAATCGAAACCATGTATATACATACATTACATGTTTGCATGGGATGACAAACTTTATGTCACCCAAATGTAATTCATCCATAAGAACTTACCAAAACCGAAGAGGTCTGGAAAGGCTTTCAACAGCCCTTGAAGAAATGGCTCTGATGTCCATTCCAGTTGGTCAGATGGTCCATCCAGACAAATGTTGGACGGACTGCTAATGTACAAACCTTCATGGTATCAGACCATTAATCCAACTGACTTCCATGATCCCCTGATTTACTTTCTAATGACACTATTAAAACCACTTCTCCAACACTCCAGTTAAGCCCCTGTAACTCAAAAGCACAAAATGTAAAGTGGGCTCAGTCTCGAAGACTCTGCCGCCGCCTCTTTTCACTCGACACAAGGTTTTTCAATCCATAAGTGTGTTAACTAGCTTTAAAAAGTATCACCTAAACACAAGCCTTCTACATGTAACCAAAAACGCTAGAAATGTTAAGTTTAATGAGCTTGGAATGAATAAAACTTGTTTATTTACATTGCGTCAACGAGAAAAGATTAGCTTCCATTCCCATTGGTTTCCATACTACTTTTTACAGTGTAGTTAGTGTTTGTACATTAAAAGGTATATAAGGACAAGTGAATGTTGCACTTAAGGGGCCAAAACACAATTCGAATGAGACGCCCATCATGCTGAGTTTCTTGCTGTGACATAATGTTTGCCATTGTTTGCTATCACATAAGCTACGTCGACTAGAAGCCCTGTTAAGATGGGACTGTTTGCCCCTTTGGCAAAACGATAATGGTACAATCTGCAGCACCAACAGAAAGGTGTAATATGTCAGAGTGGCTGACACAATCAGGCCATGATCCCACACAGCTGTGTTGATGGTGTCTTAAGTTGGCGAGCAAAGTATATGCCTCCTAGATATAAAAGTTTGTCTTGTCATGGCGCCTTCTCCTGCACAGTATGTCTGCCTTGATATGGAAGTCGCTTGCCTGTACATGCAAATTAAAGAAGCCGTACAACTGTTCACTGATAATTGCCTGAAAATCGTAACTGTTGTCAAAACTTGCCATTTTCAGCGTGTAGGTCGCGAGCTCGCTGGCGGTTGTTACCGTTTCTCCTAACATACAGATGCAGGAAGGGGAGGAGGATTGTTGGCTTACAACCACCTTCCTGTGAATCAGACTATTTTTTTTGCGGTAAATGCTAATGAATATTTAAGTTAAGCCAGGAGGAAATCCTGTTGGATTCTTTTCATGTTACGAATTAAAAACTCTGCATCTCACACAGCAGATGACAGGCTTCTTTTGAGATTTCAGGTATGATTTACAACAACACACTTTAATAGGAGTGCCGGAGACGGAGGAAGCCACCCTGGTAGAGGAGACCTCAAGGCATGAAGACGTAAAATACTGTTCGCTTCTATCTTTAGGGTATCAGAACAAAAAGTAATTAATCTTCATTATTTTTATTAGGATTAAACATTCGTCTTCTGCCAAATTCTGTTTAGCTGCAGCTGCAGGGCGTCAGGAGAACAGTATGTTACACGGCATGCATGTTTCTGCTGTGGGAATGTTTATGTTTGCGTGCATGTGTGTAATAAGACGGTGTCCCTTTTCAGCATTGATGAACAGAAGCTTCTCACTCAGTAACAGATAGCCTCAAGATCATCACTGGATACATTCCACTGAACCCATTTAAAAGTGACTTGTGTAAGAGTGGCTTGGCATACAATAATACTTATTTGAACGGGTAGACGGGATTAAATGCCCTGATGCTTTGGTATGCCTGTAAGCAGACACACACCCCAATATAGCCAAAGAGGGACTTCCCCGCAAATCCTGGAAGCACAGCGTTCTCATACTTTAAATAAATGTGTACACACCATGCTGTCATGGGAAAAGACAGAAACCCCATCAGCCAAAGTTGAACGCCCTGCATGTTTGTGAGGGCAGAAGAAAAGGTGAACCATGTTTACGTACGTCAAATGAATAAATCAGAGACGCAGAATATATATATATAAATCCATAAATATGAATCCTGTAATGGCTTTCCATGTTTAACTGCCAGGATGTAAACGGCTTCTTCAGTGTAATAGCTCACACTGTGAGGGTTTTGCCAAGTCAGCCTAGTCTGGAATCTATTTAACGAGCGCTGCAGGAGATATGATTTAGGCAATATTTTGACACCTGTTTCAATATGTGATTTCATCCTCAGTGGGAAAATTAAGTTATATGACTGATCATCTTCAGATTATAACTACAGTATTTATGAGACTCCAAAGGCCACAGTAATAACACGTACATCTGTGGCTAATTGTAGGTGACCATATGGCCACTTTCTTACGTTCAAAATTGTGGATCACAAGGGGCTTTTGTTGGTCAGAAAAGGAATACTAATGCACTAATGGGCTGTTTTCCAGACTAGAAAGTGCAGAACATATGCAACAATGTGAGTGTTAAGAAATAGAAAGTTGTCAGGACTCTGTAGGCCAGTGGTTTCCAGCTGGTTCAGCCTTAGGGTCGTGGTCCAAACACTGACCAACACCCTTCAAACTGTGAGAAGACGGTGCTTGGAACTGTGCTACTCTTCGTTGAATTTACAAAAGCAGTGCATTTCCCCTTCAAAACATACAGTTTGGCACGGATTATGCAGTTGATAACATCTGTACTTTTTGGCCCAGACCACAGCAGCCAATGACAGATGCATCCTGGAGCAGCTGACAGTGCTAAGCAATGGTAAACATTCTAGTCCTTGCTGTTAACGTTAGCTAGCATATAGAAATTTGAAATCTAACCTCCAGTTCTGGCTCGTCTGTCTTTTTGTTGTCTTTTGCACTGTGTTGCTAGATCAAATTGTTGCACAGCCCATTTTGATATAGCTGATGTAGCTGTTCTTATTCTCCAGGTGCTTGAAATATGAGTGAAGGGCAGTGGATATGGCAGCCTCTATGGATGCATACTACTGTCGACGGATTATGAAATCTCATCTCCTTCGCTAAAGAATAGAAAACCCTTGTTGACCGCATGTCCCCCATGACCCAGACTTGTTTGACCTTCTGCTTTAGTACAGCAAGCTATTGCACCACGCTAATCTCCATTTTGTTTACGTCTGCTTCCCCAGGAAATCCTGTGCAGGGGTCGTAGGCTGCAGAGTTGATACCAGCTGATATTGGGTAAGCGTTGGGATTTACCCTGAGTGTTAGTCGCCAGTTCATCACAGGGCTGTATAAAATGACGTGATGACTCCTGTTGTTGTTAGTCAGCGTTGTTGTTGTATTTTGATCCATCACCTTTCATTGTTGGGCTGGATTTTGATAAGTGCTGGTAACACAGCCCGTGAGCTGAGGTCCTGTTACTAATGCTCTCTCTCGTTCTTCTTCTCACTGTCGGTCATCTGAGGACGGCCTCGTTACCTCAGTTTCTTGTTTTTTCTCACCTTACAACACCCACACAATGTCTCATCTTTCATGCCTTATGCTACTGATTCCTCTGATACTCACACCTCCATGCCTTGTTATAGTTCAGTTATAGTTAATTTGCTTTTGTTACATAAATTACTGTGATTAAAGCATTGGAATGGTTTGTCGCCTACATTGGTCACGGCCCCAGAGGAAGGCGTGACAAAATTGGGGTGCCGGTCAACTCCACGTTGGTTTATACGTTGGTGTAGTAACAGTAATGGCTGGTTTATTTCTGTTAGATAATTTGGTTGTGCCTAAGATAGGTTGGTGGTTTTCTTCCCAGTGTTGATTCCACACTGGTTTAGTTGTTGAGTCCAACTTTGTGTTTGCTTCAGTTTGGTCTTTTGTTTGCCAGGCACTCTGGTTTTGGGAGATGCACGCACCATGTGTTGCTCTAACTCCTTGGAAACATATGTTTTTCTCCGTTTTAGGGTGTCAGATTATTGGTTGCCACACAGAAAAGTAGGTGTTGCTGAACTGATGCACCTTTTGTGCATAGGTTTCCTTGTAAGGCTGTGGTTTCCCTTTTGGGTTCATTATTATTATTATTATTATTATTATTATTATTATTATGTTCTTTGTAGGGTTGTTGCCACATGGTTGTTTTTTTTTTTTTTTTTTTTTTGGAAGGCTAACTCAGGAGCACATCCATGTGATCAGGTGCCTTTTTATAAATGTTGGTTTAGGCAGCTATGGGGAAATACTCAATAAAACCAGCTCACAACAGGTAGGCCAAGTGTTGTTCCAGCCCAGCGTCATAGCAAAGACCTGCCAATCTGCAAGACTGTTGTTATTCTCCAGGTGCTTGAAGACTGAGTGAAGGGCAGTAGATATGGCAGCTTCTGTGGATGCATACCACTGTTGACAGCACAATTTATAACCTCACCTCCGATTTTTCGCTGAAGAATATCAAACCCTTATTGACCTCGTCTCCTCCCTCATCCAGACTCTATTCTGTAGACTTCTTTGTTCATCAGGAGTTCATTTCTATTCTGGTTGGCTGGACGTGGCAAACGTGAGAGGACCACTCAAGTTCCATTATTCCATGCAGTATGTGGGCCGGATGAACGTTGAGTAAATGTATGTTGTAACATTCCATAAGGGTGTATAAGTAAGGAAAAAGTCAGGATCAAATGATCAAGCCATACTTTCTGTACATACGGGATGTTCTGTATCTCAGTTTCATGTTTGATTGAGCACTAGAGAATATGTGGATGTGATTTATCTTGTAATCTAAAATGACTTTCTTTCCTTTAGATTCCTCCAGTGATGGTTGTCTATAGGGATAGTTTTACATTGTTTGACATTTCCCTAATCCTTGTGAAACGCTCCACGTCAGAGATGCTGTGGGTACCTACCTGAGCTGGACTCTCGCTGACACACACCTCGGCAGTGCAGAACAAGAGGCCATTCTCTTTCACTGCAGACCATGAAGTAAATACATGAGCGGTGTAACAGAAACGCTTCAGATGATGAATTGCTGCGAGTTCATTGGTTAGACTCTGACTTCATGTCTGAGTGAGTGACATTTCCTAAGAGCTAAGCTTTTCAACTTGTCCCGGGGTTTCTCTACAGCCACCCACAAATGCCACTTGAAACCCAAGCCAACAGTTTCTATCAAACAGTGACTCAGGCATACAAAGAACACACAGTCCTCACCCTGCTCGCCGATCCATCAACTGAAACGTTTTGCTTTTGATGTTTTCAGATCTTTCTGTAACTGTCATCAACAATAGTTCAGGTACTTTATAAGGTA
This sequence comes from Sparus aurata, assembly GCF_900880675.1. Taxonomy (NCBI): domain Eukaryota; kingdom Metazoa; phylum Chordata; class Actinopteri; order Spariformes; family Sparidae; genus Sparus; species Sparus aurata. The sequence goes on along the minus strand of NC_044195.1, from coordinate 30,704,837 downwards.
AAGCGTGAGGCAAATTCTAAAAGCTCTATTAAAACTTAATGAGTAGCTTGTGTCCTTAGAAACTGATAGTATGTGATTTCTCCCGCTTCGGCTCGAGCAAACTCTGCACAGAAAGGCCCTGTCCCAATAATTGTTGGTTGCAGCACTAATAAAAGTCACCTTGTCTATTACATATTGATTTCTCTTACGACTATGATGCTGCATCGGTGCTAAAGAACGTAACAATCCTAACCTGTGTCTCGTGTCCATGTAGCTGCCGGCACAATGGGTGAACATACCTTGAATGCCAGATTGTACCCCAGCATTGTTGTTGACCAGGTGCCTCCCCTCATGGCCACACTTTACACTTCCAGGGTCATGTTACAGGTCACAAAACACTAAAGATGTTTTCAAAAGAGTTAGCAGCTTGAATGTGCTGTATGCAGAAACTATGTCAAGCTATTAGGTCAGCATGGAACAAAATCCCCCCAGCTCGTTGAATCCAGGCATATTTCAGTCTGTCATGAAGGTAAGATGAGTGAACGGCTTTCCCTCCACAGGTTTGAAAGACGAAGCCGGGGACAGGGTTGTACGGATGTGAGCACACGATGCGGCTGTTTGGCTTTAGTGGGTGGAGATTAAAATGGACAAAATAAGACGGCAATTAAACCTTGGAGCTGCACTCGTGGCCTTGGCCACAAATCTCTGCAGGCTCTCGCAGAGAACAGCGGTGAAACTAAACCCCAACTGTAAGGCAGCCCAGCGTGCGTTTGTGCGTACACGTACTGTATTTGCGTGCATGCGTACATGTTCAGACAGCTCGAATCCAAAGTATCGTAGTTCATGTCAGCAAAGCAGCGAGGTGTTTATGGCTGTAAAGGAACAGAGTGGCTCGTGTTTTCATTGTGGAGAGAGGCTGCAGTGTGCATGCCCCTCGCTGTGGACTTTTCTTACATTTTTTGGGGTTAATGTTTGTGTTTACAATCAGTTAATGGATTTTTTTTAGAGCAATTTAGTCAATTAAAATTGCAGCAATGTGTTTTGTAACAGCGCAGCTTGACACTAAAGGACCCTGCTTCCAGTCTACTCAACACCCAGTAGATAAGAAAAAAGTGTTTCTCAGGTCCTCTGACTTCATTCTAACTCAGACTGACAGATATTCCACCTCTTAGACATTATGATGTCATGCAGTATAAATAATGGATAGGTAAGATGGAGACAGACACACCAGAGCAGAAATATAGTAGTGGTTCAGACTTGGTTACACTAACATGTATCCCCATTCACTGGGTACACATATAGTTTTTGTCTCTTTTGTTGCATTGAATCCACATTTTATGTTTGCATATCTTTTCTTCGAGAAAGTCACATGGCAGTAACATTTTAATAAATGGCCTTTTCCTCTTGTGTTATGCAGCATTTTTGTGCATTTAAAAGGCCTGCGAAGTAAAAAAGTCCACGCCAGAGGGAAAAAACAATCCCGCTGTCATTCTCAGAATAATCTAAAGAAGGATTTCCCCCCCTGCTTCAGTCAAAGTGTTATTACATGCAAATGCCACGATCATCTTTCTCCGGCACGTCGCCGGGTTCAAATCACACAAGCCTGGTTCTGTGCGTCACAACAAGGAGTTTCTGGAAAGAGGAACCAAGGCAGGTATGTGCAAAGAGAAGAATGACACTATTGTCTGCGGCTGGTTGCAGAGTGCAGAATCTTGTTAACCTTTGGAATCTGGCGTCGTATCAAGCTGGCAGCAACACAAGGGTTGGCACCTGCCTTTGATACGCCTGGACAAGGAGGAGCATGGACGACCCTGCGTCTCATGCACTTGTCTCCAAACACAGACACACGTGGATTAAAGTTTCAGTTTTGTGATATTTACTTAAAACGTATGAATGTCATTGGAAGGAGTTCTGTAACGTTATCTTTCTGCTGTGGAAGCTGTAGGAGAAAAATGCAGCAGTGCAATAGTTGGTACATTTACTCACGTACTAGACTGAAGTACAGGAACTTTGCAGGAGTGTTTCCATTTAACGCAATATCTGCTTCTAAATTAAATTGAATAGAGTTACATCTAATGTTTGGTAAAGAGGAAACAGAAAACACTTCATCATGTAGATTCACATCCACTTGTAGGCGAACCTTCAATTTCTACTTATTTCCTGGAGACGGTACTCGGTTCTAACATATACCTCAAAATAACTCAAAAATGTTTTTCTTTTAATGAGTTTTGTGAGCAGAGTGGAAGGTGAGTGAGATTGTAGAGTTTACATCCAAGCCTTCTTAAGCTTCTTTCATGAAAACAGCAGCACGATTCCCCCCCCTAACCCCAAAAAAATTACCCTACCAGTTTATTATTAAAACAATTCTGAGCTATTATGTCATTGATGTCACCAGTCAGTGTGCACATCTCCATATTATTTTAAATATTCAGTGCGTGCAGAACCTCTTTCAGTGGCACTCCAACATGTGCAGTTTCGCCTGTCTCTATCCCGTGATAAATATTTTTCTAGTCTGGAGTAGCATTTCATGGTCTGCTGAGTTAAAAGCAGTAGTAGAGCCCCAGGGTGACTGTTTTGTCTGTCAGCTACAAGTGTCGAGGCTCGCTCATTTTATCATTTACTGACCTGAGACAACCTCTTCTGTTATAATTGGTTACCAACCTAAAAATGGGACCAATTCTTTACACCATGGTTGCTCCCTTGTACTCTTACTTTTGTTGCTTTCGCCTTGATACTCTGCCAGTTCCCCCTTTATAAAACTTCCTCTGGAGCCGTGCCAAACTCACCCAAAGTGACCTCGAACGGCCCCTGGCAGAGTTCATCTGGCTCATCCGAGGAACTGCAGGTGTTCCCACTGGTTGCAGCCATGACCTCACCCCCTTCTGCCCCTGAATGGGCACTTGCCAGCGGATTCACACACCCAGGGGGTCTGCATCAGAATGATTGCACTTGGGCCAGGAATTGGACTCCGGGAGGGGGCTGCTTTATTTTGTGGCCAAAAGCACAGCACTGTAGCATTGTGGCCATCATCTGGTAACAATGACACAGCAGAACCAATCGACATCAGTAGGGACGTGGACACAGCTGCAGCTACGAGTCCACAATGACACAGCATGGCTCTCCTGAGTGGACACGATGTGCTCGCTCGAGGCTTTTTTCCTGGAGAACTCGGACATGTACCGCAGGTATTGTGTGAATGTACTTCAGTTTTTCATTGTAAGTTCCATAATGAAGGAACAAGTCGTTCAGGGTAAGACGTTTCACGTTTCATGCTTCCGAGACAATTTATGACTAATTATGACCTTTATTTATTGATTAAACGAAGAAAAAGAAACTGTGTTATTGTAAAGATCTGGATCTGAAAACACCTGTCAGTACCAGATGTGCCGTTGGAACTCTGCAGAATTTGTACATCTTTATAAAGTATACAAAATTATTGGCCGGGAATGTTAAAAGGTTTTCTGAGTTGGATGTTTTGCTGAGAAACTGTCCAAATAATAGATGATATCCGGGTGTAAAGGGGATTTAAAGTCATTAATATTTGTTGTAATCATTTTGATGGATGAATAATTTTTTAATGTATTGTTTGTACATGACCAGAGTCACATACATCTATAGTCGGACTGTCACAATGTCACGATTATTGTTGCCAAACTAATTCATGATGATATTATCGTTTTTTCTGTAGAAATTTGGCTAAATTTAACTTTATTTATTATGTGTTTTGTAACTATGTGTTTTGTCTCTTTTTCTAGTGAATAAATGACCCTCGAGGTTGGAGAGAGAATCTGTAACCATGACTGTAAAAAGAAAAGTATACAAAAGAACAATCAGACCCAATTATGAGTGAAAAGTCACCCAGATGAACTCATAAATAAAAGACGAAGGCCTGACATCTTTCCCTGGAGTATTCACATTATATTATCATAAGTTTATTATCAACACATTATCAATATTTCATTTTTTAACATCACAATAATCGTGATATCACAACACCTCTGATAGTTTATGACTACGACTGAGATATTCTATTGCAGCTCCATACTTCTACGCTATCATAAACATTTTAGGCGTAGTTTTTGTTGATGGATATTTTCGGCCTGATTTGCCGTCTGGTCCAGGTGGCCCGCTCTGTCCTTTGGCTGACTGTTAGTTCTGACTATCACTTTATTAGACAACACAGACTCGTAGACACAAACTGGAACAACTGGACCGGCTGATCACAAACCTCTCGAGGCTCCTCCGCTGGCTATTAACCCTACAAGCTATCGCGATTATACATTCACCAAAGAACATAATAATCCTGTTGTAGATTTTTATGTATTTCATGTGTTGTCTCTTTCAGCACATGCTCCCCCCCCCCGCCGCCCAGACTACAGCTGCACATTAGTGCGTTCTCAATCAACAAACGTTACTAATAATCACGGACAGAACAAGGTGCCACCTGCACTGTAAGATCAGACTGGAGGGTTCTCCGATAACTGGAAACTGTCAAAACATTTCGTGCCACAGGAGTTTATCGGGCCAACGTAAACAGTGTTAATGCCGTCATTGCGGGGTGGTTTACATGCTGCGTTAAAGCCCATCAGTATCTGTCAGCTGCTCTGAAAGATGACTCCACAAACTGACACTAATTAGGAAACATTAAGGGGGGGGTGAGTTCAGTTGATGCTTAAAAATGACGACTTTTTGAGACTTTCTGTTCATTTCTTCTGGTTATATTTGAAGTTGGTGACACTTCAAGTTCTCTTGTGGTTGCTGTGTCGCATCGTGTTCTCCCAGTGGTTCTGACAGCCCTCCTGCACATGCTGATCATTTACTTAAAAGGTCTACAAGTGGAACTGTTAATAAATCAGGCCACTGCCAGCAGCATAGTAGTTTCCACAATCGTCCATAGAATCTGTTTATTACCTTGTAAGCAAACGTGTATATTATTATTACATATTTTTTCTCATGCAACAGAAGGTAAAGTGTTATGAGAACAAGCTTCTACATATGAATTTAGGTTAAATGCCATTACCAGTAGTCACCCCTCGCCCCGCCCCTCAGAACAGAGTTACATGGATTAGTGGTTGGTTGTGCAAGTGGAGAACCCTTCAAGACCCTCATACGCCATCAGTTGTCATCCGTGGTCTTTAACGTAATCACTGCCATCAGCTGTGGTGATTTTTCTGTGTTACAGTGTCAATCCTGGTATTTGTGATGTTTTTCTGATGCTGATAGAAAAACATGCGGGATCCATTTACAACTTCACGCTGTCGATAAATCAGGGAATTATAGGTAACATTAGCAGCCAGTGTTCCTACCCTGCCGGCAAACTTTGCAGCTTGTCTTCAGATAAATTCAATTCTGGAAGTCATATACAAATGTGTGAAAATGCAGGAATTTCCTGTGCAAATCAGCAATAACAACTTAAAGTTAGCTCGCTAGTAAGCTACAGACGCATCAGCAAAGTAGAAGCAAATGTTTGCTTGCAATAAAAGGACCTTAATACATACAAAGAGTTGACGTAATCAGTGGGGTGCACAGATTTTTTGAAGGGCTTGGGCGAGAAGAAACACAAGGGCACATACAGCGCGTTCTCGCCACTGAAGAGGGCACTTTAGCATGCGTTTTTCAACAATTGGGCCACTGGTCTTAATGCTTGTTTTCAAGTGTGTCTCTGATGTTGGTGACTGGACATCTATGGATTATGTCTCAGACAGCTGGACACACTTGTGTAGAAGCTACATTAGTCTTGTAGAGAACAGAGTAGCTGGTGGTTAAAAAACTTACCATTTCAGGTATTGTGTCCCATTAAACCAACACGGATCATCCACCACAATGTGTGTGGACGGCTGGTTGAGGATTATAGCTTTTTTTTCTTTCTAAAGACAGAAACAGTCATCATTCTGTAGAGCATACCGAGCAGTAATGGCTATGAGCTAGTTTTCTGTGTCGACTTGTGTGAAAGCTAGTGTACAAACACGTGCATATTACTGACTGTAAGCTTCCAGGACTCGTCGGAGCGCCAAGTGAATGTTGGCTTGGACCTCGTCCTGTAAAGGTCAATGTATCAGCTTTACTTTAAATGGAGGCCCCCACCCCAGACCACAAACAACCTCAATCATGCGCTCACCCTCGTGTGCCATTGATCAGCGTCATTTCTTCCTTTTTCAATCCAGTTTTTTTTCTGCGTCTCCCACGTAGAGCAAATCCACACCGGAGGGGGAGGGGGGGGGACACGCTGCAGGATCGGGGTTGTTTCAGTGTGACAGAATTACATCCATGTTGCGTAACACGAAATTGAAAGAGGGACATTCAGCTGCGGTGTAATTGCTGTAATAGCGAATGATTAATGGCGAATTCAGCATATTCAGCATTTTTCTTTCATATTAGATGAGAAAATCACGGAGATGAGTCAGGGTAGAGTTCCCCTGACTCACTGCTTCCACACAGAACTGGCTGTGTGCGCTCTGGTGCTCACATCACTGCGAACCTCTTGTGTGGTCTGTTCTGTTCAGACGGATCAAGATAGAGAATAAGATAAGACATAACTATTAATCCCGAAGGAAAATCAATAGGCTATTGTATTCGTTTCACTTCATGCTGGGTTGAGACCACACAGTACTTGTGTCTGTTTCGGGGGGTCACTGTGTCAGATTAGGTGATTGTAGAGTCGTACGTTCCTGTTGTGACTCCGCCAATCATAGCTTGCCGTCCTTCGCAAAGTGCATGATGTCAAAGGGAAGGACACGTCAAGGAAAGATTGTCCTTTGATTCACTGTTGGCTTTGGTAAGACTTACCCTAACCCGACTCAGCATGTGTTCAGGTGCGTACCAGAGGGCTCTCTGAGCTCTTGTTGGTTAACACCTGGTGTGGAAGCCAAAAAAAATTCTTTCCTAGTTTTACTGTCTGTACTTGCAAACAAACATAACATCTAGTAAAATGGTCCGTTGTCTTGAGTGATGCTCTTTCCCTCAGGGCAGGTGATTGTCATGCTGGTGAAGTCTGAGTCCTGCGTTAGTCATAGAAGTTTCCATTCGCATTACTTACAGTGTTGCATTAATGGTGTACCACAACAGGTAACAAGGGTAGCCAAAAATTGAAGCAGCAGAAGCCAGAAGACTCTGACTTTCAGTCCCTAGTGTGGAGTCCAGCTCCATGAGCACTGCATACTACATTTCCCACGATGCAATTTGATAGTTTATTTTAATCAGCCTCTCTTCTTGTTAACAATTTGTCTTTCAGTTGAAATGTCCTCAGTTGACTCAATGCCCCATCTGACATAAGCCTGATGACATCACCCCATGATGGGTAAACTGATCTTTGTGTGCAAATTTGTTGAAGTTCCCATTTAAACCACAGCACGGTTTCTCTTTCGATTACGAAAAGGTTGCAGCAATCTTGATGCAGACTTTGAGAACTTTGCAGCGTCAGCTGACACACGAGAATAAAAAGAGATGTGAGCTCCACGTGTGGTCTGTTCTGACTTCTCTCCACACTGGACAGCAATGATAGTTCACAGAATGAGTCCAGTTTCTCCCAAGACAGTGATGCAGAACAGAGCTTTGTGTCTGTCACATCGCTGAGAGTTGCAGCGTAGATTGATCTCCCAATAACACACACAACGAGCCGTCTACAATGTACATACGAGTTGGTGGCTTTTGTTCATCTAAACCTTGTAAACCTTGTTTTACTTTCATGATCTCACACAGATAAGACCGAACACAGCAGATTGCATGGCATCATAATCAGCAGCATGTTGTCCTGTTTGTGGTTGTGGGGATTTGTAGCCAATACAGTGAGTCAGAAGGCCACAAAGTAGCGATGTTTAGACTTACTCTTCAAACAGGTGCATATATATTACCACCCTATTGAGTGCTTGCAAATAGATGCGATTCAATATCAAGATGATCAGGATGCATTACATCTTAAAGCAGAGTATGCACGTGTTGTCACCATGGTCCAAGCTACCATGGTCGCTGCCCACTCGATTTGTTTAAAAGCTCGAGAGTGAATATGCAACATTGATGATTGATGATCATTAAGATAACATTTAATTGAAAACTGATGACTGTTGACTAAAAGTTCAAGCTTAAGTTTCTTTGTGTTTTTGATGAGTTGGTGCAAGTAAGATTTATTTCAGAGTAAAAGCATCATGTCCACAAATGTCTATCACTGAATAATAACAAAAACATTTGAGAAATGTGTCAAAATGCTGCTGTTGGTCCTCACTTTACCTCTTCATGAGTAAATGATTAACCATCTCTGAAGACAAAGAAGAGTACTTTGACATATCGTGGCAGCAACAATTAAAGAGATGCTGTCAGTGCAGTCTATCGAATAAAGTGTAGAGTAATAGAGTAAAAGTGCAAACAGACATGCATACTGTAGATTACACTTACAGATGTGCAAATCAAAGCAAAGTATCCTAAGAAGCTTGCTATCTGAAAAAAAATAGTCCTCATGTACTGAAGCGGTGTTTATTTTTTTGTGTTTTTATCAGTAAAAATATTAAAGGTCTACAAAGGAAAACTAAAAGAATATGAGTTTCTGGTGAGTTCAGAAGTAGTCTCACAACCACTAAGTCTTATTGTGCTCACTAAGGTTCGGTTTGTGTATATGTTATTGTACAGTTGTTACGCTGGCTGTCATGGGTGAATAAACACAGACTGCACTCCAGTGGTCAGAAATGCAGAAATAATGCAATGTGAAAATCAACCTCTGCTCTCAGTCTGAACACAAACTTACTCCTCAGATGTCATCACTGTACAGTATATGACTGCACATGTTTTCTCTGGCTCTCCCTAATTACAGCCCCGCTTCAGAAATTACACTACTGTACCGATTTAAAACTTAAAATTTGCCACTTTCAAGATGACGGCCAGAAGTGCATACCAGACGTATTGTTGCTGGTGAATCTGCAGAGCTTAACTAGTATTTGGTCAAGTTTAACTTTTGATGGTTCACTGACACAGATTTGGCTCTGCTGCCGTATACACAATGTGTCATCGGCTCTTCTTGCAATTCTTCATTTTTTCTTCTATAAATAACTCCTCTAGGTCACAAGTGAGGAGACTAAAATAACAGTCCGGTTCTGCTCTGCAGGTGATGACACTTGCGGCTTACAGCGCGTCTTAAATTAGATTTCACAAGGGAAAACTGGAAAAAAATACAAAATAAAGATGGTTTATTTTGAAATGCTAAGCTTGACCGCCACAGCTCTGTCCGGTCAATGGATGAAAGAGCATCTGAATGGTAGTTTCAGGGTGTTTGAAGAGAAACTCAAACAAAGTCGACCTCAGTTGGATCATCATTGGAAAGGCACAGATGCAGCAATAAATGGAGATGAAACGATTTCTGTGGTTTGTCTGCTCATCACATACTGCCGAACATGTCACATGCTCTCGTGTTGATCTGGAAAAAGGGTTGACTCACTCCGCTGTATTGTTAATGTACCCTGCTGTGCAGCTGCCTAATATAGAAAGATGAGCGTGAGGAATTCTGCATTTCAGCTATGTTTTCCATTTCTTGAGCACGGACACACTTCTCCTCTTGGACTAAGACTGAAAGAACAAGTTTTTCTTCCCCTTTTCCCAGAGTGGGTCAAAGACATATTTAAAAAAAACCCTATGAGAAAACAACAATAGATTTATGCTTTAACATTTGTGGACCTCTAATTAAATGTGTATAATCTGTACAGAAAAAAGGCAAACAAATGCACTCACAATACTGAAAAAAACTGAACAAAAATCTACACTTTTCCCTTGCAAAAACAAAATATTTGGTCTACGAGCTAGCACACATTGCAGAGTGCTGAAAACTTGACTTAGCGAGCCAGAGACACAGCATGTAAACAGTATGACAAGGTCCTGCACTCCCAAAGAAAGACTGTTGTTCCAGCGTGGACAGGTTCTTGGCTCGCCCACTTTGAAAGACTGATTGGATTCTGGTCAAAAGTCTTTTCTGGCAGGGCTTGCAGGAAAATAGAACAATATTGGGCGCTGTCAATTTGTCAGGGTATTCCATTACGTTACAATGGCTCGGATCAGATGTAAATATGAGCTGAGTCATTTGAGCTTGCCAAACAAATATTGCAGTTTCTCGTACAAAGTCACATCTTGATGCATCTTGGGTCGAGGGCTCACGTTATGTAAAACACTGTGAGGGCTGGCCTGTCAGCTCCTTCCAATATGTGGAAATAAACTAAATCACCACAATGTTGTGACCAAGGCTGCTTACTAACTGGTAAGCTGCCGCGGGGCCCCGAGATGTCCCGGAGTCCCTTAAAAGCAAACGTGATAATCAAATGTGTTGGAGGGATTCTGTGTCAGACTCTAATATTAACACCATTGTTATTTTAGTTCGTATTGTGCTCACAGAGAAACACATTCCAAATAAAGTCATGTTCAAACATAGCACAAGGTGTATTTATCTGGTTACAAAACGCTCTCTATTTAACACTGATCTCTCTATATGACCTACTTAAGCAAACACGACCATCAGGGAGAAGACTGGATATTTCTGGATTGTTATTCTTAATGCCCGTCAGCAAGTTGGAAAATTCAAACTATTTTATTTTTTTTTTGTTGGAGTGCCGAGACTGAGGAGCGAAGCTGCTCTGTAGTCTGGTGGTGCTGAGACTGAGGAGCGAAGCTGCTCTGTAGTCTGGTGGTGCTGAGACTGAGGAGCGAAGCTGCTGTGTAGTCTGGCGGCGCTGAGTCTGAGGAGCGAAGCTGTGCTGTAGTCTGGTGGTGCTGAGACTGAGGAGCGAAGCTGCTGTGTAGTCTGGTGGTGCTGAGACTGAGGAGTGAAGCTGCTGTGTAGTCTGGCGGCGCTGAGTCTGAGGAGCGAAGCTGCGCTGTAGTCTGGTGGTGCTGAGTCTGAGGAGCGAAGCTGCTCTGTAGTCTGGTGGTGCTGAGACTGAGGAGCGAAGCTGCGCTGTAGTCTGGCAGTGCTGAGACTGAGGAGCGAAGCTGCTCTGTAGTCTGGTGGTGCTGAGTCTGAGGAGCGAAGCTACTGTGTAGTCTGGCGGCGCTGAGTCTGAGGAGCGAAGCTGCGCTGTAGTCTGGTGGTGCAGCAGAGTATCCTGTCATATTACCAGAGAGCAGCAGACCATCTGGATTATAACATAACATTTAATGTTAGCCGTCCTACCGAGCTTTATCTTGTTGTTGGCTTATATTAAGAAGACATAACTTTAATGGAAACTCAGAAACTTTAGCTTTAGCTGAACAAAATTACTAACTATTAACATTAACAACCTTACGGTAACACGTTACTACAGTTATGATCTTAAATAGCCCCAAGCTGTAACATTATACAGCTTTGTTTACACTCTCCATCAACAGCCATCAACATGTTGACACGCAGGACCCAGGACTACTCCACATTTATTACTATTTTATTACATAAACACTCAGTACTCATGGGTAGGACCTCACACTTTTTGGCCCGTAATGTTTCATGACTGCATCAAAACGAATGTGGGCCACAGGCATAAAGTGATTCCTAACTCTGGCCCCCTCCATCGATCATGCCCATCTCTTAACTCCCACTTTTGATGTTTTAGGACTGCATTTTGCACATTTGTAACGCAATCATGCCAAGACAAATCTGACCGACATATGCAATACTTATCCAAAATACTCGAAATTACCTCTGTAAATCTTCTACAAAAAGGTGTCCCTTGGAACACATTTTGCCATGATAACACACACACAGACTAAATATGTTCCATTCTTCTTTCACTAGCTTTTAAACAAATTGCCCTCGATAGACAGGAGGTGTTGCTCATACGACTTTTGTCCACAGGGGACGCTAGAAACAACAGAAAAACAAGTTCCTTTTAGCAGCTTTAATCGCGCTTGTCTGTGTTTATTGACACACAGTTTGTAACATATCCACGTGGAATTTGTTTTGATTGCACTGATTATAAATTATGCATATTCATGCGTAAATGGAGTCAACATTACTGACACTGGATTTTCAGCAGCCAAAGAAAACAATCTGGAGATTTGAGGGCTCCTTCCTAATGAACTTGTTACAACTATAAATTTTGAAAGCTGTTGATCTAAACGCTGTTTCTCCTCCTAGTGAAGGTGTTGCTAACCTGTCACCACCTGCACTCAAACCGTCACAACATCCATTGTAAGATTTATTTCTATTGAGTCAGTTCCACTCGCCCACTCCACTCCCATCATCCTGTCACTCACCGGCATGCACGCCCTCTCCAGCCAGTACTGAACAGTTACAGTTGAAACTGGTTCTTTAATCTTCTACTTTTCTACAACTTTTAATGAACTCTGAGACCAGCCCGAGATTCATACTTTGACGTCAAGTGTTAGTGAGTGATGAAAACCTTTAAAGTCGTTTCAGAAAAAGGCTAAATTACAAAAACCTGGACGAGAGCTGCATATTGTTCCAGATGAACTGTCATTTTCTGGTCAGAGGTCAAAAACTCTGCGGGGAGCCTTTAAGTGAATTAGCGGTTCCATGCATAAATACGCTACACAGTGTGAACAGATGAATTACTTATGATTCGATGGAATACAATAAAGAACAGAACATTATCCGACATCAAACAACCAGCTTTTTGGTAAATCAAGTTCACCGCTCATCACCAGATCTCAGCAAAGGTTACACTGAATCTGTTGTCAATATTTAGTTTTCGTTGCTATGCGATCTTTTTGTTGTTCTGTGAAAATAATGACAGAATAAACTGTCGCTGCTGTCGGAGCTACAGTCCATGGTTGTTCTGTCAGGCTCGGCGGTCACAGAGCCAACTACAGCACGCTACCTGGGCAACAATGAAGTGGTAAACTGATCGTTAAAATCACATCGTTTTCATGCCTCCAGCAATGACACATGATGCTTTGAGTGAAGGCCAATTTGTCACAGGTGAATCCTGATTTAGAGCTCCTATTTGTAAGAAGAGAGATTTTTGAGTCTCATTCTCGGTGCTTTGGGATGGCGGACGACCCGACCTACAACCCCAAAGCGTCAGTATTTGACGAGTTGTAAATGAGCCTCAAAAATCAACTTTCTTACAAAGCTGACTTTTAAATCTCCCGCACCTGATCCAGCATTGACGCGCAATGTCAGACCTGCTGTCGCAGACCGATTTAATCCTGCAAATTTGGGAAGAAAAAACGAAACCTTGGGAAAGTGGGTGACAGCGCTCGTTCTTCCCTCTCTCTCTCTGTCCTCACGTGTCAACATTAAATATTTCACAGTGTGATAAGCCGCCTATACATCTGTCCTTTCTCCAACAAAAGAACAGGATCATTGCACCTCCGTGACCCTCACCTGTCGCCTATTATTTGTCTCTTCGCCCTGACGTTTACGGGTCCGTCGTGACGTTTATGGCCCATTCCAGTTCACTCTGAGAGTGCGGGCAGACCCATCTGGCCTTGATTTCTCTGCTGCCTGGAGCCTATTGTCTAACCACTAGACTCTGATCCCTGGTGTAATGTGTACACGCACACATACTGTACATAAACACATGGTGCTCTCAGCAGAAAAATGCCCACATTAAAATTATTACGTTGAAAATACCTTAAAAATCTGAGTCCAATCACAGCCATTGCTTCAACGTAGAGAGTGTGTGAGAGATGAAGAGAAGGGAAATACAGTACAGCAACATCCCACTCTGTGTAAACAGGGCAGCCAAGCTATTTTTATTAGTCAGCTCGATCTCTATGGAGACTCGGGGTGGGGATGGAACTTCCTTTATCGAAACCTGGCAAGTCCTGATCAGAAACCTGTGGGATTTCTCTGTCTAAAAGAGAGAGCTCCCACAATGACGCCCGGCATCTCTGAGGCATGAGCTCATCAGTACAGAGGGAAAACTGTCCATTGATTTCACTCCTTGCGCAAACGTTATCGGATCACTCAACGTGTCTCTCTAATGTCGAGGCGTTTTAAAAATTGACCCCATCTGTGGCAGCCAAACATCGAGTATTGTACATGCGTCCACTATGTATGCTTGACTTAATTTTCCATCGCTGCGAGTCACCTGAAAACTAAAAGGCACGGCCCTCCCACTTAAACCTTAAAGCCTCACGAGAACAAAAAGTACAGCTGAGTAAAGCCAGGACCGCCCTCCATCACCGGTGGGTCTCTGACTCCATAAGCAGGCATGACAAAGTGCCAAAACACGAGAGCAAAAACAAACATGTTTCAGCACAAAAGAGATAGCAACAGCAGGCCGGGCAGGTTATGAGTCAAAAGTTTACGGACAGAATATATGCGGGAATGATTGATGAGGAAGCTGTCACACTGTGGGGCCCCGGGATCACGGCCCCTCCGCATCAAACTCAAGAGCTGCCTGACATTCAGCGCAAGCTGTCTCTCAAACTTCACCACACAGGAATCTTGGAGAGCATCCCTTCTATTAAAAGTTATTCCACTGTGGTCCAAATGTGAGAGGAAAATGTGACGCATGCACAGTGCACATAAGGTTAAACATATGATGTAGGGCCGAGTGGTGAACTGAAAGGACCCGGCTGAACTTTACGGCCCTGTGCATTAAACATGTTTTTGTGAGTCTAACTCTACAGTACAGCCACATGTGTCTCTCTGTGTCGGTGTGGATTTTTGCAGGATACAACAACACAAATATGGATTTTGCCAAAGTACACATGTTGATCTATCTCCCCGAGCTTGTTGTCACACAGTCTGAGAGGTTTAAGAAGCCGCTTTAAAAAAGACTATGAGGGAAAATGTGTGATCGGCAGAGCAAACAGACCGCACAGCGGTTGTGTAAGAACATTTATTATTTGGATTACGACCAGAAATGCTAAATGGATAAACAAGCTGTATCTGTTCTGTTACTGTTGATGGCAGAATCAGAAGGCTCATATCGCACACTGTCAACACACTGCTGAGCCATCGAGCTGCACTCATCTGCCTCAGGTTCATTCTTACAGGAAGAATTAGACTTTTTTTAAAGAAATAAAGGGATATTTGCATTCTTTCTGAGAGTTAGATGCCAGGTTTTTTTTTTTTACCATCAATGGTCAGTTTGCTGTCCAAAGGTAACAAAACCCACTTATCTGCACCTCTCCAAAGGTATATTTCAACAATTTGGACTTTATTCCTGTTCACTTCCTGGCTGAGAGTCATGTAAAGCTACAGCTGGGGAGTGTTTATCACAAAGTCTGAATGGAACCAAAGCGTAGGTGGGTTAAAAGACACAACGACCATGAATGACCACAATGTGTTTCCCTTTGTTAACATGCCACCTCTCTCTTTCCTCCCAAAGACACAAACATCATCCTGTTCACACCCAGACCTGTATCTGATCAATTATTAAGTAGCAGTTATGAAAAAAATACATCTCGACGGAGCATTTCTGTTTTAACTGCTGCAGGATTTCTAGCCTTTACGGCACTAGCGACCAAGTGCGTGACGCTTCAGTCCATCAGATCTGTGTGTTGAGTCGGACAGACGTGATGGCCACAACTCAATCCAAACTGAGGTCATGGTAAATGTTTATGGCACTGATTCATAACAAAAACTAACAGATGATGCAGTTATTTTGCTGGTTAAAGCAAAGCTAAAGGTCTTCTGATATCTCCGCTCCTCCTCTCGGCTGGATGCGGTGACGTCCTTGATTCCACACCGTCAAACTATTTGCTTCTCTACATTCATATATAAAACAGACACTCCTCCATTGTATAATCTTCACGTGGACTTAAAAAAAAAGCTGTCAGTTATCTTTACCACAACAGCCTCAGATAAGGCTCCACAGGAATATATACGTAGGCTCCATCTCTGGCAGCGGCATGCCTGGAAATAAATGTTTACCAGCTCTGGTTGCAGCTCCGCAGGCATCCGCTGGGGTCCCGTTACCTTCCCATGTCAGTAGAATGCTAATATGCTCGTACAGCTTCATCGGACATGCGGGGAATGCCGGGGACACCAGCCTGAGCATGAGCAGGGTCCCCTCCTGGAATGTTTTCCTAGGTGTCATTTTCTCATTCCTTCCAGTGTCTCTGAGTGCAGGAGTTTAGGGGAGCTCAAGTACACTGAAATAGTACAGTACGCAGTATACAGTACGCTGCCCTTGGCCTGAATCCAGATGACCTACAGTAGTACAACCTACACTGAGTGCCGGTTATAAATACACGCAATGTAAACTAAGGACTGTTTGGTTTAGGCCGTGTTTACTCCCTTTTCACATATCAATTATCATCTATTATACGAAAACAGATTTTTCTTAATAAGAGGAGAAACTACATTTAAAGAGGGTGAAGATGTTAAATATACATAACATTTTTATTTTATATATATTACCACCAGATGTCTCCTGTTGATTCAACATGTTCTCACTCCCAACACATCTAAAATAGTTAATTACACCAAACCTTTAGAGATTTTAGTTTTGCACTTGACGGGGTCCACGGTGAAGTTAGCAATAAAACATAATGTGCAACATCTGCATAGACTTTCAAAATAAAGCTAACTGACAAACAGATTGCATTTTATGACCTCTGAACTGTTTTTAAAGTGAAACTCTCGCCAAAAAGCAACCGAGGCTTTATTTGTGAGTGAATATGAGTCAAACCTTCGTGTAAAAGCATAATTACGACAAAAGAGGCACTTTTAAGATTTACCGTAGTTTCGTTTTTGGGCAAGCTAATTTTCAATGGAGTGCATGGGGCACTTTTACGCTAGCATCAAAATCATTATTTTTAAAACACTAAGAAGGCTCGACACAACATGAAACTTGCTCGTAGTATCACCAGGGTCTCTACACATGAACACGAATTGAGAACATTGTTTGTGTACACAGAGTTTACTAAAAAGGAGGGTTTTGATCCCCGAGTGCGACCTGACAGGTAGGAGAGTAATGGTGGACCGCTCCTCAAGCCTTCCTGTTAGATCATGATTTTGATGCTAGCATACGAGTGGCAATAGCAATCCATTGAAAATTAGCTTGCCTTAAAACTAACTTACAGTAAATCTTAAAAGTGCCTCTTTCGTCTTAATTATGCTTTTACACGAAGGTTTGACTCATATTCACTCACAAATAAAGCCACTTTAATGATGCGGACGTGTTGCAGTTTGGTTTACACTAACACTAAAAATACTCAGTTAGGTTTTCATTGTTTGAATATTGTTTTGTTTTGTTTTTTCACAATAAAACAACTACAGCAGTACTTAATACTTTGGAACATAAAGGCAGACAGTTGCTAGATGTTAGCAACCGTCAGTGGAATAATGGTTCAACAAGTTAATATGGACACAAAAACCAAACAAAAATACAGACGCTGAAAACACATAAAGAACATAGCCATTGTTCTAATAAAGAGGACAGAAAGTTACGCTGCTCACGTTCAAGATTGCACGTTACCTCCTCCACCCAACACCAGTGAGATGGTGGTCGAACCTTCTTCCTGCTCAGGAGCTTCTTCACAAACACACAATAAAGCCAGGTTCATTTTGCCAACATGTTCAAGTCAAAGGATTTACATCTGGAACTTTGGACATCTCATTCTATAAATTACAAGATTACCATGAAAAATATGCATTTTCAGCATGTTCATAGGACTGAATGTTCTAAAAGAATCGGGCCACGAATGATGTATAAACAGAAATAAAGTTTTCTGATATTTTATGATAGCATGGATGTTTTCTTTCCACGACTCTGACGGACAACATGTTGTGGAAGCAGAAGCAAAACCTCAGAACTGACCATGTGAATAAAAACATTGTTTTTCTCCCGCAGCGTCGGCCATTCAGATGTTTTCGAGAGGAGTCTTCATTTATTGGGAGGACGGAGCGCCAACGTTTGACGCGGTACATCAATCCTTTTGAAAAAGTACATACTGAATGTCTGTAGATCAACACAACCACGAGTTGCCATACGCTTTATTAAATGTGGTCAAAAGAATCTGGAGGCCCGTCAGCTCTAATTTGCAGCGCCGGGACCCATCGGCAGTTTCAATGTGCGTTTACAAGCTCCTGGCACGGTCCGTCGAACCAACGAGCGGCACAGATCATGTTAGTTTCCACGGTCATGTCATGTCAAAACATGTTTTCCAAAAGTTCGACCGCGCTGAGCAGTGAGCCAGAATCATATACAATGTAGAGCTAGATGTTTTCTCCTAAACTACACATGTTGTACGTATAAAAGTACATCAAAAATGAGTCATTTACTTTCCTATTATTAGAATTAACATATTTTGTAATCATTGTAGGCACATCAGATTGTGTTCCAGCCTCCAGCAGAAACACACACCACTGTCTTTTGTCCTTTTGGACTTCAATCATGTCTGTTTGGCAAAAACACACCGTGGTTTTCTCCATCGAGCAGCGAAAACATTGTGCACAACTTTTTTTTTTTGAGGCTATTTGCAGCTAACAGCATTGAGCACATTCATCACAATTACTTTATTGAGCACAGCTGATAAAAATCTCTCAAGGACGTTTTTTACTGTCAGCCAGAAAAAAAACTAAACAAAAAAAAAAACTGCAGATCGCCGAGTTAAAAAAAAAAAGAAAACGCTTAATGTTTATAATTCCCCGCAGTTTCTTTCCTTATACAGCTTCGTTCTCACAGCCGAGGTCGTCTCAGGCTTCAGCTGCTTCCAACAGTCTCTGGTGCTCACCTGGGAAACACAAAGCCTCGGTTAGTATAATAACATAATAACACAAGACTTCAATCCAGTCAGGAAAATACAGTCTGTTCAGTCAGAATCATATTTCACAGAGGAGCCAAAATCACTTTTATTCAGATTTATATTCATCCTGACCAGAACATCACCTCTCAGTATCACTCCTTTTGTACACACTGTTTAGAGAAAACTGTATAAATTGTATAAATTATCTTACAAATTATTGTACAGCACTGTCTCCTTCCACCAAGTGCCATTCATCTATCACTGCCAGACACAGTTTATATCTTGGAAGTGACTGAACTCCGCTATTGTCTTGAAAAACTGCTGACCGAAGTGGTCAGGATTACTCAGCATGACAGCGAACACACACATTGTTCTTTGTCCCGAAACAACATAATTAAAGCAAAGCGAAGTAGTGAAAGTTGGTTTGACGTCAGATGAATTAAAGTGGAGACGAGTTCATGCTCGGGGGGGATTTCCAAAGTGTTCGGCTCCCCGTCAGGTGGAGGTTGTTGGGTGTATTCGGGGTCAGAGATGAAAAACATTGTCAAAACATTTTGGACCAAAATCACAGTTAATATTCTACTGGAAAGATGCTTTAAATCAGACAAGGGTAAGTGCCATCTGGTGTAAATACAACATACAGTATGTGTATCTAATGTATGACAAATGCTGGAGCTTTAATCATTGTCTGCATTACTGTATGTTTCTTGGGTTGTCAGTCCATCTGTCCTTCCCACTCTCGTGAACGCCATATTTCAAACATCTTGAGGGAATTTCTTTTATGACTCAAGGATGCACTGATTACATTTGAGGAGTCAAAGGGAAAGTGAGTGTGACGACACAAAACACACTTGACACACGTGTCTAATTAAAATTCCATAAATTAAGTTATGACATTTATTTTCCGAAAAGGTGAAAGTTCACTGTGATGTAATATTCTGCAGAACAAAATGTTCTGGACGTTATTCAGCGCCACAGCTCAGGAACGGCAGCGAACAACTACAATGCTTTAATTTTAGATGTTTGGTGAAGATCCAGGCATTATTCCTAGAGAGGTTAGTGGAAATGGAGAAAAATACCTCCGAGAATGTTAAAGAAAGTGAGATAAAAATGATCTGGAGTCGCATCAAAAGTGAACAGGGTCTACTCTGGGCCCAGACCCAACCTCCCTCCAAGTTCCGTCGTAATCTGTTCAGTAGATTTTGTGTAATCCTGCTGACAAACCAACAAACCAACAAAAAATGAAGGTGCCATATTTCGTACGTATTAGCCGGCATTACTGTCGGATGGATATTGAGAAGACAAGAAATGTCAAACGAGATCTTTTTTGCTTAAAGAACTAACAATATTTCTTTGTTTCATTTGATTTAATTGGGGGAAAAAGTATTTTCAAACCCTCATTACTAATATTTTCTAACTTAAAAATGTTCTGCAACGATATATACTGATGGTAATATAGACAAAAGGTTCATAGTGACAAGTTTTGAATTACAACACCAAATTGAACACCTGCCTGTTCACTTGGCTATCGATGGAAACGAGAAGCTCATTCCAAGATTTCATTGTGATATCGGCGTCCACAACACTGTAAAGATGTATAAAGCCGCTCTAAAGAACTAATTACTGGAAAAAATCTGAAGAATCTGCATCACTGTCATGGAAAACAGAAAGGAAACATCTCTGTTCTGTATCCTTATATCTTTAAAGAACCCATCGCTGTGACTGAAGCCTTTTTGGAAACAGAGCTCAGCATTTGTTTTCTGGCTCATAAAGGAACCTTAATAAGTTTCGACTTTAATATCAACAGCGGAGCTATCTCGTGCCGCACAAGGACAGAAACCACAACATCTGGAATCTGTAACGAAAACAAACACATGAAATATGTCAGTGAATGCTTACATGCCGCCTGCCAGCGCACATTCTTTATCCGCTTTATGTGTCAATTACCAGAACTAATCAACCAAATGTATCATGCTATACTGTATCTTTTAAATATGAAATACATCACGTATGTATGGAATAAGCGGAGGGCTGAGAAAATAAATGTACTCGTCGGACCTCTCTGTGAGCGACCCCGGCGTTATTGTTAAAGCTCTTCGGCTGTATTTTAAGCTGAGACCGTGTCCTTGAGGCAGAATGGAGCTTGGATTAAGTGTGAGGTGGTTTGGAAAAAGAAAGGAGGCTAAGCCAGACCCCATGAGATTTTTGATCCAGGCAGTCTGTGGCATCGAGCCAGACCTGTCAGACCTGCACATTCAGAGGGGGGAGACAGTAACCCCTGCCTGCCTGCCTGCCTGCCAGGGGGATCTGAACAACTTCAGCAATCTTAAAAAAAACAAAAAAAAAAACATTCGATGCAGTTACCTGAAGCTCTGAATCTAATTTACAAAGGGATATTTTCTCTTGCCTGGTGCAGACAGGAGCATTAGTTTGAACCTCTTTTTTTTTTTTTTTTTTTTTAAATGTGGTTGCAGGCTGTCTGGAGATGTTCTGCATCTATAAACTACAAGTAAGACCGGCTCGATGGTGGAATGTGCAAACAGCAGGCTGAGAGAGGCTTAAAGTGATTGTATTTTGGTTTGTATGACTTTACAGAACACAGATTTAATGTTTACATCCTGTAATGCACGTGTCTCTCATCGGGGTTGAAGGTAATGTACAGTAACACTTGCATTCAGTGGCGTGCACAGACTTTTTGAAGGGCAGGGGCGAAAAGAAGGGCACTTTAGCGTGCGTTTTGGCTCCCAAGAGGGCACTTTAGCGCGCGTTTTGGCTCCCCAGAGGGCACTTTCGTGTGCATTTTGGCTCCGAAGAGGGCACTTTAGCGCGCATTTTGGCTCCGAAGAGGGCACTTTAGCGCACGTTTTGGCTCCCCAGAGGGCACTTTAGCGCGTGTTTTGGCTCCCAAGAGGGCAGTTTATCATTTTTTAACCAGCCAAGGGGGCAGTTTAGTGTGTTTTGCCAACCAAGAGGGCACTTTGGCACACTTTTTTGGCTCCCAAAAAGGCACTTTAGCGCACATTTTGGCTCGCAGGAGGGCACTTTAGCACGCATTTTCAACAATTGGGCCAAGAGGGGTTCATTCCCTGCGGCCTCTTTCCAGCCAGTCGTGCTTACTGTAGGCTCTGATGATGAACGATGAAGAGTTTCCTCTCTGTCCCGACACTCAAGTGTAGTTATTTATCTAATTATCTCAGCTTTAACCTAATTGTTTTTTATCCAGATTATGAACAGCGCTTCTAGCCCGCTGTCTTGTAATTTAGATAAAGTGATAGTAGACTGTTACATAACTTGGCAGTCTGATGGACGACTGCATCGTTACTCCATCATCCCAGATGTGAGTAGATTTGGTGTGTAAGAACTTTGTTCATTGGCTAATTCGGAGCTGTAACGTTAGCTAGCTCAGTTTTATAACAGGAGCAACACAAGACTGAGAACACAGATCATAGTATCATGATTTGGTATGAACGACCCCAATTGCAAGAATAAATGTTGGCAGTGTACCTTTCTGCAAATCCCAGATACTTTATGTTGTAACTTTATGTTTCTTTGGGTTCAACATTCATCATTATCTTATGACATCACAGTCACCGTTCTAATGCTCTGGTCAGGTTTGGACACCAAAACCATTTAGTTCGGGTTCAGAAATGACCATGTTTCTGCTTAAAATACCTGCTTTGGATGTCAGAAGCACGGCTGGAGATGTCCTGAGGTCCCTCTAAACATATCAAGTTGAAACTCAGTATTGAACGGAGGTCACTGGCTTGGCGGCCTTCTTGATTCCACCATCCGCTCTACCTCCAGATATGAAAGTGGGCGGGCTTTGTGAAACACGATTGTTTAGGAACACACATAAACACATTTTATTCCAGATGTTTGCATTCTGTTTTCATGTATATATAAACATGTAATATGAGGAAACAAGAAACAGACCGACAGTGAGGGGGACGGAAGACCGAGAGAGAACGTGGAGCACCTTAATGAGCGCCGGCTAATCCTCCGCTGAAGCTCAGCTTGACCTGCTTTAATTTTACCATCCATACATATTCATCTCCTTCCTTCCTTCCACTGTGAATTTCCCTCCCTCCCACTTACCTCCCTTCCTCCCTCCCTCCCTTCCCTTCCTTCCTTCCTTCCACCCTTCCCCTCCCCAATTAGACGTATTTACTTCCCAAATCCTAATCTCTAAAACATCGGCGGAGGCTTTAGCCGTGGCTCCCTCGAGGCAGCCCTGCTCCTCCCAGCCTCTCTCTCTCTCTCTCTCCGCTGCTCCACTCTTGTCTTTTGTTCTGCCTGATGAGGTCATGTTCGAACCATTTCTCTTTGGGACTTCGTGTGATACAAGCCCAAACAGAGGGGAGCCAAACCTCTGTTCACACATGAGCTGGAGATGGTCGGGGGCATGTTTCCACACATCGCCCGCGGGACCCACGTCTGCATAGGTGCGACTGCCTGTGCGAGAGTCGCCGGCTGCACTCGCGAGCCCCGATCATTAGCTTGTTATTCTAATGACGGTAATGATAATGGAAATGTAATAACTCTTTCATTAGACCCTCTTTTGAAAACTCGATTGTGTCACGAGAAAGGAATCCCAAACAAACTGCGAAAGCCTTAATTAAAGAAATACGGCGCGGCGCGATTCCATCTGGGAGGATGCGGAGCGACACGTCATGCATCTGCATAATTGCCGTTTTGTTAATTTGTTGCTGACGACGGTTTAATTTCTTCGCGGTGCTGTGAGATGTGATGCAAATTCTTTAGTCATTGCTCCAGAGGTTTGTTCGGCGGGGAGGAGTTGTTTCAGGCGGTCCTGCTTTCTGGACACGAAATTCTCCAAATTGAATCATCATGAGAGAAGAAGTAGCAGCAGCTCTGTCAGGAAATGTCCAACACAGATATGAAGTCTTGATTAGATTTAGTCGCATGGTAACGCAATTTAAGCGCATATTGATCTGAGAAATCTGCACAGACGTACGTCATGTTATTAATGTGCCTCAATCTGTTGATGAATCATTAGTGTGCAACACTTTTTATGATCAGTTACTTCCTGGAAGCAGCTCGTATGTTTCCGCCTGAAGTGTTTTTGTTTCACTTCGCCGCTTCTAATAGAGAAGATGAACGACCCGGCCGACCTGTTCAGGGACCCGCAGTGTTCTCCGGGAAAGAGATAATTCACCTCATGTTCAATAAAATGAGTTTCTTCACACGGTGATGGTTCGTACAGTCCGGAGCGTCATCAAGAGCAGAAGTAAGATAATCACACTCAGCCTTCTTCTGCAGTCCTCGATCAGAGTCTCAGATTCATACAAGTAATTTTAATGTATTTTGTTGAATCTGCTGTGATTTGTACTCTTGTGTCTCACTTCTGCTCCAGTTAACCTTCAAAACACTTCAGGGACAAAAAACAATCTGATATCCACTTCGGAGGGAACAACTACTTGCGATTTTCTCAGCAGCGATTCCTCCAGAGGACACGAAAAAAACCCAGAAAGCTGCAAAATCTGCTGACAAACACTCTGTCACCCTGCCAGCAGAGGAACTCTACACTGCGCTGCCAACTTTTTTCGTCTCACTGACTCGAATTCAAACAGCTTCAAATGCTGATTGTTGTTATTGTGGCGGGCGCGCAGATGTAAGGTAACCGCTAGCTAACATGAGGAGTGACCTGTAATTTCAGAGCACCACACATGAAGAAAAGCTGTTAGAAATGTTTTTTTTACTGAACAGAGTGGGAGAAAACATCCTCGTGAACACACGCTGTTCCTTTAAAACACACTGTTACAAGTCGATAATGAGCTCAAGAGATCTCATTGTGTATTAATTACAGTTTCGAAATGACATTATTCTATTTACAGTGGATGTTTTTGGTTTTTCCCACGCTGAAAAGGTCATTTCTCCACCGTGACTTCCCACCAACGACAGCCTGATAACCTCCACCCGTAAAGACACCTGATGTCACATTGTTTTATTTTCTCTCCCGTTATAACGCCGCATGAGTCACTATTAATGATTCAGAGGTCACAGAGTGAACCGGAGGCCTGCGTCTGCGAGTGGCGTCAGCAGAGCGACATCCTCTTCTCCCAGAGAACTCGGAGGGCGACGCCGTCACATCCTGAAGTCAAACACACGCACCTGTTTGTCCGAACAGCGAAGCCACGGCAGCGTTTTCTTGCTCCGAACGACACTTTTAAAAATGCGGTAGACTAAATGTGGGTATTGTTGTATTGTTCTTTGCACAGAAAGCGTCAACACATGCAGGTGGCAGCACGCAGACTGAAGAAATGTAAAATTCTCCCTTGGAAATCATGGTAATAGAGCAAGTGAGAGATATTTCTGTGCTCCTGTAAAGCACTTTGAACCGCCTTGTGTCTGAGCGGTGTTATATTAATGAACTCGCCTCGTCTATTAACCACTCTGTCTGGTTCACCACTGACGCCACACGGCCTGTAGTCAGCATAAAAAAGTCATGCAGGTGTATTATTCAACGCAGAACGTCTGGAGCTTTGGATACGACAGTGACGTTTGAGTGAAATCAGTGAATTCCAATGAAAACACTCAAAACAGTCTGAACACTGTTGACCAACGGCAATAAATCTTGACACTACAGTCCAACTGAACCCATTTTTGGGGACCGATGCCAAGAAAATAAGTCTACTATCGATATGTCTGCCGATATAAACAATATCTTTTAAATAATCCCTCATATGTGGTCATCAAACACCAGTGACACCGAAACATTAAAGGGATATTCCGGTGTAAATTTAATCCATGGTCTTACACACCGTGAAACTGTGTTAGACTCCCTCTCGAGAGATCAAGTTAGCAGACCGCTTATTTACGGAGTTTTATCAACCTCAGAAACGACCGCACGACAACAATACACTGCAGTAAATGGATCCAAATATAAACCGTCACCAAAAAGCCACAAATAATGCTCAGAACAGCACCAAACTTCAGCAACAGTACAAATAGGGTCTCAGCACATAGTCCGGGGCATCTAACCTCCGCTAGCTTAGCTGGATTTCTACTGAAAAGCTGACTAAATTTACCACTCTTCTGCAGCAGCTTCCTGTTGACGGGAAGTCCTGACGAGTCGATTACCGAGTGCAGTAGAGTTCCGCGGCTCATGGATGAAAGCGATGATTATGACTCCATGGAAAAGCAATCAAAGTTCATATGTGTCTTACCTGCCAGTTTATAACAGTTATTATCGAGAGCGGACAGGGAAAAGAACAGAATTGAGCATTTCTAACCGCACGCGGTAATCGTCGCGTCGGGACTTCCCCGACCCGGAAGCTGATGGAGGAGAGTTGAACTCTGTTTTTAGCATCCCAATAGCTTCCCTAGCTAAGCTAGCAGAGGTTAGATGCCCCGGACTATGTGCTGAGACCCTGTTTGTACTGTTGCTGAAGTTTGGTGCTGTTCTGAGCATTATTTGTGGCTTTTTGGTGGCGGTTTATATTTGGATCCATTTACTGCAGTGTATTGTTGTCGTGCGGTCGTTTCTGAGGTTGATAAAACTCCGTAAATTAGCGGTCTGCTAACTTGATCTCTCGAGAGGGAGTCTAACACAGTTTCACGGTGATTTAGACCATGGATTAAACTTACACCGGAATATCCCTTTAAACTTCACTTGGAGCTGAATATTTCTAAATGACCCTTTGCATCTTTCTCTGCATCATAATCTCCGTAACAACACACCTCGCCAGCTGATGCCAAGCCTCCAGCCCAGCCTTAATTTGTGTTGACAAGCAGATATCACCTTTGTGGTGTTATTGTTACAGACTAATGATGAGTCAACAGCAGAGATAACCTCAGGCTGAAGTATCGGCTTCACTGTTGAGACAAAAAATGTATTTTCTAACTCAACTCTCAAAGCAGTGAGAGTCTCTGTTGTCTGATGGCTGTACAGTAACGGCGGCTCTGGCTTATTAATGCTGCCACTTCCCTCCTCAGCGCGACACGCTGGCAGGCCCGAGACTCGTAACTCGTCCGCCTCTCCCGGCACACACCTATTAAAGCAGACTGCTCCCTTTTGTTGTGCCCTCGTCCTCCACTCCCACGTCCCACAAGGCCGCTCGCTGGGACTCATAAACACTTGGTAACACATGTAGTTCTTGAATGAAGTGCAAAGTCACTGCCTCTGACTAATAGGTGTTTTTTTTTTTTCGCACTCTGCGGCTGCCTATAACATTTCGTCGAGTCTTTACTGTGGTTTATTTGCTGTGACTTTTTTTTTTCTTTTTCTCTCCCAACAGAGGGAATTAGGAGAAAAAGGGTTTGTCATCTTTACATTTCGCCCTCTTTTCCTCCGACACGCCCGCATGGGCCGTTGCCTGATTGTAGGACATTAATGGCAGAAATCGCTTTGGGTTAATCGCTCTGTTGACATCTCCAGCAAGCTGTAGCACGAAACGAAGCTGTAGAATAACGTGTAGGTGTACCCGTTTTTATCCATTCAAATCTATTTTTCGAGCGGCTTATCCTGGTATATTGTTGCAGCGGCGACAGGGCAACGGAAAATATTTACGTATATGCTATCCAAAGAGTCGTGACAGCAGCTCCGACTTCTGATTTATATTACGTTACACGTGCACCCGGGGGAGGCTGCAGTTGTGTGCATCAGCCTCGGCACGTGTTTCCTCCGCTTTTGTTTTGGTTTCCACTCCGGGCCCAAAGAAATGAAGAAAGCGAGTAACAGAAAACGAGACGCTGCAATCCCTCCGACCTCCGCTCACCTTCGGCTGAAGATTTTGACGGATAAAGGAGTGAAGCGGGCTCCTGTGCCGTCTGCACGCTGACACCATCTCCTATTAAGCTCAGAGGCTTTGTCGTGCGGCCCCTGCATGTTCTGCTTCATTTCTTTGGAACCGACATCGGAGTCTTGGAAGCTGCGAAGATTAAAAATGCATGCCCCCGCCTGTCTCGTGTAAGAGCAAATGCATGTTAGCAGCGCAACTTCATTCCACTTTAGGCGATCACCATTTTCATATCACTGACACTTAACACATTAATGAGATGTTGGAAGCGATCGGGAGATGTGGATGACTGCATGGGTGTTGCGCCTCCCCTCAAATCCCTGATGTGGTGCTTGGCGGAGGGGCTCGGGGCAGCGCCGCTCACGTCATGTTTGACAGTCTCCCTGTTGGCGGGTGGTCCGCCAGTGTGGATGGATCCTCAGAGATCTGGACTGTCATCTCCCCGCTCACACTGACACTGACTCTCCGAGACTGGTCTGGGACTTCACTGAGGTTCGGTACTGAATGATCCGAATGCCTAGACATGAAATATGAGGTCATCTGTGAAAAGGAGGTCTCAGCTGTCCAAATGTTAGCGGTGTTAAGTATTCACGAGACAGACATAAAGTCATTTTTTATTTACCTACCGAACCAGGAAATGCTAAGATCACTCTATTGGCTGAACAGGAAGAGACAGAGAGAGTGACATCATCGCTTCATTAGTCTTGGGCGGACTGGACAACTATCTGATCTCTGAGATCCATACAACCAGAGGAAGTGCATCCCTGCCAGATGTTTGATCTCTCCATATGTAATATTTACTCCTCCCTGCCATTATGAAATCAGTTGAAATACTCACACTCGCTGGATCTCTCCCCTGTGATATCAGCAGGCTTACGTTGGACCATGATTACACCAAAGCAAGTGTAAACCCACCATGACGTCGTCCACTGGTCTGTGGAGTCGTTGGGTTTTTAAGAGTTTGCAGATTTGGCTTTGCAGCCATCGCCATCTTCGTCGTTTGGAGCCAGAAGTGACCATATTCAGACGAGAGCTGGGGACTGAGAACCCGAGGAGGCGCCGTGGTCGTCTCAAGTTAGCCACACCTTCAAGCATACCCCTGCTTCATCCTCTGTTCTGACTCTAAATGGGACCATCGTTTACAAAACGGACATCATGCCGTGTCCAAGAAGACTTGAAAACTAGAGACTGAGACCATAAATTGTTTTGGACTGTTTTCCGATAAGCTTACATACTATCAACTTATTTTAGAAACCAATGGAGACATTAGTTACTTCCACATTGGTGAAATTTGACTAGCAAAGTCGTGACCTAACCCTTTAGCAAAGACGTGAGTGGATGACCCCTCAAACGGACTACGAACCAGAAAACTACAATGCTCAAGCCCACGTTCAGGAGGGTGATTGGCCATTGGTACCCTATTAGTTAGAAAACACAGTAAAAACCTTTTGTCTCGCTTTTATTTCACAAATAGGAATCGTACATGTCAACGTTAGCCACCTGACGCGAACCAAACTGTGACTGCTTGTTACAAAATTGCTCGAATCTGCATTCCTGGTAATTTTGGCGTCACCAAACAGCTTCATGTTGCCCTACTACAACCGTCTGGACTGGAAGGAGGGCCGATTCTGACTTTCAAGCAGCCCAGAAAGACCAAGCGAGTTAACAGTCTAACCAGCGGAGACACAAAGATCTGGATTTGACGTGTGACACCTGAAATGTTAAAAGGGGATCGAGAGACAAAGATGAAAATGGCTGAGTTGTGCATTAAATAAAAGAGCAGAGGGAGAAACTTAAGCTCGGCGTTCTAAAGCAGGGGAGGGTCGGGGGATTTGTCAGGTTGGCACTTCGGCGCAGACAGCACATATCTCCATGTCAGCAGTGGCAGTGTTTGTTTTGGATACTATCCGTATTAAAGAGCCATGTCCAGCAGCCAGCTTTTTCTTGACAATTAGTGACATGTAAGAATTTTCTTTGGCACCGCGTCAGCCCGTTTTTTTGTTTTTGTAGCCTCGAACCAAAAAGCAGTCAGATTTTCTTTTTTTTTCAATCCTCAAAAAAAAAGATGAGATGGTGTGATAAGAGTGAGCAAAGCAGAACAAAGTTCTGTGCTTTGTGTGAGCTAATCCCTGCAGCGGCACAGTTGCTCCGTCTCACTGCTCCGTCAGTCGTAACTCAACACACCCAATAAAAAAAAAAAGGGCTCTGCTAATGTTTAAAGGCGCTGTCTGGAGACAATGGTAATATAACACCAGCAGTAACATTGGACGCTGGCATTGCCGGCAGCGGTGCCAGCGCGGATAAACTGCCTCATAACCACTGGGAAGAGTCATTCAACTCAAGGACTGGCAAAAGGATGTAGCTTTTGACCATAGGGCGGAGGGTGGAAACCATGCAGGAATTTAAGTCAGTAAACTGGCAGGATGGACAGCGGTATACTATTTAATGGCAGTGCCCCTGAGGAATCCAAGGGTGATGGTCAAGACAAGAATGCGGAGGTTGTGCCAAGGAGCCTCGGTGGCGGCGAGGTTTCCACACCACAAAGCTCGCCAGGCATGTACACAGATATGCCTCACGGGGGTGAGCGTGACCTCTCGGCCCTCCGCTTGATCATATATTAAAATGGCCTTCTGAACTCGAGAGACTGACGCGTCCGTCGGGACGTTCTGTACACATTAACGACTCCGTCAGTTTCTGGGATTATGATTACACCAGCAGATTCGTAGCGTCACAAAGTACGTGGAGGACGTTCACTTCGTCTTGCAAACACAAGCACACAAACACACACAGGCCCGAGTGTTTATGTTTTGTTCTTTGTTTTTTTTTTCAGTGTGAGGAAAATGACTCATCTGAAATCACACGTACAGTTCGGTGTCACCAGCGTTGAAGATTTTAAGAAGGAGAAGAATATCTGTCATGCTGTCAAGTGTCGTGGTCACTGACCGTGTTTTGATGGCGGGGGGGACGACGGAGAACCTGCAGGAAACCCACAAAAGCAAACGGTCGAACATACAAACTCCAAGGACACTCCCACACAGAGATTAAAAGCCCGCAACTCCTCTACAGTTACTCAGAACTGAAGAAGCCTCTTGGACGAGAGGTGAAACATCCCCGAAAAACCAATACAGCACTTAGAGTTGCCATGACCCGGATGACTGAGAACCTTCTTCAACATACGTACTCCAAACAGAACCCGGAGCTGGAAAATTACTCAGCAGTATTAAAGAGGTTTTTCGTGGAGCTCTTTCACAAGAATATCCGTGCTAAAAGTCCCAGATTCCCACAGGAGCTCTTAGTGAGAATTTGGTGAAAATTCCCAGGAACAACCAGGATCTCATTTCCCAGTACTCAACCTCTAAGTGTCACCCCGTGGATGATTGCATCATGCAGCCACACTCCCCACTGCCAATCTCTCACTATAAACCGGTCCGCACACAATAAGCAGTGCTGGCTGACTTCAGACAGACGTGTAAAAACGGAGCAGGGCTCCACAGGTTTTTTTTTTTTCCATTTTATCTCCTGTCATCGGTGTGAGATTGTGTGCAGCAGGTCAGCAGATCCCTTCCTGCTCTCAGCTGGACTTGAGTCATACAGAACAGGAATAATATGGCTTTTCTGTCATCCTGTCTCCACTGAGAGCTGTTGAGAAAGACGTCACAGGATGGGCTGAGTGAGTGTATCCAAACACACCTCCGCTAACACAGGACATCCCCGCGTGACCTCCGAGTCTTATCAAAATACGTCAAGCGATGACTCGCTCCGTCACGTGGACGAGGTTTAATTGCTGGATGATGTCATTGTTTGTAAAAGCAACAATATGGATTTGCACATCTTTGTTTTAACCCTATAACGGCCAAATGATGATGCGAATTAATATAATATATGTACAACAGGTTATATATTTCTGTGCACTGAAAGCAGCACATTAGCAGAGCATGTGTGTCTTCACATGACGCATTCGTGTCGAGCGCCTCGTCAGCACTCAGAGCCCAAAGCACAGTTACTGTCGTTACACAGGAGTAAACAGAAGTTCAACATTCATTTAGGTTGCATTCATGCGTGTGTAGTATGAGTGAATCTGCACGGACGGCTGTATTGAATAGAATAAAAGTGAATCGGTTCTGATAGACGTGCCTGATTTCGACAGTGCAGAAGAAATATCTCCTGTGCTGACAAGCACCGAAGCTTCAAGACTCCACAGAGATCTGAGAGGAAGTGTTTCCAGGAGACGAGGAATCGGCTTCTGATGTGAGGTGTGTATTGAAAAAAGTCGACAGTGTTGGCTGTCAAACATTTAAGACTGTTTGTGTCCTCGTGACCAAACTTTTTCCCTTTGAGTGCCAAAACTAAAACTTAAGAGGCCACAGCAACAAACAACAGCAACTATTTTATTGTATTTTGTTGTTATGATGGAAAATGGCACCACGATCCCAAGTTTCCTTGACTGATTTCCTGTGCAAAGTGTAACGCCATGCTCACACGTATCATTTAAAAAGCAAATAAATTTATCAAACCCAATGTCGAGGCAACTTTGCCACTTTGGTCGGCCCGGCTCGTGACCTTTAAAATTCTGGAGAGACCATTGTGCCGGTGAAAACCCAACCACAGTCACATTTAGGGACAATGTAAGGTGAAAATTCAAGTAATACCTTTTTGTGATCTAAAAAATGTTGCGTAAAGTTAAACATCAGCTGTTTATTGGCTCAGAGGGGTGATCAATTACCAGACTGTCCAAATACTGACACTTTGGGTAGTCCTGTAATCCCAGCGCTTACATATTCTTACAATTTCTTTTTTAGCTTTTCATAATTGCAATTATCAGCAAACAAGGAAAGATATGTAAAAACAAAATCCACATACAGCAAAAGGTGTATATACTGATTCTTTCTCTATTGGCTGCGATATAATCAGCAGAGTTTCTTCGAGCAGATTAAATCTCAAAACTACCATTTTTTAGTTTAGACTCATCTGGCTCCCTCCGACACTGCGGCCTTAACCTGCAGCTGCAAAATGGTGTATTGCATTACTAAACATCCTCAAAAAAAAGGTATAATTACGAGATAATTATATCGCATTACATCAAGAGAACCAACCCTGTGTGTGTGTGTGTCTGTAATTGAAGTCGCGGCAGAATACGAACAGCTAAACAAGCTTTCCAATCCTTATCACAACAGTAATCCTCTAATTAGATTTGGTGCAACCCGACACTCGGAGGTATTTTCTTTTCATCTGTTACGGCGGTGCGCGTCCCCTCGACCCTCCACTCCAACCGATCCTGCTCGTGTGGGACTCGCCGCACCTCAATTCACAAGGTTAGACTAACAAACTTTTAGTAACGTAAACATCCCGTCCGCACGATCACTTCCTGCTCCTGTCCTATGACTAAATTAGCTGGAGATCTGCCTTGTGTGATTTCAGCAGCTTCCCACTGTGGGTGGCAAGAAAGACGACTCTCCCTTCCCCATCGACATTATGCTCAGTTTCCTTCCCTTACAGAAAAAAGCTCTCGATGCTTCTGCGGGCCAAATGTTCTGAATCTGGTTCTGTTTTTTAAATAAAAAAAAGGGGGGAAAAGAACAAGAAAATAATTGAATCACAGCTCAAATAGGACTCCTACTGTGGATGGGTCTACTCATGCAATAAACTGAGAAACATCTGTATTGTTCGTGGAAACACAGATGAAATCCTCTTCAGATACAGATGGGGTGACGGAGCAAAGGGATCAGAGCAGCGAGGAAAGCTATTAGATTCTCATCCGAACAAGATGTGTGTGATTGTCAGCAGGGGACAAAATCCTCAATATATTCCTCGATGTGTTGAACTGAAGAACCGACGTCGGTTCTGTTTTCACTCTATAATGGAGACTTTTAAACATCACACATAACGTGCAACCATTTGGCTGTAAAAACAGCAGATGTAGCCATCGTGACGGAGCTTTAATGAAGCTCAGAGTGGATGGTACCAGCCGTCGCCATCTCCAACTCTGCCTAATCAATAAAGGGAAAAGAGGCGGAGCTGAAGTGAACTTGCTTATTGGAACACGCTCACCTCCAAGCTACCAAACTAGCTAAGGCTAACAAACTAGCTAAGGCTAACAAACTAGCTGCTCTTGTGAGTTCGATTGCAGGTTTTTTTTTCCCAAAACAGCTATAAAACCTCTAAACTCTACATGAGATATAAGATAGCAAGCAACATACGGCACTGTGTGTGTGTGTGTGTGTGTGTGTGTTAGTGCAGCATTAGCTACTAGCTAACGTCAGCGCTCACTAGAGACTCTGCTTCTTTCCGTTATCCTCTGGTGTCTTTTCTTTTCCCGTCTCTTCTCTGTATGATCACAGAGTAAAATATTTCCCATTAATCAAAGAATTAAAAAGGTGCAATA
The DNA here is from genome assembly GCF_900880675.1 of Sparus aurata. Taxonomy (NCBI): domain Eukaryota; kingdom Metazoa; phylum Chordata; class Actinopteri; order Spariformes; family Sparidae; genus Sparus; species Sparus aurata. Next base: position 30,671,105 of record NC_044195.1, on the reverse strand, counting down.
TGTAAGAGACAAAACAAACAGGGGGCAGTGTATCACCAGAGTAACTGCAAACAGTTAGCTGCCATTAGCTAGTTAGCTCGGTCAGCCACGGTCCCATTAGGTGGATCTGCCTCAGATTACAGTGGGAGTTGTTTGAGTTTATACTGGAAGCTGGTTAGCATGCTAGCTTCAGAACGTGTCTGTGCAAAACAGCTTTGTAAAAGTATTTTTTAAAGTGTGTGTTTGCTCTCCTGAGCTCCAGGTGTTTGTTCGTCCAGAAGCTCTGCCAAAGAGCCCGTCCTCGCCAGAGTTCGCCAGTCACCTGAGGTTTAAAATGAAACAGAAAATGATGTCCGACTACTACTTCTGTTTCTCTCTCTTGTGAAGCTTGAGTCAAGTGCAGCATAAAATATGAGTTACAGTCGTAACTCAAGGAAAAATGACATCAGTGTTTGCTGCGTGCACCTTTGAGTCTTGGACGTTGTATCAAACGAAAACAGGCCAATGAAAAGAGAGCAGCGTTAACCGCCATCTAAATCAAACGTCAGGTCAACAGACTGGATAAACATGTAACTGATTTAAAAAAAAATACACACTTTGCTTGCGACGTATTGGTGAAATGTTAAATCAGAGTAAGTTATCACGTCTTCTTTTCGCTGTGCTCTCATACAGCAGAGGTGGCTGTGAGAGCTGGAAACAAACTGCGGTATCAGACAGACGTGATGAGGGGAATGTGGGGAGAGTCTGACCTGCTGGAGGAACAACAGCTCAAACAGAGGAGGAGAATATTGGAGCGGCCCGAGACAGTCAGGAGGAATGATGGGTGAGTGGGGATGGTAGAAGAAACGAAGAAGAAGATGAAGAAGAAAGGTTTTGGCTCCGGGAACACCAGCTTCCCCATCGGACCCGCGAGTTTGGCCGCTCCGCTCGAGATGACTTCACACAACGCACCTGAATACACAGATTTACACACACAAGCCTGGCCGGAGCTTCTGAGCCGGAATATTCGACACACTGCCTACTGACATCACTACAGCTGGTGTGAATTTAGCAGAACTCAGCCGAGGGCCGCCTCTCAGAAACTCACCCCCCCCTTCACCATCTCTCCCACACACACACATCCACACCATCTCCCAGTATGGGTCCCACCTCTCTCACACTTTATTTTTTTTTCTCCTCTTCTCTTTTTTCGACCCCTCGAAAAGTTGAGCCGATTAGAACGGCTCCCGGCAGCTTAGCCCGGAGGCTGATCCACTGTGATCTACTTGATGTGAGAAAAGACGTGAATTCATTCATCCCAATAATGTCAACAGCCGTCTTCACCGCCTGATAGAGAAGAGCTGCGTAAGACATCTTTTAAAGTCCATCTTTTAAACGTTTGAGCTTCGCTTTGCAGAACGATATGGGCCGAAATTCTGATTTTATAGCAAAGAACATGTTGATAATGGAGTCTCATCCACAGGTCGTTCAATACTGATGATTTAGGGTGATGTTGGAGGGGCGCCACTGACCCAAAGTGTCAGTATGTGACGACCTGGGAGACACAACAATTAACTATCATCCTCAACAAAATCACTTGTTGTTGTAGCTTTGAGAGGCGGGGCCCACAAGCACGATTTGTGACATCACAGATCGTTCAGGAGCCAATCCTGGTCCAATATTCTGACGACGCAAGTGTGATGTGGAAGCTCTGGAACGGACTCTGCGGTGAAGTAAGAGACATCTCCTGTGATGAAGTTAAACTTCTTAAATGACGCATATTTGACGCCAGATAATAGAACTATACCCCGGACATCACAACTGAGAATTCACATCCCTTTCTATCTTCTTCTTGTGTTGTACAGCAGGCGTCTTAGCTGATAGAGACGCAGAGCAGGGACCACATATATTTTTATTAAACTCTGTTGCGTAACAAACTGGACGTAGAGCAACATTAGTGCGGCCTGTAGGGCCACGTATAAACATGTCCGCAGCAGTGGTAGCGTGGATGATGTCAGGCGCCTCACCCTCCACCTCAGAAACCACCGCAGCGTCTCTGATGGCAAATATAGATAACATGTCGTTACCTGCCACTGAGGATCGGAGCTGCACGGTGATGCAACGTACCGTTCAGTTGGCTGGCATGCGGAGTAAGTCTGGACCACCTGTCGAAGACTCGGGTTGTACGTCATCCTGCAAAAAGCTCAGTCCACATCGTCATGACAAAGTCTTGTTTAATGTACAGCACAACTCAGACACTAGGCAACTCAAACATAAATAAAATGCTTTTAAAATACATTAAACACAAAAAGGACGACACAAAGAAACACAACATTAAAGCAAGTGAAAGTGAAACTCTCGCCAAAATGCAACCAAGGCTTTTTTTTGTGAATGTACCTGAGTCAAACCTTCGTGTAAAAGCATAGTTACGACGAAAGAGGCACTTTAAAGATTTACCGTATTTTCCTTTTTGGGTCAAACTCATTTTCAATGGGAGTGCTACGGGCACTTCAGCGATAGCATCAAAATCTCTACTTTTAAAACACTAAGAAGGCTCGACACAACATGAAACTTTGCTCTTAGTATCACCAGGGTCTCTACACATGAACACGAGCATTGAGAACATTGTTTGTGTACACAGAGTTTACTAAAAAGAAGGTTTTTGGACAACTCATGTTAGCAGTGGCTTGTTCTACCAGCCAGAAATATCGATTTCCGAATGCGACGTAGCTTGGAGGAGAGTTAAGGTGGACTTAAAAAGTGCCTCTTTCGTCGTCATTATGCTTTTACAGGAAGGTTTGACTCAGGTACGTTCACGAAAAAAGCCTAGGTTGCATTTTGGCGAGAGTTTCGCTTTAAGAAACAGGAAAGTAGGCTAAAGTAGAATAAGTTTAAAAGGGACAAGACTAGAAAATAAGAGTCACAGTGCAGCTGTGAAACAGAAACAGAAAGGTCTTGATTTTAAAGAGGTGAGAGTTGGAGCGGACCTGCAGCATCCCTGCTCCCAACGAGCGTTTTATTTTTTATCCTCATAGTTTTATCGAAGCAAGCAGAAGTCCAGAGAAAAGTTACACCAGCTGCTGCTCTGATTCAAATCCACAAAAGACCAACTGCGTCATGGTTTGTTGCTGCTGTTGATCTGCATGTTCGGGCGTATTGTCAACGTATCCTCCTGCAGCCGACATACATACTAATTTTTAATAGGTTAGACGAGTAACATGTTTCTAATATTCACTCTTCTTTTTCTCTTCTTTTTATATTTGTCCTGTTGTGTTGTGCAGCATCCTGCACTTATCTCTACTTGGGCATGTAAAATAGTGAAATCACTCAGTAAAACCTATTGGCGGGGCACATGAGCCTCGTTTATAAACAAACTTTATTTTCCCTCGCTCTGTCAGACGTTTTCCACTGCAGGGATGGATGGTTATAATGAGAGTTCCAGCGTCCAGCTATTTTTAAGGTTGGAGACAGGGCTGTTATTGCGCTGGAGGTAGCGAGGCCTTTGGGGTGGTGGATTATTCCACAGACCTGCACTCCAGACTTTATGGGTCTGAAAATAACTGTCCTACCTAGCCCTCCCAACGCTCCCCCCTCCCCGGTAATCACAAAGTGCAGCCATCCATAAATGAATGCGGTATCTGCTTAAACTGTCATCTCACCAATATTAGGTGAACCCGAGTTCAAGCATCTACGTCAAGAAGTGGGAAAACAGATCGGATGTCTAAAAGCATCGTCCCTTTCTAAGAGGGATCCCTGAACTGGATTTGCTCATTCACGCTGCACTGATACGAGCTTTCAACGGAAACAAAGGTGTCAAGTTTTTTTTTTTCCCCGAGTGTGCGCCGTGCAGCTCTCGAGCCGGCACGAGTAGTTCACCAGGAAGCTTCTTCCAGAGTCTTCTGCTACCAGGAAGATAGAGATGTCAGAGAGACCCTGAAGAATAAAAGATGTGGGAAATGAAAAAGACCTATCAAAAGAAATTAGCTGGTTCTTCACAGGTCTAATTACCTGCAGGCATGTAAACTGTTACCCTCTTAACTCAGGTGCATGCAGGTGGAAAACCAAGAAAAAGCATTGAAACAGTAAAACAAAGTGAGGAGAGTTACAAAACTCTGCTGACGATGTCGTCATGACATTGTAGAGGCAGCCTGTTTTTCAAACGGGAGGTGAGGAAAGTCCAAAAAAGGTGGAGAGGAAGTGATACTGAGAGGAGAGAAGAAGTATTAAGTGTCATTACAGGAGCTGTAGGTTCATTATTCTCGTTACTAAGTTCTTTCTTTTATTTTGGGTGTCTAGAAAATGTTTAAATACTTTAATGTTCAAAAATCACAATTGTTGCTGCAGCACCTCTATTCACCTTCTGTCTGAGCTGTTTTAGTGCCGTGTCTCTTTAAGGCCTTAAGGCCGTGGCTGAGGGAGGAGAATGTGTAGTTGTGACATCACAACGTCACAAAGTCCCTCGTCAGTCACCCTAAACGAGGGATTATTGACGAGGGACTTAAACGAGGGACTATTGATTCTTCTTCAGTTGCCTTTACAGTTTTGATATTTGCACAGAATGTATATAGCACCTAGCTTTATCATCTAAAAAGGCAGAATATGGGGCCTTTAATGCACAACTACAAACTTATCCTAATACAGCGAAGTAGCCCAAGAAATGTAGCACACCGGTGCACATTGTTCAGAGATGTTAGCATCACAGAAACAGATGCTGGGAGACATAAAATCAAAGAAGTTCTACCATCAGGAAACACATTAAATCAGAGCTTCAAGGCAGGAAAAAACACTTCATAATGATGCTTACAAGTGAGTTAAAAACATATTCAGTACGTTAAGCTAAGTGCTAAAAACCATCTGCCTGAACGTGTATTCCTGTTAATTGAGGCATCAGCAGAACACTGAAGGTTCAGTCTGACGCTCACAGCTCAGTCAGGCAGCTACAGTCTGTCCAGCAGGCGTTGTCAGAACAGTCACAAAGGATGATGGGAGAACATGAAACCAGCAGGGCTCTGATACAGTCCCTTTGAAATCTTTCCAGCTGCCTTGTTGTGCCGATGGCCATCAGACAGAGTGCAACAAAGGCCTTGCTTCTGTGTTCCCCTTGCAGGAAATAGCACCTGCTGTTTCTCATTTCAGATGCCATTCACTTGTTAGATTGAGAAGCGAACCCGCCCCATTACTCTGCAGCCGGGGGGGGGGGGGGGGGGGGAATGCCTCGGGAGTTTGACCCCGAGTCACTCCGGGCTCGGATTGTTTGGCCCCTCTTGTTCGACTGCACGGAAAAAAGGTCGTCGGGATGCAACCGCAATCTATTCATCACGTCGTTTCTATCAGTCAAATGAACTGGTTTGCTGTGATGGTATGTCACAGAGGGTCAAAGGTTACGACTCCTGGAGGCTTTAAAAGGATATCAGTGTAAACGTTTCTCCTCCCTCCGCTGACTTCCAACAATACAAGACCATAAATGGAGAACCGTCAACAGGTGATCACGTGGACGGGGTGGCAGGCTGAATTAAAGACCGGCTCATCCTGTAGGTAATCCCATCAGTCTCCACAGGTTCCTGAAGTTTGTTTAAATCGCCAAGTAAACAACACATCGGTACAATTACACGTCCGGTTTATTACCTTGAAAACTAATCAACGGGCCGCATGCTCTGCCATCCGCGTGACGGGGAAGAGGTTCTCTTAGTTTGTTTACGGTGATTCAAACAAACAGTGATTGACCAAAGATCCTCCGTCCTTGAGACGTGGTTAGCATCTAAATGTTCGGTGATATGTTCCACCTGCAGCGCATCAACATGCAGAGAGGCAGCTGCATGCTATAAGCTAAATGCTAACATGCCGATGTTTATCGAGCCATATTCATCATGTTTTTTCATCTTGGCTTAGCATGCTAAAGGAGACTGATGAAATGTTAATTTTACAATATGTTAGTCATGCAGAGCTCTTCTTCTTCTTCTTCTTCTTCTGCGTGGCTATCTAATCTAATAGTTGTCAGGTCGGGTGACGGCCGACATCATCACTGTTCATCCTCTGGGCACCGTGAATGTTATGACCAACTGTCAGGCTGAGATATTTGATTAGTGGACCAACTGATCACCCGTTCTGATTGCCACAGCAATCTAATCACAACAAATGCAATAAAAGAAAAAAAAAAGCAGACCTCCCCCGGGAGAACCCAGGCTTTTTTCATATCTCCCCTGAACTGCTGAAACTCTGTCTTCTTTGCTGAATTTGAAGAAGTTGTACCTCATCACATCCAAATTTCCACGGGACGATTACCAAAGACTCCACATCGATCCCATCTCACTCCTGTGCTGGCAGCGCTGCGCCGGCCTCTAATCACAGTCAGGAGCGAACTTTAACTCTTCTCGTTACCTCAGACGGGCTTCACACATATCTGCAAAAATCAGATCCCGCTGAAGTCCGTTAGGCCTCGAGGTCCGTTAGCTGCCCTGCACTCAGAGATCTGGAAACTAAGTGGCCACGTTTTGATGAGAGTCAGGACGTGCAGACTCTGAGTGTTAAAAATCTTTGTCTCTGGTTTGATTTACATTAAATTTTATGATGTTTTCCGCTTGAATTTTTATGCCCGCCTTTAAATCATTCTTAGTTTATTGCAAAAGAATGAACAACATGTTTCTTATAAGTCATGCAGAATTACAAACATATCCTTCATAAATTCTCCGCGTGTGAAACGATACCCGGTTAAAATGATGTGTTTCCACAACTAAACGCGGGCCGTATATGATGTTTGACACTTTTAAAACAAACAATCGGTCATTTGCTGAGAAGAGTTTCCTCGCTAATCGTCCGGCGCACATCAGTTACACGTTCACATGTGTGCAACAGATCTGCTCGTGTCCCTCTTGGTCAGGAAGCTGCAGGAAATTTGATGAGCAGAGGAAGAGGAGAAGGAGGGACGGGGGGTTTGCTTACATCACTGGAAAATGAAGCGGTGTGAAGCTGTTTAACAATTTCATAATTTCATAAACAGACAAGATAATCCTTTGCAGCTCGAGGTAATCAGGTCACAAATGGAGCGCGCGGTGCATCGTCGAGCGAAAGGAATGTCGGACAAACACAGGCGGGTTTCCATTCCAACTTTCCAGCTGAGCAGAGTCGCTTTCTTTCCTTTCAGCGGTGAAACAGCCTAAAAGGCTCGAGATGCGTCCGAGATCATGACGTGTAATTCAATCAGGGACGGGAGGTGAGCGCGTAGATTTCGCGTCTCTAAATGTGTTTGATGTTGACCGAGAACACGCTGCTTTCATGAAACCAACAGCACCGTTCACATGTGAGCAGGAGATCGTCCGTGTCAGAAGTACTCCCTGTTGTTTGGGGGTGTCGGTGTCTTGGTAGGAATCTTTATTCTGCTACGCGATGATGGCCGTTTTTTTTGCGTTGAGATCGATGCTACATGTATTTGGATGCACGCCACGACAGCGATGAAACGAGCAGCTGCACTCGCTCGCCTGCACGAAGATCCAACTGTAGAAACAAAGCTGCGGCACTTTGGATCCGCGTCCAGCAGCGGTGTGACCGGGACGCACAGGAGACGAGCGGGCAAACGCTGCGGGCCGATGTTTTGCATACTCAAATGTGCACCAGGAAAAAGGAAAATGGCATTTAAACTGCAGCATCGTCATCTGATCAAGCCGGCACTACCACAGATCTGATCTTCAGATAATCGTCTGCTCCTGTTAACCTGGATTTGTGGAAGGGAAACAGGAAACACAGCTCAGCCGCGCTGCAAATATACGTTTATCTTACAGAATATGATGCTTTGCTGTAGATTAAACTACCCGACAGTATATAAATAAGTTAACATGAGCTCCACATTAAACATCTACAAAAATAAATGTCTTTTCAACTCAATTTGGGGTCTCAGGGCTTCAGGAGACTTGGATCACGCTCGGTCAGCTGTTCAGGAGAAGGCTGCACGGCTGTTTTCTTTCTCTCTGTATTAATTTTTGCATGAAGCTATCTTCTAATAAAAGGATCTGAACACTGTTTGCAGTGTTACGGTTTTGCCGTCTGACCTCAGTCACACTTTCACACCAGAAGTCGGCGTCCTAATCGGCGGTGCAGGAGGGGCGGCGGCTCCGCAATCTGCCTGGCGGGTGAAAGTGTTATTTTAAAATACGTCGAGCAGGGCACACAAGGTCCCTCGATTAAAATGGGAAGCAAGACAATGGGAGCTGTGAAACGGGAGATAGCTTTGCTTACCGGTTGCTATAGAAGCAGAGGAAGCAGCGGGAGGCCGCCGTGGCAGGAGCAGAGGTAACCGAGTCGCTCGGGCTGTTTGTGTTGATAATTGCGCAGCTAATCATAACAAGCTATTAATCCAGGACTGCGATATGTATTTCCCGTCCCACCGTGTGTTCAGGGGTTGCTGTGGATATCTGCTGCGTGAATTGCTTTTGCAGAAGCTGACATCCTGACAACAACCCCGGGTCCTTCCCGTTAAAGCACGAGGCGAGCAAATCTCCAAAGAGTCACATAGTGATCTGTTTGACTGCTCTCTGGCAGACGAACACGTCGGGATGAGGAGGAGGAGGAACGCCGGCTGATTAAAGCCACGTTCAGAGCTTTTTTGTGTGTGTGTGTGTGTGGTGATGAAGCGAGCAGCTGGGTGACACAACCATGAAAATTAATCCTCGAGATGGACCCCAATCCACCTGAAGGATTTGCTTAAACGTGCATCTGTTGAGGATTTCAGAACATAAAGTTAAGTGTGTGGATATAAATGGGCTAAACTGTCCCCAGTGTGCTGCTCAGTGCAGCACTGACAGGACGTTTACGCCGCGATGTATAGATTGTTTTTTTTTACAATTTGGACTCCCACGCTGAGGTTACAGTCTGCAGTCAGACAGGAACACAGAGCTTATTACAGCATCCAGAGTTAAATCAACAAGATATATGTTGGCTCAGTTTATGAGAAACGCTTCCCTTAACAGACGGGTGTTTAAGTATTATTAACAATGTCTAAAAGTTTCCTGTTTCCTGCCCCAAATTCTCAATTTTAGCGTAAGCCATTTCATTTTCTTTGCATATTTAGATGCAGTGTGAGACAAAATGTTTGCTCTGATGGAGGATTCTCGTCAGTGGCGTGCACAGACTTTATGAAGGGCAAGGGCAAAAAGAAGGGCACTTTAGCGCACATTTTGGCTCCCAAGAGGGCACTTAAGCGCGCGTTTTGGCTCCCGGGAGGGCACTTTAGCACACGTTTTGGCTCCCAAGAGGGCACTTTAGCGCGCGTTTTGGCTCCCAAGAGGGCACTTTAGCGCATGTTTTGGCTCCCAAGAGGGCACTTTAGCGCACGTTTTGGCTCCCAAGAGGGCACTTTAGCGCATGTTTTGACTCCCAAGAGGGCACTTTAGCGCTTTGTTCAACAATTGGGCCACAAGCAACTGTGCACATCACTGATTCTCTGATACACTGATGTGGATACCGACTGTCTTTGCTACAGAGGTGAGACAGACATGACTGTATAGAGACAGTAGAGTTTTACGATACGTCTAAGCACCTATTCACCTTTTTTTTTTATGTACATTTTCAATTGTGCACAACTAAAGCAGATGCAGTGGATAAATCCTGACATGTGACTGAAGCTTTGGCTCCGCTTGAGACGAAAAACAACAAAAAAAGTCAGCAGAGATAAAAAGATCTGATTTATGCGAGTGGCTGGAACACGTTTCATTTTCGGCCTCGCTCCAGTTTATTTTGGCATTTTTATGATGTTTCTTATTTTTTTCCGGCTCATTTCCAAACACTGTGGATGAGCTACATTGTTTGGCAATACACATTTATTGACAAATAATTTACCTTTGTGCTCGAACTGAAAGAGAGATGAAGCTGTTGCTAAAACGGGACGATGACGTACGACAAGAGTAGAAGACTTACGTTATCCTCCAGACTAGCACAGGAACACAGAGTTTGGAGAAGCCATGAAGGAACTGGCTACGCCTGCCATAATGTTCTAGTGTTTAAGGGGATAAAATAGTAGCGTGGCTCCTTTAAGAAGTCGACAGTGTGATGTAAAGTTGCTCAGTGGCAGGAAATGTATAGTGCAGGTTACAGTTTGACCGTGAATAAACTCGGAAAAGCTCGTCAATACCCGAGAAGAATGTTATATTTGAGTAACTGCTATCTTCATCTATGCTCTTCTTCTTCTTCTTCTTCTTCTTCTGTCGTGGTCAGCTTGAGAATTAGCACTAGCAACCCTTCATCCAGCTCCTGATATTGGCGCAACAACAGTGGAAGGAAAGAAATTCAATAATTTGTTTTGTGGAATATCAGTTTTAAAAATGTTGCTACATTTGGAAACTAAAAAACATGTATGCACAGTTATATGCACTCAGAAAAAAATGGAAACAAGGTCATATGAGTTAAAGAATCAATAATTTAAGAGTGAAACTGTGAGAACTGTCTACAAACCTGACTGCAGCATGTATAAGATGAGTTAGTGGTCACTTTAAATCGTTCCTCTTATCCATACTGGCTGAAGTAATCCCCTCCTAACTTCCTTCCTCCCTTTTGTGTAAAAAATGCATTCAGCAGTTCAACTTTATTGCCAGTCTCATGTGGAAGCCAGCTTCCCCTCTGAATAATGTTTCCCAGAGCACTTAGACTCCAGGTTAATTTAAGGTTAGGCGTATCAGAGGTTATACGGTGGGGTTGAAGGTAACAGGAGAAAAAAGGTCACGGTAAATATCCTGATCTGGCCTTTTGGAGTGAGCTGAAGTCGGGACTGAAGTTGTGCTTCAACCTGAGCTGAGTGTCAAAGTTTCACTAACAGACCCAATTAGGAACTTTCTCTCAGTGAAATGATAAAGATCTCTTGTAAGACTCCACGGCTGCGTTAACGCAACTGGCAGTTGGAGTTACACAAACCTCTGTTCCTGCTCCGACTTAATTGGAGGCAGTCGGAGTTTTTCTGATTAAAACAAAGCCCCGCGCCAGGATTGCTGCTGTTACATCATGAAAGAATTATGCAGCGGAGGAGTCTTTGGAAGGGATTCGGATGGACTTAAAAAGTATGAAATCTCGAGTCTGTTTCACATCGTCGGTAAGACGCGGATAATTAGGATCTATTTCTCTATCTGACGTTACCGACAGCGGTGAAACATGAAGATCTATTCTTCTTTATTGAGCTACTTACAGTCCAGAATGACATTTTTATTGTCATTTAAACACATTCAAATACCGACAGTGAAAGAAAGACACAGAATACATTTAATTTGCAGACTGTTTTTGCATATTTTAGTGGCATTTGTACATTTTTATAAACAGCTGGCACCACATTATCATGCCACACACACACACACACACACACACACACACACACACACAAGCATCCTTTCAGCAACAATGACAACAAGAAATGCCTCAATCCGAATGCGGCCAAGTGCGACTAATACAGGAACACAATAGCACCATCAACAGTAACAACTTTATAAAAGGAAGCGCCGTGATTGGCCGCAGCAAATAGTAAACTGTGTCCCCCCTCCCCCCTTTATTTTATCATCGGAAGTCCCCCCGCTGAGCCTGGTGACAACATGTCCCACCAAGACAAACAAAACGAATCAAAATAAAAGAAGACAAAAAACAAACCCACAAGAAAAAAAAACAAAAAAAAAACCTCTCACAATAACAGTCATTTTTTGGACGTGTTCCCAAAAACTGTTATCAGGCTCCCGGTTTTCACACACTTAAGCTCCAGCCAGCCAGGCCCCGTCACTCGCCATCTTGTCCTGAGTGCTGAGAGGCCCGTGCTTCTGGTTTCCAAAATAAGTCATCAACAGGAGCCTCTCTGTGGGACGAGACAAAAGGAGGCTGATAGGAGCCCAGAGCTCTCACATTATGGCCCCCAAACAGCTGAAGACAACCGCAACAGGCTGAAGCTCTGCTGGACTATAGCGTTTGAATGGGGATGTTGGACTCTTAAAGCGCTTCTAACCATGAAAAAGCCTTTAAATGCTCAGCATCAGGCCAAAACACGAGTACAGTACATTTTGTTCCCAAAAATTACCCCCTCCCTCCCTCCCTCCCTCCGACCGACCCTCCCATCCTCCCCCCCGCTCCCTGACAACATCCACGTACCATCCTCCTCCTGCTCGTGTCATTGGATGTGAAGTAAACTGGTATCAGTGCTGCGTCCGACTGAGGTCACTGGTTTAACTATTTATAGTCTGCTGTGTGCGGCTTTTACAAATGATCCAGGATTATAAATAAAGCGTGCAACAGTTTTTTTTTAAATGCAAAAACATTGTTCCAGACTTTTCTGGCTGGAGTTGTTTAAATTTTTTAATCAAAAAGGATGAATAAACCTTCCAGTCACATCACAGCAGAGCCTTTTATTCTGTTGTAAGAATAAAATATTGGCATTATAGTTTTCTGTAAACTATAGATATATTAACATCTTAATATGTATATTTCTACAATAGGTGTCATATCATGTTCACTTTAAGTTAACGGGTGAGGGAGCATTGTTCGAGACGCCGTTTTAACATTCGTGAGAGTAAAACCACTGACGATTGTTAAGGAGACATAATGTTCCATCCAAATGGGATGTTTTTAACGATACCTTGCGACATCTCCTGCTGTCTTTGAGGAGAAGAAAACAGTCGTTCAAGCCAAAACATGATCGTTTTTGTACCTAAATCCTAGCCAATTAAACCTTGAGAAAGGTGAAGTTGTAACTTATCCAGGGTTTGCAGACACGTACATTGCAAAACCTTTTTCTAGCGACCGGATGGAGACGACAAAAAGTAGAACAGGGAGACAAAATAAGTAAAACCTGAATAGTAAAGCGAAGACAAAAGCCTTTAATTCAGCGGTTAAAAGCAGCTTTAGTGTTTTAAAGTGGAGCAACGACTCAGCGCGCCTCATCTCTTCAGGCAGGGCGCTCCACGGTTAAATGAACACAAGAAAACAATGCACATTCAAAGATTACTTAACAGGAAGTTCCATCACAATTAATATACGTAAGTCTGTTTGGACAACAACAAACTGTACTGACAAAATTGTGTAAAACTTGACATCTATAATACAAATCTCTCTGTCTCAAAAGCTGCTATTTCCTTCTCGCAATACAGCCTGAAATAAAATAGTTATTAACAACAATTGGCAACAAAACACTTTTGAAAGGACGGCTCAAGACTGTGACAGGAAAAGGGGGACAAAGAGATCGAGAGAGAGAGAGAGAGAGGGGGCAACAGGTTGGAACTGAACTCCTGCCATCGCTGAGGACTCAACCTTTTGAACATGAGGTGCACGCTACACCAGCTGAGCTACTGGAAGGTGGATCCCAACTCTGACAAGGCGTCCCTTGGTTACGCCCACTCGGTATATAACTCATTTAAGCCGTCAATAGTTCAAAAAGGTCAGGGTGTACAGTTATGTGTCAATCCGCGCTCATCTTACAGTCTTCATCCCCGTGATAAAACACACGACCTTATTACGTGACTCGTCTGATACCTGATATTCACCGAAGACGGGTGGGTGTACTTAATCTTTAACGTTAGCTTTCCTGTCACGGCAGGGGGGCAGCAACACGTCGAGTCCAAAGCTCTCCTCAGCACATTAAGATGTCAGACTACATGACGTGGATCGACATGATCAGCACTGATGAGCCTGTGAGTGATTTTCTGTCACAACACACCAGATCACAGCTGCCACATCTCCACTGGTTCACCATGTTTTCAAAAGAGTCGTAGTCTCGTTCAGAATCGCATCCAGTTTATCAGTTTATCCAGTTCAGATTGAATCCTAGTTCAAACCCCTCTCATATCGTCTGAATAAGAAAAAGAAATCAGCCTTGGGGAGGTAAAATCTATATATTTTGTTCTTACGTCATATTAAAGCCGAAGAATTTACCGATTCTTGGGAATTAGGGTACAATAACTACTGGTGAGAGACAAAATGCAGCATTTTTACACAAAAAATATTCTCCTATATCTCTACAGACTGTTTTAAAGCAACAATTTGAGAGCTCCAGCCTCTTATTTTGTAAAAAACTACACAGAAGTGTTGAGGAGAGGATGGCCCGTCAATAGAAGACGTACTCGCGCCAAATCGACCAGTTAGCTTCCTTATCTACGTCTTTTTCTTGAAAAAACCCCAAATACTTCAGATAAAACTACAAAAATCACACTTTTCAATTGTTTTTAGGAGTTAAAATCGGCTCATGGGGTTCATTGTTTCCCCTTTCACCATTTTAACTTTGATTCTCTCCAACCTGCAAAGTGTTTTCCACCCAATCAGGCAAAGATGAGCCCATGAAATCACAATCACATCAGTGGGCTTTACAATCTCTACAGTGAACGACATCCTCTGTCTTTAGACCCTCGATCCCAGTGAGGAAAAGCAGGGATGGGAGAAAAAGATGGAAGGATCCTCAGGAGGAGCCACAGAGGAGGGATTCCTCTCCCAGGACGGACCAACAAAATCACAGTTTACAAGTTGCACTGACAGAATATCAAGAAGAAAAGCCTTCAATGTAGATTTACTGGTTGGTTTGGCAAATATACATCTTGTAACCTCTGCTTCCAACATCCACGTCTCTTCCTCGAATCTTTCTCTAAAATCCTGGCAGAGGGAAGCTGAGATGCACCTGTATTTTCTCGCCTCAAGCTCCAAGAGAAGTCTTCTCTTCTCACTCCTCACCTCCTCAAGGTGCATTAAAGGGATTGGACGATCCTCCATGATGGTGGAGGAGGGGGGAACAATCTCTGGGCCATGGGAGCAAGGAAGCACAAGTGGGATGGAAGATGGAAGTTCTGTACGTTGAGTGTAGCTGAAAAGCCTCTTCTTAATGATATCTGACTTGCAATTCGGAGCACAAGAGAAAAGTTGATGGGCCCTTTTTTTTGGAGAGAAGTAGAATTTCATCAACTGTCAGTACATTTAGTTTGGCAGCCAAACGGAAAAAAAAATCTCTTGGAGACAAACAAAGAGGAAGGAGCAGTCAAGACAAGCAGAGTAAAGGCACCTCAGAGAGGAAGCCAGGCACAGCCAGATAGAAAGGAAAGAAGGGGAGAGACGGTGCAGAGTGAAGAGGAACAGCGAGCGCTGAAGAAGTCTCAGGACGGCTGCTTGGAGAGAAAGAGCAGCTCCTCTCACCGAGCGCCTATTTGCTCTGGTACAAATCACTGCTCGGCCCGGCAGGCCCAGAGGGGAAAGCACTTTTCTTCACCTCATCGTCGGGCCTTGGAATCCCGTTCCACTTTTCCAGATGGCTCCGACAGCAGCAGCAGACTGAGCTGGTCCTGCTTCCGTTGACCCGCCCAGTTATCCCATCTGTCCAACCCAAGCAACCCAGTCACTACTGGCTGCAACTGTTTGGGACCGGGAACTTAATCCTGGTCCCTCGCTCGAGACCAATTTGCGAGGTGGTCTGATGGAAATCCCTCACCCCCGATCTCTGGCCCAGGTTCTCCAGTACCCAGCAAATATCCTAATTGATTTATGGTTAACCAAGGAGGGAGACGAGGGGGCTTTCATTTTCTCACTTCTCTGCTGGCCTGGCCGTAGATATAAAGAACAGACCATGTCACAAATCCGCTCTCGTTGCAGTAAAAGTAAACTTACATACAGCTGATAGAAAAATCTTTGTGTAGGCTCCACCTCTGACACATTTACTTCTGGCAGACGGACACGGTGCTCATGACTGCACACTATGTACATTTTACAGGGAAAATGATTGTATAAAAAGTCGACTTGAAGACAAAAGTGGAGCCAATGTGAACACATGCTCGGGCTCGGTAAGTAAGTCAGTGAGTGGCAAGTACCCAGCACAAAAAGACTTTCCATAAGCTTACATTGTGAAAGAAGCAGCTGCAAAACCTTGAATAAAATGTTCTTGGGTGTCACAACCCCCCACAAAATGACTCGTTTGACTCTCATCATTAGATCCATTCAGTCCGATAACATTTGGAAAGTCGAGACGAACCACGTGATTGTATTATTTCAAGTTAGCCGGAGGAGATAGCCAGCTTGACAGGTGGGCGTCTCAGGTGGCCACGCAGAAGATATGCAGAAGAAACAGTCAATTTTATACAAAGACAACAAGAGAAAAGACTCTTTGGTGAACGGGGCTCCATCACTGACATATATCCAGTTCTTCTTATATGTCCAGGGGTTACTCTAGGCCCAAGATAACTCAGTTGGTTGAACAGTGGCGCCCTGGTGGCTCAGTTCATCAAACCAAGAGAGGGCAAAAAGAACAGACATTTGCAGCTTGTGACTCCAAATAGTTTCTCCAAATTCACGCACATCATAGTGAGTTAAAAATCAAATTCAAGCTCCATGAGAATGAGCCTTTACTGCTCTCAGATGGGAGGCAGAAGCACCTTTTGCTGCTCTTTGATTCAGTAACAGAGCATATGTGCTGATCACAGATGTCTGCTTTGATGAAATGGCTACCTGGGATGAAATCAAAGCTTTTCCACCGAGTGAAACTTCTATAAATGCTGCTGCACGATGCCACCGGAGCCTGTAAAGATACGCGGTTCGTTTCGCAACGTCGACTTTTAAATCCACTTTTTCGAACAGAAGGAAGACACCTGTGAGATCAAAACGCACTATCAATTTTCTGATTTTTATATACAGTTTGAGTAGAAAACGTCATAAACGCTGTGAGCCGATTCCAAACATCACTGAAGACTGAACTCCACACACACACACACACACACACACACACACACCGTCTTTGTGTTTTAAGAGGACAATGTGCACAACAACCAAATTCCTCCCGTTTGTGATCGCGGGTGCTGACACAAGTAATAACTGTCTAAGCGACAAGCTACATAAGGCAACCAGTGTGTCACAAATGCTTAATTGAGACATCCCCCGCTCTGCGTGCGAGGACATTTGAGACTATTTATTGAGGCTTGTGGGGCTCTAGGAGCCCTCTCAGTTTCCACCAGCTGAAAAAGGACTTTCCAGCGAGATAGGAGCAGGCTGGAGAGCTCAGCCAACTAAGAGCCTGGTTTTTGGACTCCAGGCCAAAATTTTCCCCAGCTGCTTCTACCAGGCAATATGCAGACCCAGGTGTTCAGGCAAGATTTGAAACCCAAGCCCAGCAGTTTAACTGTTCCACAACCTCCCCCCAATCCCATATCTTCGCTGAGTTTACCCCTCCATAACGCTCATTAGCCCATATCTGTCTTTTTTTTCTTCCCAGGCTGACAAAGTAGTTTTTCAGTTGCATGCCAGTACAATGTCAACCCTCCTCACTTCTTCACATTCCTAAAACTGTTACTGACTTGTATCTGATCAAGATTACATTTTTTCCCCCATATTTTCCATCAGGTACGATTAGTATGGCGGCTAATGTTAGCTAGCTTTAGACATCGTGGGTCTGTTTTCATTGTGTTAAGGCTACACTCCACTGTTTTTTTGGTTTTATGACCCAAGAAAACAAGAACAAAGCACCTCGCCATGAAAAACCACTTTTCTCTAGAAGATCCATTTCAGTACGGTTGTCAAATAAAGCCGTTTTTTACGCAGCAGGCTGTTTTCCTCAACTCTATCCTGACATGTCAGAGTAGGTAAAGCACAGGTGTAAGTAATCCCATTAACGATGGCACAGTTCCATTTAGCTGCTTCAGTTTCGGGGGTCCTGGAACCGTTTGTGCTGGCTCTCCGTCGCACTGTCATGGCTGACTGAGACACTTAACTTTAACGCTGGCTCCATTCTATTTATTAGTAACACCTGTACGCTTCTTACAATGCCAAGTCAAAATGTCTGCTGCGAGGAAAAGTCTGCTGACTCAAGAGAATCTGGGGAAATTTCAACGAGCCATTATCCTATAATAGCCACTTTTCCAATCTATTGATATATACAAAGAACAGATATTGCTCCGCGAAGGCCATTAACTCATAAAAATTGTCAGCAGGGTTTTTTTTGCGTGCCAAAGACTCTTCTGGTTTTGTATTAAAGGTCACTGTGGTGTGTGTGTGTGTGTGTGTGTGTGTGTGTGTGTGTGTGATAGTCGTCTCTGTGTGTGGCTGAAGTCTTGAAGTCGGTCACATGACCACGCTGACGCCCAGCTGAGAGGCCGCCGATGTCTGGTGTTCATCGCCCTTCACCGCCAGGTTGGACACAATATGCACCAGTTTCACCCTTTAACTACTTTCTACTACTACTTTGCACGACCCTTCATCCGTTTGGATACCTGGCAGTCGCAACATATGACTTTGATTTGTAGCACCACTATATTATAGTCATGTATATTGAGGGTGCTCTGGTTCCTGTGAAGACCGGCTGGTTTTGACTTTATTAGTCCAGTGTGTATGTTCACTTTACTATGCCTTCCCTTAAGAATTACCTAAATGTATGTTGGGCCAAAACCAAAATCAGCGTAAGCATTGTAAACATCGTTACATGTTTTGGTGTGTAAACCATTCATGCTTACCAAAAGTTCTGGAATTGGTGCCTAAATACAGCTGCATTGGCTGCAAGGTAATAATTTCTGGCAACTGCGACTGTCAAAGTTATGTTTTTGATAAAATTATTGAAACTATTCCTACAAAGAGACCTTTTTGTTAGATAATAAGATCCTTTTTTGTAACCAGAAGCACAAGTCCGATCTGAAGTCTAACAGGAGATGAGTTGCAGGAAGTCGTATTGGTAATAGAGTCATGGCTGGAGAGGAGTTTGGAGAAAACCGCCAGGAAGAATTTATCCCCGTAGTCTGACTATTTAACAGTTTGACAATCTGAACTGTAACTGCTCACCTTGCAAGGGTTTTAGAGCAAGACTTGTCCGGGAGTCAGACTTTCAGTTTCTGGTTACAACAAGGATCTTAAAACAAAAAGCTCTCCATCTGTAGGAATTGTTTCTGTAATGTTGTCGAACAATCACCTCACGTCAGTCCATCAGTGGCCAAAACAAGCACTTCTCACAACCTGAGTTTGACGGTCAGTGTTGTCTCAAAGGATTGTATATTGAAGTAATCAGCTGAGGCGATCTTCTGGACCGATTTCAAAACATTGGATTAATATCATCATTTACACAGTTGTCCTTTAACAATATCAACTGTGAAATTAAGTCAATAATTTGGACAAATGTGTAAACTAAAACACAGCTATTAGCCAAAGCTAACACTGTACCCTGTCCTGATGGATTAATGCAAACCAATACATTAATTCATGCAGGCAAATTAATTCCAGAGCATGAATAACTAATTAATATATGACACATTCCATCTGGAGTTAGCCGCATGTCGTGTTGGATGAAGAAGGTAGTAAAATGCATGTGTGTGTGTGTGTGTGTGTGAGTGAATGTATGTGTTTGAAGAGGGGATTTGGGTTAATGAGAAAAGTTCACACAAAGTCCAACCTCCCTGATTCCATCTTCAGCTTGTAGCACAAAGACAGGCAGGAGTCCACATGCAGTTGCAGGGAAGAAAGACGAGGTGACAGGTTCAAAAGTTCAGCCACTGCTTTAGACTCACTTTGCATGCCACTACCATTCGGCACACTCTGGTACTTTGGAAATGTCAGGGGGAACCTCATTTACGGCTCTATATCAAGCTCTGGGTGGCAGGAATCTCCACAGTGGAATACCAAAACGGGAATAAGAGGATAGGGGGGCGCCGGGGGGATGTTGCGAAAGAGCGCCCCGTCCCCTTCCTCGTCCTCCTTGATGAATTTGTACAACAGATCCTCGACGTCTCGCTGGAGACAAGTTGTGGCATGGCCCCCTTTTCAGATGCGCTAATCCCTGAATGGTTGTTATCATCACAGGAGATACCATGAAATCAATTCTTTGACCTGCGACCTGTCGATGCGATGGGATATTTAAGTGTCACAACAGGAAAATAAAATCAAATGTACCATTCTCAGAGCAGAGGCTCCACACCAGATCTGTCCGAGCAGGATCAGAAGGGTGAGAAGATGGCCGGCCAGAAGGTATGGCTCACTGGATGTTTCCAACAACAAAAGATAAGAGAAAATATGTCAAATATAAAAGTAAGGTTAATGCTCTTCAAGCACAGCTGACTGAGTTATATAGATTTGCAGGAGAAGCCAAGATTGAATTCTCATCATCGGCGGGGCGGCTGAGGCTCAGGGATCGATGCAGCATCTGTTTTTGGAAGGTCACTGGTTCAGTTCCCCTGGTCTGCATGTCAAAGTGCCCTTGGGCAAGATACTGAACCCCAAACTGCTCCTGATGTCCTGGTCGGCACCTTGCATTGGCAGCCACCACCATCAGTGTTTGCATGTATGAATGACTGTAAGTCGCTTTGGACAAAAGTGTCTGATAGACGTAAATGATGCAACTCAACTGGCATCTTTTGTCTCCCTGACATTGTCGCTCTACCCATGTGTAGTAAACTTTTCAGCAACTTTTCAGCACTTCATTGTGCTGAAAAGTTGTAACTTTTCAGCACTTCATCCTACAGCGAGGCTGTATTTGGGAGACAGTTGGATGAAGCGATGAAGGACAGGGAAGAGAAGAGAACATCCTGAGGTTTCCATTACTGTGCAATTTTAGCAAAAGAGGGTTAGCAACATCAGCGGCTGGCAAATGGACTTTGACGTGTATGTAAAATACAGATGCACTTCAAGTTAAAAGACCCTGATTCGTTAGGAAGGAGGCTTTTTTTAATTGTCCTTCACGAGTAAAAAAAAAATCACATTTGTAATCCAAAGCTTCACACACGTTGGCTGCAATCGAAGCCAAAGTAGATCGAGGAGAAGTTTTCAAGAATAGACACAAAAGTAACACGATATACTTCCAATCTTTGGCTGCCAAAGAAGAAGTCTGCTAAAAATAAAGATATATTCCGCTTTTGGTTTCGTTAAAACGCCCAAGAATCCGAAACATCAATATCAAGATGCATCCAAACTAATAAGCGGCATCCGAAACTTAATATTTCCAAAAAGCTTTCAATTCTTTATTTTTATAACTTGTCAACACTTAATCCCTCCGCAGTATCCAGCCCGCGTGCTTCAAGCCTCTGCAGTCACACATGAGAGAAGATGTGTGATTTAATCCAGGTGTGGACATCTCCATTTGTCTCGGTGTGACTTTGTGAGACTCCATATGTGGTAAAGAATTAGATTTGAGAGATGGAGCGAGGACAGAGAGCGTCCTGAGGTTTCCATTACCGTGAACCTCTCAGCGCCGAGCGGCCTCGCCACGTCATCGGAGCCGCTGCCGTGTGGCGGGTCGGGATCCTTGGCTGGTCTCCGGCCTCCTGACAGCCTGTCTCCGTGCCTGCAGTGGCTCCCTGCCCACCGGTTCACTTTTAATTATCTCTCAAGTCAAACCCGCTCTGAGGAAATCCAGGAGCACAGTATCAAAACCTTCTGGAGGTTTTTATCCCTTAAACCTCTTCTTCTTCACCTTGAATGAGCCGCACAAAGCTGTCCTCATCACATCCCGGTCCTGCTCAGAGTTCAGGATTATGAGACTGTTTAAAATCACATTTATTAATTTTTTTTAAGAAGGTGCGTCGGCACTGAAGTTTCCATTTTTCAGAGCGTCTCAGCTCCGTCAGGTTGGATGGACATTATGTGGCTTTTAAAGAAGAATGTTGGAGTTAAAGTTGTTTTGATTTACGATGTGATACGTAACTTGGCGTTTTTACCGCAGCACTACTGTCAGGGCGCCATGGTCATTAGGCAACCAATTCACTTCAGCCGGTCGAGGCTTGCGACACTCCTCCGTATCTGTCTACTATCAAACTGCGTCAAACAGACAACTCCATCTGTTGTGTTTTATGTGCCGCGCAAGTTCCAACTATGTAGAGTCTGTAGGTGATTAAAAACATCTTGTATCGGGGCAAACGAGTGTGACTTGGGGGCAAAGCTGTGCAAATCTGAGCGGTCTTCACGTCTTTTTCTTTTTACGCGTCTTTGGCTTCGATCTGGGTGATAATGTGAATTCTTGGGGTCGGGATTGATTCCATGAAGAGAGAGAGATGCGAGGAGGAGAGTGTGTTGGTATGAAAATAAGAAAAAAAATGAATGAGGCTAAGCTCTGGATTCAGGCCTGTTGCTCCTGTTGCTCGCTCACTGAGTCATTGATACGTTTCCACTCGGCTCCTAGACACAAACAAAAATTGCGCACATCTTCACTATAATCGGAATAAAAACAAGTCTTAACATGCGAGAGTGAAGAAACAATCTGAAAAGACACAACAGGAGACAGAACACATGAACAACCTTCCAGAGCGGGGAGCCGGTGAACGCCACCAATCGGAGAGCGAAAACACATTAATAATAACTCCCCATATTGTTTTGTTGACAGCGAAAGAGCCCTGAGAAACGAACACTATTTTAAGTGCTTTGGTATGCGGTCGGAAGGCCAATTGGACTGCGTGTGTCATGCGCCGAAATCAAGCAGCTGCAAAATTACAGTAGCGTGCCCTCACCGCAACCGACTGGAGCTGTGCAATTAATCAGAGGTTAACCCCACAGCCCCACAAAACTCGTGCATAATCTCTAATTTACGTACCTCCTTCTCTCTGCATGCACAAACACACACACACGCGCGCACACACACACACAGATTGAGACACCGAAGCCTCAGAACGTAGACACAGACTGGCAGGACTCCCAAAAGCAGACTGTGGGTAAACATGTCTTATAAGTAGATGTCATATGTTCTATAAGTAGATGTCAGCAGGCCGAGGCATCTAATAAAAAAAAATGCGGAGTATGTCATGTGGAAAATAATAACTGGAGGGAGGAGAGCTGGTGCTTTCATGCAGAATTGTTATGAAAGACGCTTCCAGCCACTGATTTACAAATCAGGTGCAGACCGACGAAGCATCCTCTCCCCCGTTTCGACGGTGAGCATCAGCTCCCAACACATCCCACCATTAATCACTCCTAATGGCTTTGTTATCTTTGTCTCGCCTTCCTGTATTCTTAGCCCTCTCGATCTGAAAGCAGGAAACTGCTGGACAACACCCCGTCTCCGCACACACACATAGAGCATCTGCGATTAACATCAGCATGTGTCAAGTGTGCTGTGAGGACACGCGAGAGGTTCCTGTTCAGGTCAGGGTCAAAAAACTGCGCTGGGTGTTAATAAGATAAGCTGATTTAATGAGTCACGCAGAGGAACAAGGATTAATCATCCGGTTGCTCGCATACTACAGTAAAGAAGACAGGGCCGCTGATGTTGCTATGGTGCTGTTGTGGCAGGTATGGTGGCCCTGAAGGTCAAAACACTTCACAAAACACATGTCAAACAACAACAACTGTAAGTAGGAAGTTGTGTTTTCCAAAATCTTGTTGTATTTTTTTCTGAGATTTTTGTTTTCTGTTTTGTTTTGTAAACTGTTGTTTTCTGGAAAATGTTTTCTGTAATGTCTTTTGACCCTCGGGGCCCACCGTACTCACATAACCCAAAACACGTTAATGCTGCAGTGTTTTCTGTAAGGTCGCAGTGTTTTCCTAAAGTGTGGTTGGGTTTTGTGAAATGTTGTGTTTTGACCCTCCAGGCCACCGTAGTCACATAACCTAAAAAACATGTTTTTTTTTACGTCACTGAGATCGTAAACGATAATATGCACAAACTCGCAAATGAGCATCAACATAAATTACAAGACACGTCTTCAGACAAGTTAAGGGATTCCTCCAAAATAAAATCTGTTTTAAAACTGCGTGCTTGAACTGGAAAAACTGTTCAGTATCTTCAGGAGTTACATCCAAACTGGACAATCCTACACCTCACAATTTACAGCCAATGTCCATCCAACGCAGGGGAAAGCGTGTTCTTTATGCAGCGAGCTGGGAGGTAAGAGTGTGGAGGTTGGGGTGATTGATTGGCAAATTAACAGTCTCCGATTTCTTAACCGTAACCACAGTCTTTCAATCATCCCCCCCTGCCTCAAACAAGTCACTCGGTTGCCTAAGTGTATCTTTGCCATAGTTTATTTTGCCAAAACCACAATCCTTCCCCAACCGTAACCATCCTGTGTTTGCCGTGTCAGGATATTAGAGAACGTGACAATTTAGAGAGAGACTATAGCCGCACTCGGTGGCTACACACAGCATGCTAACATACTGACGTGTAGCAGGTATCATGCTGACGGTAGCATGCTAACTTTTCCCAATCAGAGTAGTAAATGTAGTTTTTTTAATTCTGGTGTATTTTTGTAATTAACAAACAAAAAAAAAGTGTACAGGGTAAAACGTGAACTCCACCAACACCCAAGTCATCTGATTTAGCACCCTCAGACCTCTTCCCCAATGTGAAGTGTTCGCCATTTTGACAGTGATGATGATGTCATCCCCGCTGCTGACGACTTTCACTCCACTCCAAGAAACTCACATGCACCACAACAGCTGGACTAAGTGCTGGAGGTGGAGCTGGATGGTGTTAAAAAATAAATGTGCTCTGTTGTCTGAAAAGGACTCTTTCCACCTCAGGCCTTGAACTCACACAGCTGCAGTTGATGTGAAAAGTTCTGCAGCTATTTGGTTATAAAAAGTTCAAATTAAAGTTTTAACCTGATGAGTCGTTACAAACTACCCGAGCCATGGGACATATGTAGGCCCACTGCACAAAAATGGTGGACTGAAAAGTCAAACCATACTGCAGTCCGTAGAGCCATACCATAGTGTACGTACTCCACCTATCGGGTTAAAATAACCAATAAAATTCACTCCATTCACTCATGTTTGTCCTTAACTCTGGTCTCCTTGAACCGTGGTGATGGTGGTATTCTAAGGCCACATCACTTGTGTACAAAATCCCCCGTTCTTCCATAAAAAGCCAATCTCATGTGCCAAATTCCATATAAGCTTCTCCGTTATGCACAGTTTACACTATGACCTCATGTTTTCATCCATAATACTTACGTTGGTTGACTTTACGTTACCACATCAGCACATGATATACTGCTGCCGGATATTGCCGATGGCAGTAAAGATGAAGAGACTGCTGCGTGTGCTAGAACGCCGAATTGTTTCAACAACCTCTGAGTGAGGTTTGCTCGGTGGTATGGCTCCGTTTGTATGCATGGAATGCAGTCCCTCACTTGTCCTTGGAAGTACCCTTGTCTGAGTCAGGGACTCTTAAAAGCAGTTCATTTCAGTTCATCCTGTTGGGAAGAAAATCTTAATCGCTCTTTTTCCTCAAGTTGGTTTCGGTGATGGCCCTTGTTCATTTTAATCTATTGCAAAAGGAAGGAGGAGGCGAAGATCCTTCAGCATCCTGGTCATGGATTAGGTTCTTAGTGGATGACATCATTTTCTGGGGCTTTGCCCTGCTATGCGGCATTGTGCTGCCCTTGGATAAGGGGGAGCTCTGGCAAGGATGCACAAAGTCCACAAACAATATCAGTCTGGAACAGAACGGGCCACCTCTCAAATTTTCCTTTGGGCCCACAGCACAGGACGACTGGCCAACAGGTTGTAAAAGCATTTTGATTTATTTCCCCCAAATGACTTTTCTTCTGAAAATCAAAGAGAGTTTCATGATGTCTTCTTAATAAATATCATTATTCATTGTAATGACAATTTGGTTGCACCTGGATTTCTCATTTTCAAGAGGATTAATGACATATGTGTTCCATTCAAGGACTTTTTTAGTGTTGGAACAGTGAATTTAGAGATGATGCTTTGCAGCACCTGTATGAAACAGCCACTCAGTTTTGATGGGACAACGACTGCTATAATAAAGAGTTACATATTACAACTATCCAGGTATGTGAGACACAGTGTGAGCTGCGTTTCTACCCAAAAGGACCCAGAACCACATGCCTTGATTAGGGTTTGGGCAACACAACTACTTTGTTAGGTTTAGGTAAAGATCATGACTACATAATGGAGTCTTTAGAGGGAAATTCCAGTGCATAACCAGCCCCGACTTGGACTTTTCTCACTTTTTATACTTCTACACTACAGCGCCAAACATAAAAGCGTAGGGCCACTGGCCAGGCTGCTGTATTTGACTGATGGTGTGAGAACGGGCTGAACTCTTAGTCTCAGGAAGTATTGGGTTCCTTCAGCCCATCGTGGGCGCTTCAACCACGATCTTAAAACCTGCGATGATTTGCCAAATCACTTTGCTGACACATGAAACGATGATGACTGTTTTTCATCTCTGCAAGCCCCACCCACCGGATTTCCTGTACTTTTGGAAGGCGTTGCCCCCCAAGCAGGGACTTTTTGATGCCACCTTAACTTAAATTAGATTTCTGAGATAGAAACAAACTACTTCATTCTTAAGGTTCCTTGTCCGTGTGGTGGAAACAGCAGTGTAAGAACAAAGGTGGCTCCATAGTCAGCGCCCTAATGTATCACACCTGCCCTCGGCAAATAAATCATTTTTCGCTGCTGGACACCAAACAGCCAACAAGCACAGAGATCTACTGTCTTCTGGTCTCCGAACCTCGGGGAGGTCAGGGATTCTGCCACAGGAAGAGCACAGTCAGGCTGAATCTGCAACTGCAGGATTAGTTTTAAGCCGTTACTGAGAGCCAGTTGTGCAAAGATTTGTGCGTCTCGCTGTTTGTGTCGCAAGAAGCAGCTAATGAGATAACGCTCCCTTGTGAAATGAACTTTCAACCTGCAGGTGGTTCTGAGTCAGGAGTTTGGCCGAGGTCTGAGCTGTGGGTAGATGACATCATCTCCGAGTTTCATCATGACTTCGTGCCGCTACCGAGCTGTGGGCTGGTACTTTTATAGTGACCCCAAGAAATGTCAACTGTTCATGGATTTTTTAATGTGTTTTGACACAGTTTTGGGACTGTTTGTGCATCGTTCAAATGATCCCTCCTTAAATTACTGACTCTCATGCACGATCCTTCAAGAATGACCTAAAAAGATGGCAGATAAGTCGATGACTGAAAGTCAGCAGAAATAAAGCAGGTGTCTGCTTTGAGAAGAAATCTGTAACCATCCTCCAATCTTTATTTATTTACATTAAAGGATTCATTTTGCTCATGTTGTTCAGAATGGAAGGGTAACGTCAGCAGCCAGGCCTCCACTTCACTCTTCAGACATGTGAAAGTTTACACCCCAGCACTACGTCAGTGGGGTCTCTTATTGAGTTTCACTGCTTCTAATCAGACCCTTTAGTGTTTTTTATGGGCGTTACACACCACGGGGAACAGTAGCTGATGTAATTGTTGACATTGCGATCACTCCAGATAACCTCACTAATAGAATTCATTAAGATAATCGGTAATGAAGCGTAAAATCTTATTTAGCCGAGGGGTAATAAAACTGCACCCGCAAAGAGTTGCGTGTAGACTTTGAGATACGAGAGTCGAGTGTCTTGGAAGATAATTTAATGAGTGAAAGAATTATTTCACAGGATTACAGGATGGAGCTGCAACTCAAGCGCAATGACTCCAGATTGTGAAGTATTCAGACCAAAAAGGAGTGAAAAAAGCAACTTCACTGGGTTTATCACACGCGGTCTACTTTACACAATAAGTCGGGAAAAGACATCTTCACAGTAGCTTCCAAACACCAACCCCTCCTCCACTTCTCAGGAGAGTAAAAAACAGACAAACCAATCAGGTATCTCACCCCAGTTCGGGCCAATAGAAGCATAATCAGAATATACATATTGTTGGTAACGTTTAGTGACCCAATTTTTTCTAACTGACCAACATGACAGCAGAAAAATGCCCCAAAAAGAAACTTTAAGTGGAAAGTTCACTCCTCCTTCTTAAAAAGTTTAAGCAGCCTCACAACAGAAACCCTGTGTGAGCAAGAAAACACAAGTAAAAAAAGCATTTCTCAAACATTAACTGCTCGCACAAAAACGTGTAAATACAAAGACAAACTGAAACAGCTGTCTGACGCAAGTGTCATGGTGTTTATACCAGATGCCAATTTGCAACAACTGTCTGTAGAAGGGATTTAACTAAATAACAAATCAAATAATTAATAATAATTATTTGAAATACCCTCAGAAAATAGATTAAACATAGCTAATGCATTTTTCAGTCCCCAATCCGTCTGCAGCTCTGCGCTGAGGCAGTCCAGACATTTGAAAATGAAACAGCACAGAAAGTCCGGGACATTTTCAGGGCTTGATGGTAAAATGATTGTGAAAATTACAGTCTAAATCCCAATTTTCTCGTCAAAAACTGACGCTTTGGGATGGCGGCTGGCCCGTCCTATAATCCCAAAAGCATCATTATTTGACAAGTTGGTAACGAGACTCAAAAATCAACTTTTTCTTACATCAGTATCAGAATTCCTTTATTATTACCACAAACAGGGAAATGTTTGTGTCACAGCAGCCAAAGGACAGTAATATTACAATTAACAATATAATATAAAAGGTAAGGAGTAGACTCATATGTACATAATGCAATTTGCATCTACCTTGTAAGCAGTTTGTATTGTTCTCTAATACATATATATATCTGATTTTTAGGTACATTTCTTATATTGGTATATGTCTCATGCTGTGTGTGTGTGTGTGTGTGCGTGTGTGTGTGTGTGTGTGGCTCTCAGCTCTGCTCACCTGCCTGCAATCAGATCGTTATCCGTCCCAGTGCACTCACCTGCCTCCCATCAGCTAATCACCTCCTCTGGTATATAAACCCCGGCTCCGGTTCAGCTCTGATTTGGATCATCGTCTCAGTTCAGGCCTGCCTGATACTCTCACCAATTATTACCCCAACTGCTCAGTTTCAAGTTCCCCCCTTTTCCTTCAGATCAGAGGTATAATAAGCATCAGTCATCAGCTGTTCACATTTATATAAACAGACGTGGCTGCAACACTAAAATGCATCAAATTGGCAAGAACAATGTAACATTAGCTGCCTGGTTAGCTACCTGTAGCCCTGTAGCGAGTGTTTCATACTTGTTAAAGAAAAAAAAGGACCATAACACTTTAAAATCAACAGGCAGCCCTCATACTAAGTTGAAATGTGCCTCTGAAAAACCTCTGTCTGGAGGACCATGTAGCCCTTCGTCCTGTCACCGTATCCCAGCATGAGTTGGGACAACCAGCCCCTCGATGTGACGCACAAGATGCATCATCATGTCGATCCCAGCAAATACAGAATTCCTAGCAGTGGTTGTAATTATTCATGAGCACCGCACATGTTTAAAAAGAACGAGGATAGAAAGCAAAGTTAATCAAAAATCAATTTGCTGTCATAATTTAAAAATAAACTGAAGGAAATGAAGGTTTAATGTTGGATATCTAATTAAAGTGGGAGCCTGCACGCTGGGAAAGTGCAAAAACTCAAAAGGAGCCAATTCAAACCTCAACACTTGTGGTTAAAAACATCTGTATTTGTTTGCTTACGGCTGCTATTTATAACCATTTATTTGATAGGGGCCAGTATATTTAAGGATTTATATTTGGTCAATTCTGGATTAATCTGTGTTTTGGAAAACACATTGTGGCTCTGAACCTCGTCCAAACATGGGAGGGGAATTCTGGAATCGTAATTGCATGTGTGCCGTGCCTGACCAAACACATAAGAACTCACATAAATTTCAAAATTGAGGCCTAACACATGGCAGATGATGAACTCCCACTTCCAAATCTGACTTCATTAACAAATGATGGTCGTGTTTGATTCCAGGCAGGAACGCGACGACTCGACTTCCAGGCTGCTGCGTTTTTTTTTTGGGGGGGGGTTAAAATGGCTCTCGGGGGATTGGAACGCAGCCCGTGAGACACACAGGTTCAAGTCGAGACCGCGGAGTGGTGTGGAGGGAGCGGGGGAAGGGAAGAACCGAGATCTCAAGTGTGCATGTGCATCTCTGTTTGTGTAAAGTGTGAGACACAGAAGTGTGTGTCTGCCTGTGTGCACATGTTTTCGTGTGTTCGAGATGAAGATAGCGGGAGCAGACGGCGTTCAAACTGAGGCACAAGAGGTCACAGATGTGAGCGGAGAAAGTGCACATTCAGCTTTTCCCAGGGAGGGGGATGAGCGGTGAGCCGGTCGGAGGGGTTGGGGAGATGCAGGTGGTGCTGCTGAACGTGCCGGTAAGCAGCAAACCTGACAAGTCTAATCAGGTCTTATCTGGCTCCGCTACAATTTCATGGCTGTTTGAAGCAAGTGGGCCATGTTCCTCAGATCTTTTTGGTCGAGGATTTTTATCGAGGCATCTTGAAGTTATGTGGAGAGAGAAAAAAGGGTTCTTTGGGGTGATGGTGGAGTGTGCAAGAGATATCATTTCTGTGTTGATGACTGAAACTCCTTAAAGAACAGTATCTTTAAAAAAAAAAAAAGGGGGTGGAGGTAACACTGATAAAGTTGCCTTATAAGGTCCATTATTTTTAATCTCTTTCAGACTCTTGCCTATAATCAGCAGTGCAGTTTCATTGTGTCTGCGTGTTTCTCTCCACTCTTTACTGCAGTGAAAAGTGTTCGGCAGCAGGAATCGGGGTAAAAACTGTAAACACATCTCTTACTTTGGAAAAAAAAAATAGTTTTTGGCTGTGGTCAGGTTTTGAGAAATGTAATTAACTTCAAGGACACCATCATTTCAGTCGGGCTTTTTCACATTTCCAGCCTGCGGATAAGAATGTGGGTGGAAGGGCTTCGTGTCAATATCCGATGTATAACAGGCCACGTGAACTTCTAGAAGAAAAAAAAATGTGCATGTGTGAGGGTTTGTGTTTGGGTTAACGATGAGCAAGGCCAACCACCTGTTCCATTCCCAAAATATAAGAATAAGGACAAGATTCCCACTCAGATTTAAGCAGCGTTCATTGGAAGTTTGTTTGTGTCCACTAGGGGGGCCAGCCCAGTCTTATCCACGATCAGCTGGAGTGTCAGGAGCAAAGGATGGACGTAGTATAAACTGCCATAAAGAGCACATTGGGAGGATGTCAGGGTTGTTTGGGTGGTTTCACAAAGTTGACCAGGTTTTCAGTCCTAAAGGTAACCAAGAAGTTTTGTTGCTTTTTATTTTGAAAGTCTAACCGGATGTTTGTTCAGCTAACTTGAAGACGGAGCTAGACGGATGTAAGCTAGGCAAACATCCAGGAAACACAGCAGACTTTTAGCTCTGTTTTGGGCTCCACCAATTTGGTGATGGGCAGGTAGCCTCGGGTACAAGTGCAGTTTGGGGCTGTGAAGAGTTTTTTGGGGATCGCGACGTGCACTGGAGCAAAAAGCCCCTCTTTTTTCCCCCCATCTAAAATCTTTAAAAGGAGTGGCTGGTTAATGGTGAATACATTTTCAAAAACGTAAGGCAATATAAAAGCACATGAACAGCATTTTAGAAAAGTCGAATGAACGGAGGATAAAAATAAGCAGATGTGATGTCCATATGTGTCTAAAGCTGCTTTCCAATGAGTCAAAAGTTCATTCTGTGATAAATTGTGTGCGTCTCTGTCGAACAAGGCCAATATTCCAAATGTTTTCCTTTTTGCTAGCGAGGACCAGAGCTCGTGAAGCCCTACATGATGGACAGCTTTGCTACCGATCGACATAAATCAAAAAGAAGTGTTAACTTTATCTCTAGCTCTGTAACACCAATAGAAATCCCCTTCAACACCAGTGTTGAAATAACTAATCCTGGCTTTCAATTTATTGTTTTTCTAACCGCTGCAAGAAAATCTTCAAGTAGCACAATGTGTAATTCTGTGTGTATTTGTTTTCTCAAACCAATTTGAACCTCCAACTGACAAATTCTTGGAAAACGAGCCCGCTCCGTCTGATTCCTGGTAAAGTACAGTCACTAAAGGGTCATAGCAACAACCGGAGCAACCATCTGCATTGTGTTCTTGACTGAGTGCTCAAGAAGACGTGAGCGATGGGGTTCTGCGTGTTTGCTTTCTTTAACTTGATTTGACCACGCTGGATTATTGTTGAGGTTTTGCATGGTCATTTTTCAAGTCGAGCGTGCACATAAACTGACCCCGACAACACGAACCGCTCGACTTCGACTGTTCGAGGGCCTTCTTTTTTTTTTCAAATTTTGTCTGACAGACCACTTTCATATCTTGAGGTCAGCGCAATAAATATTACACACGTTCAGATACTCCCTAAACTTCAACAAACCAGACGGGGAATTAATTGTCTGCTTGTGCAACACCAGCCTGGCAATAAAGTAGTGCGTCTCTGATGAGTGCATAAGTGAGCGCATAAGTCCTCTGCTCATGTGTTTGCACTAAAATTTCACGACCCTGCCTCCCCCGTGTAATCTTCCGACAACCTTCTGACATCCTCGATGAAAAGTTCACGCGGGAATGTATGTGAACTCCAAGACATATTTTTCATTGCTGCCTGCTGCAAGAGGGACTCGTAACCACACCCAAATCTATAATGCTGTAAATGCTACGTCCTAGAAAACCAAGTGCAGTGGAGGTGGAAGCAACAGGTTCTTCTCAAGCGCTGCATTGGGCTCCTTTTTTTTTTTTTTTTTTTGGGGGAAAATATTTCAGCAATCTAGTCGTATTTCACGACATGTCAAATAATGAATGTGCATACAATGTAGCTGAGGGCTCACAGGAGGATCACAGAAAAGGTGCGCAGTGTTCTTGGCGAAATCCAGCCCTTTTAAAAACAAATACCTTCCTCACTGTGCATGTTCTGCCAAAGGGAGGTCAACTGTAACATCACAAATCAGCCATTGAAGGAACAACAGCCTCGACGTTGGATCTAGCATTATAAACACACACATAAAACTGACAGATTGTTTGTTCCACCTTTTTAATCATAGAGAATTAAAAAAACAACAAAAAAAACTGCATTATCGAGATAACAGATTAAAGTGCTTTTGCGTTTTTAAGTCTGAACGAGCGCTTGGAGATTTCTTACCGGTATGTGTAGGAGTTGCAAACACAGAAACAGGAACAGTTTTTGGCTGTGGGGGGATTTTTGTGTGTCCGGGGAGTGAACAGGAAGTCTTCAGATGAACCAAAAGACACGTTGTACTCAGGTTGCACACCTCTGAATCTCGGATGCGCAGGCTCTTGATCAGCTCGGCTAGCAAAGGACTTTACTGAGCATGCTCTATGGGCCCAAATGTGCAGAAGCATGAGTAAGCAACAGAGAGGCTTTTTTTGTTGTTGTTGTTGTATGTTATACATTCAGTGAACTAGTTTCATTGCAGAGAATGAGGCGTCATGTTCTAACAGGGCATTCAGTCATCCTCTATACATCCAAGGGTGTGGGGGTTGATTGGCAGGCAACTTGAAGAAAGCCAAGATGTTATCTCTTTGCTCATCATCATTAAAAGGTTAAATACTCGTAGCGACGCCTACCACGGCTTCTGCGTCGACTTACGGAAGCCAAGAACGCTTGCGTATCAGGTTATTCTAGATGTGCTTCCCAGGCCAGGTTAAGTATTCAGGATAATCCCTCCAGCGATTTCTAGATCTGCCCTGGGGTGTCGTCCCAGTTGGTCATGCCAAGGAAACCTCCAAAGTGAGGAACCCAGCAGGCATCCTAAGCTGAAGGTCAAACCACCTTATGTCCGAGCTCCTCACCCCTACTGGTAAGCCATCCTACGGAAGAAACACATTTTGGTCACTTGTTCGTGCAATCGCATTCTTTCGGTCATGACCAAAAGCTCACGACAAGGTGAGGATGGACCCTAGAATGCCTGGTAACCTCAGCTGCTGAGTCTGCTGCCGCACAGGCATTCCTGGTAGAGCTTAAGATGTCAGATCAACAAAGGCGAAAGCTGCATATACAAAATGTGTCGGATACACAGTCGGATCAGTCCTGTTTGATTTATTAACCAATTATCTCAAGAAAGCAACAGTCACTGTCTTGTTATCTTGAGAAATGTGACATAATTTCCTCCGTAACAGGATCAGAAGAAATTAATTTTGGTAACTCGATGGTGGGAATAATAACTCCTGATCTTGAGATTACAGCAATGTTCTTGGCTTCCATACCGATTGTTTAGGGAAAGAAAATTAGCTAACATAAACATGATGTGAGACAAACTGGATACACGTTGCTAATTGTTTAACATACAAGCTTGACAGTGAGAGAGAGAGAGCGAGCTGCATTTCCTCAGTCTGAGCTCATGACTTATTAACTAACAAAAATATCTGCTATGGGAGAGAAACATTATATAAGCACTGTGTTGGTGGTCTTTTTAAATAAAGGTTTGTGTGATCTTAAACCTCCAACAATCAACACTGTTTATGACGGTGACATCATTACATAACAAGCTAACGGAAGTCATTTATTAATCCCAGAAAAACCTCAAGATATCCAGAAAATGGATGGGACACAGTTTTACAAGGCAGCGGCGGGGAGGGCTGAAGAGAGCCTGTTAAAATGTGACTCGTCCAGATAAGTAATTGCTGCAGATTTTGCCAAAGACATAACATCATAAAAACAGCATCCATCTTAAACTGACTTGGCACACTCAACTTCCCTAATGTGAACAACATGAAAAAAGTCAAATCTGTGTCTTCAGCGCTTTTAATACGTCGACCAGGTGGTCTGAGTCAGGGTAATAAATAGATGTGTTGCATTGTGTTTGACAAAATCCCACTCGGTGCACAAGTCGGTGAACAGCGTTTGTATCTTTTAAAACCAAAGTTGGACAGCTTTTAATAAATGATCACCAGCGTAATTCAGTATAAATCAAATGACCCAATGGTCAATTAACTACTTGTATAATAAATATTACACATAAGAGGATGATGAGGTTTCTGAAGTTTGATCCAACCACTCAGAAAAGCCAATCATCGTCAACAATATCACGAGAACTGTGATTGGCTTTTTCTTTTTTCTCCCCCATATAAATAAAACTTTCCACATGTATAAATATTTAACTGGCTTGTGTTCACATGTGGATATACTAATACAGACCAATTCAACAAACAGATTAACAAAAATGACAAATGCATAATTTTTAGATTTAAAGTTGAGTACCAATCCCGTGTTACCATGAATACTTTCCCCCCTAAAATCTAACTATGTATTGAAACACATCACAATTAAATGGCCGTTACAGTTTTTGCGTGCCAGAATATTTTTGGGCTGATGTCCAGGCATTTCATTAAAAATGTACACTCTTATGTCAAAGGCTAGATCAACCACGCACAGCAGGCCTCAACCCCGCTTCCCCCGGACCTCCTGCGTCGTAGAACGCTTCGATATCACTGTGTAACAATTAGTTTGTAGTAATTGGATTAATTGTACCTTCCTTGGGAATATGTACTACTAAAGCACATATTCAGCTGACAGAATGGCCTTCAGGTGGCTGTTTTATTACACTACCTTGTGGACTCGAGCCAAAATATAGGTTTAGTGTCTTTATTATTTTAGCTGATTCTGTGCTCACATGGTGCATGTTCCCCAATTAATGGAATTAATTAGATTATCACACTGAAAATCTGGAGTTGTGTCCTATAGGGACCCAGCAGCTCATTATTGCCCCGGGAAGCCCAGCGGGTTATTCCGGCCATGCTTAGATTATCATAGTATGCAACACCCCCGAGTCCAGAGATGATGGGACGCTGTGTCAAACAGCTGTCAGCAAAGAATTGCATTCAGAGTGTTCAGAGCCCATGTAGCATTATCCTTCATGCAGTCCTGAGTTTCATAATATGGTGAACCTCGCCCAATCCTTGCTTGTAGCCAGCATGAAAGTCGCTGCTGGCATCAAAGTCAGAAAGCTTTATTTATGATACTTCTTACTTTATGTCAGAAGGAAACCGCTGTGTGGTTTTAGACCCACACTCTGTCTTCCTCCAGGCTGTGGCTGTCTGAGGACTCGACCTACAAACATTAAATATATTGTCTTTGTACAGTTTTTAATTGAGTTTGTCAAACACATCCTCATAGCGAATCACCTGAACGGGTCGACTGCGAGTGACTCCCAAAGTGGTGTTGCAGTGACAGGTGAACGTGAACCGTTGTCGTATGTCGCTCTTTGGTTAGGTTTAGGAAAAGATTGTGTTTGGGGGCTAAAATACTACGTTAAGATATGTACATAGCAACAAGTAAGTTACGTAATGGACACTGGACGCAACATGCGGTCTCCTTCTCCATATTCAGACTTTTGTTGGTCCTTACACAACTCCCCAGGAGGAGCGCCAGGCTACGACGCTTACGTTTGTTGAAGCCAAGACGTACTAGGGCTCAAAAATACTTTTTCCCGTAAGCTTAAATTGTGAAGAAGCGCCTGTACAATGGAGGCTAAATTTTGAGCTTGTTTTATCATAGCTTGAGTCATTTGTTCTGATAACATTTTAAACCTTATTTTTAATTACTTCCCGTTCAGTTTAGCCGGAGGTTGGTGACCTTGATTTGGAGGAAGGAACTCTTTGGGCCCCACAACACGGAAAGTCCAGGAAATGTTACCTGTATGGTTGTTTCCATAAGGACAGGCAGGGTTACCAAGTTATCAGTTTTATTGTTTTACACAACGTCCCAATGTTTTTTTTGTTATTTTTGGACTTTATGCTGAACAAAACACAAAACCACACTCGTATTCACACAAACTACTCGGCTCTTGCCAACAACAACAGCAGCTGGACGACGGACACCAGTTCTTACTTGTGCAGCTTTTGCCCTGTCACAGAGCAATCAAAGTAAATACAATTAGGATGCATGAACTAATTTGGCTCATTAAGGAGGTAGAACTGTGGGCTGAGACGTGTCATACACTTGGCCTGACGAGCAGATTACACAATGTGTTTCTTTTGTGTCTTTGGCGCGCCGGTCCTCCTGCTGCACTTGACAAGATGGATGGAACTTCGTTTAAGACGTTTTAAATCTGTACTATGACTCCCACAAACATCTCCTGGTAATTAATCTAGCTCGCAGCTGCTGGTACAGGCATTGGGAACAATGAATTTCTGCACTAAATACAGTGGAGCTTTAGCTTCCTCCACTTTCAGATCTACCTCTCCTGGCTCCTGCTACCCGACATATTGATGTATATGGATCGTCTTACCCTGGGCTCTGCTGGATCATTGCTCTCCTCTGTTTCACTATCTCCTTTATATCTTTATTTCTGTAAAGTCTGATGCCTCCTCTCTCTGATGTTCTCTGTTTTACTGCGTATTATCTCGTGTGGCCGGCCCTCCTCCAGGTCACCAGGGTGGAGAGGAGGTCGTGTGGCTCGTCCTGCTCGGTCGTCCTCCTGGATCCACAGTCTTTACATATATTATCATTTGTATCAGATATTCTGTCAATGCATCTTGTAAACTGTGATTTTGTTGTTCTGTTCTGTACATGCGACATCTATTACACGTCTGTCCGTCCTGGGAGAGTGATCCCTCCCCTGTGGCTCCTCCCGAGGTTTCTGCCATCTTTTTTCCCTCGACTCGGAACGTTTTTTCTCACTTGAATCGAGGGCCTGAGGACAGATTGCAAAGCCCATTGAGGCAATGTGATTGTGATTTTGGGCCGTATAAATACAACTGATTTGATTTGAGCCTCCAGCAGAGAGAGACATATTTCCGCTGCAGTCGATCTGAAGAGAAACCTCCTTTCGTTGGTTGAAGACGGATACGAGAAAGATGGATGAACTGTCTTATTTACTTTGATTTACTGTCATTTCTCATCATCTTCGGACATCGCTTCTACAAACCCCCTCCCCTCCAAAAAAACATTTGTTAATATCCGGAGCCAAAAATCTGTTGCGTGTCCTGTCACATCAGCAGGTCTCTGAAGGATCCGATGATGGATGGGAGCGAACAGCGGAAAAGGGCAAAGCGGTTCACGCCGCAGTCTGTTTCTAGTAAAAAGCTTCACGAGCGTGTCCTCTCCCTCACTGATGTGATGTCAAGTGACTCAACGCGCAAAAAAACGACAATCGATCATGTGACACCTGCGGAAGGAAGCGGCCTCAAACGCTGACAGGCTGATAAATAAGGCAAAAAAAGAACCGGGAGAAGTCACAGTGGAGATTGATGCTACGCAGATTACATTTTATGACCGATCAGGGGGGAAATATCGTTCGGGTTCTTCGTTCTGAGAAAAAAAAAAAAGAAGCCCAATAAAATGAGCCACATCTGTCGTTCTGTGTTATGACAGCATTGTGTTACATGAACATCTGGGGGGGGGAAATGAAAACAAAGCAGCGGCTCGAGAGATGAAAATAAATCGTTTCATTCAAACATAAACA
Organism: Sparus aurata; assembly: GCF_900880675.1. Lineage (NCBI taxonomy): Eukaryota > Metazoa > Chordata > Actinopteri > Spariformes > Sparidae > Sparus > Sparus aurata. The sequence continues at coordinate 30,633,137 of NC_044195.1, read as the reverse complement.
TCTCAGATTAAAAAGGAATCGCGTTCTGAACCTTTTGTGCAGAGGTCTGTCACCACTCCTTTATTACAGGGCTGTTTGAATACAGCTCGAACATCTGATCCGGGATCAGCTTTCTGTTAGCAGCGGTCATGAAGAAGTGACGGCAAATGTTTTAAACCACAGACGAATGTCGTCGTTATCTGTTACAGTTACAGAATAATGTTATCAAATTAAAAAATCATGATGCTGGTTACTGGGGGAGACGTCCAAATATATATTTTAACAAATCTTACAGGTAGTTTTTTTTTTTTTTTTTTCAGCAGCTCTCCGGTCATCTCCCTCCAGCCAACTGGCACCTGATTTAAGGTTTTTGGAGTAAAAGGAGATGATACAGTATAAATAAATCTTTATATCTACTTAATGAATCAGCAATTAGTCGGTTTAAATGCAAGATACGAGTGAAAATACGAACAGGGAGTCGGGCCTTCTCCTTTTTTCATAATTCTGGACAGCGCAGGTCAACGAAGCTGTTCGGGCTTTAATAAACTTGTTAGAAAAGTAATATAATGTTAATAAAATGGAATACATGTGTAAAATGAACGTGAAAATAGATGTTAATAGGGTAATCATTAAAAAAAAAAGTGCTGGTTGGGTTTTGCCAGACAGGAATGCCTCGCTGGATGAATTTCAAGAACTTCTCCTGTTTTTTGAGCTGGTAATGTTCAAAAGCTTCCCATGTGTGTCTAAGTCTCATTCCAAATGAGTGGGAAGCTTTATATTAACACAGAAGGGTGGATCAGAAGGCCTGCATAGCCATTCTCTCACCACACAGCAATTCAGACACATTAATGTGTAACAACACATCAATGTGTGACTTAAGTCTAATGGTGGAAAAGCCCTGAAGGAGTCCAGTGAGTCTGAACACGGTCCCCAGTTAACAGTGGTGGATGACATGCAGAATATTTGACTTTGTTGCTCCCCTGCTGCCCCGGAGCTTTGTGTCCTCCCTCAGTGAGAGCTTGTTAATTCTTGCAGGCTGGTTCCACATTGCCACACCATCAGTCCAACACAAAAACACTGAGGCATTGTTCGATCTAAGGGACATTACGGGAGTCTGTGTGTGTGTGTGTGGGCTAGTTCGCTAACTCGGCCCGCTACCCTCGCTTTCCTAACATTTACAAATTATTAGCAACTTCTTTCTTTTTTTTTTTTTTTTTTTACAAGCAGACCTCTCTGGCTTCATTAGTCTATTGTGTTGAAAAGACACGCAACGCGATGACGTTGGCTGGTCAAGGTGTAGCCATGGCGTTTGCCAGGTGCTTTGTCAGGCTCCGTTGCCACATTGTGGTGGCCATAAACGTCAGACAATGGCGCTGTTTGAGTCACATCCCGAGAACTGTAAACCTATGAATCACTGTGGCTTTTTCTTGTTCTTCGAGGCGTTGTTCGGGTTCAAGGAATTTAGGCCGTGGCAGCTCCGTTTTCTCACAAAAGCTGACGCTTCAGATTAGCTCTGCATTACCATTCGTGCTCATCACAATGCCGCCCCTCGTCATTGCTTGATAATGGGGAATCTTGTCTCCACCTGTTTATCTTTGCTCCATCACTTGATCTGCTCTCAGTCTGGTATGCACAGTAAGTCGTTTTTGCATACAGCGCGCCAGGCGAGGACGATGCCAAGACTAATTCACACTCAAAGATTTCGGCTCTAAATCTTATTTGCTTGCTTGTTATTCTAATGACACGTTTATGCCGTTTTGGCTTCTTTACAAGGACTTGCCGTCCCCTCTGAAGCAAAGGAATGAATTAGTCACACATACATTTATAAGCGCACACCATACATACACATGATCCAAACTAATGTCTAATTTCAATTGTTCATATGTGTTGCACATGTTCTCACTCAACCAGTTGGGTCCTACCAAAAGAAACACACTGATACCATCACAGACTGCACAGAAGCCAATGAAAATCCAACTAACAAGTCTTACCTGTGTGTCCAAAGCCTGATGTAAGCTCAGAGCGCCATTATTGTCCAAAAACATCCATGAATAACTTCTTCTAAAACTTTATAGAGCATTTTTATAAACCTATTTACATGTTTGTGACCTCCTTTTTTTTTAAAGACTTTGCAAAGACAGCCAAACATCAAGTGCATCAACACAAAACACTACTTAGCAAGCAAGCTAATATCAGCCTACAGGTCGGTCTCTCTTTTTCTCTTCCTTGTTCAGTCCATCAGCTTCTTCTTCAGTCTCTTCCCCTTTGTCAGAACCTCTGTGGAGGCCGGTCAGCGTGGTTCTGATGCGTGCAGAACCACATTGGGCGGCGGTGCTTCAAGCAGAGTCGGCTAACAAAGCTAGCTGGTAGCTACAGTGCACAGCTGTTCAGTTAATTTAATTTATAAAAGTTTTTTCCAGCTGGAGCAGCTCTGGACCATACTCTTAATAAAACAATTAATTAATTAACGAAAACCCAATATTTCCCCTAAGGAACAAGGACTTGGCAAGAGCGCCAAGAAAACCCCATCTTAATTACATGTTGCATTCAGGAAACACTGTAAATCACAGATGACATCAGAAGGAAAACACCAAAGTCATATTTTGGAAGTGGAAGTATAAAGTTGTTTAAAAAAAAGAAGGGAATATTAAGTCAAGAAAAACCCCAAAATTGTATTTAAATTCAGCATTTAAATAAAATGACTGAGCCCGTCATGTTAAATATGCATCTGTGTTTCTATCTCATTAAGAATAAGCAGACACCATCGCAGATAACTGCACAGAAGCGGCCCTTCACTCTGAACGGACTCGCGGTGAACCTAAATATCTACAGAACAGGCTCGTGACCAAGTGTTTACCGCAGAGAATACCCAGAGCTGGAGGGCTACAGCAGGAGGCCCGGGCAGAAATGTTGGCAGTGGAATCACAACACGCACAATGGAAGCTTCTTTTTATGTGCAACTCCCATTTTTTTTTTTTTTTTTTTTTTGTGTGTGTGTATATATATTTCTTCGGTATCGATCCAAAGTGAGCACACTGCGATTCTCTCAGTCCGGGTCCGCTCGCACATTTTCATATTTATGCTTGGGCGCAGTCCGCTCTGCATGAGTTGAAACACAGACCTACGCAGACAATATAAGTGTTTCAAGTGGCTGCCAGCGCTCGAGGAGTAATGGCTGAGATGACATGGTGTGACAGGTCTTCTCTTCTTTATTGCCAGGATTTATCCCTCTAATAGTTTTTTGTGTGATTGCTGCGGACTGAGCTAAAACACATTTGATCAATCCCTCAAGGGAAATGATGGGACTTGGCCGTAATTCACGGAAGAGGAGGAGGAGGAGGAGGAGGAGGATGCCCAGCTTGACTTCAGAGGAAGGACGACGTGGTTTCTCGGCCCGCTTCGACGGGATGCAGACGCATGCGCTCCTAAAACAATACCGAGGAGCAGCCAGCTTCATTTACCGTGACGAAGAAAAACACAGCTCTCTCTCGGCGGCTCTGCTGGGTGAGCGCTCTGCAGAGAATGCCGTAGTACATATTTCCACTCAGTGTTTCCCATTACCACTGCGGATGACTAACGCTGGTACGAGGGTGTCAGTTTTGTCATCAGCTTTGTCTCCATCGTGTCCAAATCTTAACATTCCTGTCAGCCGACATCTGTCTCTTTTTTGTTTTTCACTCTATCATCGTGTTTTCGTGTTCGTTCCCCGTCTGCTTCATCTCCTGTACAGAGTCTGCGCTCGTCATCACACCCAGAGGGAGTATCGGGCTTCTATCCTCATTGAGGTGTAACTTCTCCCTGAACCGAGAGGATCCTGCTTCCGTCAGTCGGAAACAATACTGTCAGAATCATAAACAAAGGAGCCATTAGCAGAGCTGTTGTTGTAAAGCGAGCGAGGCCGCGGATGACGGTAGAATTAGTTGACGGCACTGTTTTTCTCTGCATTCCTTTGACCCGTAGCTCAGAAATTGTAGTTTTATGTGATTTGGAAAACATCCATCCGTCACTGAGATGTTACAGCTTCATCGTTCACGTCTGCCTTGTTCACTAATAACTCTCCAACCCCGGTCCACAGGCCAATGGGAACATGATGCTCCAGGAGTGAGAGCTTCAGGTGGTGAAAAGCTTTTACACAGAATCTTTCTACCATTGTAGATGCTGTGAAAGATAAATTCTGGATATTTTCTGGCTGCAAAAAGGTTCAAACGTATTCCTCAGAGGGCCGAAACTGAAACTATCGTATTGTTTTCTATCGCGTTAATAGTGCTCGGATACCCAGGAGCTGACAGGCCTGCAAAAAAGTGACCTCACCTGCTGAGCTCTGGATTATAAAAATAATATTTAGGGATCCTCCAAACAAACTGCAGTCGCCAGATCGAGGTCTGGTACAAGTGAGGCTGCAACAGTCTTCTTGTGTTGGGATTTACTGGAAGTCGACCTTTGCAGTTGTTTAGGAACGAGAATGTGTTGAGCGGCGGTCTTCACGTTTAGGGTTATTGGGGCAGCAAAGCTGTGGACCATGATGCAAGATGTACTACAGAACAGAGGTGACTGTTCAGAGATGGCTGGTTTAATTGAAAGCATTCAGTCTCTTTGTCCTGATTTGCTGTTTTCACAAATCATTCATCGCTTGAACAACCAGAAAAATGATTCTTTTCAACATTTAGCTGGAAGGACCTCCTCACCAATGCATATGTAACTACGCTATACATAAGTGGTGACTATTTTCTATCATATCCTTCTTACCCGAGTCAGGTGAGGTTCAAAGGTGGGGAAGAGGTCTGAGTAGAAAAGGTTTTCCAACTAAATGTTTGACGTGTGAGATAAAATCTTGGTTTAAATGTATCTCCATCAGATTAGAAGAAATGAGGTCATGAAGGTACGTTGGCACACTTGGCTGTCGGATCGGAAGAGCGTTCAGCTGCAGTGCTCTTGGCTTCGGTTCATCAGACACGTTTGGCTGTTTTTGTGAATGGGAAGCCAGTGAGGGATGACAATTTTGTTATGTTAATTCTGGACTCTGTGCTCCGTGTTCGTTACGCGCTCTCACCCGTTTCACCATCCGGACTCGATAAAAATGGTTGCCAGGAAGCTCATTTTCTTGACCAATGACGATTCTTTGTTTCAGCGTACTATTGTCGCCTGTCACAAAGAAATGTACGTGTAAGCAACAGTTGACTATCCATAAAATAGCTTCTGATGGAATCTGAATTTTATAGTCATGCTAGAATAACCAATATTTTCTATTCAAATAAACCCATAAATCAGCAATTTTCGTTCATGAATCTTGTCAGTGGGCCTGACAGTCGTATCATAAATCAAATTATAATGAGGGGAAAAAACGGGAAAAGAAAACAGAAAACCTTTTGTCTTATACGTTTTACAACGCCATGCTCCCGCTGTCTGAACACAATGTGTATCGTGTTCTCTGCTCTGTGGCGTGATTTAGCTCCGAACAAAGAAAAGATGGCTTTTGCACAGACGCATTTTGCTCTCCGATGCAGAAACACAATCCTCGAATGTCTGTCTGGCGGAAACAAGAGACGGTAAATGTACCACAGTGTTGCGTTCAACTTCTGTTATTAATTAAAAACCATTTTTCTCCGAGCCTGCAGCACAATCCTCACCTCACCGGCTGGTCTGTCTTCAACAAATGTCTCAATAAACATGATTCCCTTGTTGGTGTATAACCGGGGTCTCAGTGAAGCGTACAGCGTGAAGAGAAAGCAGTGAAACCCAGTTATGGAAAATAAAAAAGGGAGCGGGGGTCGATGACATCATGTTTTACCTTTTCCATGCTAAAATGGTGCATGAGCGTTATCAGATCGAGATTACTATCCACCCCTAGCTGCTCCCTTTCACGCCGGCCCCCACATCCCCCCTACTATCAACTTTGCTGCCATCAACCATCCCATTCCTTTCTCTTCTTTCCCTTAACTGAGAAGCAGAGATCCAGAAAGGGCCAATGTCTTCAGGGACGTGTTGGCGTTATCGTCACGGCTCCATCGCTCCATCCCAACAACACGGCGAGGAGATTGTATCCAGAGCGTGTTTAAGCCTGTTCTTTACATTTAACTAGAAACGAGAGTTCAAGTAACTGTCTCTCGATTCATAGAAAATGCGCCTGAAGGTATGACTCACCGTGGTTTATTTATTTTTCTCTTGTCCAATGCCCTCATTATCTACTGCTGCATCTACTGCTCTATAGACCAGATTCACACGGCGGGCAGGGTATTCCCGCACAGCCTGACAAATCTCCTCGGTGCTGATTCAGCGTTTGAGGAAAGTCTTTGTGCACCAATTCCCATCCTGGTTAAGGGAAGGAAAAGAAAAAAAAACGCTTTGGCTTGATTGGTTTAAAAAAAAACAATACAATCAGTCATCTTGGTTGGCGCTAAGCCCAGGATGCAGCTGCGGTGCCGCTGCAAAACTGTAACCTTGACTCGTCTCCACAATCTCCAAGTTAACAGCCGCTAGCTTGTTTTAGCTGCGGACCGTTGGTGACCAGGTTAGTGGTTGGAGTAACTTGCCAATTTTAGCATGTAGGTCGCTATCTTGAAGGTTGTTATGGGTAGCGATGGTGATGAGGAAAGGCAGGAATGATGCCTGGAATGAGCGCCCTATTACAGGGATTATATCCACAATTTAACGTGGCACAATGCCTCAAATGTTGCTTTCGGTAGAATATTTCTGTGTTGCAGGCTGTGAGTCGTATAAACTACACAAAAAAAAAGAAATTAGGGGTTCAGCATATCAACAAATTAACCGACAACTGTTGCTGTTTGCTAGCTATCCCTTGGTTGTAGCTAGCTATCTTAGCTAGTTAGCTCAGGGCTCAGTTAACCGTGGAGCCAGTTTTGCTTTAGTTTACCTGGACCAGTTTACCTCACACCTCTAGAACCGAGGTCGTCTACAAGACCTCTGGCCAGGCCTATAATTTTGGATATGAGAAGACACAGCGGGAGGCATCACGAGAGGCAGCAGGCAAAAATGGTGTGTAGAATCTGAACATTTTCACATCTTACCTGGGACATCGAGAATTAATTACAACCAAGCCAGAGCTGATTGTGGAAAGTTAGTGACTTATATCCCATTTGTGGAGTTTGAATTAAACATGTTTTATGATGAGTTAACGAGGCAACTAAGCTCGTCTTTGTACGAATAAAGACAGAAGTTGTACGGTTGTGTTTTTTATGTTTAAAAAGCGACTGCCACTAGCAAACAACTCCCTGCTGAAACTTGCCTGATGCGGTACAAAGTGGTTTCATGACACTGGAGGGGGTCGAGGCTAGCCGGTTAGCATGCTAACTACACCATATGTCTCTGCGACACAATACACGGACAGCTTCAACATTACATTAGTACTGTTGTTTCTCCACACTCTGATGATGATGTTAGGTAATCTATACATAATAATATCCTATAAATCGTTACTTTAATTGGATGGATACAACACTGATTAGGTCTATTAAAACTCCAGATGCAGCAACTCCTCAGCGTGAACTAGTTTTACGGCGTGACTCCCAAGTGTGAACGCATGTAATTCCATCAGCGTGAATAAAGCAGGATGTTGTAGGAAAGCAACATACATGTGTATGTTTCTCCTAATTGAATCAGGAGAGTTGAGATCAAACCTTGTAAAACGTTTACTGCATGCATCACATCATCCAAACACGACCCGGAATGAACGTGGACCGCATCCAGAAGACCATGACGGTTTTGGTTACTGTGAAAATGGAAACTAAAATAAATTACGCACCCCTCCCTGCGTACACATTTTGGAGTTATTGTTGATCAAAACTCGATCCCAGCCAGAGGGAAAACCAATCAGATTATTCATGAGGCAATCGTCTTTCCAAGAATCATTAGCACGTCATCGCGATGGGTCTCCCTTCTTGGTGGTATCGTTATAACTAATCAGATTAGTATCATTGTGTCGTTACCTCAGAGTACCTGCGCATCATTTTCACCCGAAATACACGACGAAACTCCCGACACATGGAACATCTTACCACACAGACGCCCGTAGCAAAGACGATGGAATATGCTTCTACTTAGCAGGCGTGCAGTACTGATGTTACCTCATACTGACTTTCTCACAGGCAAAGAACAACACACAAGCAGAGAAGCACATACTGTACATACACACATGTTAACAAGGGAGGTTGCCAATGAAACAGACTTTATCAAAACTGTTGATTCATCGTTGGTTTGAGTTGTGCAATCACTTTTTGTCATCGGCCTGTTGAAAAAATAAACCGATGGAAGCACACTCATAAGTTGGTTATGAAGTTTGACGAGAAACGTCATGTTTAAAAATCATTCGTGACATTTGATTAGGCTCCATGTGGCTCGATTTTGCCACGGTCCTGAATTCATGGAAAGAGTAAAACTGGTTGCAGGTTTTCTTGTTTGACACTTTCTTGTTGCACCGCCAAGGAGGTGAAATGTTTTCAATGGTGTGCATTTGTTGGTTGGTTTGTCAGCAGGATTACAAAAAAAAATCCGCTGAGTGGATATCCACGAAACAGGAATGGAGGATGGGTCTCAGCTCGCCCATTAAAGTGAAACTATCGCCAAAAAGCAACCAAGGCTTTATTTGCGATTGAATATGAGTCAAACCTTCGTGTAAATACATAATTACGACGAAAGAGGCACTTTTACGATTTACCGTAGTTTCATTTTTGGGCAAGCAATTTTTTTGTTTTCAATGGAGTGCGGGGGCACTTTTATGATAGCATCAAATCTCTATTTTTAAAACACTAAAAAGGCTCGACACAACATGAAACTTTGCTCGTAGTATCACCAGGGTCTCTACACATGAACACGAGCATTGAGAACATTACTTGTGTACGCAGAGTTTACTAAAAAGAAGGTTTTTGAACTACTCACCGTTGGAGCTGGATCTCCGGTGCGTCGCTGTCACGGCAGACAAGAAGTGTCGATCCCCAAGTGCGACCTAACAGGCAGGAGAGTAATGGTGGACCTTCTACCTGTTAGGTCGCACTCTGGGATCGACACTTTTTTGTCTTTTGCGATTTTGATGTTAGCGTCAGAGTTCCCCTGCACTCCATTGAAAATTAGCTTTCCCTAAAACGAAACTACGGTAAATCTTATAAGTGCCTCTTTCTTCATTATTATGCATTTACACCAAGGTTTGACTCATATTCAATCACAAATAAAGCCTTGGTTGCAATTGGCGAGAGTTTCACTTTAACTTTGGTGAATCTGAATAAAGGGACGCATCCAAAAACTTTTTCTGTTTCTTTAACATTGCAAAACTTTGGTAATTTTTGTTATATCTTGGAATAATGCATCAATCTTGAAGAAGTGAACGGGTATATTGATGAGGCTGGTGTCCATGACTGAGAACAATTTGATGTGGATCCAAGACCTGCTGGCTTGGTTCAGGCCTTGATGGAGGTTTGCGCTCTAATGAGTGCCAGTCTAGTTTCTACTATAATTATCATAGTCTACGTCCCATATTGACATTTCTACAAAACTTGTCACATCATGTTCAACACATGTTTACGACCTGATTTCTATGTTGGGAGGTCGAGGGCGAAAAGGCTGCCAAGCCAGTGACCACAGTTAAGGACTGTGCTCCACATTTGTATGTTTTTAAACAACTGGATATTTTTGACGATGGACCGCAACATTTTAACATTTGTAAGCGTGACACCACTGGATATTTTTAAGGAGACGTCGGGACAATTTCCAGACATTTTTGTGGCGACAGAAACAGGTATTTTAAGCTAGAAATGATCTTTTCCTCACCCTAACCAGGTGGTTTTGGTGCCTAAACCCTAAGCAGAACACACGCACAGTGTTGTCACAAAATGAAATTGAAAAATTGAAACCTAAAGAAAAAAGTTTCACAAATAAAGAGGAAAAGAAAGTAAAGTTTCAACATTTCTGTGGTTTTGCAGAAACGTACCGTTGCCAACATCTGCTCTGGCACTTGTGTTGGAAGCAGCCAACTTCTCAACCATAACTGGATCAATTTAAAAATAAGAAATCTGACCGAGGAATACGAAAAACACAACAAAGAAACTTCTGAGAGGGGAAAAAAAAAAAAGTCTTGTTTTATCCTGACTGACGGAGGCAGAGAGAAGTAAGCGTGTCAGCACTTTCTGTCGAGAGTGGCTCATCACATCTTGTTGTGGCTTGCCAACGTTGCAGCGCCGGAGGTGCTGTGAGCCTGTCACGAGAGGAGCAGATAGTGGCTCGCATGTGTAACTGGATCTGCATGGTGCCGAGTCTGCAAGCGCCGCCGCTGCTGCTGGGTAAATGCATGAATCTGCAACAGCATGTTTATTCAATATAAGAAAGTTTAAACAGATTCAACAGGTCAACTCAGAGCATGAACTACCACAGAAAGTACTCTTTACTGTTAATTAGTATGATTAGTTTCGGCCTGAACATATGTTTGTAGGTGTTAATTACAAGGAGACGAGGAATAATGTGAATTTGAATGGACAATGAAAGTTTCTCTGTATGTGTGAAACCAAGAGAAGACGGACTGGTGTATGTGCGGGATCCTACTTTCGACTTCTTTTTAAAGATACCACTGCTTTGGATTAGCAACCAAATATATGTCAATATCTGGTAAAATATTATGACAACACCTAAGATTTGTAGACTTCTGTTTCTACTTACGCATAGCACGTAGAAACATCTGGTTCACATCTTTACAAAAGAAAACCAAAAAACAGTAAAGCTTCATTCGTTCACTTTCAGGACTGGTTTAGAGATTGCATTGGATGTCGATCCTTACTCAAGTGCGCAGCAAAGACAATAAAACTTTGACTTTTCCCTCGTCCACGCTGACTGAAAAATGCAGCGACTTTAGCTGCTGTATGTCTTCCGGCCCCTCCGTTTTTCCCAAACCAGTGGTTAAACATTGTGTTCCGGCAGTCCTCGCCGACTCATAAACTTAGGAAAACATAGCATGGCGACGTTTAGCAGGTGCTCGCGTCTAGGTGGTCATCGGTCACTGGTAAACACATCACATTAACTGGACCAATGAAAATGCCACTGCCAGAGATAAATAATGCAGGACGGAGCAGTACCAGCAGCCCGGATATGCTGTTAAACAAATAGATGTTACAGACGTTTACCCGAAGCATCGGCGATTGTCCGTCAAACCGCGCATTCACACGACACGACGTATGAAACGTGGTATGAAATACTTCCACCAGCTGTCCGGAGCTCAGGCGGACGCTGGAATCGCCCTCCATTAGTTGACGTGGTGTTGCTTTTTGCTAAATCCGCAAATTTAAAGATTGCTGGTGCGCCGCTGCACAATCCTGGCATGTTCCTTTACCAGCTGATCAATGGAATAACGTGAAACCATCGAGGAACACTTTTCATCTCATCATCTGTGCAAAAGAAAACATTTTTCTTATTATACCGAGGTGCTTGCATGTGAACAATACATGTTTTTCTTGTCATTATGTTGTGTACCGACTTATATCGTTACCAAAACAAATGTTTCTCCCCGCGATGATATACGTTTGTGTGTCCTCAAAACAAAAGTCAAATGAAATAAATTGAAGACACTGACAGTGGTTTCAGGATTTGATCTGATTTTCCATGCCAGGGAGGATTCAGGGTGGCATCCTGCTGTAACCAAACACAGAAGATGGTATTGTCTCGAGTTTATTTTGAAGGAATTGTTCAGTGCTGTGTCGCGTTATTGACAACAGATGACAAGAACAAAACCTGTGTTGAAAAATGTGTTAGCCCATCATTCCCTACCATATCTGATCTGTGCATCAAAACCTGATATTCTCCGTCTGCATTCATCTTCACAACCTTTGTATTAAATGTGATGTGCTGTGTAAACGAAGTGTGCCCCGTGTAAGTACAATATCAGCTGGTATTCTACATAAAAAGCACCAAACATATTCCATATTGTCAGTAAGTGACAGCAGTCTTCATGGGCTGCATCGTGGTGGACAAAGGCTAACTCCAACCATTTACTGTTTGAATTATGAACAGATGGAAAAGCAAAAAAAAAGAACGGTTGAAGAGCCTCCTAACCACACACACACATTCACTCTCTCCCTCTCTCAAACACACTCATACAAAGAAAATGTAGCTCTTTTCGTAGCAACTTTACTTTATGGAAAATACATAAAACTGTCTGAAATTCTTCTTAAAATACTAAAACTGTGTTTAACTTCACCTCCAAATGTTTACATTAGACTTATTAGACAAAAAAGCAAAGCAAATATTTTTGTGCATCAAGGATGCATACAAAGTCAATGCAAAGATGCCGCTAGAAGCACATTTTTTGTATTTGTGCTGATTAAAAACCAGAGTTATGTCTCTGGGCTTTGCAGAGTGTTGTGTGGGGAGATGTAACATTGGATTTTGCTCTGATCCGAAGCCATTTAGAAACGAGAGGAGAGCTCAGAGATTACTTTTTAACTTTTGGGATTAAAACGAGGATTGATCTTCACTCCTGTTTATCAACCTGACTGCAGCAGCAATAAGACTGTATCTTACTGGAGCGGGAGGAGAGATTTACTTTGTTAACGGTCAGAGAAGAGGAGAAATGGAGGCTCAACAGAATTCAAACAAACAGATGCTCACATCGTTAATGTGTGCATCGCTTGCTACCTTACAGCTAATGAGTATGCCAAATACGGCTAACTGTACACATATACACTCAGAGTAACACACATACATGCAATCAAAATCACGTAAGAAGCACGAGGGAAGACTTGGTGTGAATGCAACGTATGCACCGTATCCAGAGGCATGCAAACTCAAAGTCTGTTTTCTATCAGCCCTCCGAGCAGAAGGTAAATGTTTCTGATAAAGCGGCACCTACGTTCGCCTCCTCGCCTCTCTGCTGATCTACGGTCTGCTCCCCGACCACAGAAACAGATGTTCTACAGGTTGCCCGGCTCTGAATGGGACCTATTGTCGGGGATTAAAAAACGGAGCAAGTGTCCACACCGGGTCGAGGGTCGGGTTAGGCAAAAGGCAGCAGCTTCCACGAGTCTTGACCTCTTTAAATGAGTGCAATGTGATACAATGCATGGGTCAGCAGTCACATGCTGAAAGCAGGCCCACATGTTGACAGAGACCCTCTGACCCCCACCACCCCGACGCGGCCCCGGCCACAACGTGTGGCGACTGAGACTCTGCTGGGATAACAACCCCCTGAGGCTTCTGGGTAATTAGGGGACCCAATCATGCACGCTCAGGGCCTGACCTGAAATGAGGACTTTGAGGAGGCTAGTTTTCTTCGAGCCTGTCCTTGATTGTGATTTACAATGGAAATAGACGAGCTTTAGTTTTACTTTTAAGTTAATGACGGAGGATAAATACTTTCCCAGCTCCGGACACCAAATCCATATCTCATTTCATTGCTGTGATTTGACAACCAATGAGTGCACGGAGCATTTGAGCCCTGCAACCGCTGTTTAGCAAACAAAGAAACATGTGGATCTGTGCATCATTTCATACAGGACCTGGTCTGGTTTCTGACCGTACCTAATAATTTTTCTCTGCAGACATTTATTTGGCTGTATTGGGTGAATTACAGTATGAATTATGAATTTCTGTATTGGCCAATCGCAATTCCCATGGTTGTTTGGTTGAGAGTATGAGACTTCTACTCTCACATGCATTCATTAAAGTGGAATGATATTCACCACTAATTGGGGACTCCGGGATGACGTACGATAAATGTTTGGTGTCTTGTGACAAACCTATTGCGTCGGTTTAGAGCTGAAGAAGAGCAGATGTACCGCGGAGAGTCCAAAATAGCCCCACCACACTGGAGGCTTTTCTGACTTAATAATGTCAACACCAGAGCCCTCACAAAACCAGATGGAGCCACTTTATTTGTTGGACTGATTGCACCCACTCAAGTTTATCTCCAGCCACTCGCATTGGCGGAGTAGGGGAGAGATGTCTGGTCCGGTCGATGCTGTAATTTATGAAGTGCTTTTAAAGCCGTGGCAACTCCGGGTCTGTCTAACAAAGCACGTCAATGCATGATAACAACATCAGAGAACACGGCATATATTTTTCTTCACAAACGAGGCCACTTCACTCCCTCTGTCTTTCTCTGAGTGGAAACATGTGAAGGAATGACTCAAAGAAGTATCAGGGAGGGACTGACCTGCTTCACTGAGAATGCAAATTGTACAATATATTTCATTGTCACCATTTCACCCTTCATTTTTTTTTTGTCAAACGATCGTGGAAAATCACTAAATGCATTCAGTCAAGTTCTGCACTGATCTGAAAGAAAAGGTTGAGGCACGTGTATGTCCAAACCACATCTAATGCAACAACTTTATTTACTAGAGACTTCACTGTAAGATTGCACATTTAAAAACCCAAACTTATGAAACATAATACAAACCCCTCCTCACAACGTCACATTTCAGACCTGCGGTTTTACAAAGAACATTTCCTGTTTCCTCTCTTCCCATTAATCATCTCACGACCCCTCGAATTTATCTGGTGACCCTTTCAAAGGTCCAGCGCCTAGATTGGAAACCAGTGGACTGACAACAGGGTAGCTTTCCGTTTTTTCCTCTGAGTCGCAACCGCCAATCAAACAGCACAAAGAATGAGTTTAATCCCATTGTGTCTATAGAAATGGTGCCAGGCTGCCGGCCTGCAAGATCGCCAGTCAGTCAATTTTCCCTGGAAATGTCGTGACGGACGGATTTGCATATTGAATGTGAGGTTTGTAGGGATTCGATCTAAACGCCAACTGTGTCATCATTCTGTAGCCATCAAATTGTGCATTCAACATTTAGTGTCTACTGCCAGTTTAAGAAAAGGTTTACGCATTTCTTCCACCTGAAGCAGGTTTATGTTTATTTATAGAACCTCATTAGAAGCACATGCTGGTCTTCCTGGCAACCCCAAACATGAACATATACTACAAACATACAGTAAAATAGTACATAAGCAAAAACATAAAAACAAGTGGAAACAGTCAGTTTAAGCATTGAGCTACAGAAAGCGAGGGCCGTGACACTGAAGCTGGACGATGAGCCAGAGAAAACCACCCAGGTGTGCGGTTCTCACACATTTTGACGGATCTGAGAGGCACTTTGTCACGATTTTCTATCGGTTCAGTTCGCGCTGACCCAGATAAAGATTGTAAAAATACTCAAGTCAGTCGTAAAGACAGTGAGAGTGTGAAATCATGCCTCACTAAAAGGCAGAGTGGGACTCGTGAAGGAAATGCAGCGTGGCACATCGATGTCGGATGGTCAGGAGACGGTTGCTATTGGCCGGGACAACCTGTCTTATAAGCAGGAAGACGACTGCTACCGGAGCCCCTGCACAAAGAATTCTGTTTATTTTTATTTTTTTTTTATCATCAGCCTAAAAACTGTACGTTTTTTAATCAGTGGAAACTTGGAGAAAAAAAATTGGGCAGCTTTGCTGAAACCACAAACAGCCAAGCCCCTGAATGTGATGCCACTCCAGACCAACAAAAACATATCCAGTTTACAGTTGAAAATAAACAAAAAAAAAAAGTTTCCAAAATAAATATTTGAGCTTGTAATGAGACTCTGAAGTCACTCTGTCTGTAGCCTGAAGACAATCATGACAGACAGAAACCATGAATTAATACAGTAATCATGGTCACAGTATCTCCACAACTTCAGCGCTCGCTCTGACTTTTTAAGGTAGCCTGTAAAGCTGCCGTCATCCGATACAGTGCAATGGCCGAACGGGCAGCTAATGAAATGAAATAAGTGTGTTTTGGAAATCTGACACAATCAGGACAGTCGGATTATGTATGTACGTGTGGCAAGAACCAAGGTTAGGGAAAGATCATGGTCTTGGTTTGATACAGAAAAAGTCCACAGAAACCCGAGAGACGACATGTGAACTTTTAACTGAAACCACATTATTTTCTAAACCTTAACCAAAGTACTTCTGTTGCCTAAATGTGACCACAGAGAGGAGGCTGGCTCTGAGTCCTGCTCTCTGGTGTCAGTCTTTCGTTCTGTACATTTGTCACCACAGCACAATAGGGAAAACAACTTATCCCCAAAGAAATGAAATGTAATGGGTGTGTGGAATATTCCTGAACTTGGTCAGCACCCCGTCAGGTCAAGGTGGGACCGTAGGCTAACTGTTGCTGTCATCTTAGAGGTGAACACTGAAGCTTTGTTTCCAAAAGTGCAATTTAGTTTGTCAGCCAAAGTTGTGGATGGTACCAGTTGAACTGGTCCGTTCCATACTGTCAATCTGGTAGTGACGGTAGAGTAGAGGAAACAGTGTCAGTGATGAATGCTGCAGCTTCTTAAGCAGCCTTGTTTCACTCAAATTCAGCGAAAACGCCTCAAAGTTTGACGCTGTAGCCTAACCCTCTAGCGTTACTTCTTGAAGATCCCCTCCAGTGCAATAAAAAGTCAGAGTCGGGGTGGTTAGATGAGTCATACGCTGGACTTTCCCTCTGGAGACCGGGGTTTGTGTCGCATCTGTAACCAAGAATCAAGAGTGATTGTTTTTAAGTTATTTATGCCAGTAAGCCATAATGATGTAACAAGACCGAACTAACCTAACCAAGTAGTTTTTGTGCTTTAAGTTTCAAACTGCTTCACAATGTTATTAACAGTGAAAAAATGTCCTAATTTCTAAACAGTCAGCAAGGTTTATTTAAAAGGTTTCACCAGACGTTGCACATTACATATCGATTCGAATTTGACCACAAAGCCCATCAAGTGCAAAACTGACACTAGAGGTCAAGCAGAGCATCATAGTTTAAGGCTCGGACAGGAAGGTCAAGAGGTATAGTCCTGGTAACAACCCTGCCTACATTGAAGAGTTCTGTCTGTGGGGAAACACAAACCAGATCTGGGTTCAGGTTCTGTATATCTGGGTCCAGGTTTTGAGGATACTCTGTTGAATGTGTTTGGTAGAAACAGAGCTTTAAAGAGTTTAGTTGTGTGCTTGTTTAGGTCAGAGATTGAGAGATGTCCCAGTGGGACAGTACTGCCCCAACTTTCTGATGACCTTTCCATCCCTGAGCCCAAACCGAAGACATAATGCACTTCCACTATTTGGTTAACCTGAACTATTATCTTTCCACTTGCTCTGACTGTCCACCATCCATAACTAGCAAGAAAAAGCCAAAGAAAATGATGGTAAATTAATCTGAAGAGCTATCAACGACAGCATCTATGTATTGTCAGTCAAAATATCCACATATTCGATCAGAATTGAGTGGAACAGCAATCTCTTCATCTGAAACCATTAGTGCTTTATTTTGTCAGATGTTTGGTCAGTGAAACGAAAGCAGTATTGGACAGGAAGGCCAACAGAACAGAGCAGCAGAGGTCGTCTCGATGGTCAGTAATTAGAAGTACAACCACAGACCCCGGAGTCTCTAATGTGATATGATTGAAGTTTATTTTGCTGGCTTTCAATGAAATCCTAAAAACGTGTCATATTTCTGCAGCAAATTCATCATGCCTTAATTATTGTGTGAGGAGGAGGATGTTCCACGTGAGGAGGAATGCTGAACTCACTCCAGAAGCCAATTGTGCTTTGAATTAAGTCCTTAAGACACAGGATCCAGTGGATACTTCCTGCCTGCAAAAACACAGCGGTTGGATGTGCTTGCAAAGAATCAGAGTCGTTGCCAACTCCATCAGACTCACATAATATATCTCCCTCTTCCTCTCCTTCGCTTTCTGTCATCATGACTCTCTGCTGTCACTTTTATGGCGTGCGTCTTGCTATTTTACACGCTCGAAGCCAAGAGAAGGCCCACTGTTCCGTCCTGCAGATGTAACATGTTTACTTCATATTTATCGACAATTTTTCACTGGGGCCACGTGAAGAAGGAAAAAAAAAAAACAGAAATGCAGAACTTCATCCAAAACAATAAACCACTTCCAGGTACATGGTTCCAGCATATGTCGAAGGTCTCCTCTTTTTTTATTTTTTCGAAACAGTGTGGATCTGCGCTGCCAGAGGCTTCCTTGTAAGCTGGTTTTGAAAATGAATGCCTTTATGTTTTGGTTTGGACCCACTGAATAATTTACTATGTAATTACATACTCTGCAAAAGCCTCTGTGTCCACTCGGGCCCATTTGGGATTCTCTGTAGCATTGCAGTCACAACCAGAGCCTTGACCAAATCAAAACTCAAACCCACTCTCTAATCAAAAAACTGGAAAACTCACATCCAGAGGCAAAGTTTTATGTCTGCAGTTTGCTAAATACCCTTACACCAACAATTGGGGTGTAATTTCTGATTTGCAGCTTCGCCAACCTTTTTTTTTTTATTATTATTCGAGCAACTGCACAACAGCACTCGGCTGAGACGCTGCAGTCTGCGAAGTGCTTCTGCAGAACATGTCCCGTCATTACAGTTGGCAGAGGTCTGCTGAGAAAAATGACAATACGCTGCAGCAAAGTTATCACTGCGGCCGGCGGGAAGCACCCGCTAATTTAGGAGAACGAGGGAAAGCTGCTCTCAACAATGTGCTCATTGTCATTATGATTGTTGAGACTGAGGACTACCAAAAGTAAGGATTACTAGTCAGGGGACAGCAAAGACTTTTTTGTTTTTTTGCAAATACGGCAGAAGCTTAAGTTTGTCAGGGGTTGAGAATGTGGTGAGCGAACGCCAAAGTTAGGGATCTGTGATTAAAACGCAGCTTGTTTGAATCATACCGTTACTGATTCACATGCAGTTAAAATCACAAACACAGTCGAGTTACTGCTGTTGATTAAATGAAAAAAACAGCAGCCCAACCACCAGCGTTAAAGTCTAACAGGCTGTTAGATGATGTGAGCTCCACTAACTCAATCCCTCACCATTTGAAAACTGGATCTGTAGTTGATTTGTGGCAACTGTGTAAACGTGTGAACTGACCAAGTTATCCATTGCAAACTACAGTGCTTCTGTAGACGGGCTGGGTGTATGTGATCAAGTGATTATTAGTGAGAAAGGCCTAATGTTTGGAAAATTTCAATACAATTCAGTGATAGATTTTGAAAAAGTACTTTCAGGGCTTGTGTTCATAGTCTTTCAATCAAATACATTTTTCGATCAAACTTTTTAGTTTTCTTCTTTTACCATCCTACCCTCTTTCCAAACATGATAATAAAGATGGTTCTGTTCTGTTATTTCTTCTTTCACTCAACCTAGTCTTACCAACTTCCCCTCAGGGATCAATAACCTATTTCTGATTCTGATTGCTAATCTCTTAGCATGTCTTTGGCGTCCTGCAACTCAAAGCAACTGGTAATCCTCTTTAAATCTGTAGAGGAGCTTTTCAAGAAGAAAAAAACAAACAGAGGAAAGTACCTTGGGTTGCATTTTTGCAAAACTTAAGGTTATATTCTACTTCTTGAGGAAAACCCAAGAAGGTTAAATTCCAGTTTTACAAAAAAGCAATGACTGGAAACATCCCAACACTGCATGCTTCATGCACAGCCCAGTACGGGAAAGGCTTTACAGCGGGTGGTTAAAACCTCAACATCACTTGTACCCATCGGCAGACCATCAATGACTTCAGTGAGGAAAGGTTTCTGCAAAAGACAACACCCACCACAGCCACAGTCTTTTCACGCCACTGCCATCTGGCAAACGATACAGAAGTATCCACTGCCATACCACCAGAGTACACAGCAGCTTCACTCCCCAGGCTTTCGAACTCCTGAACTCATCTTCAACACGCCTTTTTTTTTTTCTTTCTTGTGCAATATTTGTAATGAACCATTTATTTCTAACAATGTTGGGGAAAGATAATAATGGACATGAATTACATATTAACAAGATTTTGCTAGTATGTTAAGGTGTTTGATCTGCTCTCCAGCAGAGTCCTGGTGCTGACTTTCGGTCAGCTTGTCTAATACTGTCCACAAACGCCATTCATACCCAGAGCTTGGCACATACCTGAGCTGCCCAGTGTTTAGCCTGGAGCTGTTACCCTACCAGGCGGCAGGTGGCTGTTCACCCAGCTGCCATCTGGCAAAAGATACAGAGGTATCCGCTGCCATACCACCAGACTACACAGCAGCTTCACTCCCCAGGCTTTCACACTCCTCAATTCAACCTCAACACTTTTTTTTTCCTCGTATACTGCAATATTTGTAATTAATAATTTATTTCTAACAATTTAGGGGAGAGATAATAATGGATATGAATTATATAATACGTTTTTGCAACTGGATAGGAATAAACCGTCCTACTGTTGTGTTTCCTACGGGTCAGACACACAACGCGTTTACCATTTAGCAGTAATTAACCTCCTGACCCCTTCCTCCTTCTCTGCTAAGCAAAGCACTGAGCTACTGCTTCTTCTGTGTGCTGCTTCAGTGGAGTTGCAGCTCCCAAGTCTACCCCCTCCTCCTACAAGTCAGGCATAGGTGATGTTAAAATCATTAACCGAACTGTTGAATTTTACACAGCTGTTGACTGATTCCACTTTGACCTGTAACACTTGGCATGGTTGTGAGCACACACAGTTACAAGGGCTACAGGACATTACAGCAGTACAGTTATACATTCACCTCAATTTTGGTCTGCAGATAGATGGTTTGGATAAAACTCGGCAGTTATATCTAAAACCATCTACCAGCTGGTGGGTCAATCATTACAAGCTCATGCTGTGCAACCAAACTTTGTTCGAACCCACAGAACTTTATCTGAAGCTCTGGTAGAAAAGTTTTCGAAGATACAACAAGCTAAATGTATGTGCTGCCTGTATGAATAAGCTGCTGAACAGAATAAATAAACATTCAGTCATCAGTTCATGTATAATATAGCTTCAATAGAGGTTCAATTAAGAACTGGAACGAGCTGATCCAGAGTATAGATGACTGAGAAAAATCTTAACTAAAACAGGATTTTAAGAGGTCAAAACCTGCGTGACTGGTCATGTGATTGTCCCATTAACTCTCAAGTGATGTCATTGTACACTCATATCTCAATATTTAAACTGGCGAGTAGGATGTTGAGGTAATGACTATGAATGATGTCAGAAACTACAAAAAAAAACACCCAGGCCTTCAAATAAAAGAAAAAGTAATGACGCTTGGTAAAACAGATTGAACAGGGATATGGAGAAATGTTTGCAGCAGTGCGAGAAGTTCACATATTTTCATTTGTGGTTAAAAGCAGGTTTCCAGAAATCACTGAGCCTTGACCACGTTGTCATTTTGGAGGCTGTCTTGAAGAGAACACACAATACAAGTTAAAATGAGAATATTAGCTTTCTCGTAAATGTTACAATCTGAGATCTTTCACATGGTAAACATCATACTTGATTGAACTAAATGTTAAAACTAGCTCCGCAAAATGCTCCAAGTTCCGTTCTGATGAAGTAGAACATCACAGACCTGCTTGCGAGGCAACTTTTAATCAAGTTTGTCCTATCTCGAAACTCATCGGCTGCTGCCAGGGGCTAAACTACCCTGAAGGGGAAATGGCTAATGATTCTGAGCTACCGGTGTAGCTAGCTGATATCCGGATAACGGATATCTGAGCCAAGACTTACTCTACCATGAGCCAGTCACTGTTTACAGACTCGGGAATGGAGTTGGAGTTGAGAAAAGATTATCTCCATGAAGTGTTATCTGCTTGTGAATGCAGATGAGATACTAAGCGTATTACTGACGCTTAGGGTTTCCCAACTCGTCAAATACTGGCACTTACCCCTTGACTCGCCTGGGCACGTCTTCGTTACCTGGCCTATCCGAAGTCAGAAATAGACTTTGTGCGTATTCTCTGTGGAGGAGAGCGGAGGGCCGATTCTGACATGCCACAGCACAGCCGGTGGAAACAGGAGCATTGTTTAGATGTTGGCCGTATGGCTGCTGTAACGCGGCCATGATGGTCCCAGTGGAATGTAGGGCTTGGGGATTGTTGGTTGGGTTGGCCGCCATCCGAAATCATCCGTATATTCGACGAGTTGGGAATGAGACTCTTGTCAGGTGATCAGGTGATAGTCGATAGCTTTGAGATCGTATTTGGGTGGATGTCCTTCGCCACTTTTGCTCTCCACGCCGACTGTTCACCACTGAAGTCCACTACAACGTGATTGGTCGATGCTACTTGGACTGCAGATTGACTGAAATCTCATCCCATGTCTCCTGATTCTACTTTCACATGCAGATATATTTATAGTGATTATAGAGTTTCGTCTGAAGTGATATTCCATAACGATATTATCATTCACCATCCATCTGTCGCACTGTCTTTCTGTGCCTGGCTATAACTCACCTTCACTCACTCACTCTCACTCACACACACACACACACACACACACACACACACACACACAGTCTGGCAGATCATGCTAGTATGTTAATGTGTTTGATCTGCTCTCCAACAGAGTCCTGGTACTGACTTTTGGCCAGCTTGTCTAATACTGTCCAAAACGCCATTCATACCCAGAGGTTGGCACATACCTGAGCTGCCCACTATCAGAGTCTTTAGCCCCGAGCTGTTACCGTACCAGGCGGCAGCTGGCACTGTTGGCGCGGCCTGGACAAAAGTAGCTGGCCCCAAAAAAGGAATGACAGGAACCTAGTTTGCCTGGGAATGTTTTCTTTCTCCCCAGACGGTTCATTTTTATGTAAGAGCATAAATGCATTTGACTGCCTGTTCTGAATGTCCGCCCTGACCTTTTGCTGTTAGCTCTTCTAATAAAACCGCTCTTTTAAAGAGTAGCCTAGAATGAACTCCAAGTCATGTCCGGTCACTTTTGATATTTTTTTTGTTTGGCTCTTAGATTCAGCAAAGCGCTTCTCACATACTGATGATTGATGAGGACCTTTTGTCTCACTGTGTATGTGGCGTGCTGTTTTGAAACGTTGCCAGTGGAGGAATTCAGTTTAATTTACAGCAGAGGAATTTTAATGTTGATCTTAGTGTAAGACATTATGGATAAGAGCATTAGCTAAATACCTAAACTGACAAATTGAAGACATTGTTTGGAAGTGTTTAAAGAATCCTTGAGGAGTACTTGATGTAAAAATTCAAATATTTGTAAGTATGATTAGTCACTTTTGACCCGGTCTGCCGCCTCCAGGCACACACACACACACATTGTGCGTGTACACACATTAGCAAAAAGAAACGTCTTTTGTTGGGTTGATTGCGTAAAGTGGCCTGTCAATTACAAGCGATAGGGAAATATGCGGGAGGCAAAGAGAAATGTGGCGTTGAGTAAATCATCTTTGGGGGTTGAAGGAGTGAAGCAGCAGGGAGGTGAAACCACAAATACATCACCTTTTAACAAAACTCAGCGTTAGCCATCACGAGCTAAAGACTTGGCCGGGGACCAGGCCGCAAAGCAGAACCATCCCGTGGTGCTCACACTCTCCTTTGGCCTCATGCACATGTTTGAATGGGCTTTGTTTTGGAAATGCTTTAGGCCAACCATACATTTATATACTATAAAAAGACTCCCACTTGTGTAAGGTTTTACACTTAACAGCCAGCCTATCTCGACCTGCAGAGTTTCCATCACAGCGCTCAGATAAGCCTTCGCACCGTCTCGCGTTACCAGATCATGCAGGTCTTCTCATGGTCACATCGCGGCAAATCAATGTTAATGGAAACCCGCAGGGCGCTCAGCGCCACAAAGTTCACCGTGCTGTTGACAATGCCTCTATAGCAACACTGTCAACTGTAGCGAGGTGCGATCCAAGCGGGAGCAAGTCGAAAATTTCTCACTATTTGGTGAATTAAAAGCTTTGTGCACACTTCCAAATGACCAGGAGAGATCTGCTGTTTTAGGAAAACAAACCGCATTTGTGAGATTTTTGCGTCCACCGAGCCAACGCACATATACAGCCGAAACCACCGACTTTTCTTCCCATTCGAGCTTTTATCCGGGAATGTGGATTTTCAATGCTTCAAGGCTGACACTGATATCAGTGTTATTATATCAGAGCTGTCGATAGCTCATATTTTACGCTGATATTCAATCGGTTCATTAAAATTTGACCATAGTCATTTTCCCAAAAAGCCAATGTTTTTTATTCTTGACAGCAAATAAAGGACTGTGAAACAGCATTTCGACCAAAATAAGATATTAAAGCTCCAGTGAAACCAGACAAATTAAATCATTTTAGGGTCGGTGGCTCCCTGCAGCAGAAACTGTGAGACGGAAACCAACCTTGTGCATCATTTCTTCTAAATTAAAGCTCTCTGCGTTCGCCAAATCCCTTCCTCCCTTTCTTTCGCTCACGTCCTCGTGTCTTTCTCGCACTGTCGTGCACGTTATTGACTTCACAGCAGACAGTTTCATTCCACAGTTTAAAGGACAGATTGCAGACGGCTAACTGGTTCACTCCTGGAGCCGCGCTGTCTGGTCTCAACAGATATATACACAACAACACCTTTCTGTATGTCCTTGGAAATGGGACTGTTTGTGTGCCCGAGAGTGTTTGTGTATCACGCACTCCTCTTGTGTATATGTACAGAGACGACCTGACGGAGTGGAACAAGAAGAAAAATGACTGCAAGCTGCGTTCTCTGGTGTTGGTTATTTTCCATGTATGGGGAGTGCAAGGACGTCAAACACAAATACACCTGCACACACACATACACACACACACACACACACACACACACACACACTGACCTTCTTTTTTTTTTCCATAAATGCGACTATTGTGGCTCCATTGTTGAGATTCTGAGACATGAGGACTCAACATATCAGGCCAGTTTCACAAATAACTCTTTACATGTATACTATCAAGTTCTCGTCTCTGAGTGAACACAGAAGCCACCTGACGCGGCCGATGCGGCTGAACTGCACAGAGATCCACTCGCACGTCAGTCTTTGCACGTGTGGATAGCTTTCCATTCAGCAGCATTCGTGCCGGAGGAGTTTCGTAGTTTCAAGCGAGGGCCTTAAACTTTCAGAACTGCAAGAATGAAATGATAAGATACAGTACGTGCAGTCTCCACTCGCGCCTCTGCAAGGGGATCGAAACGTGCTACTCTGAGGCTGCTGTACTTCCCCTGATCTACTCATTTTGGATAATAGTCACTCTAGTGTGTTTTTGCTGAAGTGACGCAAATTCAGTTTCTTACAGTAAGACGTCTGGCATCGACGGGTCCGACCCTTCTTTGCTAAAATTGTCCTCCTCAGTCGGCTGTGCAGAGCAGTAGTGAAACCACCTGTTTCCTGAGATACGTTCAAGATGGCTGCACTTGAGACGACGCCCATCAGTAATGTCACATTGTGGCATTGTTCAACATTTGTGACAGAATAGGTCACTTAGCGTAGACTCCCAGAACAACAAAATCTCATTAAACCCTTCCGATAATGACATGATGTGGACTTGTGTGCATTACATGCATCAAGTTTTGTACGTTTGCGTAGGTTTAAGCAAAAAATACAGTATCTGGTTAAGTTTAGGTGCCACAAATAAATGATTTGCTTTCGGAAAAGATCATGGTTCGTATTAAAATAAGTTCTATCCATTCATGACACAAGATGCATAGATATGTTGTATCATTACATACGGAAGATGTTGTACGATACGTTTCGTAAATAAAAACCAACACTGACTTTTCAGTTTTCCAGTGGGACACAAACAGCAGTCTACTGTGTTTGACCCATTCATCCACCACAACCTCCTCTCTGAGTGTACTGAGACTTCATACCTGGTCACCTAACTTCCTCCTTTGCTCTCGATGTAATTACCACTCGAGGTCGCCATCAACATAAACATCGGGTGGTTTTAACCATCGGAAACAATCGACCAGTGTTGTCACTTTGCTGTTGGTGCCACTGGGCTTATCAGCGCCGTTCTGGACAGTTGTTCCGCTAGGCCTCATCTATGTTCTGCTTCTTGGAGAATACGTGCCGACTTTATTTTTGATAGTAGCGGAGAGAAGCCACGTCAAGCTGCACAGAGCAGCTCGAGCCAGGCAGGAAGTCAGACACAGGAACGGAAGACGGCATCTGGCAACATTTCAAAATAAAACATCCTGAGCAGACTTGTGACGTAAAAGCACAACAAAAGTCTGAAATAATAGCTAAATAATAGCAAGAAAAAAAGACATCTTCTCAGGCCACTTCACAAACGAGGTGATGGAGGTGACCGGTGGAATCGAGGCGTAACTGCGTCAACAGTGATGGACGTTGACTCCGGGGTGAATCTTTTCCAGCAGAAAGTCGACCAACAGAATTACGTAACCAGTGCTGCTGGGCTCTGTCCTGTTTTCGACGTGAAAGCAGAGCTCTAAGCCTCGGTTGCTGGGATGTGTTGTGATGCTGGCCGCTGTGCGAGTGTTGAAAACGCCAGTATTTTGAGGGGGAAGCAGTCTGGGGAGTTGCGGTGCCAGGTGATGAGTCTTGTGGCATTTCAGACGGTGGTTTTTCCGTGTTTTTCTTACCACCACCCAAAAACATCATTTAAACAAACTTAGTTCTTGTTTCAGATGGACGGAGGGTGGGACGGAGGGAGGAGCGGACAGATTGATGCATGAACTGATCTTCGGGGAATTGAGATTTGCATTGAGCGAAGGATTGGGGGGGAGAACATTTTGTGCCTTCGTTGGTGATAACGTGTATCGTAGCGTACATCCTCGTACTGGGAGCACATTTTCCCCGTAATTTGTCATGCTGTCTCTTCATCCATCACCCCGTGCCCAGCTGAGATTTGGCGGATGCATCATTAATCCACGCTGCTTCACTGTCTTAATCCCGTTCATTATCGCTGCTCGGGGTTTTTGGCCACAGGAGCTCAGATTTATGTCTTAGTTTGCCCTCGCTGGGGTTTTCTGCCGCTCCTGTTGGTTTTGGAGGGAACACTGACTCACCGCAGCGCTTCGCTTCGGGAGCCGGCTGGTGAGAAGCTTCACCATCGCCGCTTCTTCTTCTCCGGGTGCTGCAGGTTTCGCTCGCGACCACCTCGTCCCCACCTTTTGTGTGTCGAACTTCTGGGGGGAAAAAAGAAAACTCTGCTTCAGATGTTTACTGCTGAAAGATGGGGAGTTGATAGCAGGGATGGAGGCATGCGAAGGAGAGGAGAAGCCATGGAAAAAAAAAAAGAAAGAAAGAAAGAAAAGAAACAGTCCAGATATGTAAACAGTGGCGGTTGTGGAACCCGACGACGTCCTCCGTGAAGCGAGTTTTATAGAATCACGGCTGAGCTGAAGTGAAGGAAACACTAAACATGTGCCACGCTAATGTTGTGGTGAAAACAAATCACATTTATGAGGCTCGTGCCAAAGAAAATACCCATGTGAATTCAATTTCATACAAGTGAGATTATGTAATTATCCACTCGCTAATTCCACGGAGAATGTGTATTTTTAGACGCGGCGGAGAGCACCGAGCTGTGCGTCTGCAGCTCTGATGACATTAATCTATGGCTTGATGTGGTCATCTCTCTCTGATTCCTCCCTGCAGAGGACATGTGAGCGAGCTCCTCCGCCGGGGCTTATCATTGCTAACAGTGCCTTCTAGTGGTCGACCGACGCGAGTAAATCACTCCTCTATGGATCCTCAGCCCTGCAACATGCGGGGTTGGGTAAAACGATAGCCACGCTTAGGAAATGGCTGTGGCCGTTTATCAAGCAGTGAGTGGATCTGGGAAGGACAAGCGGTATAGCTTCCTGACACCACGCTATTGCTAAAGAAGAAAAATCTGCCCTGAAAGCTGCAGAGATGGAAATAACAGCCGGAGGAGGAGGAGGAGGAGGAGAGGGGGGGGAGCTGATTTAGAGCGCATATGTGGTGCGAGGCAGAGCGCAACACACGCTGAAGCCATCAGGTTATTCTGCATACAGGCTATAAAATAATAGAGCACGGTTGCACTCAAGTTGTCAGGCTTCAAACTCTCAGAGCTCGTGACATCCTCTCCCCTCGTCTGTGTTCCTCTGCTCTGAGAGGAGGAAGCAGGGAAGAGGGGAAGAGGGAGAGGAAAGGAGGTGGTGGTGGGGGGCGGCATGTTGGTGGGTTTCCCCTTTGGCTCCATTTGTAACACAAATGGTGTCCAATGCAAGCAACAGGTGCAGGAGGAGCAGGTATCCCTCCCCCAGCGAACAAACACAAACAATCAGCACGGTGGAAAAATATAAGAATTACAAATCCAATTTTTTCCTTTTTGCTGACTGATTGAGTGCACGCCGGGTTGTTCCGGGGGTATGTAAAGCGACAGAATCCCCCTTTTTTTCTTTTTTTTTTTTCCTTTTTCTTCATGTTCCAACCGTGAATGCAAAGCAGCCAAAGCTCCCACACAGTCCAGCTTCTCCTCACTGAGGATATTCCACCGAACCCCCCCCCCCCCCTCTGTGACAATGAGGCACTTATGACTGGAGCCTGCTGGGGGGGGGGGGGGGGGGGGGGGGGGGTTCGAGGGTTACCGGTGGTTTATCCTCTGTGGCCGGGAGAAGAAACTGTGATGTAAAGAAAACGTTTCAAGTGTTCAAACAAATCCACAAATTCTGAAACTCCGGGTGGTGATGCACATGATTTTCACTCTGAGGAGAGTTTCTCATCTCAGCCACTGTGAGAGAAGGTTTGAGTGTGTGTCGGCTCCTGCAAGAGTGACATTTCTTGCAGCTCCAACATCTCTGTGAGAGGTTTTCTATAAGGCGGAGAGAGAGACTGAAAAAAATGTCTGGATGACGGTTCTCTCTCTCTCTCTCTCTCTCGTTGCCTCTTGCACCTCGGCGTCAGTGCAGCCTTCGGGGTGAAAGAGCGATCCTCCTGCTGCTGGAGAGGAGGAGGAGGAGGAGGAGGAGGAGGAGGAGGAGGAGGAGGAGGAAAAAAAAAAATGTTTGGCCGCCTGCCAAGCCGTGGAACAAGTGCGCCTCCCTTCCCTGCTGTTTAGCGTATTCATAGTTAGGGGTTTGGGCTCGGCTGTTTTTAAAAAGGCAAGGCAGCTCTCAAGTTGATCAGTCTGCTCTGAAAACTTTGTGGCGGAGAAAGTACCGGGAGTCCAAACTGCAGGGGGAGAAGAGAAGTTTGGAGATTGTGTGCAGCAGCAGCAGCAGCAGGAAGAAGAACTGCAGCGGGAGAAGAAGAAGAAGAAGGACAATAATATCTCCGGAGAGAATCATAGAAACGAATATCTGTTTTATTTTGAAAGAGTTTTTTTTGTGTTGTTGTTGTATTTCTGCGCGGTGCAGAGCCTGTAATGAATGTGTGAGTGTGTGCGCGCGTGTGTGTGTGTGTTTTTTTTTTTTTTTTTTTTTTTAACTAGATAGCACCACTCCTGGATAAAGACTATTGGCTTTAGCTTTAAAAAAAAAAAAAAAAATCGGATTATCTGACTGAGGCATTGTGCTCATTAGACCAGGCTCCTTGTTTCCCCTCCTCTTCGCATTTGAGGGCTTTTTTTTTTTTTTTTTTTTTTTTTTTATGCTGTAAACTGAAGAGAGCACCAACGATGTTTCTGAGTTTTTGCCTCTTGGTGACATTTATCTTGGGGCTGTCCGGCTGCTTGGGCTCATACGTGCCGTGCGAGCCTTGTGACCAGAAGGCGCTGTCCATGTGCCCTCCGGTCCCGGTCGGCTGCCAGCTGGTCAAGGAGCCGGGCTGCGGCTGCTGCCTCACATGCGCCCTGTCCGAGGGGCAGGCGTGCGGCGTTTACACCGGGACGTGCACCCAGGGCCTCCGCTGCCTGCCCAGGAGCGGGGAGGAGAAACCCCTGCACGCCCTTCTCCACGGCAGGGGAGTGTGCACCAACGAGAAAGGATACAAACCTGCTCACCCGCCCATAGGTAAGACGCGCACCGGCCGGCTGGCTGAATGCATGCTTCACGGAGCAAACTTCATAATGTGGCTGCAGGGTTTCATGCAGAAAAAAACAAAAAAACAAACAAATGACAGCAGGGTCTCCTCTCTTGATGATGTTCTTGTCCCGTGTGGGGATCCACTGGCTCCTTCACGATCATGTTCTGTAGATAGAATGGTTCCTGTGATCAGCGCGCCTCCTCCTCCTCCAGGGACCCCCCGGTGGTTCCCTCCTCACCTGGGCTGTAGACGCGCTCCTGCAGAGCACGGGGAGCCGGTGCCGCTGCTCTCTGACAGACCGTTTGTCTGACAGATGGTTTGAGGAGCCATCTGATTAACTTCTATCCGCCCGCCTTGATTAAACTGGCTGCAGGAGCTTATTCCTCCCCTCCGCTCCGCTCCGCTCTCTCGGGTCTGTGTGCGAGAAACGCGCCTCCGGGTTTGTGTCCGCTGACGCTGATGGTGCTGTCCGTTGTGATTTCTACATCTTTTATGTGTGTGTGTGGTTGTGTGTTTTTGCGGGTGGCTGGCTCATCTGTTGCGGGCGGCTCGACGCTCCGTTACGCACACGCCGCGTCCCGGCTGATCTGCTCCGGTGCGGGACAGCGCGGCTGTCAAACTGCGGTCCCAGCACGACTCGAAGAGACGCTGACAAGCATCCAGACAGCTCTTAATCTGAAACATTTCCCTTTTACAAAGCGGTGCTGACTGTAAAACGCACTTATTTTCACATATTTCACCGCGTCAGACTTCCCGAAAAGCGCTCCGTGCGCTCCACAGTCGGGGATACCGAGAGGGGGGAAATGTGGGAACCCTCTAAGTGGAGCTTATTCTGCAGATTGCCGCCTTTAATATCCTCCTGCTGTAACAAGTGTCTGTCAAACGCCTCTGTTTCCATCCTTTTTTCACGCGCCTTTCCAATATCAGAACTGTTAGAGAGGTAAGGGGGGGGGGCGACGCACAGTTTCTAAATCATCTTATATGGAAAAGGAACGAGGTGCCACTCCACAAACCTCTTGTCCTCTTAAAGCGCAGATTTCAGATGGATGGAGGTCTCCAGGCTGCCCCTCAGGAGTCGGATTACCGCTAAAAGCTGCAGTGTGCGTGAGAGGGAGAGACACACACACACACACACACACACACACACACACACAGAGAGAGGCAGAGTCCTCAGCCCTGAATGATTTAAGACATTTCGAGGTGTAGCAGAGAGGTTCGGCTGTCACTCAGGAGTTTTAGCAGCTTGTCAACAACTAGATAAGTAGGTGGGAACCACAAAGGTTTTGGCCGCACGCCTCATTCTATAAAACGGGCCGCCACTGGGCTCGCTGGGGCCGCTGACAGAGTCCCCGGGGCTGTGTGCACCCTCACCTCTGCTCCTCATGAAGGTACAGCGCGGTGCGGTTCGTCCACAGGTTTCAAAAAAGTGTTGAACGCTGACAGAAAGTTAAGAGAAGGAAGTGTGTGTGTGTGTTTCAACAGTGTGTGTGTGTGTTTCGACTGTGTGAGCACGTTTGCTCACATGTACACTTGGGCGGGGCCGTGTGGGTGTCTGGGTGTGCATTGTGTGTGATTGTTGTGAGTGATGGCACCTCAGGCAGTTTTTGTCTCACTCCGGCTGTGAACACACACACACACACACAGAACCTGACTTCTTTGTTGGCCCACAGAGGTAATCAGAGCATCTTTTCCTGCCTCTGGCGGTGCATTCATTGCATGAGCGCTCAGTCACAAGGCAGTGATTCAGCAGAATGCCTCTGGCTCCCTCTTTCCTCTGAAGGGCCTTCTGTCAAACGGCTCCGCTGCTCTTGATGGGCGCTGGTGAGGTGAGCTTCTGGTTTCCTGCGGTGTGGGGTTGCAGCTGTCTTGTGTGCTGCCTTTGCACCAGCTGAGCAAGGCAAACACAGGGAGGAGGAGCTCAAGTGTCCGCGACACTCGGGAGGCCATGA
Organism: Sparus aurata; assembly: GCF_900880675.1. Taxonomy (NCBI): domain Eukaryota; kingdom Metazoa; phylum Chordata; class Actinopteri; order Spariformes; family Sparidae; genus Sparus; species Sparus aurata. The sequence goes on along the minus strand of NC_044195.1, from coordinate 30,601,487 downwards.
GAGCCGCAGCCTACTAAATATTGACTGGGGCGGCCAAACAATGGGGGGGTGGAGGAGGAGGAGGAGGAGGAGGAGGAGGAGGAATCTCGACACTGCCCCCTCCCTCCGCTGCTCATGTAGGAAAAAGAATCCTGGCCATCACTCCTCGTCTGGGTTTACGTCCCAGCGGTGCATTAATTCACATTTTGCTCCTGCGCTGCGATCCCAGGAGTTGTTTGGATTGTAAGGCGCAGGAGGTGGCATGTGCTTTGGGGGGCACTCAGACTTTGTTAGCCCCCCTACGAGTGAATCGGAGCCCGGAACGCTTGCCAACAGATATGACTTCATAGCAGCAGGCCCCCTCGTCCTTCAGGCTTCTGAAAGGGCCTTATGTTTTAACAGATTGCTCTGTGCCAAGAAACAAAAGATGATTAGGGAGTGGTTCCAAATCCAGAATACTCACACACACTCACACACACACACACACACACACACGGACACACGGACAGAAATACTACGCCCCTTATTAGCATAGCAACAGGAAACCTGGTGCCTTTACTGACAACTTTAATACTTTACATTTGTCTTGGCACTTTGCATGTGTGTAGATGTAGATTTATTTCAGCCGCAGAGACAGTTTGAATAGTTAGTGGTTTTTCTCTTGTCACATGTCCTTGTCATTGGTATTTACAGTCGTGAGTGAGTCGAGCGGCTGCAGGCTCCCGACGCTTGCCAGAGAGCCTCACATATGTACAGTCACAGTGCTGCTGCCGTCTCTTCCCTGAGCGGCGTGCGGAATCGCTTGTCACCGCACACTTTTTAAAAAGCCGCACAACTTCAAGAGCCGCCGTCTGCTTTCGCTGCATCTCCCGACGCAGCTGGCTCTCGGGGTCGCAGCGGAGAGAAACTGAAGCAAACGTACACTTCGACTAATGGCAACCAGCCACCGTACCTCGGACGTTGCGTGCCCCGCACAGACATGCCACGTTAGATATAGCTCGGGCCACGTGTGGTCCCAGCTGCCTGACGGCTTCATGATGGGCTCATGCGAAAGGAAAGACTGTATTTGGCTTTCCGTCCGTCTCACCTTGAACATCTGAGACAGTGCAGTGAAAGCTTAGCATGCTGCAACTGATCTGTTGCAGGTGCTCGGGCGAATTATTCCAAAGGTCATTTTGTCAAGATATCACATGAGGGACTTGAAGAAAAAGCGTGCAATTCATAGAAAACGTTGACGCCGCCTCAGATGTGACACCGACACCGCCGATGTGGAGCCGGGTTTGTCTGCGCCTGGCGTTTTTTTTTTTTTTTTTGAGGTACAATGTGATCAGACTGCAGCAGTGGAGCTGTCGCTGGCGAGCACATAACCTCATTGGCATGCTTGCCTGATTTCTCCCTATAAAACTTTACAGTGGTATTTGTACAGCTTATTGGTCACTGACACCTAGCCCGCTGGTGGCAACAGCTGTGAAACAAATCAGCGCTCGCTGCAGTCTTTCTGCGCCGGCAGCATGTGATTCAGGAAAAAAGGCATTGATGGACCCATGCTGGGCTTTCAAATGATGTCACATGTGTTTACACCTGACCCGTGTACTGTAATCTCACCTCCAACACCTGGTTACATGCCAGCATGGTGCGAGGAAAGGATCAGAATCATCTCATTGTGTCTCCAGAGGAGCTTTCTGTCCTACTTCACAGTCACACGCAGGGGAAAGAAAAGGTCTTTTCCTGGTGAACAATAGAGGCTCCGCTGAGTTCTTCGAAATCCTGGAGCTGCTCGGGAGAAGTCTACCTTTCCATTGTTGAGCTAATCTTTGGCATTGAGAAGTTGCATAATCATGGAAACTGAAGGCGTTTGTTTTGCTCTAAATCTAAGAATCAGCAGTGACACAGACAGCGTTCAGCGGGCGGTGTCGCTCGTCCTCGGTCGCGCCGTGATTCACACCGAACCCCGCAAAGAAAAGCATCGACCCCCAAATTAACGTTGAAGTTGACTCTCTTTCGCCCACTGTGATGGTTCTTTTTGTGCTGCTCGGGGATCGGCTTTGTACAGTAACATCCAGGGAGCGCTCGCCAAAATAGCTGCTTCTGCCTCTGGGGAGCTGGAACATCGTCACACCCAGCAATTGTGTTGTGGTGATGGTGACCCAAAAAGAGGTTGCGTCCGTCCGTGCGGCTTGTAGCAAACCCAAACCCAGATGTAGGATGAGACCTCAGACCAAAATTAGGAATGTACAGTAGAGGAGCCGTGTGCCTCGCTCTGATAATGCACTTTTCAAAAGGGGGCTGGTTGCAAAAAAGGGGGCTCGAGCGTTTTATTTGCACTGCGGAAGCCGCAAACGGGCCGGAGAGTTCGCTTACCGTCAGCAGTGTTTTTCCCTCTTGGAAAGTTTGTGCATCCTCTCGTAAGTCCTGTTATGCCATTTTTTGCAATCCTTGAATTGTTCTTGTTGCTATTTATACCGTGCATTCAGAAAAGCAGGAAACTTTTTGATTGCAATGAGCATATTCTGCGCGCACAATACCACGGGGAAGAGCTATTTCCTGCATCTTTCAGAAAGCCGATTTGAGGCCGCGAGAAAGAAAATCCCACGGAAGCGACAGGACGCGAGGGTCAGAAAAAAAAGGATTCCTTTACAGAGAGAAAGTCCACATTTTCTTTCCTGACCGACGTGTTTGGAATGGAACCTTTTCCGGTCACCAATCTCTTAATCTTCTGATGTAACTGGGCTTTGTGTGCCGCTGTCAAGTCCTGTGTGAAGGCTTTTTTTTTTTTCCCTGCTGGGTTTGATGGATCATCCTTGACGTGTTTTACTCCAGTGATACTTACCTTTTGCACACAACTTTGCCACAGGTTTGAAAACCCTCTGTGACCAGCGTTCCTCCCTTGACGTCACCCCTCAGCGCGAGGCCGGTTCACACCTCTCTTTCTGCTCTAGAAAGCTGCAGGGTTATCAGGCCGTGGCCTCGCTTTTCAAATATTAAGCAGCGGAGGCGGTCTGAGGCTGGAGGATGGTTTACTGGCCTGGTGCTTTATATGACACGGGGCCCTCGGGCTCATTTATCCCCACATTATCTTGTCCTACCCCCTGTTGAGATTAAACAGCACCTTTTATTCCCCGACTCTCTTACATCTTGTAAAGATGTAATTTCAGACGCAGCGCAGAGACTTGACTTAATCAAAGGCAGGACATAATAAATGTGGTGTAATGCCGGGAAATCCAATGAAAGGTGAGAGAATCCATTGTCCTGCCTCTCTCCCTCTCTCCCTCTCCCTCTCTCTCTCTTTTTTTCGCCATCCAAATGGTATTATTATAGTCTTAAAGATGCAGTGGAGAGAGAAATCCAGAGACGGGGTAGCTTACCTTTCACGCTTGGACTGTCGCCCGTAAGAAACTTGGGATATTCATGAAGCATAATTGTGTGCAGATGTTAATTTTTAAACAGAGAAGTATCAGGTGCACCTCCTTTGGCTACTCGGCCTCCTCTCGTCCTAATGAAATCTTTAGCTCGAGCACAGAGAGACGGAGAGAGAGAGAGAGAGAGAGAAAGAGAAAGAGAGGGAGATAGCAGCACAGCTTTGGGCTCGGCTGAATGGAAGAGCTGCACATGACTTGGCTCACTTGGCGCCCGTCCAGCTTCTTGGCTGAGTTTCAGGAGTTAAACACAGACCCTCTAAGCCTCCTTTACAAGCTGGGTACCCTGAGCATGGAAAAACTGAGTTTTGTGGCCGCGATGAAGAGCCCACTTCAGAAAAGATGAATTTGGTGATTTTTTTTTTTTTTTTTTGTGAGCCGGAGGAGAAAATGAGCCAGACACCTTTTTTTGTCTTCAGAAACGCAGATGAAAACCCTCCTCTTCTTCTTCTTCTTCTTCTTTTCTTCTTTCCTGTCTTTTCTATCCCGCGACACTCTCTAAAAGAGGCGTTTTTTTTCTCAAAGCGACCGACTCGTAAGGTGAATATAATTGATGTGCCATGGCTCAGACCTCTCTCAGTCTGGCCGTTTATATGCTCGAACGAGATTACACACGAAACAAGAATGCACGTCGAGAGAGAGAGAGAGAGAGAGAGAGAAAAAAAACACACACACAAAAAAAAAACAGCGGCCCGTATTTTCGACAGCTCATTCCATCGCCAAATATGTGGCATTTTAATCAAACGCCCCGAGAAATTATTGGAGCGCGCGGCAGAAAACGAAGAGTTTTTCCACAGCGGTCACATGCGTGGTGTACACAGGAATGCTTGTTTGACGTATTTATTTATAGCGAGTAATAGCCTCGTAGTCTGAGCGGGGGAGACACAAGGACATATCTAAACACAAACCAAGGCCTGCCAAGTCATGAGTTGTGAGATTAATTTCAAAGAGACGGCAGTGCAGCGCAGAAGCCAAAGACCCAATTCTGGTAATCACCCTGCCCCCCCTCCCTCCCCTCCCAGAGACTCCAGACGCTCATGCTGTGTCAGGCTCTTTGAACATCAGTTTTCTCGGAGCTCGTGTCCTTGTTACGTCTCGGCGCCTTTCGCTACGGCGGCCGTGGACTAACAGGCCGCTCGGCAGAAGCTGCGGCCACTTTGCAAAATCACCTTTTTTCATACTTATTTCCCTACAAGTGTGGAAGCGGGTTTGACTTTCAGCGGCAGTTGGCCGGCCGTCGCCGAGCCAACATTCCTCTCTGGTTCAGCGCGTCTGGCCCCGTGCACCACGGCGGGTTTCCTTGTCAGATAAATATAACCAGGGTCATCCACTGGCACCATCGCCTCGGCCAGTTGGGGCCTGGCAAAGTCCCCACAATAACTCTGTACTTATGGTACTGCTAAGCCAAGGGGGGGGGGGGGGGGGGGGGGGGAGCTGAGAGCTTCTTTCTGTGGCCTCAAAGAACCTCTGGCTAGGGGTCCAGGCTTAAGAGGCTGAGCCCCAAAGATAGGAGGTTGTGGGGGGTGGGGAGGAGGGAGGATAGGTTGAGGATAAAGGACTCCAACCTGTGAACATCCTACCGGGAGAGGACTCTCGGATGCCTGAGACTGCAGTGCCCCCTGGGGGAGCTGAAACGAGTCAAAAGGAGTCCATAAAAAAAAATGTGACAGAAATGTACAAGCATTTATACGAGTCCGCAGAGCAACTGGATTTTCCTGAGCCTGACATATGAATCAGTTTTAACGCGGGACACGTCGCCGTAAAGTTACGACTCTCAGAGGCCCCGGTCGCCGTTGAAGTCGAGCGGTCCAGATAACGTGTTAGCAGATTTTCCAGGCACCGGCGCGGGCAGCCGTGCGACATGTGATGCAGTTCTCCCGACGTGTAGACGGGTCTGCTCGCTGGCAAACACCTCGCTGCCTGGTGTCTGTGCATCTGTATTTATGTCTGACTTCAGCTGACTTTTTAAGACCGACATGTCTCCGGGGTAGGGCATTAAAAGACAGGATTTGCTTTGCTTTTATGGCGGCAGTATTTATCAGCTCCAACATTTATCCTTTAGCTATTAAACGGAGTGGAGGAGAAGGGTGTTGGGTGAGAAAAGCCGAGTTTAAACTCATGCGTTGGCTCGTGAGTGTTCATCAGCTGTCGATCAGCTCCAGCCTCTCCCCTCCTCTGTAAACAAATGGGAAGCAACAGTTGGTGGCGTAAACCGCGGGAGGAGCACCTGGTGCTGTGCTCACGTGAGAAGAGCCGACAAGATGCAGAGCGTTTATGATTTATGCAGAGAGCAAATGAATTAACAAGCAGCGTTACGACAAAAAATACTTTATTGTTGGCTTTTTTCAGGTCGTAACACTCGATTACAGGTCCGAGATCAGACGTGAGCTTTTACAGAGACACTTAACATTCCTGAATTTTACATTCTGGTTTGAGGAAAATAATTTAGTTTCATCATGAAAAGAAAAACAAAACTCTGGAGATCAAATAAACAGATGTTCCACAGAAAAAACAGCGAAGTTTCTGAGATTTGGTGGCTTGAGTTTGGTGTAAATTATTACTTTATGACCTAAATCTGCAATATTTCTCTTAAAGCTGCACAAATCAGTATTATATATATTCTATATATAAAAAGGTCAAACAATTACCCAACCCTGCGCTTCCCCTCAACTCTGTGAAGCATTTTACCTACTTTCAGCTCATTGTTTTGGTTCTCAATGCTTGGATAAACACTTAGCACCCTTACTTGACCAGCAAGAAACAGAAGTCAAACAATGTTAGCAACTAGCTGGTGAACATAACGGAGCGCTCAGCAGCTGAAGAGTCAGATATTTGCCTCAGGAGTCGGTGGAGACCAAAACAGAGCCAAAAAATGTGTGAATACTTGACTTTTATCAGCCGTGTGGACTGAAACATGGCTTTGAACGAAGGCTAATGTCTGTTGGTTGTGTTCAGAAGCAGCGTTGATAATAATCAACCGTGTTGTTGTTGTCTCCGGTGCAGATCGCGAGTCTCATGAGGACGCCATAACCACAGAGATTACAGAGGAGCTGCAGCCAGCCAAAGTGCCACTGCTTCCCAAAGACATTGTGAACAGTAAAAAAGTCCACGCGGTGCGCAAAGAGCAGAAGAACAAGCTCAGCAAGCAGCGCAACATGGGCACCTCCATGGATTACTCCCCTCTGCCCATCGACAAGCATGAGCCTGAATTTGTAAGTTTGAACATTTCTAGACGGTGGTGGCATCTTAAAGACAATAATGGAAGCTACGGAATGACCTGTAATGACTGTGTGGCGTCATCATAACCCCGTGTTGTCGTTCCCCAACAGGGTCCATGCCGGAGAAAACTGGATGGGATCATTCAGGGAATGAAGGACACTTCTCGTGTAATGGCTCTGTCTTTGTACCTTCCCAACTGTGACAGGAAAGGGTTCTTCAAGCGCAAGCAGGTGAGACGCCTTTTGAATTTGCATCGATATCTTGTTTTTCAAAGAGATTCATGAAGCAGAAGTAGTCTGAAGAGCTTTTGGAGTCATACGTTTTACTGACTAGCGTTAGCATGTTCCTGGCTGGTAGCTTAGGCATTAGCATAACAGCTACAACAGTTCGCTACCTGTTCAAAAAGTGGAAATGGTAACTTCAGACATTTTTTAAAAGCTTTCTGTTGCGGTCCAGTTTTTACTCTAACATCTTATTTCTTGTGCCGCAGTGTAAGCCATCTCGCGGACGCAAACGAGGCATCTGCTGGTGTGTGGACAAGTACGGCGTTCAGCTCCCCGGCACGGACTACAGCGGCGGGGACATTCAATGTAAAGACCTGGAGAGCAGCAACAACAACGAGTGAAAAAGTGGGCGGAACCACCTTCGACAGCCCCGTCCCCCCCCTCCCCCGCCCCTAACCACCACGTGACCCAGGGCCCGCGCCTCCTCTCTGAATCACACCTGTATGCTCCGCCCTCCGTTCACTTCAAGAAGTTTGGTTTGTTTTTTTTTCTCAAATCGAAAAAAAAAAAAGAGGAAGAAAAAAGAAAATCCAAAACGAAAGAACAGGCTGAACAAAAGACACCTGTATTTTATTTTTTTTATTTTTTATTTTATTTTTCTGTCGTCGACCAAGCACTCATCTCCGCATGAGGGGAAAAAAAAAGTCCCAGAAGATTTCACCATCGGTCCCGTGACTGTTGCCCTCGTGGACCTCCCACCCCCCCCCCTCGTACGAGGCAGGTCCGCTGGCTGCAGGTTCCATGAAAATATATGCACCCAATGGATATATTTTTTATAGAAGCTGGGGGTTTCAATACAAAACACTTTGTATGATGTAAAAAAAAAAAAAAAATTAACACGAAATCATTGTGAAGAAGAAGAAAAAAAATGTTGAGTTCTTTTAGGCCGTGGGAACGCGAAGCCGCCGCGGAGAGCTGACGATTGGCTGACGAGTTAATTTGGTTTTTTTTCTTGTCTGTTTTCCAAAAGAAAAAAAAAAAAAAGAAACAATAGATGGGGGAATGCTGTAACAGTTGACTCTATCTGGGTGTGTGGTTCTGTCAGAGCACTTATGAATAGGGGAACCTGCTTAGATACGTGTAACTTCACAAAATGATGCGAGCGTGAATGTGTGTGTGTGTGTGTACAGTGCGAGTGTGTGTTGGTGTATGACGGAGTGAGCCTATTACAAAAAAAAAAGAATGTCCTTTTTATTTTCTCTTTCTCTTTTTGATTTATTTTTTTTTGTCACAACAAAGTATTTGCTAGCGCTTGAAGTGGTCTTGGGGCTGGCCTTCTTTTTTTTTTTTTTTTTTCTCTCTATATAACCGATCTCGGGACGCGTTTTGGAAACAAGAGTAAGCAGATCGTCACAGATGAACCTACGTTAAGTGGCTCTTCGACAATGAAGCTAGCCTGATATGCCAACTGTGCCTATTAAAAAAAAAAACAGACACTGCCATGCAGGGCGACACAGAGCTAAGAGAGAGCGCTGGCTCTACCGGCGAAATAAAAAGACGAGTGTTTCCAGCTTAAGCGATGGGACTCGAGTTTTGACTTCGATCTTTTTGGAGCTGAGTTGCATAATCAAAAAAGAAAACAAACTTGCCAGTCAGGCCAGTTGCTTCTCTGATTCAGTTGTGTGAAGTGTAGTTTTGTATGGTTTTGTTTGTGCTGTTTTCTTTGCCTTCAGTGAAGTAAAGACCGCCCACTTTTTTTGAGCCATGTTCCTTTTTATCAAGTGGTTTTCCCCCCTCAGTACTGCTACTACAGTGTAACCACGGTGTATTACGTTACTTTTTAAATATAGTTATTGAATGTTGTTTTTTCCTGTAGAAACATTAGTATGACAACAATGTTATTGTGCTTTTGGGAAAAAAAAAAAATGAAAAAAAAAAAAAAGATTTCTAGCCTGTAAACGAATTTGAATAGGTCCTCGATAGCCTGTCAGGAAAAACAAAAAACAAAAAGATGACCCAGAGTCATGATGACGACAGGGCAGTCAAAGAAGCTAACCCTCTGGAACCCTTCTGCTCACATGCCTTCGAGACATAGGTTCGACGCCTACATTTTAAGAGGAGCATGATAAAAAAACAGAAAACAACAACAAAAAAAAAGGTTACAGGTTATAACAGGGTCGTTTTTTTTCTCTCTCGGTGTGCAAGTCACAGTGCCTTCCTACATGCAGATACATTTAAAATAGTGACGTGAAAGTGACATGGATATCACACGGGGGCGGTTTTCCTTTCTTTTTTTTTTTTTTTTTTTTTTGTCAGGCGGCCCCCGCAAAGCTGGAGCCGATACTTGATTTAAAAAAAAAAAAAAAAACATCAAGAGGTTTAGTTCTTATCAAGAGAAGACACGGTGAATGGTAGCTCCTGTGAATGGTGTCAGAAAAGGTCCGTTTGTAATCAGAACCTCGGGGCGATTCTGGACAAGACTGATGTGTGAGGACCGGCTTTACGCCTCCCTCTTCTCTTTTCTTTGACAACCAATAAGCTAAGATTCATGCTTTTTTTTTTTTTTTTTTTTTTCATGTGAATGCCAATGTGTATATGATTGCCAGAGAGGGGAAGCCCGAAAAAAAAAAAAAAAAAAAAAAAAAAAAAGGATGCTTGGAGGTTAAAATCAACATGTGCATCCTTTTTAAAAATGGCTTCCAGTTGTGAATATATATTATCAAGGCTCCTCGTCCCCCCTTTTTCACTTCCGACACCAAATCCCCACCACCACTTTCGAAAAAATAAATAAATAAAAAGCAGCTTGCACTTATTTCAGTTAATCACTATTTGATATTGACACACAACGACGTCCTAAGATGTGGTATCATGAAGTTAGTGGAACTTAAAAAAAAAAAAAGAAAAGAAAAAAAAAAAAGCAGCCACAAAAAGCTAAATGTTGTGTTATCTTGTGCTTACCTTTTTGTTTTAAAGGTGGTGCTTTGAGGTAATATATGTCGACAGGGGCTGTGCAGCCCATGCCTGGGACCTCCAATACAGCAACATCTTTTAGGGAAAACAAAAAAAAAAAAATAGATCGAAAAGTAACACAGAGCTAGAGATGTTCTCATGGCCAATTGCACAGAGAGATGAGATGGAGAGAGGGGGGTAAAATAAAAGAAAAAAGAGAGAGAGGAAGGAAAAGAGGAAGAGCGAACGCCATGGGCGCTGGTCATAATCAGGGCCTAGCCACTTCCCCGATACGGGGTCACCAATTGCATGACATTAGATACAGTTAGCAGGACAGTTACCAGGAGTCATGGAGATCTGGGGAATGCAACACTTGAACCAGGAAGATGTAAAAAAAAAACAAAAAAAACAGTGAATTATCTGAAATCTGGGATCAAATCAAGCGTGAGATTCAGAGTTTATCAGTGACTTCCTGCTTCCTCAGGTTTCACATCTCCTACTTGGTTTTTAAACTCATCTTCACATTTCATACTTCAGTAGTACAGTAACGACAGTTCAGCTTTTTTCCGAGTACATAACACACTTTCTGGATGTAATGAGACAACACAATTGGTTTTGTTTTTTGTTTTTTTTGTTTTTTTTTTCATAATTTGGTGTTCACTGGCTTGTGAATTAGACCCATCGGTGGCAGGAGGAGAAGTGGGAAATAAAACAAACAAAAAAAAAAGGTCAGCATTTGGATCTACATAAGACAAATAAGAAAAGAAAAAGACAAAAAATCTCAAATTATTAAAGTGAATATCACTGTGTAATATTTATTCAACTTGTAATTTATGTACTCTTTTAACCTTTGTCTTTTTTTGTTATGACAAAGCATTTATTTAAATAAAGTTATGTATTCATTTACGCACTCTCTGGTGAGGATTTCATTTCTAGCGTCGCGTCGTTACAGAGGAGCAAGTTCAGCCACCGAATTGGCTTGATAAGTAGAGTTTGAAGTGCAATCATCCTGATAGTAAGCGCTGACTAATCTCCGAGGCACGAGCTGATAAACCTCTTAGACATAAGTCTGAGACACCCAGGCGAGCCCACAAGGATCTCATGCAGCATGCAGCAGGATGTGACTTTATAAAGCTGTGCCCGAGGGTAAGTCACCTGGTTTTCAACACCGTAGTCGAAAAAGATTGCACAGGAACAAGGAAGTTATTTAACGTGAGTTTGAACTTCAAGGCCGGGGGGGAGGTGGGGGGGGAATAACATCTAGTGGGACCAGCTCACTATTCAAATGACTGGGAAGGAAAAGGGATTTGTAGCCTGGAGCAGGCTTCATCATGTTATGGAAAACCTCTTTATTAGGACTTGAAGGCTGAGCGGACTCCCCTGAGACACACCCATTCACAAAGACTCACACACGCAGATAAAATGTGAATATTGATACACAAGGTTTGGACTCAGTGTGAGAGACAGATACAGAAAGTTATTTTTTATGCTTGTTTAACCAGCATTATGGGATACCCTGGTTGAATACACATTTAATACACATGTCAATTGTATCACAGTGAAAATAGCTCTCAATTAGCGTCAGAATAAAGGTTTGTGTTCCTAAGTTTCTGCAAAGATACATAAGCTAAAACATCACATTTTATTTATGTTGCAATGTTTTTTTTATGTTTTAGGTACAAGAACCCCTCAGACCGGGTTAGGAAAACACCACATTTTGTCTTAGAATAGCTGATTCGGTCACAGCAAACACAGCTGGAGATGTCCCAGGGTCTTTTGATGCCACAAAAATGGCTGCAGATGTTCCAACTTGCTGTCAAAAATAGAAGTTTTTGACGCCACAGACACAACTTTTAATCTTCCCGAGGTCTAGTTTAAGAATAGCAGATGGTTTCATGCTTACAAATGTTGAAATGCTGCGGTTGCGACACAAAAGCAACGACTGGATTAAAGATGCATATGTAAGAATTGTCAAAAGCACATACAAAGGGAGAGCATCATATCACCAGAACAACCGCTAGATGCTGCTAACTATAGCTGCTGTTAGCTAGTTAACTCTGTTAGCAGAGTTAGCCATGCAGCTAACAGCCCAGACTGGGAGCCTGGAGTGGCATTACGCGGCACGGGCTAGTTGGTTAGCATGCTAACTTTGGTAGATATCTCTGCAACACAATACCTGATGTCATTGGCATAATGTCAAAACTGTTATTTATTCACATTTTGTTGATGATATCAGGTTATTTTTATATGTTTATAACAGAACTTCTTACATTTTACACCTTTTAACACTTATTCAGGTAATCAATATTTACCATGAACATGATGGACACTCGTGAGGATCCAATAAGGAAGAGATCTAAGGATCTGTGCATCTCTTCACGGCGGGGGCGGTCACTTTTGATCCCCTCCTGGACTCCAGGAAGTGACAGACTGGGACGTTTCTTTTTTGGGGGGCCACCAAAAATCTCTCCCTGGGGACCTTAAGACTTTGACCAGCTCCAGATGTGGGTGACTGAAGCGGGGCATGAAAGGGTGGAGGGCCCAGCAGTTCCTGTATTGCGAGTAGATCAAGGCAGCCGTAAAGGTTGTTGTGGCGTGTGTGTGTGTGTGTGTGTAGCAGGGAGGGCATAGACTTTGACTTCGGGGAGGAGGAAACATGTGTAGAAGATTTGATTTGTGAGGCAGTGAACATGACAATTACTATTTGCCTTCAAAGAAACTGACAACTGCACTTAGGACTTCAAAGCATTTATGCCCCTTTTATTACATAATTAGGCCAACAACGTCGGATGGCTGCGTCTAACATCGACTCACGCACCTCGCTCCATCCCAAACCCCAGTCGGACCGCTGTGGCAGCACTCCTGCGCCGCTCAGACGTCAACGCTCTGCAACAAAGGTTGCACACTCCTCCCCTGCGCGTGCATCGATGTCATTACACAAATGATCTGCGCTGTGAAATCACATATAATAGCTTTGGAGGCGCTTTCACTTGCCCCGTGCATCGATTTGCCCGTGGCTCATATCATTAAATGTGACTTTTAGAAAAACGATGATGGGGGGCATTTAAAGACATAAACGTACAAATGGCATGCAGATGTTTACACTGCATAATTGGGATCTTTGCAAAATCACCGCTTGTGCTCTTGTTTTAATGCTATCTCTTAAAGAGGTAATGGTGGTTCTTTTCATCACCGGGACGGAGATGAAAGGAGATTTGGAAGAATGTACAGCGGTTGGGAGTAAATCACATGACTTAGCGGTGGAATCCTCCAATGCTGGTGGTAGACGACGGCAGACAAGTGTCTGCTAGTTCCCATCCAAGCCCTTTCATCAAAGATGGACTTAGACCCGGAATCCCAAATGGAGGGTTCCTCATGCAAGGATCGGATGTGACTGTGAGAACCACAACTGCATGTTAAGTAAACCAACTTTGAGATTAAGATTTGACATCCTACAAACCATAAAAGGCAGTTATAAAGCTCCTGTTCTGGCTGGGATACACTGCAGTCTCTCAGGCAGGGACGCAGCGTGGAGTCCTGTACTTCACCACGGTCTGGTAGAAAAAATAACTTAATAAGCATAATAGGTCTGACTGAGGTAGAAACACAAAAGGTCAGGCGGGTCGTTGTCTGGCGCTCTCAGAGAAAGGCAAAGAATATAGTCGTAAGTTTACTGGAGCACCGAGATTTAGGCAACAACCTTCAGTGAATGAAGAATGTTTCTTCATCAGAGTCAGAGTGTGATGTTTCTCCTGGTATCATTGTGTAACCAATCTCCAGGGATAGAGCGATCTTTGTTATTATTTTTACCAATTGAGGCCCTGGAACAGAAGTTTGTCTTTGAGGTTGAGGATTTCTTTAGGTGCCGTGGATGTAGGCTAAACAAACACCAACAGAATCATCACAACAAATCTTGGTGATGTATGTTTCCATAATTATGTTGGAACTTTACATGTATTTCTGTTCTAATTTCCATGTTGTGTTGGACAACACTGTGCTCCTGGTCTGGTTGGGTTCAGGCACAAAAAACACTCAGTTCAGGTCATCATGTGTTGGTTTACTGGGACTGGTGCCCTCTCGGATGTCTGTATGGTAAGTAAAACATCATAAAGTGTCCTTCCAATGGACAAAACATGGAAATGAGACAACTTTCTTCACGTTGGTGCCCTCTTTTCATTTTTTCGGCTCCTGCCTTTGAAACATCCAGAGTCCGCCGCTGCTTACCTGGTTCCGCTCGCCAGAACCTCATCACAAAACATTGTCGTGTCAGAAACATCCATTGGTTCGCGCTTACAAATGTTGAAACACCATCATGTCAGCTTGGCAGCCATGACACGTGGAAATATTAATATGACATGCATGAATCACACAGTTTGAAGGTACCTGTGGTTTGCAGAAATATTTAGTTCTGGCTGACAAACGCATATCAGCTTTAAGAAATTACCACATTCAATATATTCTTTTGTTCTCGCCCCCTTTCGGCACGGTGCAAATATGAACGTGCGTAACCACATCTGTGCGGATTCCCGGCAATGTTTCACTCTGATTATAGAGAAGTGAAATCTTCCTCTGGGTAAGTTACACAATGTTCTGTATTTCTGTAAAAGTTTTTTTTTTTTTTTTTTTTTTTTTTCTGAAGCACAACACTTGTCTCCTTTGTCCACGTTCAAAGATAAATGTCTCCACTGTTGTACTTCCTGCTTACATTGGAGCACCTTGTCATTTTAACGAAGATAAAACAACAATTATTTTGTTAACATTCAACAAGTACAGCTTCCGTGAGTCTTAGACACAGACCCACCATCAACATATCAAGGGAAGTTGTTGAATGCTAACAAAAGAAATAGTAGGCTGAAAGTAGGGCAGATCTTCGCCTCTCTAGGCCAATACACGCACATGTGCTTTTGCACATACACACTCTCACACACAGCAGACAATCACGCTAGCACACACATACACCCCCCCCACTCTTATTCCCACTGCTAAACTACCCTCCTCGGCCTATTGTGCCCCGATGTATCAAACGCAAAACAAAAGACACTTGTTTTGATTTGTTTTCAGAAAAGGCCAGCTTCAAACTACCATTAAATGTGCTGAACGACCCGAGGACGCCCCGAAATCCATGTGTGACACCAAGCCAAGCTGTCAAATTTTTAACAGTGCGCTCCCTGCCAAAAAACCCAGCATTAATAAGACAAAATAAAAAGAAATTAGAAGAGAGGAAAAAAAAAAAAAAAGAGAGGACAGCGTGTCACACAAACTGAACAAAGCTGTAAAGCTGCAGCTGAAAGAGCGGTTCTGGGCCCGGTGCTCGGCTAACTGGCACACTGGCACATGTATAAGGTTACAAGGCCAGATCGGTCAGGAGTGCTCTCATATGATACACTTTTGGCCAGAACTTCAAAGAGGTCTTTCTTTACACCCCGGTCCTGAATCATTCTGACGGAGGATCAATGGCGACTTTTGTTTGGGAATGTTTTTTTGCAAAAATCAGCCACGGATCATTTGAACTTGAACTAAGTGTAAAACTTAACGTATGTTGAAACTGTTGCCTTTATAATCAGAGATCCAGTGGTGTGCCCTCTTGGGAGCCAAAACACTTGCTAAAGTGCCCTCTTGGGTGGCAAAAACAAAGGCTAAAGTGCCCTCTTGACAGCCAAAACATGCGCTAAAGTGCCCTTTTGGGTGGCAAAAACATACGCTAAAGTGCCCTCTTGGGAGCCAAAACGCGCGCTGAAGTGCCCTCTTGGTTGGCAAAACACACTAAACTGCCCCCTTGGCTGGTTAAAACATGATAAACTGCCCTCTTGGTTGGCAAAAATGTGCGCTAAAGTGCCCTCTTGGGAGCCAAAACGCGCGTTAAAGTGCCCTCTTCAGTGGCGAGAACGTGCTGTATGTGCCCTTTTTTTTCTTTTCGCCCCTGCCCTTCAAAAAGTCTGTGCATGCCACTGCAGAGATCTCAGTCAGTCTGTGCAACAGTGTCTTTTACAACAATGCTCACATGTCGTGTGTTTATTTAAAGAGTCACGGGTCGTTATCATTCCCCCTCTACAGGCGTCATCTCGTCCTAATGTAACTATACCATAAACTACACACCATCTTGCGTTGGGATCACACCTGTTGCATCACCCGTCAACGTGACCACGTCTGACCCGTGACGACTGAATAGTCATTACTACATTATTACATGAGAACACACCCATGTTACTCAGCCTTCGTTTGTACCTCAATCGTAAAGACTCAACTGATTCTGTGGAAGTTCCTGCAACAATCGGTGCCTCCAGGAAGAATCTTTTTATCTTTTACTCTGATCCTAACTACACACCTGTAATGATTCATGGCTCTATCCTGCACAGTTATCTATCCACAGTTAGACAGACAGACAAGGTGAAAACAGCACCAGCTACATTAGAGTGGACAGAAATGATCAGAACTGGCTTACAGTAAAAGTGTTACCGGGCTCTGAAGTGGCCCATTTCCTACTTTCCTAGTTCTGGTCCCCTTGCTCAGATGACACCCATCTTCGAACTGACTCCATTGTGATCTCTACTACACATCTATAAAGTTCTGACTGCCTCTCACATGGTTGTGACACTTTCACGCTGACAAAAATACATGAAACATCTGTCATAATACTCTGAATCACTTCTGTGACAGTTTCTGCTACACGAGGTGTCTCCAGGACCACCGTTTGCCATGATGACACCCACAAAACACAGACTCCCAAGATGAAAGCAACACCAGCTGATGCTGTCAAAGCTGGACACAGTCCACAGCTCATGTTCTGTGCTGAAAAGCTGAAGCTACTTTAAGGCTACATTTTGGTCGCCAAATCGGGTTGGTTGCTCTGCCAGTGTGTCTGTCAGGTTTATTGCTGGTGTCGTATCTTTGCTATGAACCCACACAAGATCGCTCAGATGTGTCTCTCTGCCACAGCACAGCGAGGAGATACTCTCTGTGGAAACACTGAGGGAATTTGGCACAATGAAGACATTAAATCTGGAGAATATCCACGTGATTTTGGTAACTTTTCGCAAGAAACCAACCAGTGTAGTCCTGCTAGGAAGTTCACTTCAGTACAGAGAGGAGGGACGCGTTCAGGGACCAATAACTCTTTTACGTATGGCATTAAATGTGACTGATGTACTTTGAGTTTGGTCTGAGAGGTTGACCACGTGCAGGTTTGTTTCTATGTCGCTCCTGGTGCGCTGCTCGTTCTGTTTAGGATATTATTAGAGATTTACAAGCACGATTAACAAATACATTGTAAAATGATATCCAAGCAAACTCATATTCGACGCGTCGAAGGTTTCGTTAATCATTATAATTAACAACTGTAAAAATCTCAGCGGGATTTATGAGAATGTCACCATCACTTTAACCGAACGAGGACCTGTTGACCTGCCAGCAGGTTATGAAACTGATGTTCTCAGTCACGTGTCAGCGTTTCCAAATGCTCCAGTAATTGCGGCAGGAATTAAAATATATAACACACGACTTTGCGAAGATGCTGCATCTGCTCGGCAATCGACTTACTGTGTGTTTTTCTTACATAGGCTGCAACGGATTACAGATGAAAACTTTCCATATCATCCATCAGTCACGTTGGCGTCGTGCTCGGCTGTCTCGGGGACGATAACAGCGGATCGCTTGCAAGAATTGTTCCAGCGCAGCCTGTGAAAGTGAGACATGATGTGTCCCTATACATTCATTGACATTAATAGCGCCCGTACATCCCTCCGCTGAGACTCCATGTTGGTTGCCTCCCTTTGGAATCGTGGCATGCAGCACAAATGTGTGCGCGTGAGTGTCCCTGCGTGAGTTTGCATGCTCGGGTCGGTTTATTCATAGACACCTTTACCCACTTAGTATCCCATTTGTCAATGTCAGCCCTCCATACTAATCCCTCCTCATGTCAACACTTCATTAGTAACCACAGCAACACACACACACCCACACACACACGCTCGTGCACACTCATGCATGCGCAGCAGTGATGCCACACAGCAGTTTTTATGTTTTGTTTTTTTCCAGCTTCATTACCGTAAGTGCAGTTTTTCTTTTGGTGACACTTATTTGGAGTTGTCGAGTGTTTAATAGAGAAACTGCTGAGAACGCAAACAACAACAGCTCTGGATGGGTGTGGATGCACAGAAAACACTTTGGACGCTGACGGATTTCACTCTTGAAAGTTAAAGTGGCGTGACGTTTGCTTTTTTCTGTGGAATGTCATAAAAATGGCAATAAAAAGGGAACAAACAACTCCAGACACGTTTTTTTTTTTTTTTTTTTCGGTGAAATGTCACAGTGACAAAGAGAATTTAATGAATCTACGGTTAACAGCGCAGGAGGCAAAAAGTCGGAGCAACAGCAGATGCAATCAGTCAAAGTCAAACTTTTTAATTAACTGCTTTCAAAGTGTTTTCCTGGTGAAAAGGTTAATACAGCGTGTCGGCACTGAAACAGGATACAGATAGTGCGAACACGTCTTTGATATGTATATGTAGGAAGAAGCACCTGTAGTTCTTTCATCTCAGCTCCAGAAAACTTGAGGCTCGTCTGTGAAGGAGTACGACGGGGAATATGTCTGAAATTGATGTCGACTCATTCATGCGTGAGTATAATATATAAAGTATGTTAATGTAACGGTGGCAGCCAACAACTGCACTCCCATTAGCCTCGCTTTGTTTGTACTGTACGCTGTCTGCAGAAGAGTTAACAACCTGCTGCTGAACATCGTGGAGCTTTTAGCAGCTAGAAGAAGCAGATGTTTTCCTCTGGAGAGTACCAGTGGCAGGACCAGGCCTTTGCTCTACCTGACCATCAATGTCACATGGTTAACGTGACAATGATTGAAGCTTGGTTAGGTTCAGGAAATGATCGTGGTTTGGGGGTCAAATAAGTATGCTAATAATGTAACTTTTTGAACTTGAAATAACAGCTTCACAATTGTGTTGATGGTACAGTGTCGCAGCCACTCATGTGACTTCAGCGTAACATACATAACTTCAAGATACAAGTTTTTAACACGTAACTTGTTGTGATGTAATGAGTTTTGTTTGAAGTTGGCGCACTACGTTACGTGGTGTTGCACTCGGAATCTGTGGGGGGCGCCAAATCCCACAAAATGCACATTTCTACAAAGGTCCAGTGTGTGTAGAATTTAGGGGTCTTGGATTATATTTTCATTTGTGTATAATCCTCCGAAACTAAGAATCAATATGTTTTTGTTACCTGAAATTGTGCCGTCTATATCTACAGAGTCTTGTTCCATGGAGTCTGTCGTGTTTTCTATGGTAGCCAGGAATGGACAAACCCAACACTGGCTCTTGAAAGGGCCTTTCGTGAACATGGCGTTGGTTAAATCTTTAGGTTCACATAGGACATGAACATTTGTCCTCCAGGATGAAAGACTTCATGTCGCTCTTTGTACTACTTCACCTGACTTCCTCCTTTGCTCCCATCACAATTACAATGGCCACTAGATGTCAACATCCAACAATAAGTGTAAATATGGTCATCATGAGCTTTGGACTCCCACTGAATGCTCCGTTTGTTCCGTGGCTGATGGGACGGGCGGTTGTTTGCTGACACATTCACCATAAAGTAACATGTCAGATGTTTACAGCTTGTTCTGCTGCCCCCAAGTGGCAAAACAAATCACTGATGCAGCTTTAAAGGATAAGGCTGCCAATATTATACATATGTTTAATTGGACATGACGACAAAGATTACAGAAGGTGACACACTACATGCAAATCAAAAACAACAACAACATTATAATGGAAAAATCCTCCCTTGTTGTTAAATTTGAAGAAAACCCCAAGCTGTCGTACAAAGTGCTGCGCAGTGTTAGTGAGATACTGCCGTGGGCATCGCTCTGAGCTCCTCCTGGAACTGGTTACAGTTGGGGTCCCCCCTGACTTTGGGCGAAGCCGGAATCTGGACCCCGGTTAAGGGGTTAACACACCAGCACTCGCCCCGCTGGCCGTGGGTGGACATGTTGCACTGGAGAGAGGGAGGAAAAACACAAACTAGACAAGTTGGAAAACACTGGAAAAAAGAGGGAGGGGTGAAGATGCACAGTGGGAAGTAGGGGGTGGGTTAATGAAGCATGGCGTACGGTGGCTTGAGATGTGTGTGTGTGTGTGTGTGTGTGTGTGTGTTGGTGGATCTCCTGGTGGCGGGGGGCCATTGGATGAGAGTGAGGGCCATGGTTTCGGGTGGGACAACACTCGCCCAATAACAATCCATCCTCAGGTCATGCCCCCTACTCACAACCCCACAACCCATCCGCAGCCACACATGCCATCACACACACACACACACACACACACACACACACACACACACACACACACAGAGGCATGCCAGTAGACCCCCCCCCCGCCCCCGCAGAGCCCCCCTCTACTCAGAAATGAGGTCGTAATTGAAGTGGACACAGTTTACGCCGCGCACGCGGGGCGGCCGCGGAGGGGACGGCGAAAAAGAATGAAGAGCTGGGGGGAAAGAAAAGACTTTCCATTTTCTTCCTTGGATGAGAAAGAACAAAAAAAGTGACAGTTACAGTAATTACCCCGCGACAAGGAGGGACAACTCCAAAAGGAAGCCGAGTGTTGAGGAGGTACAGTGTTCCTCCCTGGGAACCAAGGACTCCAGTCCGAAACAATGCTGTTGTTTGTGACCAGTGATGAAAATTGGCTGAGTGGTTGAGAGCCCTGCTTTAGGAAACTGTGGCGCCTATTCAAATCTTCTTTTCTGCTCTACTATCCTCGTAAGAAAACACTGGATATGTGACCTTGTTTGTCCTCCTCTGTCTGATTTCTATGGATGAGCAGAATTCAAATTCAAGCCCCCGGTCGGAAGCACAGTTCGTTCCTCGGCTTAACAAAAGTCTTCCCATGAAGTACGCCAAGCAGTTTTTATTGCCTTGTAACCTTGAGCTCAGAAGCTGTTGCCTCATTCATGATGACAACATCTCCACGCGCACGTGTGTGTGTGTGTGTGTGTGTGTGTGTGTGTGTGTGTGTGTTTGTTGGAAGAGAGGATATTCGAGGGAGAAGTGAACAAAGTGATACAGTGTGCATGAGTGTGCGTGTGTGTGTGTGTGTCAGAGATGCAGAGTGATTTTCAACAGACGGAGAAGGATGGAAAAGTTGTCATCAGGTTGGATGGAACGAAAGCGCATCACACATTCAGGCACAATAATGTC